>NC_091066.1:154332332-155532332 GCF_000393655.2 Nicotiana sylvestris
GAGTAGAGAATAGTGCAAAACATAAAGGTATGAGTTGAAAATCGTTAAAGATATAGAGATTTAAGAGGTTCGAGATTAGGGTTTTATAAGAAACCAGAGGGGGAAGTGAGAGAAACCTGGCTGTGAAACTTAGGAACAATGGTGTTTACAACACCATCGAACAAAAACCCATCGGAGAAAGGCTAGAAAAAAATGCAGGCAAGGCTTTAGTGACCGTCTTGCATGGTGAAGACCCACGGAGTCTCATGAATGAAAGGAACCAATGAGGTAAGGCTTCAAGGCGGCTGGTGGTTGAAAGAGGCGAGGCTGGAGGTGGCCGGAGAGATGGTGAAGGCCATCGGAGAAGAAGAACCAGAAGGTTCTAGAGAAAAGGAGGAGTGGAAGAGACGGATAGATAGAGAGACCGGTCTCGAAAAGTGAGGGGTCAGGGGGTAGGTGAGAGTTTAATTAAGGAAAAGGGATCTGGGTCGTTGATCTTATTTGATCAATGGCTCAGATTAGTTCGGAGTTGGGCTGGGTTAGTTTAGAGTTAGGCTGGGGCGAATTTGGTTGGGTCTTGGGTTAAATTAAATGTCACGACCCAATTTTCTAACCTGGTCGTGATGGCGCCTCTCGTGAAGACAAGGCTAGCCAACTAACCCAAATCGTATCTTTAACAATTATTAAACATAAATGAATAAATAAATACAACTTAACGACAATAATAACCAGTGTTTAAAGCCCAACATAACCCGACCGGGGTGTCACAAGTCACGAGCATCTAAAGAAATCCTGAACACAACTACAGGGCCAATAATATACAAAATTAAATTCTGAAATTCTAAAGACAATGTCTGGTGCCGCGAACGCTGGCGGTAACCTTGCTCAGCTACAATAGTAATACCTTCAATGAGATAATATCCCGCTATCGGGTGATCAATACCTGCAGCTACACGCGAGGTGCAGGGAGTAAAGTGAGTACTCCGACCCAGTGAGTAATAAAAGTAACTACAGTCCGAAGATAAGAAAATCCAGTAAATACACAAAGTAAGCTAAAATCCAAATATACAGCAACATATGGAACTGAGCAGCTAAACAACAGTATAAATACAAATACATGAATGCAATGCAATGCATATGATGGTACATTCCAGTACCCACTGCGGCGTGCAGCCCGAGCCATCCATATTTATTTATCGTCGACGGCGCTCACTGGGGGTGTGTACAGACTCCGGAGGGGCTCCTACAGCCCAAGCGCAATATCTTGGTCAGTCATTGTTACCTGACCGGTCAGCCATTGTTACCTGACCAATTTATATCATACAGTGCCATTGTTACCACTGTTTCAAGTATATCATACAGTGCCATTGTTACCACTGTTTCAAGTATATCATACAGTGTCATTGTTACCACTGTTTCAAGTCACTTTATAATCAGTCCAGAAAATAATATAATAAGCCCCTTGGGCATTTACAAAATAGAAGTTTCCAGCCCGAAATACATTTAAAATGTCATTTGAGTTTTCAACACTTAGAATTACGGTTAAGTTTGCAAAATAGTAATTAAAACCTTAGACTGAAATTAAATGATATTAATCCCCGAAGGATTCTACAAGTCAACACAAGGCCCCCAAACGTGGCATTAAGCCCAAATATCATCAATACATGTGCGTATCAGTCGCCAACATATTATAAGTATCAATACAATGTGCGAATCAGTCGCCAATATACTATAATTATCACTCGGGATGGACCAAGTCACAATCCCCAATCATATACGACCCCGCACCTGCCATGGGATGCGTGTCACACCTCAATATAGTATTACTATGTGAAAGTCCGGGCTTTCAAACCCTCAGAACAACAGTTGCATCAATTACTCACCTCGAACCGGCTACTTCTTTAGCTCGCGACGCCTTTGCCCCTTGAATTGGCCTCCACGTGCATCAAATCTGCCCAAAATCGCAACGAATATGTCGCATTATGCTAAAGGGACAATACCCAATCGAAAGCAATCGAAAAATATCGAAATTCACGAAATTTACAAAACCCGAGCCCCGGGCCCACTTCTCAAAATCCATAAATTTTTACATCAAAATGTTCCTTATAGAGCCACGAGTCTATACATACCAAATTTACAAGAATCGGAGTCCATTTGACCCCTCAAATCCCAAATTTAGAATTTCAATTTCAAACCCTATTTTCTTACAATTTGGCTATATTTTCATGAATTTCAAGGATGATTGCACAATATAATCATGTATTTAGTTCATAGGACTTACCTCCAATCACTTCCCATCAAAACCCCTTCAATTCCCGTCCAAAAGCTCTCAAGGTTGCTCAAAAATGGTGGAAAAATGGGTTGGGTTCGCGGATGAAATGTTAATATTTCGGAAGTACTGTTCACGGGGTCACTATTCACGACACTGTTCATGGGTCACTATTCATGACATTGTTCACTGGTCACTGGTCACCCGCGTGGTTACTGTTCACGCGCGGTTACTGTTCACTGCTGCAGAAAATACAGCAGCTTTTTATGAAATTTGCAGCACAGCCATTTTTCACTTAAATGGCTCTAACTCCATCATACAAACTCAGAATTAGACAATTCTTGTTCCTATGAGTCACAAATAATAATACGAACACAACCCTTCAATCGAAACTCAATTCGGAGCTCGTTTGCCTAGTTCAATACTCATTTCGCTCGTTAAATAATTAACTCACATTTCACGTCAAAACCCAATCGCGACTTGATGAAATTAAACCAAAATTTCCAGATCAGTCCTATAATTCATGATTTAAATTATGGAAGTCTCGAAATCAAATTTGAAGCTCTAGAACTAAAAATGAATCTTTAGATTTACATTTATGCTCAAAACGGCAAAAATCTTCCAAAAATGACTCGTTGGGCATCCGAAACACATCCGAGGCATGTGGGACCTCAACCAATCATGCCCACATAATTCATAACATCATTAATACCTGCTCCAATCATCAAAACACCTCAAACAATATTAAATTATCCAAAACTCATCGAATTCAAGCCTAAGTTTCCAAAAATTTCCGAACATACACTTTCGATCAAAAACCCGACCAAACGATGTCCGAATAACCTAAAATTTTGTACACACATCACAAATGACATAACAAAGCTACAGAAACTCTCGTAATTCCATTCGGACTCCCGGATCAAAATCTCACCTATCAACCCGAATTCGCCAAAATACTAACTTTGCCAATTCAAGCTTAATTCTACCCCGGTCATCACAAAAATATTCCGGACACACTCCTAAGTCCCAAATCACCTAACGAAGCTATCCGAACCATAAAATTTGCATTTCGAGCCCTCTAACACATAAGTCAATATCCGGTTGACTTTTCCAACTTATGCTTCCTTAAGAGAGACTAAGTGTCTCAAACCTTACCAAAACTAGTCCGAATGACTTCAAATTTTGCACACAAGTCACATTCGATATTACGGCATCGTTCGTTCTAGGTCTATTTACTTAAATATTTTGTTGCCTTGTTATTTAGTTTTAATTTCATTATTTTTATTATTTGTTTTTTTTTTTTTTTAAAGAAAATGAAATTAGAAAACAAAAAAAAGGGATTAAAATCGGTTTGGGCCCAGAAATTGAAACAAAAAAAAGGGGCCCAAAACCAGCATTCAGACCCAGTCCAAACCAGGCCTGCCCTGACCACCTCCCGAAACGACGCCGCATCATGCGTCTGATCTGGGCCGTTCAAACTCTCGATCCAACGGCTCAGGACCTCTATCAGTAACCCGTTTCAAAACCCGACCCAGGAACCAATCCGATCCAACCCCTCACTTAAACCAAACGACCCCGTTTAACTACCAAACGACCCCGTCTCATTTTTCACCATCAGATCCAAGCCGTTGAGATCATCTGATCTAACGGCTCAGATCCGATCACCCTTCCATATATAAACTTGACCCTTCACCCCGCACCCCCTATCCGAACCCCACCCCTCACTCGTCTCCTTCCCCAGCCTGAAACCCCCAAACCCTAGCAAGCCGCCTTAGTTCCCCTTCCACCAAAACCCGGCGGCATGAACGCCGGTGGCCACCTCCCGAACACCCTAAGACCCCCTCACTCTCCTAAACATGGATCACTAACCACGAGCCTCGAATCACTTTCGTTCGTCTCGAATCTTCATTTGAAGATTTGAGTCGAACCCGGATCTATGCCAAACCACCCCATCTTCATACCAGACACTCCCCTGACCTTCCTCGTGACCAAACCAAGCTTGGTTTGGTCCGAATCTACCCACAACTCCCTAAAAATCAGATCTGGAAATCCAGACCTTAGAACACATGCACCTGGGGAATCTGGCCGGCCTTGACAAGGGTTTGAGGTCTAATAGACCTTAATCAAGGTGTTCTCATATGAGAACACCC
Organism: Nicotiana sylvestris; assembly: GCF_000393655.2. Classification (NCBI taxonomy): domain Eukaryota; kingdom Viridiplantae; phylum Streptophyta; class Magnoliopsida; order Solanales; family Solanaceae; genus Nicotiana; species Nicotiana sylvestris. Next base: position 154,336,731 of record NC_091066.1, read on the forward strand.
TGATTAAAGTTTGTTCGGCCTCAAAGGGTTAATGTTGAGTCAGATTTGGTTCAGTTTTGTTTGGACATTTTTTGGTAAGTTTTCTTTTCCTTTTTGTTTTATTCAACTGCTAGTTAAGTTGTCAGCATGTTTCGTTGTGTATGTTTGGTTATTTTCTTTTGTTATTTTCCATTCGGATTTCTTCCATCTATGTCAAAGACCTTTTATTGGGTCAGTTGATTTTCTGTGTGTTCTGAATATACCCTGTGATATACATGCTCATCAATTAGATTAGTCGTCAAACGAGTTTAATTCATATAAGTTCCCAGTGTTTGAACAAATTTGTCTGAAGTCATTCGGGACTCTATACGTGTTGTTTGTATGAACGATTGATTGTTATGTGTTACGATTAATATAGTCGAGTCGATATATGTCGTCAATTAGTTTCAATCGTTAATGGTAACAACTTGATTCGTATTGCTTATTTCTGCTGTGATCGTATTTGAGTCCCATTAGGAACTGAATTGTATTGCCTATTGATTTTGTTCAAATCGAATTAAAAAACATCTAGGGGAAAGGTTATAATGGCAGATTCAGACTTTGATTTTAAAACACGATGCCATTTGGTTTAGACCGTGGGCAGCATGTGTATGGTTAGCTTTAAGGAATTAAAATAATTGGACAGCATGTGCTGTCAGATTATATTCCTACTGCCCATACTTTGGTTAAATAAACAAGTGATTAGTACATTTTAACAACAAAAGAGAGAGGGTCTGTCAGGGATTTGATGGGAGTTTTGTTTATTTAAAAGAAGTGAGTGGAAAAACAACGGGGGGGGGGGCAATTTTGAGTGGTAAAACAGACTGTAAAGTGTTAAGGTTAGGCTATAAAAGAGGCAGACCTTCCATTAGAAGGAGAAATTTTTTGAGTCTGGAGAGATCCTGGGAGTAAGAAAAATTAAAAAGGAAAAATAGAAATAAATTTCAGAACATTGTGAATGAGTATTGTCTAGAAGAAACGGTGCAAGAGTCCAGTTTGATCAGGTTTTCTGTGGGGTTTTGCTTTTCCTGTTGTCTGCCAAGCTTTCTTGTGGTCATTGGATTTCTGTTGCTGTTACATTCAACATTCTGGGCTGTTGTTTCCTACTCTGTTCTTTTTCTGGGATTGTTCATTTGTTGCTCGACTCCTTGCTGAGCTTCACCATTATCGGCTGGTTGTTTGTTGCTGTGTTGTTGCTATGTCTGTTGCTGCTGTTGATTGTGGCACACTACTCGACTGATTATTCCCTTTCTTCCTTTCCTTTCTATACCAGGTACACACCCAATACACTGTCAGATGTAACTGGAAATTTGAGCATGAATGTAAATGAAAGACCTGAAGAATTTTGTTTATATACGTAGTTTGCCCCTTTAAATATCATGTAATGTAGGAAATTTTATGCTTGTTTTGGATGCTGGAGATAGCCTTCAGGCCTGATAACTGTCAATGAATGGTAGTTGAATGTTAGATTGTGTATATAGGATGGTGATAAGAGTATGCCTAAGGCAACAGGTTGTATCTCAGATTTAGTGCAATAGTGTAGTATAAGCATGTAATGTATGCCAAGCATGAAATTCGTACACTAAATAAGTTCTTTCCTTTCCAATAAATTGCTATATATAACTCTTAAAACCATGTTTTAAGATCAGGAACACAAATTCAGGGCCTCAACCTCACAAAGGTCGAGTTCAGGCCAAAACAGGCCAAGCCAGCCTGCTTCGAACAAGCAGTGGCCCAGGTCTGGCCAATCACGCTTGGGCTGGATTTGGGCCCGATATTATTTGTTCGGACAGCCTCGTTTCTGATTTAGGCATTTCTGAATGTTGTTACAAACAACTTGTAAGCATGTAATTAATTAGGACTATCTACTGTTTTTCAATTGATAAGGACAAACGCGATAAGAAACGTAGTTGCTATAGGATATCCTTTTAAAATAAGAACGAGATGAGCCTCGATGAAAATAAACAAAACGTGCAAATGCGGGGCCCTTGTTTAAATGTATATTATCGAAGCATTTAGGTTCCAGGACGGGTTGTTTAGCAAATCTCACAACCCTCCTAAAATAACAATACGATAGACTCTTTAGGACGCGCCTTAACAAACCTTACCTTCTTAAACTCGGGTGCGCATTTATGCGACCCAAATCCAATTCTCAACGGAGTCGAAATGTGTTTCTAATCACGGGTACATTGACTGTGACGTGGTTTGAGATGCATGTCCATGACGTTGCAAATTCATTAAAAATAAAGAACGAGATGAGCCTCGCCGAATAAAAATACAAATTACGGGGCCTTCAGTAAATATTTGCTTTAAAAATTATTTGGACTTCGGGGTGGACCGTTTAGTAAAATTCCACGGTCTTACCCAAAATAAATACGCTAGTCGCTTTAGGCGCGCCTTTAATAATTTAATTTCCTTAAACTCGGGTGCACATTGATGTGACCCAAATCCAAATCTCAACGGAGTCAAAGTGTGTCGACGACCACGGGTACATTGATTGTAACGCGGTTCGAGATACATTTTCACAACGTTGCAATTCTTGATAAAAACAGTAAATGATAAAAGCGGTTAAAAGTTAAATTTTGCACATAAGTTCACACTTGTATAAAATCAGATAATCAAGCCGAATATAACAGTTGAGCGACCGTGCTAGAACCACGGAACTCGGGAATGCCTAACACCTTCTCCCGGGTTAACAGAATTCCTTATCCGGATTTCTGGTACGCAGACCATAATATAGAGTCATTCTTTTCCTCGATTCGGGATTAAAATTGGTGACTTGGGACACCCTAAATCTCCCAAGTGGCGACTCTGAAATAAATAAACCAATCCCGTTTCGATTGTCCTTTAATTGGAAAAACTCCCCGTGCGCCCCCGCGGGCGCGGAAAAAGGAGGTGTGACAGCTCTGGCGACTCTGCTGGGGATTCTCCGAACCCAGAACCACTGGTTCAGGGTTCAAGAATTCGAGCTTAGAATGATTGTTATATTTGGCTTTATTATCTGATCTTTATTACATATTTTTTGCATAATGTGCCAAATGTTGTTTTTACCGCTTTGATATTATCTGAACTGTATATAAACTGTGCCGAAACCTTTCTCTTCTTACCTCCGGGGAGAAGCTCGCTGGTCGAGACTCCCTATTCTGTTAGTGTCAATACCTAAAATAAGAAAGAGGTCGGACAAGTTACAAAGCCGGACGATCTCGCGGGTCCCCGGTACGTAGCCCCCTCCTCGACTCGAGTTGTCCGCTCGGGTACACAGTCTAGAACAAATACCCAGGTTACGAACCTAAAATAACTTGACTTCATGCCGGATCCCTAGTAGGAACGCTTATTTGCATCATGTTGCATTTGACTTAGGGGACTCAACACAGGGGTTGGGTCCGTCTAGGACAGGCAACCTGAAAAGAAAAGACCCCCCTGCTGCATCCCATTTGTTTTGCGCATTTATTTGCTTCGGTTCTGCATGCTGACCGGTTCCTAGAAAAGGAAATTTTTTTTTTTATTTTATTTTGGAATTGTCCTTTTATTGAAAGTGAAAAAAAAAAGAGAAAGGGTATTTATTTTAAATGTTGTTTCTTTCATAAATTCAAAAATGTTGTTTCTTTCATAAATTCAGACTAATAATCCAAATATTGCCAAAAATAATTAAATAAAAAAAAAAAGATGCGTCGAATTTTAAAAGTCATAAATAAGTTAGGTGATGCTGTTGTGTCATAAATAGCCGAATGTTCCCGAAAAGGGACGCCGGAAGGCTGACTTTGCATAAACAGCCACCTTTCGGTCTTGTTTAGCAGTTGACCCACACAGCCTTAAAATCTTCGTCCCCGAAGTGTTTAAAGGCCGTGTTCAAAACTTGATCCCCTTTGTAAAATATTTTTGAATCAAGTCATTTTGTTAAAATCACCTTAATAAATGTGCAGGATGAGCACAATGCAAAATGAACATTTTTCAATAATGACCAAAATCCCTGTCAAGCTACGGCTATGGTGGAATGATCTAGGTGTTGAAGGACAAAATGAGGTCAAGAAATATCTGAAAGGTCTCGTGGGTTTGTTGGAAATCCAGCCTCGGGGAGATATCATAAGAGCTTTGGTTACCTACTGGGACCCGGCGCACAATGTTTTCCATTTCTCTGATTTTGAACTCACCCCGACTTTGGAAGAAATGGCCGGGTACATCGGGAATGCTGAACTTCCGTTGAGGCAAAAATACTTGGTCGCCCCAAGAGTTGTCACGGTACATCGGTTCCTAGATTCATTGAAGATACCCAGAACGGTCCACAACCCGGATCTGGCAGCCGGATTTTGTACTCCATGCTTCATATATGATAGGTACGGTCATGAGGGGGATTCAATAATCCAGTCAACAAACTGTGCAACAAAGGAGTTCGTCAGAAGTGGGACAAGCACAGACGGGTAGCGTTCATGATGATGTTCCTGGGCCTTCTGGTATTTCCCAGGAAAGACGGAAACATTGATTTGAAGATATCCGGGGTCGTCAGCACTTTACTCACGCAAAGGGACAGTACTCTCGCACCTATGGTGGTGTCCGACATCTTTCGAGCTCTTACAGCTTGTAAAGCTGGGGGAGATTTCTTCGAAGGTTGTAACTTGCTCCTACAGATATGGATGTCCGAGCACCTCTGCCATCATTCCGAGATTTTGAGCCATGGTTCCCCGGAAAAGACCCGCATAGAAGAATCTTACACAAGAACCAAAGAGATCAGCTTGCCCAAAGGAGTCCTGGCATGGACCTCGATCTTTCAAGCTCTTACTGCCAGCCAAATACAATGGACGTTGGGATGGTTTCCTGTTGATGAGATCCTGTATATGTCTGCAGGTAAAACTCATTTCTTACTAATGGGGCTTAAGAGCATTCAACCTTACGCACCCTGCCGAGTTTTGAGACAGTTTGGAAGATGCCAGACAGTACCTCATGAGGAAGATCTTAGCACTCAAGCACTTGAGATAAGTCCTGACGGACAGTTTCCAGAAGCGAAAATTCGCCAAGTCTGGAGTGAGTGTCAATATTTGAAATCAGACACTTGCGTACGGGATCGAGCCAAAGGTGAGACGGCACCAGGTTACCTCGCGTGGTATAGAAGGGAACTTGAGCATGAAAGGCCAGCTAAGAGACCCCACATCCTGAATTTCGTTGAAACATCGCAAAAACAATGGGATTGGCTAGCAAAAGAAAGAAGCTATTGCGCCGAAATCAGCAGGTTGAAACAACAAGTGAAAAGCTTGAAATATGAGCACAATGTGCAGGCTGCTGCCAATCTGGGAGAGCGGAACAGGTTAATTCAGGAAAACAAAATGCTCAGATCCCAGATCCAACAGATAAGGATGAATGCGGATGAACAGCCAAGGCGTCGATCAGACGAGCAGCTGATAAAAAGGCTAATAGGTGAAATCAGGGAATGGCAAGACGGTTTGGAGAAATCCGAAAGCGTCATAGCAGAGCTCAGGGCACAGTGGGATACACGAGTAAATAAGCATCGGCGATGCTTGAACCAAGTGAAACATGACCACGAGAAGACTGTTGCCAAAATAAAGAGAGAGATGGCTACACTTAAGTTTAAAGCAGTTAAGCGTGCCAGGGATTTCCAATTGGAGAGTAGATATTGTTACGACCTGTTGGCCCAAATGAAGACAGAAGTACGGCAGCTGAAGAATCAACATATACAAGACTCACAGGTGTTCAAGACGTGCAGTGATCAGATAAGACACCTACTCATAGAGAAGAAACAAGCCAGAGATAAGATCAGGGCCATTGCCCATGCCATCATCAGACGGTGTCGGCGGTGCGAAAACATGACCTGCGTTACCGTTCTCCCAGCAGTGATGGGTTATGTCAAACAGACCATGCACGAGTTGGAGCAGCTCGAAAGGGATCTCGCACCTAGAACCGCGAAAAGGCCGAATGATGCCGCGCGGGTACCTAAGTTGGAAAATTAACCTGTGGTCGAGTCTTGTTTTAGTTGAGCTTTGATGCTTTCCCACATGTTGTTTTCTATTTTTCTTTCAATCAAATAGGGTCAGAGAACCGTGGAGTCTGTACTGTTGCTATTTTGTTTGAAGCAATGTGTAATAGCAAATTTTGATAATGAAATTAAGTGACTCCGGAAGAATTTCTACGTGTCTTTACTTTGAGGCAGAACTACGCCTGGTCTGATTCACGCGGGGACGTGATACGTAGGCAATCCCCATAAGATTCGACCGCTTTTAATAAATAAAGAAAAGAAAATGTAAATAAAATAAAACGCAGGGTTTCGCAAAATACTTTAAAGAGACGAATGAGCAAACCGGGATGACGCATGTTGTTTGAAGCAAAGCATGTAGAAACGGTTAACTGCCTAGGTGCATTGCATCCTCTATGTGTTATGATCAAATCTGTTAAACTCTAACACTAACAAAGTTTGTTGTTGTCTGACATCAGACAGTTAGTTGTTAAAGAATTCTGGCAACACATTCATACCAAACCAGATCCAAAGGACCGGTAGCAACAAGCATGACTACTTCGGAGAATAGCAATGAGGAAGAAAGGCCGATGAGCCAGTTGTTAAAAGAAGCGATGGAAAAGATTGAAAGGATGGGACTAGAAATGAATGCAATGCAACTAGCCCTAGCCAAAACACAAAAGAGTCCTGAAACACTGGGACACATGCCGGAGTACCCTCACTCTGGCCCTTCCACAAGCCGCCCAAATCCCCTCTATCATCAAGAAAGAAGCCCTCATGATTCCCAAGCTCCACCACCCCATCAACCTCTCCCAACACCCAATATTCCCATTTTTGTGGGACCTACATCAGCCCCTTTGCAGAGAACGACCAGTGAGCCATTGTTTCAGGCTCACGATACCCAATACTATCCCCCCGAGCCTACATTCCATGCACCCGAACCACAGGCTTACAATCCACAGTTGGAAGTACCGGCAGAGGTTGAGAAGTTGGTTAAGGCCCCTGAACAGGATGAAGTGTTGAGAAAGTTCAAAAGCCTGGAGCAATCCTTCAGGAACTTGCACGGGCTGGGCAATCAAGTCAGCGTGGCATACAAAGATCTGTGCCCTTTCCCAGATGTCCAACTCCCGGCTGGGTTCAAGATGCCCAAGTTTGATTTATATGAAGGGCACGGTGATCCCATGGCACATTTGCGGGGATTCTGTAGCAAAATGAGAGGGGCAGGAGGCAAGGATGAGCTTTTGATAGCTTATTTCGGCCAAAGTCTGAGCGGATCTGCACTGGAATGGTATACCAGGCAGGATTTCAGCAGGTGGTACACGTGGGATGACCTGGCGCAGGCTTTTGCAGGTCATTTCCAGTACAATCTGGAGATAGTCCCTGACCGTCTCACGTTATTGAGAACTGGGAAGAAACCCGGGGAAAGTTTTCGCGAGTTCGGGTTCCGCTGGAGAGAACAAGCAGCCAGAGTCGATCCTCCCATGAGAGAGGGAGAGATGGTGGACTATTTTTTACAGACATTGGATCCAACCTACTTTGGTCACTTGGTGACAACGGTTGGAAAATCTTTCAACGAGGTGGTCAAAATAGGGGTCATGATAGAAGAAGGTTTGAGGTCGGACAAGATCTTGAACTATTCGGCACTCAAGGCCACAACCCAGGCTATTCAAAGCGGCACGGGAGGTGCGCTGAGAAGAAAGAAAGAAGAGGTTGCCACGATCGAGGCAGGCAGTTGGTCCAGGGCTGGCAGGCCGCACTACAACCAACCCAGGCCTCACAGGTCAAACTACCCATACAACCCACCACAAAATTTCTATCCACCTCGAGAACCACATTGTTCCGTACACCAAGCCCAGGTATACACTCAGCCTCCGGTTCGCCCACAATGGCGCGCACCGGCTCCCCAGAACATATATGCACCACCACAAAACACCTACCCTCCACCAAGGGCATATAGAAACCCTTCAGGGGCAGGCTTCCGGGGAAATCCAGATGCTAGGAATGACAGGTTGCGGAAGCAAAGAACCTTCACGGAGCTGGGAGAAACCTACACCGCTTTGTTCCACAAGCTGCGACAATTGGGTTTGGTTAGTCCTGTCCAGACTCGGGAACCAAATCCCCCACCTCAGAATGTGGATCGATCAATCAGTTGTGAATACTGTTCAGGGATGCTCGGGCACGATACCGAGAAGTGCTGGAAGTTAAGGCATGCCATACAGGATCTTATTGACACCAATAAGATCGAGGTCCAGACACCGGAGGCTCCTAACATCAACCAAAACCCACTACCAGCGCACCACGAAACTCACATGATTGAGTTGGTGTGTGAGGGAGGAGAATTAAGAAAACCCTCACAAACAGTGATGATGATCCAAGCCGCCCCGAAAGAAGTCTTAACCAGTGGAGGAACAAGTGTACAGTCGCAGGGAGAAGGCGTCAAGCCGGTAGTGATATTGGGGAAGAGCCCGTCCATCATAGCAAGCAAACCCGAGCCAAGCAAGTTGGTAATACCAGGGATCCTGCCCACACCGGTAGTCGTGTTGAAAGGGGTATGTAGAGAACGGGTGACCATAAAGCCTGTGGTCCAACTGCCAATGATTGACAGCAGGGCGGTGCCTTGGAAATATGAAAAGGCAGTGGTGACGTACCAAGGAAAACAGGTGGAAGAAGTCAGTTGTGAAGCGCAAGGGCTGACTCGATCAGGTCGATATTTTTCTCCGGTGGAGCTAAGAAAAACCAACCCAGTGGCAACCAAGAAGCCAGTATCCGAAGAAGAGGCTGAAGAATTTCTGAGGAAGATGAAAGTACACGACTATTCTGTGGTCGAACAGCTGAGAAAAACACCGGCCCAGATCTCACTGTTGTCGTTGCTGATCCATTCTGAGGAGCATCGTCGGGCCCTGTTGAAGATATTGAACGAGGCTCATGTACCCAGTGAGATTTCTGTAAACCACCTGGAAACCATTGCCAGCAAGATTTTCGAGGTGAACAGGGTAACATTCTCAGATGATGACCTGCCGGTGGAAGGAACGGAGCACAATAAAGCTCTATACCTAGCTGTCAAATGTGAAGACTCGGTGGTAACCCGAGTATTGGTGGATAACGGCTCAAGCGCCAATATTTGTCCATTATCCACCCTGGACCAGTTAAAGATTGACCGTGGAAGAATCCGGGAGAATAGCATCTGTGTCCGGGGGTTTGACGGAAACGGAACAGCCACTGTGGGGGATGTTGTACTTGAACTGACCATTGGTCCGGTCCTGTTTACCATGGAATTCCAGGTATTGGACGCCACGGTATCTTACAACTTGCTGTTAGGACGACCTTGGATTCATGCAGCTAAAGCGGTGCCTTCCACCCTACATCAGACAGTGAAGTTCGAGTGGGAAAGACAAGAGGTCGTGTTGCACGGCGAGGATACGACATGCACCATGGGCGGAACCATTGTGCCTTTCATAGAGACCACTGATGACAAAGGTCCTTGGGTCTACCAGATTCTCGATACAGGGTCGGCCAACAAAATTTCTGAAGGAGAAATCATCCCGCACCCTAGGGTAGCTGCCGCAACAGTCATGATGATATCAGAAATGCTGGGTAATGGATTTGTGCCGGGAAAAGGCCTGGGAGTTGAACTTCAAGGGATAGTCCAACCTGTCTCCCTTCCTAAGAATCTGGAAACTTTCGGGTTGGGGTTCAAACCAACCGCAGCAGACAGGAAGCAAGCGCGAAAAATGAAGAAGAGGGTCTGGTTTCTGCCTAAACCAGTGCCACGCCTCTCAAGGTCTTTTGTTAAAGCAAGTGCCAAGGGGTCAGCGATCCCAAAGATTCGAGGACCTTTGATCGGTATAAATGAAGACCTGAATCAGAGTTTTGAGAGGCTATTCGCGGATGTCAGTATGGTGGAAGCTGGAGAAGGTTCCAGCAGAGCAGAGATACAATTTGTGGGGCCTGAGGCCAAGACCAACAATTGGACGGTTACTCCTCTTCCTGTCCGAGGGGAGTCTTGGTAGTAGGCTTTGATTAATGTTTTGTTTGTTTGTTTGTTTGATCGGATTATTCAAGGGTGTAATCCCAATTTTACTTTCGTTTTGTAAAAGTGTGAACCCTTTTTATCCCGCAAATTTAATAAAGTTCTTTTCTTTTGTCCTATTTTAATTTCTTGTTTTGTTCTTTTCTTTCTGAACAGTTCTCTTTTTACTGGTTCTAATGACATGGCATGCACAACGGATCTTCGACCTAGTCTAATAAATCAATCTGAATCTGACTCAATGATGCAAGAGGTCGTTTGCGATGATGAATCCGAATGTGATGAAGGTGAAGCCTTCGAAGAGATAAACCGGGAACTATGCCAATTTGAAGAGAAACCCAAGCCTAACCTAAATGACACTGAGGCTGTGAATCTATGAGACGCTGACAACGTCCAAGAGACCAAAATTAGCATCCACATTGAGCCGAATGTCAGAGAAGAATTGATCAAAACCCTCATGGAATTTAAAGATGTTTTTGCATGGTCATATGATGATATGCCTGGATTAAGCACCAATCTAGTGGTTCACAAATTACCCACTGACCCGGCATACCCTTCGGTCAAGCAAAAACTAAGAAAATTTAAAACAGAAATGAGTGTAAAGATTAAAGAAGAAGTGATCAAGCAGTTGCAATCGAAGGTCATTCGGGTCACTCGGTATCCCGAGTGGTTGGCCAATGTGGTACCTGTCCCAAAGAAGGATGGAAAAATCAGGGTGTGCGTCGACTACCGCAACCTCAACAAAGCAAGTCCCAAGGACAATTTTCCGCTACCTAACATTCATATCCTGATCGACAATTGCGCTGGGCGCGAGATCGGATCCTTTGTGGATTGTTATGCGGGTTATCATCAGATCCTAATGGACGAAGAGGATGCTGAGAAGACAGCGTTTATTATGCCATGGGGAACCTACTGCTATCGGGTAATGCCGTTCGGGTTAAAGAACGCCGGGGCAACGTACATGCGAGCAATGACTGCTGTGTTTCATGACATGATACACAAAGAAATAGAGGTGTACGTCGATGACGTGATCATCAAATCTTGGCGTCAGGAGGACCATGTAGCAGACCTAAGGAGATTTTTCCAAAGACTCCGGAGGTATGATATCAAGCTTAACCCGGCCAAATGCGCATTCGGGGTCCCATCAGGAAAGTTGCTGGGATTCATCGTCAGTCGACGGGGGATTGAGTTAGACCCATCCAAAATTGAATCCATCCGAGATTTGCCACCGCCAAGGAACAAAACAGAGGTAATGAGTTTGCTGGGTAGACTCAATTACATCAGCCGGTTCATCGCTCAACTCACAGCAACTTGTGAGCCCATATTTCGGCTGCTGAGAAAGGATGCTGCAGTAGGTTGGACGGCAAGAGTGTCAGGAGGCTTTCGACCAAATCAAAGGGTATCTGTCTAATCCACCCGTATTGGTCCCGCCTAAGCCCGGGAAGCCCCTAATTCTTTACCTGACGGTCTTGGAAAATTCATTTGGTTGTGTATTGGGGCAACATGACGACACAGGAAGGAAGGAGCAGGCCATCTACTATCTTAGCAAGAAATTCACAGTGCATGAGGTCAAGTACACTCAACTCGAGAAAACGTGTTGCGCCCTAACTTGGGTAGCTCAGAAATTGAAGCACTACCTGTCTTCGTATACTACTTATCTCATATCCCGTTTGGACCCATTGAAGTATATCTTTCAGAAACCTATGCCCACGGGAAGGTTGGCAAAATGGCAAATTCTGCTCACAGAATTTGATATCATCTACGTAACGAGGATGGCCATGAAAGCCCAGGCACTGGCAGACCATTTGGCAGAGAATCCCGTTGATGAAAAATACGAGCCCTTAAGAACGTATTTTCCTGACGAAGAGGTGATGCATACGAATGATTTGGAATTACCTGAGGAACCGGGTTGGAAGCTTTTCTTCGATGGAGCTGCAAACGCAAAAGGGGTTGGGATAGGAGCAGTACTCATTTCTGAAACAGGACGGCATTATCCTGTTACAGCTCAACTACGCTTCTATTGCACCAACAATATGGCCGAGTATGAGGCTTGCATTCTGGGTCTGCGCTTGGCTGCTGACATGGATGTCCAAGACGTCTTGGTCTTGGGAGACTCGGACCTCTTGGTACATCAAATTCAGGGTGAATGGGAAACACGAGATCTAAAGCTCATACCATACCGACAATGCTTGCATGATCTGAGCAAGCAATTTCGATCGGTGAAGTTCAAACACATCCCGAGAGTTCACAATGAGGTTGCAGATGCCTTGGCCACCTTAGCATCAATGCTGCACCACCATGACAAAATGTATGTTGATCCTCTACACATCCAGGTCCGTGATCAGCACGCCTACTGCAATGCCGTAGAAGAAGAAGCAGATGGCGAACCCTGGTTTCATGATATCCAGGAATACCTCAGAATGGGGATATATCCAGAACATGCCTCTGGAGACCAAAAAAGAGCCCTTCGGCGTTTGTCAAATGGTTGTTTCCTCAGTGGAGGAGTATTGTACAAAAGAACCCCGGATTTGGGATTGTTGAGATGCATAGATGCCAGTCAAGCAACGACGGTTATGGCAGAGGTACATGCGGGAGTCTGCGGACCGCACATGAGCGGATATGTATTGGCAAGAAAGATCCTTCGAACAGGGTGTTATTGGCTCACCATGGAACGCGACTGTATCACTTTTGTAAGGAAATGCCATCAGTGCCAGATACATGGAGATTTGATTCATTCTCCACCAACAGAGTTACATGCGATGTCAGCACCCTGGCCGTTTGTGGCATGGGGCATGGATGTCATTGGGCCCATCGAGCCAGCAGCGTCCAACGGTCACAGGTTCATTCTAGTGACCATTGATTACTTCACCAAATGGGTTGAGGCTAAAACCTTCAAATCAGTAACCAAGAAGGCAGTGGTGGACTTTGTTCACTCCCATATCATCTGCAGATTTGGGATCCCAAAAGTGATCATCACGGATAACGGTGCGAATCTTAATAGCAGCTTGATGAGAGAGGTATGCCAACAATTCAAGATTACACACCGCAATTCCACCCCATATCGTCCCAAGGCGAATGGAGCAGTCGAAGCGGCCAATAAGAATATCAAGAAGATACTGCGAAAAATGGTGGAAGGGTCCAGACAATGGCACGAGAAATTACCCTTTGCCTTGTTGGGGTACCGCACTACCGTCCGGACTTCCATAGGCACAACTCCTTATTTGTTGGTGTATGGAACTGAGGCCGTGATACCAGCGGAGGTCGAAATTCCGTCCCTCCGAATTGTCGCTGAAGCCGGGATTAATGATGATGAATGGGTCAAAGCTCGATTGGAACAGTTGAGCCTGATAGATGAGAAAAGATTGGCAGCAGTGTGCCATGGTCAGCTGTACCAGAGAAGAATGGCAAGAGCGTATAATAAGAAGGTGCGCCCCAGGAAGTTTGAAGTAGGGCAGCTGGTATTGAAGAAGATCCTCCCACATCAGGTCGAGGCAAAAGGCAAATTCGCCCCAAATTGGCAAGGGCCTTATATCGTGACCAGAGTATTGTCCAACGGCGCTCTGTGTTTGACAGATGTCGAGGGTAGATGTGTCGACATGGCTATCAATTCAGATGCAGTCAAGAGATATTATGCGTAATTTCTTTAATTATGGCAATTTTTGGTTTATTTGTTTGTATTTGGCATTTGTTGGATAATGAGATGACGGAGGCAATTCTTTCTTCTATCCAAACACTGTTTAACCCTTGCTTCCCCCTTTGAGCCTTAAGTTATTCTTTCATACCCCTCTTTTGGAATCACTAATGGGAAAGATATGAAAAAAAGAGAAAAGAAAAGAAAAAGAAAAAGAAAAGAGAAAGAAAATGAAAAAAAAAGAAAAAAAAAGAAAAAAAAAAGAAGATAAAATCATAAAGAAATACAAAATCGTGGGAACTACGTTTGACCTGATTCCTCAAAGAGGATACGTAGGCGCCTCACGGCTCGGTCATAGTATGCATCATAGTAAATGTAGGATGCATAATAGTGTGCATAATAGGCACAGCGTGCGTAACGCACATAACGCAACATAAGTGTAAAAAAATAAATTCCCCAAGCAAGAAAACTGGGGCAGAGGTTATGTTTTAAGTTCCAACAAAGATTTGATTCCAAAAGTTGTAGCGCACCACCCATCAAATTATTTTCATTTTTCATAACCTTTCTTTAACTCCGCACCAAAACCAACATCAACGTCCAAAAGACCTCCCGATCAATGTTCAAGAGATGTCGAGTCAGGCGAATAAGACCGAGAATAATACACCAATCCCCAGCAAAGAAGAGGATCGTAAGACTGGGAATGAGTTGATAGTCAAAAGAATCCCCAGAAGAGAGGGTCGTATCTACAACACCCCGAATCCTCGAAAGAAATAAAATGAGAGAGTCTTATCGGTGAAAACCTTCACAGGCACCGAGAGGCGATGTAAGATGAGGGATATGAAATGAGAGAGTCTTATCGGTGAAAACCTTCACAGGCACCATAAGGCGCCGGGAGATGAGAGAAAAGAGAGAGTCTCATTAGTGAAAACCCCTCGAAGGGCACTATGAGGCGACAAGACGAGTCAACAAAAGCTACCACATTTGCAACAGCATGGACAGTCATTTATCATCCCCAGCAAGTCAGACCATCCGGCAAATCGATTGATACAAATAGACTGGGTCGGGAATCTATGGTGCACGCCATGATCACAGGGACCAGTTGTGTCCTCCAGATAAGTTCTTTTGATTGTCTCCTCCCACAAAAAATATTGGTTCAGAAAGATTTTCTCCTTTCCATATCTTTTATTTCTTTTCCTAAAATGTGTCTTGAAAGGATTTTTCAAAGCTTACTACCAGGAACCGAAGGGGAATTCATCCAATGCAGGATAATACAAACAGTCTTAAAGGCCGGTCCCAGGCAATGCAGGGATTCGTGCTCGGACAATTTTGGAGGAAGTAAGCTCCTAAAGGGAGTGGTGTCGGGAGTTAAAAGCAGACTCCCACAGCACGTGTTTAAAGAGAAAGCAGAAAAGGGGATTAATTGAGAGCCAATCCCCAGCAGGCTAGAGACCCCCAGCAGGCAACTCTGCCCACTAATCAATTATGGGACATAGAGCAAGAAAAGAGAAGAAAGGAAAAATCATCCGCCAGAAAGGCACCCTCTACCACCACGATAAAAACTAATTAAATCCCTTTGTCTGCTGCAGGAAAACAAAGGATTGATGATGGCAGCGGGATGCAACGCCAGGGCACCAGTATAATGCGGGAATACTTTTAAGTTCTAGGTCGCCCACCAGTATAATGCGGGAATGCATTTAAGTTCTAGGTCGCCCACCAGTATAATGCGGGAATACATTTAAGTTCTAGGTCGCCCACCAGTATAATGCGGGAATACATTTAAGTTCTAGGTCGCCCACCAGTATAATGCGGGAATACTTTTAAGTTCTAGGTCGCCCACCAGTATAATGCGGGAATACTTTTAAGTTCTAGGTCGCCCACCAGTATAATGCGGGAATACTTTTAAGTTCTAGGTCGCCCACCAGTATAATGCGGGAATACATTTAAGTTCTAGGTCGCCCACCAGTATAATGCGGGAATACATTTAAGTTCTAGGTCGCCCACCAGTATAATGCGGGAATACATTTAAGTTCTAGGTCGCCCACCAGTATAATGCGGGAATACATTTAAGTTCTAGGTCGCCCACCAGTATAATGCGGGAATACATTTAAGTTCTAGGTCGCCCACCAGTATAATGCGGGAATACATTTAAGTTCTAGGTCGCCCACCAGTATAATGCGGGAATACTTTTAAGTTCTAGGTCGCCCACCAGTATAATGCGGGAATACATTTAAGTTCTAGGTCGCCCACCAGTATAATGCGGGAATACTTTTAAGTTCTAGGTCGCCCACCAGTATAATGCGGGAATACATTTAAGTTCTAGGTCGCCCACCAGTATAATGCGGGAATACATTTAAGTTCTAGGTCGCCCACCAGTATAATGCGGGAATACTTTTAAGTTCTAGGTCGCCCACCAGTATAATGCGGGAATACATTTAAGTTCTAGGTCGCCCACCAGTATAATGCGGGAATACATTTAAGTTCTAGGTCGCCCACCAGTATAATGCGGGAATACATTTAAGTTCTAGGTCGCCCACCAGTATAATGCGGGAATACTTTTAAGTTCTAGGTCGCCCACCAGTATAATGCGGGAATACTTTTAAGTTCTAGGTCGCCCACCAGTATAATGCGGGAATACATTTAAGTTCTAGGTCGCCCACCAGTATAATGCGGGAATACATTTAAGTTCTAGGTCGCCCACCAGTATAATGCGGGAATACATTTAAGTTCTAGGTCGCCCACCAGTATAATGCGGGAATACATTTAAGTTCTAGGTCGCCCACCAGTATAATGCGGGAATACTTTTAAGTTCTAGGTCGCCCACCAGTATAATGCGGGAATACATTTAAGTTCTAGATTTTGGAATCAGTCACCCCACCTGAAGACGGAAGGGTACAACAGAGATCCCCGAATAGGAAACAATAAAATCCCCAGCACCAAGAAGCAGACAACTGCGGAGGCAAGCGCGCAATTCAAAAGGAAGAAGGAACGCGTCTCAAAAGAAACAGTTTGGGAACGTTATAGCATGCCCAACATAACAATTTTGATGAAAAGCCATACCACCAAAGAAACAATTGAAAGGTTTGAAGAAGAGGGCATTGTTCCCAGCGGATCAAGCAAAGTGATGAAAACTGGCATTCAAACGTCAGCGAAGGACCGACGTCCTCTACCAAAGTCACAAGATAAAGGCATCAGAGGAAAGCGTTAGCCGACAAGAAAGCAAGGCAGCAAGAACAAGTTGAAGATGGACAAGATTTCATGATCCTCAGTCTAGCTTAGCTTCTTGTTTTTCCTTTTTAAAGCAATGTAACAGGGAGATCGATTGAGCGGTAGCATCCTACAGCAGCATGCAACAGCGCACAACAGCAGCAAGCAATACAGTCACACGGTAGTCCCAGCTACCAAAATTTCCCGAACTACATTGACCTGATTCCTGTTTCAGCCCAGGATATGTAGGAAACCTCTGAAGCAAAGGTTCGGTCAAATCTTTTTCAAAAATGCTTCACACGGAGTATTCGGACGGGCAAAAATCGCTCGCTTATCTTTGCGCGAAAACCCTTCGTGTCTTCGTGCAAAGAGGGGCAGCTGTAAGCACGTGATTTTTGCTTCACGAGCAATCACTCCAAAAGGAAAACAAAATATAAAAAATAGTGACAAGTGACCCCGCGGTACAAATTTTTCATGACATGTATTGTTAGTCTTTTGAGGGTCTGTCCATTTTGCATTTAATCATTATCAAACAAAATACAAAAATGTGTGTCATTAAAAGAAAATTCAAAACATATATATGTGCATCGTTCGTTCTAGGTCTATTTACTTAAATATTTTGTTGCCTTGTTATTTAGTTTTAATTTCATTATTTTTATTATTTGTTATTTTTTTTTTTTAAAAGAAAATGAAATTAGAAAACAAAAAAAAAGGGATTAAAATCGGTTTGGGCCCAGAAATTGAAACAAAAAAAAGGGGCCCAAAACCAGCATTCAGACCCAGTCCGAACCAGGCCTCAGGCAAACCTCCCAAACGACGCCGTATAAAGGCGTTTGATCTGAGCCGTCTGTCCAGGACGATCTAACGGCTCAGGACCCCTTTCAGTAACCCGTTTCAAAACCCGACCCAGGAACCAATCCGATCCAACCCCTCACTTAAACCAAACGACCCCGTTTAACTACCAAACGACCCCGACTCATTTTTCACCATCAGATCCAAGTCGTTGAGATCATCTGATCTAACGGCTCAGATCCGATCAACCTCCCCATATATAAACTCAGCCCTTTACCCCGCACCCCCTATCCGAACCCCACCCCTCACTCGTCTCCTTCCCCAGCCTGAAACCCCCAAACCCTAGCAAGCCGTCTTAGTTCCCCTTCCACCAAAACCCGGCGGCATGAACGCCGGTGGCCACCTCCCGAACACCCTAAGACCCCCTCACTCTCCTGAACATGGATCTGTTACTCCCTAGCCTCGAATCACTTTCGTTCGTCTCGAATCTTCATTTGAAGATTTGAGTCGAACCCGGATCTATGCCAAACCACCCCATCTTCATACCAGACACCCCCCTGACCTTCCTCGTGACCAAACCAAGCTTGGTTTGGTCCGAATCTACCCACAACTCCCAAAAATCCAGATCTGAAAATCCAGACTTTAGAACACATGCACATGGGGAATCCGGCTAGCCTTAACGGGGGTTTGAGGTCTAATAGACCTTAATCAAGGTGTTCTCATGTGAGAACACCCTGATTAAAGTTTGTTCGGCCTCAAAGGGTCAATGTTGAGTCAGATTTGGTTCAGTTTTGTTTGGACATTTTTTGGTAAGTTTTCTTTTCCTTTTTGTTTTATTCAACTGCTAGTTAAGTTGTCAGCATGTTTCGTTGTGTATGTTTGGTTATTTTCTTTTGTTATTTTCCATTCGGATTTCTTCCATCTATGTCAAAGGCCTTTTTATTTGGTCAATTGTCTTCTGTTTGTGTTCTGAATATACCCTGTGATATACATGCTCATCAATTAGATTAGTCGTCAAACGAGTTTAATTCATATAAGTTCCCAGTGTTTGAACAAATTTGTCTGAAGTCATTCGGGACTCTATACGTGTTGTTTGTATGAACGATTGATTGTTATGTGTTACGATTAATATAGTCGAGTCGATATATGTCGTCAATTAGTTTCAATCGTTAATGGTAACAACTTGATTCGTATTGCTTATTTCTGCTGTGATCGTATTTGAGTCCCATTAGGAACTGAATTGTATTGCCTATTGCCTGTGATTACTTGTTCGGACAGCCTCATTTCTGATTTTAGGCATTTCTGAATGTTGTTACAAACAACTTGCAAGCATGTAATTAATTAGGACTATCTACTGTTTTCAATTGATAAGGACAAACGCGATAAGAAACGTAGTTGCTATAGGATATCCTTTTAAAATAAGAACGAGATGAGCCTCGATGAAAATAAACAAAACGTGCAAATGCGGGGCCCTTGTTTAAATGTATATTATCGAAGCATTTAGGTTCCAGGACGGGTTGTTTAGCAAATCTCACAACCCTCCTAAAATAACAATACGATAGACTCTTTAGGACGCGCCTTAATAAACCTTACCTTCTTAAACTCGGGTGCGCATTTATGCGACCCAAATCCAATTCTCAACGGAGTCGAAATGTGTTTCTAATCACGGGTACATTGACTGTGACGTGGTTCGAGATGCATGTCCATGACGTTGCAAATTCATTAAAAATAAAGAACGAGATGAGCCTCGCCGAATAAAAATACAAATTACGGGGCCCTCAGTAAATATTTGCTTTAAAAATTATTTGGACTTCGGGATGGACCGTTTAGTAAAATTCCACGGTCTTACCCAAAATAAATACGCTAGTCGCTTTAGGCGCGTCTTTAATAATTTAATTTCCTTAAACTCGGGTGCGCATTGATGTGACCCAAATCCAAATCTCAACGGAGTCAAAGTGTGTCGACGACCACGGGTACATTGATTGTAACGCGGTTCGAGATACATTTTCACAACGTTGCAATTCCTGATAAAAACAGTAAAATGATAAAAGCGGTTAAAAGTTAAATTTTGCACATAAGTTCACACTTGTATAAAATCAGATAATCAAGCCGAATATGATAGTTAAGCGACCGTGCTAGAACCACGGAACTCGGGAATGCCTAACACCTTCTCCCGGGTTAACAGAATTCCTTATCCGGATTTCTGGTACGCAGACTGTAATATAGAGTCATTATTTTCCTCGATTCGGGATTAAAATTGGTGACTTGGGACACCCTAAATCTCCCAAGTGGCGACTCTGAAATAATTAAACCAATCCCGTTTCGATTGTCCTTTAATTGGAAAAAACTCCCCCTGCGCCCCCGCGGGCGCGGAAAAAGGAGGTGTGACACACTCCTAAGTCCCAAATCACCTAACGAAGCTATCCGAACCATAAAATTTGTATTTCGAGCCCTCTAACACATAAGTCAATATCCGGTTGACTTTTCCAATATATGCTTCCTTAAGAGAGACTAAGTATCTCAAACCTTACCAAAACTAGTCCGAATGACTTCAAATTTTGCACACAAGTCACATATGATATTACGGACTTGCAACAACTTTCAGAATCGCATTCCGACCCCGATATCAAAATTTTCACTTCCGATCGAATTTTCTCAAAAACCTTCAAATTCCTATATTTAGCCAAATGACTTCAAAATGACCTCCGGACATCCGAATTCACTTCTGATTGCGCTCCCAACTCCAGAATCACCATACAGAGCTATTCCCAGACTCGGAATCCCAAACGGACATCTATAACTCTGAAATGCCTTCCAACCCAAGTTTATGAAATTCTTCTAAAATACTAACTTCCACAATACACGCCGAAATGCTCACGGGTTATCCAAAACCAAATCCGGACATACGCCCAAGTCCGAAATCATCATTCGAACATGCTGAAACTTTCAGATCCCAATTGCGTGGTCGTTTACACAAAATTCTAATCTTAGCCATTTTCTTCAATTTAAGGTTGACGCAATGAAAAGTTTCTTTCCAATTTGACTCGAATTTCTTGAAATTCAATTTTGACCATACGTACAAGTCAATATACCTAAAATGAAGTTGTTCATGACTTCCAACTGCTGAACGATGCGCTAGAGCTTAAAACGACCGGTCGGGTCGTTACATTAAATCTGATGGGGGTGGGGTTAAATTGGGGCTAAAATTGAAATAATAATGGACTATGTGTTAAATAGCCAATTTTCCCCTTTTATTTTATATAAAATAGTTAACATAACTTTAAAAACAAATTAAAAGCACTGAACTAATTAATAATATATAAATATTAATATAAAAATACTGAAAATGATTTATAATTATAAAATATTGTTAATCGCAAAATAGGTTATAATTGCAATTATATGCAGTTTAGCCTTAAAAATACTCAATAAATTTGTAAAAATATTCAAAAATCCCCTTAATTATATTTTGGTGTAAATATGAGAATGGAAATAAATTATTCACAAAAAATGATAATTTTGAGAGCAATTACTGGATTTTGTACTGCTGAAATAGACAATAAACTAATTTTAAAATCTTAAAAATTAGGGGTATTTCAATTCTCGGTTATGTGGATTCTGACTATGCAGGAGATCTTGACAGAAGAAGGTCCACAACTGGATACATCTTTACCCTCGTTGGCAGTGCCGTCAGTTGGAAGTCGACTTTGCAGTCGATTGTCGCTTTGTCTACGACAGAAGCAGAATACATGGCAGCAGCGGAGGCGGTAAAGGAAGCTATCTGGTTGAAAAGTTTAGTAGCGGAATTGAGTTTGGTTCAGCTGGAATCAACTCTTAGATGTGATAGTCAGAGTGCTATTCATCTAATGAAAAATCAGAGATTTCATGAGCGCACTAAACACATTGATGTCAGATTTCATTTTATTCGAGATGTTATTGATGAGGGAACTATCAAGGTCGTGAAGGTTATCACAGACGATAATGCTGCAGACATGTTGACCAAGATAGTCCCGCTCGCTAAGTTTGCACACTGCAAGGACTTGGCGGGGGTGTGCATCAACTGATGCAACTCCGAAGAGAACAGTTGCTAGGTGGAGGTGGTATGTTCAACAATGGTTTGATTCTTCTTGTTTCTTACAACGGGGTTGCCCAGTAAGCTTAGAAGTTTTGGCCAGAGTTGTTCACACGCTCGAAACGCAAACCAAGGTGGAGATTGAAAATGTTGGTTTATGTTTAGTTAACAATGGCATGCTGAAAATGTTGGTTTATGTTTAGTCAACAATGGCATGCCAATTGGAAGAGTTGGTGGAAAGAGTTGGTGTGGATGCTAGGAGGAAGCTTCCTCCTTTGATGTCACCCATGACATCAAGAGGAGGTAGTTTGATGTCACCAATGACATCAAGAGGAGGTCTTTACCTCTATAAATAGATGCACTCCTTCACTTGTAGAAATCATCCCAAAATAATACAATACATTGTAGTGAGTAGAGAGTTAAGAGAGAAATTCTCTTAAGTGTAATTGGGAAATCTCCCCTTCCTTTGTTAATATTAAAAGGGCAATTGTTCTCTGGTGGACGTAGGATTATTTTGATCCGAACCACGTTAAATCTTGTGTTCTTTCTTTTACGTTTCCGCTAACAATTGGTATCAGAGCGACAGGATTCTTTAACGATCCAAGGAGAAAGAACAAGCAAATATGAGTTCCATGAAGTTTGAAATTGATAGATTCAATGGACGCAACAACTTCAATATCTGGAAGATCCAGATGATGGCGTTACTGCGGAGGGAAGGTTCAATCCATGCTATTGACGGAAAGTATCCTACGGATATATCAGCTCCCGACAAGGAGAAGATTGAAGGGGATGCATTGAGTGCAATCCAACTATCCCTTGCACCTAACGTGCTTTGTGAAGTGAGTACGGGTACCGAAGAGACGGCCAAACAGTTGTGGGAAAAGCTAGAAGGGCTATACCAAGACCGATCAGTGACAACAAGAATGTTGTTACAACGGCGTCTTCACACATTTAAGATGGGGTCAGGTACTTCGTTACAAGATCATTTAGATGCGTTTAATAAACTTGTCATGGACTTACAGATTGCAGGAATTAAAAGGGAGGAGGAGACGCTTGCATGTGCTTTGCTATTTTCATTGACTTCAGGATATCGTGATATTGAGAATTCAATGATGTATAGCAAGGAGCCTATCAAGCTTGAGCAAGTGCGGCAGGCACTTAACTCTAGTGATGTGCGGAGGCACATTGAAGGAGATAGAGATGACCAGGCAAGTGGCCTCTTTGTAAGAGGCCGGACTAGCCAACAGGGAAAGACCAAATCAAAGCACAGATCAAAGTCTCGTGTGAACAAGAAGAATACAGAGTGTTGGGGTTGTGGCAAGAAGGGGCACTTTGAACGAGATTGCCCAATGTCAAAGTCCAAGGAAAAGGCGAGTGCATCTACAGTTGAACAGGTACATAATTTTGATAATGATTATGTACTAACAACATCGTGTAATAATAATAGTAGTTATGAAAACAAATGGGTGTTAGACTCTGCTTGTACTCTGCATATGACGTTCCGAAAAGACTGGTTTAGCAGCTACGAGAAAAGTGGAGGAACCGTAGTAATGGGCAATAATGCAACTTGTGCAATAGTTGGCATTGGCTCAGTTCGGGTTCGCTGCCATGATGGAATCGTGAGGACTATTACACAAGTCCGTCATGTTCCTGATCTGAAGAAGAATTTGATCTCCTTGGGTACTCTGGATGAACAAGGCTACAGGTACATGAGCGAAGCAGGAACTATGAAGGTGACTAAAGGTTCTTTAGTCATGCTGAAAGGCAAGCTGGAGAACGGCCTTTACACATTGGCCGGAAGCACCATTGTTGGCTCTGCAAATGCATCTACAGTGCAGTTATCTAATGATGACAAGGCAAGACTATGGCACATGAGACTGGGTCATATGAGCGCACGTGGACTGGAGATGTTGAGCAATCGTAAACTTTTGGAAGGTGAGAAGATCAGCACGCTTGACTTCTGTGAGCACTGCGTTCTAGGGAAGCAGAAGAAGGTCAGCTTCAGCACTGGCAAACACAAGACAAGAGGAGTGCTAGACTACATCCATTCAGATTTATGGGGTCCTTCTAAACTTCCATCGAAGGGCGGAAAGAGGTATCTTCTCATTTTTATTGATGATTTCTCACGAAAGGTTTGGGTGTATTTTTTGAAGGCAAAAAGTGATGCTTTTGAAGCATTTAAAGAGTGGAAGATTTTGGTTGAAAATCAAATGGAGCGGAAAATCAAGTATCTTCGCACAGACAATGGCTTGGAGTTTTGCAATGAAGAGTTTAATGAATTCTGCAAGGTTCATGGGATCTCAAGACATAGGACTGTCAGGCATACCCCACAGCAGAATGGAGTTGCCGAGAGAATGAACAGAACTCTTCTTGAAAAGGCTCGTTGTATGCTCCTACAAGCCAAAATGTCCAAAGTATTTTGGGCTGAAGCAGTTCACACTGCTGCTCATATTGTCAATCGATCTCCAGCATCGGCAATTGACTTTAAGACTCCGAATGAGGTATGGTCAGGTGAACCCTCTAACTATTCATACTTACGAGTATTTGGGTGTCCAGCTTATTATCACGTTAATGAAGGAAAGCTTGAACCAAGGGCTAAGAAGGCCATATTCGTAGGGTATGTGGATGGAGTAAAAGGGTACAAACTTTGGTGTTTGTCTTTACTCAAATTTATAGTTAGTAGAGATGTCACCTTCGATGAATCCTCTATACTTGATCCCCGTAAAGTTTCCGTGGAGTTTTCAGGAAACAAGAACAACGAGCAGGTGGAGCTTCCGGTGGAGCTTGCCAAGGAAAAGGATCAAGAGACTCAGGTTAAAGATGAGTCAGAAGATGTAGGCCTTGAAGAACTTGCTGTCAATGAACCATACACAATTGCGAAGGGGAGGGAGAAGAGGCAGACACGAGAACCGGAACGCCTTATAAATCAAGCAAACTTGATTGCATATGCGTTCGTAGCTGCACAAGAAGAGATTAAAGATCTGGAGCCCTCCTCGTATATTGAAGCAACTTCTTGCAAGGATGCCGCACAATGGCGGTTAGCCATGACTGAAGAGATGGAGTCTCTTCACAAGAATCAGACATGGGTCTTAGTGAAAAGACAAAAGGGGAAGAGGACAGTTGGATGCAAGTGGGTCTACCGAAAGAAAGAGGGAATTCCTGAAGTGGAAGATGCTAGGTTCAAGGCGAGATTGGTTGCAAAAGGTTTCAGCCAAAAGGAGGGAATTGACTACAATGAGATTTTCTCTCCGGTCGTGAAGCATAGCTCAATTCGCGTGCTACTAGCATTGGTTGCACAATTTGACTTGGAGCTTCAACAGCTTGATGTCAAAACTGCTTTCTTACACGGTGATCTAGAAGAGACAATCTATATGGATCAACCTGAAGGTTTCCTAGCTGAGGGAAAAGAAGATCACGTATGCCAACTAAAGAAGTCTTTGTATGGTTTGAAGCAATCCCCTAGACAGTGGTACAAGAGGTTTGATGCATTCATGACTACACATGAATTCTCAAGGAGTGCATTTGATAGTTGTGTGTATCACAAGAAGATGTCTGGTAACTCAATGATTTATTTACTGTTGTATGTTGATGATATGCTTATTGCTGCTAACAACATTACAGAGATAAATGCTTTGAAGAAACTGTTGAGTAAGGAATTTGACATGAAGGATTTAGGAGCTGCAAAGAAAATCCTTGGTATGGAGATTTCAAGAGAAGACGATGTTGTACATCTTTCTCAGAAGAGGTATATTGAAAGGGTTCTCGAGAGATTCAATATGCAAACGTGCAAGCCTGTAAGTACACCATTAGCTCCTCATTTTAAACTTTCAGAGTCACAAATGCCTCAGTCCGAGGATGAGGTGGAGCATATGTCAAAGATTCCTTATGCCAGTGCAGTTGGTAGTATTATGTATGCTATGGTATGCACACGTCCAGATATTGCTCAATCTGTAAGTGTGGTAAGTAGATACATGTCCAACCCAGGAAAGAGGCATTGGGAAGCTGTCAAGTGGATATTGAGATATCTCAAAGGAGCTTCTGGTGTTGGTCTTACCTTTCGAAAAAGTGGTACAGGTATTTCAATTCTCGGTTATGTGGATTCTGACTATGCAGGAGATCTTGACAGAAGAAGGTCCACAACTGGATACATCTTTACCCTCGTTGGCAGTGCCGTCAGTTGGAAGTCGACTTTGCAGTCGATTGTCGCTTTGTCTACGACAGAAGCAGAATACATGGCAGCAGCGGAGGCGGTAAAGGAAGCTATCTGGTTGAAAAGTTTAGTAGCGGAATTGAGTTTGGTTCAGCTGGAATCAACTCTTAGATGTGATAGTCAGAGTGCTATTCATCTAATGAAAAATCAGAGATTTCATGAGCGCACTAAACACATTGATGTCAGATTTCATTTTATTCGAGATGTTATTGATGAGGGAACTATCAAGGTCGTGAAGGTTATCACAGACGATAATGCTGCAGACATGTTGACCAAGATAGTCCCGCTCGCTAAGTTTGCACACTGCAAGGACTTGGCGGGGGTGTGCATCAACTGATGCAACTCCGAAGAGAACAGTTGCTAGGTGGAGGTGGTATGTTCAACAATGGTTTGATTCTTCTTGTTTCTTACAACGGGGTTGCCCAGTAAGCTTAGAAGTTTTGGCCAGAGTTGTTCACACGCTCGAAACGCAAACCAAGGTGGAGATTGAAAATGTTGGTTTATGTTTAGTCAACAATGGCATGCTGAAAATGTTGGTTTATGTTTAGTCAACAATGGCATGCCAATTGGAAGAGTTGGTGGAAAGTGTTGGTGTGGATGCTAGGAGGAAGCTTCCTCCTTTGATGTCACCCATGACATCAAGAGGAGGTCTTTACCTCTATAAATAGATGCACTCCTTCACTTGTAGAAATCATCCCAAAAACAATACAACACATTGTAGTGAGTAGAGAGTTAAGAGAGAAATTCTCTTAAGTGTAATTGGGAACTCTCCCCTTCCTTTGTTAATATTAAAAAGACAACTATTCTCTGGTGGACGTAGGATTATTTTGATCTGAACCACGTTAAATCTTGTGTTCTTTCTTTTACGTTTTCGCTAACAGATTGTCTCATCAGGGGGAGTTAATACGCATTGTACTCTTTTTCCCTTACAAGGTTTTGTCCCACTGGGTTTTCCTTGCAAAATTTGTAAGGAGGCAACCAAAAGGAGTATTTGTTAGATATATGTACTCTTTTTCCTTAACTAGAATTTTTTTCCACTGGATTTTATTTTAGTTAAGATTTTAACGAGACACATTATCTGTTGAATAGACATTCAATGGGGGATGTTATAAATAGAATTCTATTTAAGGTGAATGTCTATATTTTAGAGATATTTTAAGGTTTGTTACTTGGTGGCTAAATTACTTTTCCCCTATAAGTAGAGGGATTCTATTCCACTATAATTGAACCCTAATCAATAAGAATTCTCTACTTTTCTCTGCAATACTCTTCTTCTTCTATTCCATTATAATTGATCCTAATCAATAAGAATTCTCTCTACTTTTCTCTGCAATACTCTTCTTCATTCTTTTATTGTTTCGTAACATAACATGATCAAAGATCAGAAGCGTTTATTAACCGTTATTTCATCAATTAAAAGTATGTAAAAACAACGAAAGTTGGCAGTTGACTTTAAGAATTGGGACAACTACTGTGTATCAATTCCTTTATATTTGATAACTCGTTCACCTTCATCTTGGCAGATGATCTTTCAAAAATTATGGAAAATGCTTTAATAATCCCAAATTAAAGAATCAACATCTATAGGTCCATAATTGAGCACTAAGCAAATGCATTAAAATTATGCCTAGTTCTGTTCTTATTGCCTTAAAGATGTTTGTATTATGAAAACAGAGAGGTTAAAGGGGTTTTGAGTTTGAAGAAGTAATTGATTCATTGCCTCTATGTCATAACAAATTTGAGAAAAACCCATAATTATTCCCTAACATTTGGTAAATATATAGTACAACAATTTCAAATGAGAAAACGTGGATATGATCAAGAAAAGAACATGAAGAATACAGAATCAACATGCTGAATCTGCCCGAGTTCTCCTTCACTATGACACATTGGCTCCTCGTCTATAGACTTTGATAATAAGCTTAAATTCAAGATTTCCCATCGCCTGAACTTGAATTTCCTTGGTGTCTTCTAATGAGTCCATCACAGAGTGGCTGCCATTGCACCAACACAATAATGGTAACCAAGATTGGAGGGAATGTCCCTCTTTATACTACAATCAATCTTCCCTATAACAACCTCGTTTGTTCCGATATTTTTTGGCTGCTATAGTAAATTGTTGTTATAGGAAACATATATTATAACATAATATAAAAATTGGTTCCAAGAAAAATATGACTTTTATGGTGAATGGCCGTCATATGAGGATGTTGTTGTAGAAAGGTTCTGACTGTATATCGAAAACCAATCTTTGGAGGTTGGGAAATGACACATCAGAAGCGTTCCATTGTGGAATGTCCATATCCTCAAATTCCAAGACTTTCAATTTTTGGAACTCTCCATCTCCAACACCCCATTGTTCTTCCTCAAATGCATGGGACTTCAACTTGAGCACTTCCAAGTTTGATTAACCTACCAATAACTGAAACATCATTCCATGGTAGACGATTTGATTTAAGTCGATGTAGAGAGTCTTAAACCTGGAAGCCAAATGCATCTCTGATCACCTTGTGGTTCATCAACCAAGCACCTCAGCAGAGCTCGAGTGATTCGAGTTGATGCAGAGAGTCTAAACCTGGAAGCCAAATATAATGCGTCTTGATCACCTTGTGGTTCATCAACCAAGCACCTCGGCTTTACTAAATTGGATACTTTGACACAAGCGTCTGGAACTCTTCACCTCCAGGTAAGTGAACAAAGGAAAGCCATTGTAATTTCGTTAAACGACTGAACATTTTGAATTCTGGGACATGGCACCTGATGATAGCTGGTTTACCAGTCACTTGCAGATATTTTAAGCTTACCATACCCAATCTCAAATTAATTACATCATCTTCAAAAGATATTGCATCAGGGAATGTACCTGATGCAATAGCGTGGTGCTCAATTTGAAACAGAGATTACGTCATCAGAAGGGTGCAAACAAGTTATCACACAATGAAGACACGAAACCAGTTTTCCCAAAAACATCTCTGTGGGACTATGCTTACAGAGATAGTTGTGAATCTCATAATGACTGAAGAAGAAAAAATTTCCCAATTTATGTTTCTCATTTTACTTCTTGTTGTATTTATATCTTTTTTTGTGGTCAAGGTGACAAACATATTATGTAATAAATTAAAGTATATGCAAATTAATTTAGGAATAAGCTGCATTTGAATAGCGTGGTGCATACTATGTTTTGTGATTACTATTATTCCATTGTACTCGAAGCAGATATGCTGATTATTCATATTGCAAGAATAAATTGATTTTAAAAATCATATATGGAGTTTGCCTACACCCAACAACAAATAAAAATATGAAAAAAAGTTGGAAAAGGAAATTACCTAGGTTGCCCTTTAGCACGGCCCGTAACTAGTACCAGAAGAAGGATGCTAACAGAAACCTACAATACAAAAAGGCCAATACAAACATGATTGCGTTAGGCAGTAATAACTTAAATAACAACAACAACAACAATAACAAACAACTACAACAACATTAATAACAATACCCCAATTTAAAGCTAGAAGAGGTCAGGTATATGACTCTTCACTGTCCATTCTGCTCAATTTGAACAAAACGCAAGAGAGCTCAGAAAATAAACAAAACAAGATTAGTTCAACAAATGAAGCTAATACCAAACAAAAATTTAACAATAGTGCTAATAGTTGTACTCCCTCTCTAAAAGGAAAGATCATTGTTTGGGATGGTGAGGGTTAAAGCATCTAAATAAGCATCTAAGTTCCGATGAGAAGTTGAGCATATATATATAGAGAGAGATGAAGAAAGAGTAGAAAACGAAGAGTTTATAAGAAGGGTGTTTGGATCAACTATAAGAAAAGAAAAATTCAACTATTCGTTTCCTGGCTAATTTAATATCAAGAAATTGAAAAACAACAATGAAAGATCCAAAATAACTGTCGGTTTTGAATTACTATTACTTTAGCAAAGGTGAATCAACAATTTTGAAACACCAAATATATTGAACTATAATCATGTCGTCTAGGCGGTGTTTGTTTAAGAATTAGTGTTATATTAGTGAAAGTGAATTAACAATTGCAAATTGAAATACTAAAGTTGGTAAACAATAATCAAGTTGTCTTATTAGTTACAGAGGAAAAGGGGTTGCCTTAAAGTTGGTTGAGTACAACATCTAGTTGCCTTCATTTCTTCAGAAACTTGAAAAAATGTTGGAAATGATCAAGAAAAGAACTAGAAGAAAACAGAAATGAAATTTCCAATTTCGCAGATCCGAGTCAACTTGCCACATCAGTCTAAGTTCTTCTTCATCCTCCTCTCTAGACTTGATAATGAGCTTGAATTCATGATTTCCCATATCATCAATTTGAGCTTTCTTAATCTCCTCAGCAGAGTTTATGGTACGGCGACTGCATTTGCACCAAGACAGCTCAATCATCTGCAGCAAAAGTAAGTCTCCAAAGCTGCGCGGAATATTTGTTTTCAGTCGACTGTTTTTGAAAATCACACGCTGGAGATTAGGAAAGGACATATCAGAAAAGTTCCAAGAAGGAACATTCATGTTGTAGAATGTCAAGAGCTTGAGATTCTGAAACTCCTCGTCTTTAACATCCCATTGCTCTCCCTCAAAAGCATTAGACTCCAACTTGAGCACCTCCAAATTTTCCAAATTTCCTATGATTGAAATTTCACTCCATGGTAATTGACATGATGACAAGGTCAACTTCTTGAGATTCATGGGGAAGTTGACCTCAAATCGCCTTACACTACGTTTAAGAAAATAGACTTTTAGAGATTCAAGTTTATTCAGAGATTCTAAACCTGGAAGCCAAATGCATGTCCGATCACCTTGTGGCTCCTCAACCAAACACCTCAGCTTTACTAAATTGGGTACTTTTGACACAAACTGTTGGAACTCTTCACCTCCAGGTAAGAGTGCAAAGGAAAGCCATTGTAATTTCTCTAAAGGGGGGTATGTCTCAAACTCTGCAACATTGCACCTAATGACAGCTGGTTTACCAGTCACTTCCAAATGTTTTAAGCTTACCATACCCCATATTGCATGTGATAGATTTAATCTGCGTGATTCATTAAGTATCACTGTTTCTAAGCTCTTGAGCTCAGATAACCATGAAGGATCCGCCTCAAAGTTCCCCTTTAGGGCCAGGTATCTTAAATTAATCAAAGCTTGAATAGGGGACGTACTTCTTAATGTGATGCATGATAAATCCAATATTCTCAATGATTTATAATAGTCATCATGAGAAAGGTGGTTGCAGTCATAGACGAGAATAATATTCTGGTTAAGTATATTATCAGAAGGGAGTAAATGAGCAGAATGGGGACCTGGCGGGCTACCAGAGCGTAAGGAATCTGATCCTCTTTCAGGATGAAGGAGATAATGCATCTGAAAGCAACAGTGTTGGTCACAGGAACTTGAATCATCTGACCTGGTAAGAAAACAAAGTACCAAAAGGGAGAAGGGAGAAAATAGTAAGAACCAGCAAAGTTAATAGTCTTAGGTGATAAAGTCTGTGTTGGTTCGATTTAAATCTCACCTCCTTGGAAAATCAATTTTAGAGAAGCAAAACTCACGTAATAGATCATGCATGCGAATTGCTCTCACCTCACCAAAGAAGCTCCTTTGGACAACCATTACAAGGTTATTATCTATTAACTCCATCACGTAGCCCTTTGCTTCATCCTCTGCGCTCTTTAATTCATTACCTACTGCATATTCTTCAGCAACCCAAAGTTGTATCAACTTTCGGACCAAGAGTTCATCTTCACAAAATCCTCCAAAGTAAAGAAAACAACGCTTCAATTGAGAAGGTAAAAATCTGAAACTCAACTCAATTATGTCCATGTACATTTGTGTATCACCAGCAGCACATGAACTTAAACCATTGGCAACTTCTTCCCAACGAATTTCTTCCTTGTTCAGTTTTGCAAGAACACCAGCTACCAAAATAATTGCAAGTGGAAGCCCTCCGCAGCTTTGTGCTATTTTCACTCCTATCTTCTCAAGTTGTGGAGCGCAACTTTCTTCTCCAAACACCTTCTTTTGCAATAAGCACCAACTTTCTTCACCTGTGAATAAACGAACGTGATGAGGAGCACTAAAAACTTCAGTATAAGAAGCCACTTTGTCTTGTCTAGTTGTCAAAATAATTCTACTGCAGCTGTAATCATCTGGAAAACAACTTTTTAAGTCATCCCATACTTCAGCGCTCCATAAATCGTCAATGACAATGAAGTATTTCTTTCTTAGCAAATGTCTTCGCAGCTCAACTGCTAGTTCATTATTGCTCCTTGTGTTATCATTCGGAGGAACCAAATTACCCAATAATTCAAGCAATGTCTTTCTCTTATTATATACTTGAGAAATAGTGCACCACGAACAAACATCAAAGCGATCGATTATATCATTATGAGTATACAATCTCTTCGCCAAAGTTGTCTTACCTATTCCAGGCATACCGACAAGGGAGACCACATCTAAATGTTTCGGGCCCCGAACAAGTCGTTGTATCAGCTCTGCTGTCTCATCCTCAAATCCCATAACTGCTTCTGAAGTTGTGGTCATACTTGATTCAGAAACTGTGCTTCTTCTTGGCACAATTAACTGGACGTTGACTTGATTGTGTGGAAGCTAATGTTGCAGACTTCTTGCACAGGTGGTGCTCGATATATATGGTTGTTAAACGAGGGTATATAATAAAGTTGGAGAGAAAAATGTAAGATATGAAGTGAGCAAATTATTCCCACAAAAGGCTCAATCTGTACCTAACCTAGAGTTATTTTGTGGGGAATCAAATGATTGAGATATCTTTGAATTGCTTTTGCTATGGAGGTATGTGTATTCATAGAAGACAACTCCTTTATAGGAGTACCAGTTAAGAAACACACGCTATGCGTGGTCCTACATACCAATTTATTATTTTTGTTGACATTAGTAGCGTGGAATAACTATGTTATGGATGATGCATTCCATCGTGAACACACACTTGGAAATAGGGTTTGGTGAAACTTTTACTACACACGCAATAGATAAAATTATTAATAAGGAGAGAGTTCACACCCGAATAAGAAGAACGTATATTCATAGAAGACAACTCCTTTTATAGGAGTACTAGTTAAGAAACACATGCTATGCGTGGTCCTACATCCCAATTTATTATTTTTGTTGACATTAGTAGCGTGGAATAACTATGTTGATTAACAGCGTAACATAGCTAATTATTGATATAGATCTGTTCTATCACAAACAATAAAATATGATTAGTTTACAAAAAATCATGTACATTAAGTTGGACAACAAAATGGGGAGACAAATTTGAGATTGTTGTCAGTATGTATCTCTTTCTCTGTAGTTACTATGACACAAGTGGAAGAAAAATAATAGTAAAGGTTAGGAAAGAAGAAGTAAATTATTGAAAGGGGACAAAGAATTAGGTAAGCTTTTTTTTAAAAAAAAAAAAGAATTAGGTAAGTATTAGATGCGTTCCCACTTTAGATCTATACACTTCTTTTCAATTTCCTCACAAAAGGATTGACTTGTTCTGGAATGTCATCAACTACCAAGAACAACAATAAGTCCAATTGGCTGTTATTTTCTCATATGTACATGCCTCTGAAAATGAGATGTGAACTCGTTTTGGTAAGTAAACCTACCAACTTTGAAGTCCCATAGTGTTCATTCTTTGAAGAAGAAAATAATTACCAACCATAAATTGAAGTTTTATAGCGCGTTGATGTTCAGGGACGGATATACCGTTAAAGTTATGAGTTCAACAAAATCCAATAGCTTTGGCCTACACCTTTGTATTTTTTGTTAAGAAATTCATCAGATATATATATAAATAACCTACTCAGAACCTAGTAAGCAAAAAGGATTGCGGTTTGGAACTCACAAAATTAAAATCCAGCCTCTGTTGTTACAAAACAAGCTTTAATAAAATTCCTACTTGCCACGACTAGTCCACATTGACTAAATATTCACATGGCACATTAAAGGGATATGGAAATCGATATGTTCTAGGAAACAATACAAAACATTTTAGTTTCTTAAAATCATACTTATAATATTATATTTCAAAGTTTAAAAAAATGGATAATAGTGGTGTCTGAGTCGGCTTGCACGCAACTCGACTAATTGCACGGGATACTGCTACCTCTTACCAACAACATGTATCAAGTAACCCTGTCCACCAAGGCTTGGACATATGGAAAGAAATCACCTAGTAAAGTAGTATTTTTGCCTCCCCTAGGATTTGAACCTGAAGCTCATGGTTTTCAATCCACTTCATGACCAGTAGACTACACCCTTGGGTGTAAAGTTTAAACCTATTATAACATATTAACCATTTGAAGTCAATACTCCTTTTTTTCTTGCCATTTATTTTGAAAGATAGACATTAAAAAAAAAAAGCTTTACGAGTACAAAGCATTTTTTGCCATAACATAAAAGTATTCTGCTAAGAAAACAACTGAGTTTTCTAAAAGGACTTCTGGTTAAAAGGATTAGGATTCTAATTCTGGTATGAAATACTGGATTATGTCTATCCAGTGTTTGTTTACAATATTACCTAATACCATTATAAATTTTATAATAATATCTTGGTATTATTTGTTAATAATAGCATGATCAATTAACCTAGATATAGTTATCAACATGACAATGTTACCCCCCCCCCCCAAGGGCCCTATCAGTTTCATAACTGAAATATTCAACGTTCAAATTGGAAACAAAATTGTATCCAAATTTATCTATCTTCATACCAAACCAAATGGTTTGGATTATACATCGTATTATCCTATTTTTAATTCAATGAACCAAATAAAGCACTAGTACAAAACTATGGATTATTAATGCCAATATTAATTCAATGACGTGGTCCAAGGCAAAGTGGAAGCCAAGAAAGCGGCTTACATTAAGTTAGTAGAGAGCACCGACGAGGATCAGAGGAGAGCGACCAGAGAAAGATACAAGGAGGCTAGGAGGAGGCGAAATTAACGGTCACAGAGGCTAAGACTGCTGCTTTTGGTCAGCTTTATGAGGAACTTGGGGGCAAAGGTGGGGACAAGAAGTTATTTCGGTTGGCCAAAGCGAGAGAGAGGAAGGCTCGCGACCTGGATCCAGTGAGGTGCATCAAAAACGAGCACGGTCGACTATTGATGGAAGAGGCCCAGATTAGGCAAAGATGGCAATCGTACTTTCATAAACTTCTGAATAAAGAGGGGGATGAAAACATCGTGTTAGGGCAATTGGGCACTCCGAGAGTCACCGAGACTTCAGGTATTGTAGGCGCATTAAGGTTGAGGAGGTCGTGGGTGCGATGGGTAAGATGAGTCGGGGCAAAGCGACAGGACCAGACAAGATTCCAGTAGAGTTTTGGAGATATGCGGGTCGATCAGGCTTGGAGTGGCTGACTGGGTTGTTTAATGTTATCTTCAGGACAAAGAGGATGCCTAATGAGTGGCGGTGGAGTACAATGGTTCCGGTGTACAACAACAAAGGGGATATCCAGAATTGTAACAACTATAGGGGCGTCAAGTTACTAAGTCATACCATGAAAATTTGGGAGAGGGTGGTGGAAGGGAGGATAAAGAGGGCGGTGTCTATATTGGAAAACCAGTTCGGGTTCGTTCTACTACGGAAGCTATCCACTTTATTAGGGAGGTTGGTGGAACTATACAGGAATAGGAAGAAGGATTTGCATATGGTGTTTATTGACCTAGAGAAGGCATATGACAAGGTCCCTAGGGACATCCTTTGGAGGTGTCTGGCGGTGAAAGGTGTGTCGGTGGCTTACATTAGAGAGATAAAGGATATGTATGATGGAGCTATGACTAGAGTTAGGACTGTGGGAGGTGACTCAGAGCCTTTTCCGGTGGTTATGGGGTTACACCAAGGATCTGCGCTCAGTCCGTTCTTATTTGCTCTGGCGATGGACGCACTAACACACCATATCCAGGGAGAGGTGCCATGGTGTATGTTGTTCGTTGATGATATAGTTCTGATTGATGAGACGCGAGGTGGCGTTAATGGAGACTGGAGGTTTGGAGGCAGGCCCTGGAGTCTAAAGGTTTCAAGTTGAGTAAGACTAAGACGGAAGTTCAGCGACGTGACGGGGGAAGCGGATGTGGAAGTTAGGCTTGACTCACAGGACATCCTCAGGAGAGAAAGTTTTAAGTACTTAGGGTCAATTATCCAGGGAGATCGACGGGGATGTTACGCACCGTATTGGGGTGGGGTGGATGAAATGGAGGTTAGCGTCTGGAGCCCTGTGTGACAAGAATGTACCACTGAAACTCAAAGGTAAGTTCTATAGAGCGGTGGTTAGACCGACCATGTTGTATGGAGCTGAGTGTTGGCCAGTCAAGAATTCACATATCCAGAAGATGAAAGTAGTAAAAATGAGGATGTTGAGATGGATGTGTGGGAACACTAGGCTGGATAAGATTCGGAATGAAAATATTCGGGAGAGGGTGGGCGTGGCTCCCGTGGAAGACAAGATGTAGGAAGCGCGGCTTAGATGGTTCGGACACGTGCGGGGGAGAAGCCTAGATGCACCGGTTAGGAGGTGTGAGCGGTTGACTTGGCAGGTACGAGAAGAGGCAGAGGGCGGCCTAAGAAGTATTAGGGCGAGGTGGTCAGGCAGGACATGGCGCGGCTTCAGATTTCCGAGGACATGGCTCTTGATAGGAACATGTGGAGGTCGAGCATTAGGGTCGTAGGCTAGGGGGTAGACGAGAATTCTTTCCTCTTTGTACCGGGTAGTCTGATAGAGTTTTGTTTAGGTTTGTTAGCGGTCTATGTTGTGTTCACATTGTTGTTTTGCATAGTTTTGTGTTATTGTCTTTTCACTTATTCGTTGTTGTTATTTTCTTTCTGACATATTTTTGTTGTTACATGCCTTTTCTCTTGTTTCTTTTCTGATATTATTGTCTCTCCTGTTGAGCCGAGAGTCTCTCGAAAACAGTCTCTCTACCCTTTTCAGGGTAGGGGCAAGGTCAGCGTACACTCTACTCTCCCCAGACCCCAATAGTGAGATTTTATTGGGTATGTTATTGTTGTTGATTATCCATCCTACATAACTGTCTATGAACCAAACGACCCCAAAAAGTATCAATAAACAAAATAATGTGGGTATCACTTGTCAGGATGAGCCCATCACAATAGTTAGGTACCGACAATATTATCATTTTCGAGCTCTTTCTATTTTAGAGTTTATGCCCCAACTATTTTAAGTGTAGAGTAACGATTACTATTTTTTTTAAAAGAATTCAACCAAAAACATATACTCCATCTGTTCCAATTTATGTGAACCTATTTCCTTTTTGGTCCATTCCAAAAAGAATGACCCCTTTCTAAATATGGAAACAATTTAGCTTAAACTTACAATTTTACCATTAATGAGAAGCTTTTATAACCACACAAATACTCTGGATCCCTTTTTGACTTGTTCAGGATCACAAATTCCAAAAATCTTCATTTTTTCTTAAACTTCGTGCCAAGTCAAACAAGTTCACATAAATTGGAACGGAGGGAGTATTTTATTTGTAATTTTGCTCTCAAGCCTACGGGGTACAGTTGTTGTTCACCTTCCCCCAAAGTCAGGTTATTATGCGTTACTTATCCGCCACGGAAGCATCACTTCCCGTCCCAATTGCATGTGTTAAGCATGTCGTCCGCATCCATTCTGAGCCAATTGAACTCTTCATAAGACTCATAGTTACATTATTTGCAGCTTCCTTATTCACACACAAAGCGGATCGGAATTGTCTTTCATTCCAATGCATAAATAATATCTGTGCACTTCATATTCGCTCGTAGTTCACTCCCAGAAGTATAGTCATCCTTCTACCAGGTATAGATATGTATAACAAAGATATCATTGGTTTCCAAGACGATCGACTACGGAAGCCCTTCAGCTCGTTAGGAGATTGGTGAAACGGTATAGGGAGAAAATGAGGGATTTGCATATGGTGTTCCTTGACCTAGAGAGAGCTTATAACAAAGTCCCGAGGGAGGTCCTTTGGAGATGTTTGGAGGCTAGCATTGTTCTTGTTACATATACGAGGGTGTTTAAGGAGATGTTTGAGGGAGCTAGGACCCGGGTGACAACCGTGGGAGGAGACTCAGAACACTTTTCAGTTCTAATGGTGTTGCACAAGGTATCTGCTCTTAGCCCGTTTATATTTGCTTTAACGATGGACAAACATTCGCGTCACATTCAAGAGGAAGTGTCATGGTGTATGTTATTTGCAGACGATATTATTCTGATTGACGAGACGCTAGGCAGTATTAACACGAGGTTGGAGGTTTGGAGACAAACCCTGGAGTCAAAAGGTTTCGAGCTGAGCAAGACCAAAACAGAATACTTGAAGTGCAAGTTTAGTGACGAGAACCATGATGCGGACGTAGTAGTGACGCTTGACAACCAGGTCCTCCCTATGAAAGGAAGTTTCAAATACCTCCAATCAATAATCAAGGAAATAGGGAGATTGAGAAGATGTCACACATCGTATTGGAGCAGGATGGATAAAATGGAGGCTTGCATCCGATGTTTTGTGTGATAAGAATGTACCGCCTAGACTTAAAAGTAAATTCTACTAAGTGGTGGTTAGACCGACTATGTGGGGCAGAGTGTTGGCCAGTTAAAAACTCCCGTGTCCAGAAGATGAAAGTAACAGAGATGAGGATGTTGAGATGAATGTGTGGGCCTACTAGGAGAGGTAAGATTAGGAATAAAGTTGTTCGAGATAAGGGGGAGTGGCTCACGAGGAGGACAAGATGCGAAAGTGAGGTTAAGATAGTACGAGCATGTGAAAAGGAGAGGTGCAGATACCCCCATGAGGAGGTGTAAGGAATTGGTTGTGGTAGGCATGAGGAGAGGTAGAGGAAGGTTGGGGTGAGGTGATAGCCAGGACATGGTGCAACTTCAGTTTACCGAGAACATGACCCTTGATAGGAGGGTGTGGAGGTCGAAGATTAAGATATAGGTTAGGGGTGGTTGAATGTATTCCAATGCTATTGTAGTATTAGTCTTGTATTTTTGTTCGTAGAGTTATATTCTACCTGTTATTTCTTTCGCTTCAGTTATTTTACTATATCGATATTGTTACTGCTTGTTGCTACTGCTCCTTTCATTTTGTCATTAAGCCGAGGGTCCTCGAAAACAACCTCTCTAACTCCACGGGGTAGGGTAAGGTCTCCGTGCACACTACCCTCCCCAAACTCCACTTGTGGTATTATACTAGATATGTTATTCTTGTTGTATAAGATATATCATTGGCAAGGAGCGGAAGACAGGAAAACATTTCTTAAAACGATAGGAAACTAGCATTTAAATTGGAGAGATTAACCTGACCCGTGACCCGATATTGGAAGTTCGTAGGTAAACTATGGAGGTCTGTATAAACCTAAGTCCACTATCACAAATAAAGATTTTTAGTTCGTGTTAATCTAGAATTAACTTTCACATAATGCAAAGTACCAACACATGATTTCTTTTTCCGGAAAAATATTGAAATTTGCACCTGAACTATGATTTTCATTGAGCAGTTCTGAACTATGATTTTTGTTGGTCGATTCTCTGCCGGTCGTTGCTCATTTTCTGGCTGTTGGACGGAGTCGCCGAGGAAATCAATTCTCTGTTGGTTTACCTCTCTAATTGCCGCCGTTGCTGCGAATAGTTGCTGTATACTACTATTTTCTATTTGTTAGATGGATAGTATGGAAATTGGGGGAAATTCATATTTCTATCTGATTTCACTAACAGGATATATTCAAAACCTAAGGGCTCGTTGCTAGTATAATTTATATTGGGATAAGTTATGGTGAAATTATTGTTTATTCATTGTTTGGTATATTGTATTAAGAATGACAATTACATAATTTATAAGAAGAAGGAATAAGTTATACCGGTGCTAAATACCCCACCTTCTATAAGGTATAAGGTATCTCAGTGTTAAAATTAACACCGGAATAACTTATACCTGGCTTGCTAACCAAACGAAGTATTACGATGGTATTAAATTTTTATATCACCCTTATACCTTCTTATACCTCATACCAAACGACCCCTAACGGTGTTACCCAACTCTCATTCATAAAACAAATCTTCTACTCTAAAGCAAAACGTTTCCTCTCCTTTTATTGGATAACGCAAATTATCACTTTAATTCCTCAGTTTTAGGCAATTTCTTGTATAATTTTGACATGGAAAATATCCCCTTATGTGTCAATTTTCAATGAGAAAATGGGATTGTATAACCGCTGCAAAAATAATAGCCGAAAAAATAATAAATTTGTATATAAATATATATATTATATGTTAATATAAAAAAATTATATAAATTTTATATAATTTTTCGGCTACCAGATGTAAATAGCTTCTAGCGCAGGCTAGGAGTGATAATACAACCTCGTTATTCGTTTGCTTCAATAATATGCATTCGTTTTCGACTTCCTCCATGTGTTACATCATGTTTATGCCATGTAAACAAAAATAGTGGATCGAATGTTTCCAGAATAAGATACATCCATACAAAGAAGCAGTTATAAGAACAAATTACAATTTGCTATAGATAGCAAGGCCACCACATTTAAATCAGAAAAAAAGTTATGAAGGCAGCATGGCATCTCCTAAAAAATATCACCATAAACTGAATACAGCATATATCTAACATAAGGAAATTTTGGTGCCTAAATCTGGGAGATGCATATATCATGAGTTTCTGGAGGAATATCTAGTTGTTTATGTTAACGTATAATGTGGTTGTGAAGTGATTAAGATGGAAACCAACAGCAAATATTAATTTCATAGCCAATTGTCATAACATTTTCACCGCATATTTTCATTAATAAGCTACAACACGTGATGTTTTTAAGCCACAAATATCACAAAGGCATGTTTTTAAGCTTTTGCCTACAGTTTTTCAAGTTTGCATTTGTGGTGATAGGGTGACGCTACAATGAACAGAACGTGGAACTAGAATTAAATATTAGATCTAGAAGAAACTATAATTTTAATTAGAAAATCTCCACAAATGTCGCCAAATTGTTTGACCAAAAAAGTATGGGACCTTTTTGTTAAACTAATTAAATAAGAAGATAGAGGGTAAATCCTAGTTAAGGATAATTAATTCTAGATCTCAGATGAATAACATGAATAGAAAAATATAGTTGAGTATAAATGTTGCCAGTGATTATGGTCAGATTTAATAGTATGAAAAAAGATGCATTAAGTAACATTAGATGGCAATAAAATGTAAATAAAGGAAAAGGTTCACCCAATATTGAGTGAGGCGGATCCTCTTTCATTTGATAAAGATGAATGATAGACAAATACAAGAATCTTAGGACCCTTTTCGGAACTGATGGAAGGTATGGGATAACAGATAATCTAATCTCTTTAGAGATATGTGTTTACATATTTTCTTGAGAGAGAGCCTGCCCCCTTCAAAAGTCCACCTCTCTTCGCCTCTCTTCCTATTTATAAGGTATATCCCTAGAAAACCCTAAAAAAAAAGAGTACACTTAGAGGGAATATTCAGTAGAATATCCCCTTTGAAGATTCCAAAGTAAAACTAGTCGTTACTTTTATCTGCACAGCTCGGCCTCGGCCTTATTGATCACTGCTCGGCCTCGGCCTTATTGATCACTGCTAGGACTCGGCCTTATTGATCACTGCTCGACCTCGGACCTATTGATCACTGCTCGACCTTAGCACTATTGATCACTTCGATTCGCATGTTACTCATGACAATTGCCTCCGCATGTCAAAATTCTCTAATTTGATTTTAACCCATACAGTTAGTCCCTCCGCTTATCGAGGTCATCTTTTGGTCGAGCTCGGTAAGCGGACTTCATTAATCGTAGTTCGAGAAATTCGGATGGGGAGGTCGACTAGTGAGAATCGCGACTAAGGGTGTCGATCTTCAAGTCAAAGTGGTATCCCCGCGGGCTGAACTTGAGCAGAGTTCCATCAGGGCCAATAACTCGAGTGTCTTTGATTAGTCCTAGTGAAGTCAAACATTACGATATTTAACTCGAACGAGGTCTAGTTGTGAATCAAGTTCAAGCTAGTCGAATGCGAGTTGAATTCGAGCGAGGCCGAATGTCACTCAACTAATTTGAGTGAGGTCAAAGGTTAATTCGGGCGAGGATACCGAATATTAATCCAAGCAAGGTCAAATGTGGTTCGAGCGAGGTCGAATGTTGATTCGGGCGAGGCCGAATGTTGCTTGTGTAATTGATGCAACGTCGCTTATCCTTAAGGATAAAATAAGATCTATAGGGATGTAAAAATTATGTAGCAGTTCATTTAGCTTACTAACTAAATATTTTTGATGACTGCACTTCTAACATAGTAGGTGGTTCTTAATCCACAAGTGATTCATGCTGTCAAAACGTTGAATTATTATAAATAATAATGTCGAAAGTGATCATTCATTCCTTTGGTCGCAAAAGGCCATTTCCATGATTGACGGAAAAAAGTTAAGAGGGGAACGAAAAAGGAAATATTGCAAGGGTTGATAAATAACGTGGAAGTAAATTTTGCTCATTGTTGTAGTGTAGACTTATGAATTGCGGGTGAGCTTCATGCACTTATGCTTTGCTTACACATATCGGAGGGATTTACATGTTATCCGGGCTGGCAATCCAGTCCCAGTCTATATGGTCTCTTGGCATCTTCGGATTTGTTTTGACGACGATTGTTCCCAATTCACGTATTTGGGAGAATGCTCCTGCTTCTATTATACTTAGAAAAATAGTCAGTTAAAACCAAATGAAATCATTCGTTACCTCGATTTGATCGGTCGGCGAGTGGAGGGGAGTGACCACATTCCCTTCTCCGATTATGCTTTTAGTGGCCGCTACCAATTTGGCAAGGCTGTCCACTTTGATATTTTGTGCTCGAGGGATTTGGTTGAGCTGGCATTCATCGAACTCGGGTAACGGCTTGCAGATCCCGGCATGGTATTTTTGCAGTCTTTGTTCCTTGATTTGGAAAGTCCCTCTGACTTGATTGACAACGAGCTAAGTCGCACAGTAGGGCAACTCTTTCTGCTCCGTACTCTAGTGATAGTTTTAGACCTGCAATCACGGCCTCGTGCTCAACTTCGTTAGTCCATCTTCTAGAGTGGCAAATTACTTCGCATGTTGGGACCTCGAGTTCGAATCCCAATCCCGATTCTGACGCATTTGTAACCCAATCCAATCTTGGGTGCACCAAACCAATTTTGAGCTTAGGAATTTGGTATAGTGTCAATCTAGCATTCATATTCCATTTGGGCTCTATTTGACGGTGTCAACAAAGCTTGTGGACTTTTTTCTTCTTTTTTTGGCTTCCTCCATGTATTACATCATGTTTATGCTAGGTAAACAAAAATAGTGGATAATGTTTCCAGAATAAGATACATCCACACAATGAAGCAGTTACAAGAACAAATTACAATTTGCTATAGATAGCAAGGCCACCACATCTAAATCAGAAAGAAGTTATGAAGGCAGCATGCCATCTCCTAAAGAATACCACCATAAACTGAATACAACATATATCTAGCATAAGGAAAATTTTGGTGCCTAAATTTAGGAGATGCAGATATCATGAGTTTCTGGAAGGAATATCTAGTTGTCTATGTTAATATATAATGTGGCGGTGAATTGATAAAGATTGAAACCAACAACAAATATTGATTTCATAGTCAGACGTCATAACATTTTCACCATATATTTTCATTAATAAGCTACAACACGTGAAGGCTGGAAAAGAATTGTGCCTATCAGAAAGGACGAAACACCACAAGGATCAAAGTAGAGGGAGGAAGTTAGGCCACAAATATCACAAAGGCATACTTTTAAGCTTTTCCCTATAGTTTTTCAAGTTTGCATTTGTGGCGATAGGGTTATTGAGTTTTTGTTTAAGATGAAATAGTTTCCTCCCACCAAGTTTATCTAACATAAGGAAATTTTGGTGCCTAAATCTGGGAGATGCATATATCATGAGTTTCTGGCATGAATAGCTAGTTGTTTATGTTAACGTATAATGTGGCTGTGAATTGATTAAGATGGAAACCAACAACAAATATTAATTTCATAGCCAATTGTCATAACATTCTCACCGCATATTTTCATTAATAAGCTACAAGACGTGATGGCTGGAAAAGAATTGTGCCTATCATAAAGGACGAAACACCACAAGGATCAAAGCAGAGGGACGAAGTTAGGCCACAAATATCACAAAAGCATACTTTTAAGATTTTCCCTATAGTTTTTCAAGTTTGCATTTGTGGCGATAGGGTTGTTGAGTTTTTGTTTAAGATGAAATAGTCTTAAAATTAGAGTGAATGGGAAATGGGATTTGAATTTGGATTTCGATTCGGATTTGGTCAAATGATCGATCGATTGATTAATTTTTTGGACCAAATCTATTTGTTAATAGTGAATATTAACGTGATATAATCTGTGTTTATAACGGATGTTTTCCAATCCGTGTATTGTGTTGCAACACTAAGCAATAAGCAACCTAGTGCACTTCCCACAATGGTGCAAGTGCTCCTCCCACCAAGTAAGTG
Source organism: Nicotiana sylvestris (assembly GCF_000393655.2). Classification (NCBI taxonomy): domain Eukaryota; kingdom Viridiplantae; phylum Streptophyta; class Magnoliopsida; order Solanales; family Solanaceae; genus Nicotiana; species Nicotiana sylvestris. Next base: position 154,381,199 of record NC_091066.1, read on the forward strand.
TACATTCCACCATGTAAGTGTTTCCTCCATGATAGCCTAGTGCTTGTTGCACCATGGAGGGGACGAATTTCTCTCAAATAACTGCTATAAATAGAGCATAAGTTGGAGAGAAAGAAGAACACATCGGAAAAAACACTCGAAACACTCTGTATACACTTAATATACACTCTCTATACACTGTATATCATATACTGGATATACACTCTGCATATACTGGATATACACTCTGTATACACTGCGTATACACTGAAAAAACGAATTGCAATCTGACATTCTCTTTAGTAAGAATTCAACATTAGCTATACTTTGCATTCCTTCCTCTCAGAATTTCCATTCGACTTCTGAGTTGTCCTCCTTATTCTGCATTGTTTTTAACTACAAACAAACATCTATAAGTGTGATTTGCTGCCGAACTTTGTGTTCGCTGAAACACTGGGGTTTGAAGTACCGCTACACCAGTGTGTAATTCGTTCTATCCTGGGAGAAAATAATCTATAACCTTTGGTACTAGGAGGGGATTAAATTCCTTAAGGAAACACTGTGAATTCAGTGGGCTCGAATTAATTTCTGTTTTATTTATATTTACGTTTATAAGCTAACGTTCTAATTTCCAGAATCATTATTTACAAGTACAGAGGGAACAACAAGCTTAACAAGCTTAAGGAATTTAATAATTTTAATTTCTGTATTTGTGCTACTTTTATTATTCTGGAAACTATAACCTTTGTGGTTTTTGTGTACTCCCGTTTGGAGAGTAAAGCCTTCGTGGCGGTTTGTTGGAGATTAAAATCTACGTGATTTTTTCTCCAGTTTTAAAGCCTTCGTGGCATTTTGTTGGAGATTAAAATTTATGTGATTTTTCACTCCAGTTTTAAACGTTTATTAAACGTTTGATTGTGTCATTTTTACAGTAAAAATGGCGAATGACGGAAATCAAGCTGTTCCGATGATGACTGCCAATGCATCGACAAGTCGAACTCCGGTGTTGACACCGGCAGAGAAACCTGGAAAATTTTCCGGGATGGATTTCAAGTGCTGGCAGCAAACAATGTTCTTCTACTTGACTACGTTATGTTTACAGAAGTTCATCAAGGAAGATGTTCCTGATCTTCCAGATGAAACTCCAGAGAATGATAGCTTTCTCGTGATTGAAGCGTGGAAACATTCTGACTTCTTGTGCATGAATTATATTCTTAGCGTACTGGAGGATAATCTGTATAATGTATACAGTGGCGTGGATACGTCAAAAGAATTGTGGAATGCACTTGAAAAGAAATACAAAACTGAAGATGTCGGGATGAAGAAATTCGTCGCCGCAAAATTTTTGGACTACAAAATGGTAGATAGCAAGTTTGTTATTACCCAAGTCCAGGAATTGCAAGTGATTATTCATGATCTACTTGTTGAAGGTATGTTTCAAATAAATACTGATATTGAAAAGTAAAAAATTTAGTAATTTTACTAACGGAATTTTCATTGAAGGTCTTGTCATCAATGAAGCATTCTAAGTAGCAGTGATAATTGAGAAGTTGTCTCCATTATGGAAGGACTTCAAAAATTATTTGAAACACAAACAAAAGGAGATGTCCCTTGAAGATCTCATTGTTCGATTGAGAATCGAAGAGGACAATAAAGTTGTTGAGAGAAGAGGTCGTGGAAATTCAACAATAATGGGAGCAAATATTGTTGAAGATAACAAAAAGAGAAAGAAGGCTTCTAGTTCGAAATACAACCCAAGCAAGAAGCGGTTCAGTGGAAACTGCTACAACTGTGGGAAAACCGGACACAAATCTACGGAGTGTCCTGCTCGGAAGAAAGACAAGCAAATGGGTCAAGCAAACATGGTAGAAAAGCATGATGATGTTGATGACTTGTGCGCCATGCTTTCTGAATGCAACCAGGTAGGAAATCCAAAGGAGTGGTGGATTGATTCTGGAGCCACTCACCATGTTTGTGCTGTGAGGGAAGCATTTTCTACATATGCTTCTGCTGGACCCGAAGAGACGCTCTCTATGGGAAATGCTGCTACTGCAAAAATTGAAGGATACGGTAAGATATTTCTCAAGATGACTTCTGGCAAGGTCATGACTTTGAACAACGTCCTTCATGTTCCCGAGATTAGGAAGAACTTAGTCTCTACTGGACTTCTTGTAAAGCACGGTTTCAAGTGCGTTTTTGTATCTGACAAGGTAGTGATTAGTAAGAATGAAATGTTTGTAGGAAAATGTTACCTTACTGAGGGCCTTTTCAAGCTGAATGTAATAGTTGTTGAAACTAATAATAAAACTTCAGCTTCTTCTTACTTACTTGAGTCAAATGATTTATGGCATGTACGTTTAGGTCATGTCAATTATAAAACCTTGCGAAAAATGATAAACTTGGAAGTATTGCCTAAGTTTGAATGCGAAAAATCAAAATGTCAAATATGTGTGGAATCTAAGTATGTTAAACATCCTTATAAGTCGGTTGAAAGGAATTCAAATCCTTTAGACTTAATTCACACAGATATTTGTGACATGAAGTCAATACCATCTCGCGGTGGAAAGAAGTATTTCATAACTTTTATTGACGATAGTACTCGATATTGCTATGTTTACTTACTTAATAGTAAAGATGAAGCAATAGACGCATTCAAGCAATACAAAAATGAAGTTGAAACGCAACTTAACAAGAAAATCAAAATGATAAGAAGTGATAGGGGTGGTGAATATGAATCTCCTTTTGAACAAATATGTTTAGAATATGGAATTATTCATCAAACAACAGCCCCTTACACTCCCCAATCCAATGGGATTGCGGAAAGAAAGAATCGTTCATTAAAGGAGATGATGAACGCATTGTTGATAAGTTATGGTTTGCCACAGAACTTGTGGGGGGAAGCCATTTTTACGGCCAACCGAATACTAAATCGAGTACCCCATAGTAAAACACAATCCATTGCATATGAAAAATGGAAAGGAAGGAAGCCCAACTTGAATTATTTTAAAGTGTGGGGGTGTTTGGCAGAGGTGCAAGTTCCTAAACTCAAAAGGGTAAAAATATGACCGAAAACAGTTGATTGTGTTTTCATAGGATATGCGACTAATAGTAAAGCATATCGATTTCTGGTTCATAAATCAGAAAATCCCGACATTCATAATAATACGGTTATAGAATCAGATAATGTTGAGTTCTTTGAAAATATATATCCGTATAAAAAGGAATGCGAGTCGATTGGTGAAGGATCTAAACGACCTCAGGAAGAAACAAAAGAAAGTACATTTAATCAGGGGGATCCAAGACGTAGTAAACGTCAAAGAACGTCTACTTCGTTTGGACCAGATTTTGTGACTTTCTTATTGGAAAATGAGCCTCGAACATTTAAAGAAGCTATGTCTTCTTCGGAATCATTGTTCTGGAAAGAGGCAGTCAATAGTGAAATAGAATCCATATTGAACAACCATACATGAGAATTGGTTGATCTTCCTCCTGGAAATAAACCTTTGGGTTCTAAATGGATTTTTAAGAGAAAAATGAAAGATGATGGCACTATTGATAAATTTAAAGCAAGACTTGTTGTTAAAGGGTATAGACAACGAGAAGGTCTTGACTACTTTGATACATACTCCCCAGTTACAAGGATTACGTCCATACGAATGTTAGTAGCATTAGCTGCAGTGTATGGTCTTGAAATTCATCAAATGGATGTTAAAACGACCTTCTTAAATGGAGAGTTGGAGGAAGAAATTTACATGGAACAACCTGAAGGGTTTGTGGTTCCAGGTAAAGAAAATAAGGTATGTAGACTTGTTAAGTCCCTTTACGGACTAAAACAAGCACCCAAACAATGGCATGCGAAATTTGACCAAACAATGTTGTCAAATGGTTTTAAGATAAATGAATGTGATAAATGTGTGTACATTAAAAATGTTCCAAATCACATAGTCATTGTTTGCCTATATGTGGATGATATGCTGATAATGAGTAATAACATTGCCAACATAAATGCTACTAAGCGTATGCTAACTAGCAAGTTTGATATGAAGGACTTGGGAATTGCAGATTTAATTCTGGGGATTAAGATCCAAAAGACTCCTCAAGGCCTGGCATTGTCACAATCTCATTATATTAAGACAGTACTTGAAAAATTCAAGCACTTGGGCTTTAAAGTTGCAAAGACTCCAATTGACGTGAATCTTGCACTAGCAAAGAACAAAGGCCAAAGCATATCACAATTGGATTATGCTCGTGTGTTGGGATGCTTAATGTACATCATGAATTGTACACGACCAGATATAGCTTGTGCTATAAGTAAACTAAGTCGATACACGAGCAATCCAGGTCAATCTCACTGGATGGCAATGAAACGAGTTTTGGGATACTTAGAACATACCCAAAACTTTGATTTGCACTACAGTAAATATCCTGCGGTGATTGAAGGATATTGTGATGCAAATTGGATCACCGGTTCAACTGATTCGAAGTCCACAAGTGGATATGTATTCACTATTGGTGGAGGAGCGGTATCTTGGAAGTCGTCCAAACAAACATGTATTGCCCGCTCTACAATGGAGGCTGAGTTCATAGCCTTAGATAAAGCCGGTGAAGAAGCTGAATGGCTCCGGAATTTCTTGGAAGACATTCCATTTTGGCCCAAACCATTGGCACCAATATGCATACACTGTGATAGCCAAGCGACAATTGGAAGGGCTGGGAGTGTTATGTATAACGTTAAATCTCGTCATATACGACGAAGACATAAAACCGTTAGACAACTTCTCTCTAGAGGAATTATCACGATTAACTATGTAAAGTCAAGTGATAATGTGTCGGATCCACTTACAAAAGGCCTAACTAGAGAGGTAGTTGAGAAATCATCGAGGGAATGGGACTATGGCCGAGAACAAGTCATTGTGGCGGTAACTCTACCTAGAAGACTAGAGATCCCAAGATCTAGGTTCAAGGAGATCAAACAAAGTCATTAATGACGGTTCAACATTGTCAACAAAAAAAAAATTAGTCCATTCTCGTGATGAGACAATGTTCAGTACCAAGGATAAAACATTAAGGCTTTTTAATGATTTCTAAATTTGATACGGGGTATATCAAATAGTGTATCTACGGGATGACACGTTTAGAAATCACCTATGTAAGTGTGAAGTGTTAGCCGCTTCAAGGAGAATTTTGCAAGGCCAATTCTCTACGCACTTATGAAACCAGGCAGTGTTCATGACTGAAACGAACACAACAATGAGAACCAAAGACGGTTAAGGGATTGATTGTGTGACCTATGGTTGTCTAGGTATACACTAAAGTTCGACGGTTCAAAGATATCAAATCTACCGATTGATCGAGTATATCCGACATAAGTTCACTACGGAAAGTTCAAAGGAAAACCTACTTATCCAGATGCAATTAATTCTTGCTTGCAAATCACACAAGTTTTTCATGCATACTTCCGTGATATGCATACTTCCGTGATATAGTTTTTCTGCCGAACTTTGTGTTCGCTGAAACACTGGGGTTTGAAGTACCGCTACACCAGTGTATAATTCGTTCTATCCTGGGAGGAAATAATCTATAACCTTGGGTACTAGGAGGGGATTAAATTCATTAAGGAAACACTGTGAATTCAGTGGGCTCGAATTAATTTCTGTTTTATTTATATTTACGTTTATAAGCTAACGTTCTAATTTCCAGAATCATTATTTACAAGTATAGAGGGAACAACAAGCTTAACAAGGGTGACGCTACAATGAACAGAAAGTGGAACTAGAATTGAATATTAGATCTAGAATAAACTATAACTTTAACTAGAAAATCTCCACATATGGCGCCAAATTGTTTGACCAAAAAAGTATGGGACCTTTTTGTTAAACTAATTAAATAAGAAGATAGAGGGTAAATCCTAGTTAAGGATAATTAATTCTAGATCTGAGATGAATAACATGAATAGAAAAATATAGTTGAGTATAAATGCTGGCAGTGATTATGGCCAGATTTAATAGTATGAAAAAGATGCATTAAGTAACATTAGATGGCAATAATATGTAAATAAAGGAAAAGGTCCACCCAATATTGAGTGAGGCGGATCCTCTTTCATTTGATAAAGATGAATTATAGACAAAAAACAAGAATCTTAGGACCATTTTCGGAACTGATGGAAGGTATGAGATAACAGATAATCTAATCTCTTTAGAGATATGTGTTTACATATTTTCTTGAGAGAGAGCATGCCCCCTTCAGAAGTCCACCTCTCTTTACCTCTCTTCCTATTTATAAGGGATTTTCCTAGAAAATCCTAAAAAAAAAAGAGTACACTTAGAGGGAATATTCAGTAGAATATTCCCTTTGAAGATTCCAAAGTAAAACTAGTCGTTACTTCTATCTGCACTGCTCGACCTCGGCCTTATTGATCACTGCTCGGCCTCGGCCTTATTGATCATTGCTCGGCCTCGGCCTTATTGATCACTACTGGGCCTCGGCCCTATTGATCACTTCGATTTGCAGGTTACTCATGACAATTGTCTCCGCATGTCGAATTTCTCTGATTTCATTTTGACCCATACAAAAATGCCAAAAATGGTTAAAATTTTGGTTTGGAGAAAGCTTTTGAAAAAAAAAATGTTTCTTTGCTAGGTTTCCTTAATCTCCCTTAAATTTATCCGGACTTTATCGGCCTTATTATGTCGTGCATCTCAATCACCATTACAAATGGTTCAAATACTGAGTTTTTTAAACCCACGAGAGGCATTAGACAGGGTAACCCATTATCTCCCTGCTCATTTCATTAACTGTATGGAAATGCTCTTTAGGATCATACATCATGAAATAGACTCTTATGGGTGAAACCTAAATAAGATCTCAGACGATGGACTTTCACAATCGCACATTTTATTTGCCGATAACCTTATCTTATTTATGGAAGCAAATAAAAAAGTTATAATTATCTTATTGATACAACGACAAGTTTTGTACAGTTTCGGATCAGACTATACACTTTAATAAATCCAATGTCTTCTCTTGGATAATATCTCGTGCGGGAAAAAAAGATATTATTACTGACTAGTTATTTATCCATAAAACATGCAAGAAAATAAAATATCTAGGGTTTCCCATTATTACACCCAGATCCTCAAAAAAATATTTTCGATTCAATATCGATTGTCAAATACTAGGCTTACTCTGGTATATTTGGAAAGTTCGCAATAACAATAACTTTCGTAAAAAATAATTTTTTGTCTCAAATTACTGAACCTATTAGCAGGGCGGTGGAATACAAGATTATGACAAATGCAGGTAAGAACGTGGCCTCAGAATCCTTAGTATATTTTAAATGGACACCCCCCCCCTCCCCAGGACGAAAATTCCTACAAGCTAAATATCATGGCTCATGTATGGGAGTTAACCATGTCACTAAGTATTGGATAGAAAAATCTTTTCCCTTAATTATTGCTTAAAAATTGATTGACAATTGCAGGTCCTTACTATGCAATCCACCCTTGGAGCATAGAGAAGCTATAGTAGCGAACTAGTTAGCTAAAAATGAATGCATCTTGAACGTTTTTGATATTACCCCTATTCTTCCACTTTTGTTATTTCTGTTTTTGAACTAGATGGATTGGGTACTTTCTTGCCCGCACTAGTCTCCTCTTTGTAATGATTTTTAACTAGTAGTTTTGTTTAAATAAAGCCCTTTATTATAAAACAAAAGAAATTTCATTAAACTCTTAATTATTGTTGCAATTTCTTAAGAAAGCATTTGCAGCTTTCTATTTATTACTGCATATAACTCTCAAGTCTCATATAACACTTCAAAGAAATGAGCTTTAAGAATATTCACTAATGAATACTAATTCTTTTAGTGAAAAATTATACTTGATACTGTATAACAACTAGGGGTGTTCATAAAAGTTCGAAAAATTAAACCAAATCGATCAAAAAACCCGAAACTTTTTAGGTTTGGTTTGGTTTTGGTATTGAATTTTAGATACCGATTTTAGTTTTGGTTTTAATAAAAAATAACCAAAAAACATTGAACCAAACCGATTATAGAAGTAGCTACTTAAAATTTATTATTGCGCGCGCGCACACACACACATATATATATATACATACAAAGTTTCTAAAATTTTATGGTACATGTTAATCGTTTGCACTTTTTGTCTAGTTCTTTACTATTATAATAATCTAATTCTTTGCCTTTACATTCTAGTTTGATTGGTGGTTTTCTTTTGTTAAGTACAAGAATCTATTTTTATTATTTTTAATTGAATCCTTAAATTATTCATCACTACTTGATTCAATTATCATCAATACATCTTTGTAAATGATAGATTTCTCAAAGAATAATTGGTTTGACAGTGTTAGTTGAAAATTTAGCCGCCGGAATATGTGTTTGGATAATGTATGTCTCATATTTTTAAGAAACCCGATAAATAACCGAAAAATCGACATAAACCGAATCAATAAAAAACCAACTTAATTGGTTTGGTTTAGTTCCAATATTTGAAAAACTGACTTACTTGGTTTGATTTCTTTGTTGGAAAAAAGTAAGTCCAAACCAAACCATGAACACTCCCAAATTAACAACCCCTAGGAAAAAAATGAATATAATTCATAATATTTTGTGCAAATATACAATCTAAATAACATACACAAAAATAAAGGAGTAACATGTAATTACATAAAAATACTACGTGTAACTTAAATCATTTTCATGGACATTTTCATTAAACAATTAACTTAAATCATTTACAAATAATTTGTCACCATTTTTTTGGGGGAAAAGGCCCAAAATTGCTCATCTACTATGATATATTGTTTACTTCTGCCACTCGTTATACTTTTCGTCCAAATTTATCCCTGCCGTTAATAAAGTTTGCAAAATTGCCCCTAAACCTAACGTCCTTCTACTATGGCAGCTGACCCCCTCAATTTTCTCCATGTCAGTTGCCAAGTCACTCGACCCCACCAAATAAAATGCCAAGGTGGAGTCCGTATCACCACTTTTAATAATATCTTGGTTATTGCATTTATTAAATTAGAAAATTTAAAAGAAATTTCTCACATATAACCTAGTTTTGGTTTTTAACTCACGTACTTCGTGTCTCCTTTAGCAGTTGTCAGTGATGGCAAGATCAACCGACAAGATAACCTCTAGATCAGATATGTGTATATAACTCTCTCCCTCTTTCTCCACCCTCATCTTTCTCCTATTGTATCCGCCTGCAACGTACCGGAAAACACCTACCACCACCATAAACTAGATTTGTTCGAACACCATCGAAAGCCTCCAGACCCAAAAACTCTTCGAAGAACATGATTCACCTTTCTTGCCTACCCAAATTTATATCCTAATTGAAAAAAAATTAAATGTCGGTGAGCACTGCCTAAAAATGGCAATCGGAAAAAACACACATACATAGATCTGTACAAAAATAAGAAAAAGGGATAGAAGCAACTCCACCACCAGTATCTTGCCGGAAGTTACTTCGGCGTTTGTCGTCGTAGGTAGCAGCGTCAAAAAGTGTACATTATTGGAAAAAGAACAAGACAAAAAGATATGAGAATTCTTCTGCTTCGATGTTGTTCTTCCATATTGTTCTTCGATGTCTTAGCTGAGATAGAGAGAGAGGGAGAACAAGATGATAATATTTTAATAAGAAAATGAGTGGGTTAATTAGTGGGATCTGCTCACTTATGCTGACATGAACAAAATATTAGAGGGTTGGATGCCACAGTGGAGGGACGTTAGGGATAGGGGCAATTTTGCAAACTTTGTGAACGATAGCGATAGATTTGGACGAAAAGTATAACGGGTGGCAGAAGTAAATAATATACATAGTAGAGGGGCAATTTTGGAAAGTCTAGAACCTTTTTGTTGTCTTTTGGACAAAAGATACGTAAATAAGTGTAAAAAAAGTTATATTTATATATATAACGCCAAAACACACCACATTATACCTTAACGGTAACTTTTGCCGTTAAGGTATAGCGTGGCGTGTTTTCGCGTTATATGTACTGACATTTACATACACAGGTATAGCGTGCTATATTTTTCACGCTCTATATAGCGTACAAATACAACGCGCTATACCCCTTTTTATGGGCCCACCAATAAGTGAATGTATCAACCCTCGGGCTCACATATTTCCTATATAAACGAGTTAGGATTTTCGGAAAATCCATTCACAAAAAATTCTAACTCCCATTCAATCTTTTCTTCTTGTTAAATTTTCAAGCATTTTTCCATAATGTCTGAAGAGCGTAGAATAAGAGTTTCATTATATTGGGGAGGGGGTGAAGTTGTGATGGATAATAACTCAGTGAGGTATAGTATATCTCAACAGGGTCATGTTAAATTACCACTTACAATGGAGTACAATAAATTGATATCGTTGTTATGCAAAAAAATAAGTGTGAGGAAACACCGAGTGATACTTAAAGTAATCGGAAGATATTCGTATTCCGTCACTCCGCAAAAGGGCTGCTTTTTACTTGGAGTTAAACATATACGATGATGAAACTTTGAGGAATTTTCTGAGGACTCCAAATGAATACTGAGATTTTTTTGTAATCAAAATGTTGGATGTACGTCAAGGTCGAGGACGTTCCCAACAATGAGGTTGCCGGACAGGTTCCGGATAACCCCCAGTCATCGGGTGGTTATTCTGGAATAGTTTTTGCCGGACAGGTTCCAGATGAAAGAGTTTTCTTTGATTTAAACTTATCACCGCCTGCTTTTCCTAATTCACAAGACGAGTGGTAAACTTTAATTTTTCTTTGTGTTACGATTCTACATTTTTGTTGTATTGAACTTGTATTAACGCTCATACATTTAACAAGGGGTGCCGACCGGATATGAATTTTACAAATTATGAACCCAAGCATAGTTTTGGTGTGTTGGATCATGGTTGTCCATTCGGTAGTCATCACCTAAATAAAAATGTCCATCATGGAATTTTATCACATTACGACTTGTAAGTGAAGTGATACAACTATATGGAAATTATTTATTAATTTCTGTAGCTTATTATTTTATTGGTTGTGCAGTAAAAACGAGCAAGTTGAACCACATGTACTCACTCAATTGCCCGAATACGACGTATTAAATCGGGATCTGGCAGATGCACAGAGTGAGGAAGAGAACAGTGATTACGATGACAATGTTGATGAATCTGGAAACGAGACACCCTTTGCTCGTGAGGATGGTGATGAGGAGGATGAGAATGAAGGACCTGATTCGACCAGAGAGTATGCTCCACCTCCTTTAGACGAAGTGTGTACGAGTCCCAAGTGCCGTTTCATTCAAGTGAGATTCCTTACCTTGATAACTTGCCAAGCATACCAGATGTGAAAGCTCTCATAAGAGATTTTGATGAAATTCGGACAACAATGTGAGATGAGTCTAGATCAACGGTGCTGGCAAAGGGCATGTTTTTTCCTGATAAAGCGCGCGTAAGCATGGCTTGTAAAATGCACAACGTAAAAGAGTGTCGTGAGATGACGGTATGTGAGTCAAGTCCGGTTGTATACAAGGTTGTTTGTTGCAGGTGGTTTTGGCCATGTCATTGGATGTTGCGTGCGAGCAAGAAGAAGACGGGTCTGTGGAAAGTGGGTAAATACATTCCCACCCACGCATGCGAAATGGACACATTAAACGGGAATCACTTCAACTTGGATATTGACTTAAGTTCTGTGGAAAACTTGTTTGCATGGCAAGAACCTTATGCCTACCACCGTTACTGTATGAGGCACTTTAAAGCCAATTTCCAGAAGGCATATCCCAACAAGGATCTGCAATTTCCAGAAGGCAAAGCTTGGTTCTCTGCGCCTCAAAAAATCCCACAGATCGTCCACTCTCCTAGCGCAGAGAGTCTGGGATAGTAACTCCCCGTCCCATATATGGGCGGACCTATGATCGCCCTGTAGCACTAATATCTCACGAGAGTAATGACCAGGATGTATAGGCGACGCGTCCATGTCGTCAACTGTAAATTAAACAACATTAATTGTATGTTTAATTATTTAATTATACAGAGTATATATACCTATTGGGTTCCAGACTCAATATTTGAGGCTCAGTAGCACCAAACTATCACTAACAATTATGTTTGTCAAATTCAATATTTTGATAATTTTGTGTGTTTGTTTTAAAAATTGAAAATTTTAATTTTTAGTTATTTAATTGTACAAAGTATATATACCTATTGGGTTTCAGGCTCGATATTTGAGGCCCAGTAGCACTAAACTATCATTAATAATTATGTGTGTCAAATTCAAGATTTTGATAATTTTGTGTGTGTTTGTTTTATAATTTAAATTCTTAATTTTAAATTATTTAATTGTACAAAGTATATATACCTATTGAGTTCCAGGCTCGATATTTGAGGCCTAGTAGCACCAAACTATCATTAATAAGTATGTGTGTCAAATTCAATATTTTGATAATTTTATGTGTGTTTGTTTTAAAAATTTAAATTCTTAATTTTTAATTATTTAATTGTACAAAGTATATATATACCTATTGGGTTCCAGACTCGATATTTGAGGCCCAGTAGCACCAAATTATCATGAATAATTATGTGTGTCAAATTCAATATTTTAATAATTTTGTGTGTGTTTGTTTTAAAAATTTAAATTCTTAATTTTTAATTATTTAATTGTACAAAGCATATGTTTTCATCTACCAATATAAGCAATACTTAAACTACAGGGATTCTACGCTAAAATACTCTACAGTTTACTACGCTAACAGGTTCTACAATTTACTACGTTAATAAATAATCTAAACTAAATATAAACAACAAATACATTTTAATCACATAACATTCACAAAATACATATAACATACTAGTTTCGCAAAAATAAAACACAAACCGGCTTGGAAACAATAATATCTAAATCCTGATATTAACAAAAAAAATATTTCTCAATTTTTCATTTTTTTAGAACACTAATATCTAAGTCCGGATAAATATAACATACTAGTTTCGCAAATAAAATACAAAACAACATGGAAACACATTCAATCAACTAATAAATATGCATTATTATATAAGTTTCGACATAAAATAAATTGAAATACCTCAATGTAGTATTTTATGTGAAAATTTGAGTCCGAAAGAGTCAAACCACAACAATACGATGCTGTACTATGATGTGGGACCTACGTTGTTAACGTTTTCTGTGACGGATAAGGCCCACAATTTTTTTTAAAGAAGACGCTGGGAGGGTAGACCAGAAATTGCTTCAAAGTAAAAAAATGGGGGAGGGATCGTTTCTGATCGAGGAAGAAGACGAAGGGGATTATTTAATTAGGGGTATAACGCGCTATATTTGTATGCTATATATAGCGTGAAAATATAAAACGCTATACCTGTGCAGTAAATATCAGTACATATAATGCAAAAACACACCGTACTTGACAAAAATTACCATAAGGTATAACGTGGTATGTTTTGGCGTTATATATAAATGTAACTTTTTTTAGATGACAAAAAGTTCCGGACTCCAATTTTGGACTGTTTCCATTTTTTTTTTTTTTTTTTTTGTATAAACTTCAAAGATTGCGTTGAGCTGGTAAAGGAGGGAGTGGAGTATTCGCGAGAAATTTGGGTCAGTAAATAAAAAGTTGTCTCTTACCACTATCATCTTCCAGCTCGTCCAGCACTTCACATAGAGACTGAGGTCAGAAATGGAATTTCGACCGTCGTCGTGGCGATCTCGGAAACCGCCCCCGCCGGCGAAACAATCAGACATTTACTCCACCGTCGTCATCCACGACAATGACCGGAAAGCCGAGGAAAAAGTAGACAATTCATCAGACCTCTACGCCACTATGGTTTGCAAAGACGACGACGTTGTAATAGATGACCTAAACGATGACGAATCACTTCCTCCTTTACTCAAACGCCTCCCTAAGGACTTCGGAGGCGGATCCGACGATGACGTGGCATCAATCTCCGGCACGATGATTGTGAAAACCGATCGAAGTTCAAAATTCACCACTCCTAAACAACATCAACCGCAGCAGCACACTGCTCGTTATATGTCGTATTGGGATCGAGATGAAAAAAGTCCTAGGAGAGCGAGATATGAGGATGATGATGATGAAGATGAGGATGAGGAAGGTAAATTTTCGACGTTTGTAGTGAAGGATAATGATGAGTTCGATTCGGGGACGATGGTGAGGAGAACAATTAAAAGTGAAGGTGTGGGAGCAACTATGAGTAGAGCAGTGGCTAGTATGCAAGCAGTAGGTGAGATTGGAGGGATTGGGAGACAAAGGAATCGTGCTGCGTCTGAGGAGGAAGGGAGTGGCGGTGGTACTACATTGAGGCCTCAGGGGAGTAAGGTGTCCTCGAGTTCAATACCGGATAGTGTGACTAAGGAAGATCCTTCAACTAAGTATGAATTGCTCCACGAGCTTGGTAAAGTTTTAGTTTCCTTGTTTATTTGCTTTAGATGATTTCAATAGTGGAATTTATTCTGTTATGTTTTACTCAATCACTAGTTATAGCTAAAGGAGGAGCCATAAATTCATACAAGGGAATGCACCCAGTGGCGGAGGCAGGATCTCCACGAAGGGGGTTCAATTTTTTTTTTTTTTTTTTATCTAGTGGGAATTGAACTCATGACCTTATGTAGATTTTGAACCCCCTTGACCACTAAACTACACTTTTGGATTGTGTTAAGGGGTTCAAAACTTAATATATAGAGGTAAAAAACAGATTTTGCCTTATATATACAATGTATTTTTTCGGCGAAGGGGGTTCGGGTGAACCCCCTGCGCCCCCTAAATCCGCCCCTGAATGCACCCCTGTGGGGCCTATTGGCCAGTGAAGTTAGGTGGAGAACCCCAGCGAAAAAATTTTGATCTTTGCCCATCCACCTTAGCCTTGGTGGGCAGAGTTACTGGTACCCGTGCTGGTAAGAAGTAGCAAGTATCCAGTGGAATAATCAAGGTGCACGCAAGTTGGCCCAGACACCACTCTTTAAAAAGAAAAATTCATGCAAGGGGATTTTGAAAAAACACTTAAAGAGTGTCACACCTAGGATTTGAACCTGTTATCTTTAGCAATTTTTGAACCCCCTTGCCACTACACTAGAATAGTGATTCAAGAGCTCATATATAACCTAATCTCCTCCCCCCCCCCCCCAATTTCTGCAGTATAATTTTTCGACGTAGAAGATTTAATTGAACCTCCTTGCCTCCCTTTAGCTCTGCCGTAGTTATAGTATTGAGCATTGGAATGAAACAGGTGCAAATAGAGTAGAATGGATGCCAATTGTTCATATAGCTGAGACTAACTAGTTTGGTACTGATGCATAGATGTAGTAGTAGTTGTTATTGTTCATAGTTGGCACATGTTGATAACGAGTATTTATGTATTGAGCATTCTTATGAGATCAGGTTATTGTGCAGAGCTTTGTAGTAGTTTTGCACTTGATGCAACGTTTTCTCTTTATTAAGAAAGGTCAGAAAATTGTATAATGTTGACTTGTTTTGAGCACTTTTAATAATCTAGACTTTGAACATACTCCTAAAAGAAGTCCTACAAATTGTGAGCGCGATTTTGTCTTATCTTATGAATGAGTATGATAATGGTTTTGCTGTATAAGGCCCAACATTGACTATAAATATTAGAAGAAATTGGATTTTGGTGCTAATCTGTGCGATTGGATAACAATGATGGTGCATTTTACTTTTTTCTTATATCTTACCATAATGTTTATTGACATGTGATAAGAAGTGGCTGAAAGTGGAGGGCTTTGATACTCGCAGGGAAAGGTTCATATGGGGCTGTCTATAAAGCTCGAGACTTGAGGACATCAGAGATGGTTGCCATCAAAGTCATATCATTATCTGAAGGGGTATGCTTACTTTGTGCTCTAGACTCTAATATTAGCTTATCCCGACTGGTTCTTTTGTGCCTCTCTGTATAATTATAGATATATTTGCTTTCTTTAGGAGGAAGGCTATGAGGAAATTCGAGGTGAAATTGAGATGTTGCAACAGTGCAGTCATCCAAATGTTGTCCGCTATCTTGGTAGCTACCAAGGAGAAGAGTACCTTTGGGTATGGAAGGGTCATCATTTTTCTGGACTTCTAAATTAAATCATGCTCCGTCTGATTTATTGGATAAATGTTTCCATATCCTTTTCTTCCCTTTATAATCTCTGCAACCTATACTATTAGCTTTCCAGTTGATTGAATTTATGAGGAATATTAATTTGTTGGCAGATAGTAATGGAGTATTGTGGAGGTGGAAGTGTTGCTGACTTAATGAATGTCACAGATGAAGCTTTAGAGGAGTATCAAATAGCATTTATTTGTCGAGAGGCATTGAAGGTATGCTTTATTTTCCTTTTTGAAAAGGTAAATAAATTTCATTAGTGTCCTCAAAAAAAAAATCGATAATGGTTGAACCAAAACCAAAAGCGCCCGTATACAAGTAGTATACCAAAAGTTGTGCTTGTTTTAAAATATTGTTTTAGGGTTTGAACGTAAGTGCATATATATAATTATTTATATATATATATATATTTAATTTTTTTTTTGATAAGGTAAATTGTTTATATATATTTTTTTGATAAGGTAAATTGTATTAATCTAAAGGGAGAGAACTCCCGTATACAGGAAGTATACCAAAAAGTAGAGAATTTACATCAGAAAATGATTCTCTACAAAAGACGCCCAATCTTCTATACAAATAGGAGCTATATGAGTACACCAAAAAGCGATCAAAGATAAAAGACAAAGTAAAGGTAAATATATATATATATATATAATTTTTTTTTGTTGAGAAATATGTAGCCTTATATTTTGTTGGCATGTAAAGCTTTCTAGAATGTTATTATATGATACTTAGAATACAAGGTCGTGCACTTGACCTTTTCTCGAGGGGTTCTTTTCCCCTTCATTCTATTCAAATTTAGAGGGTTGCAGAAGTTAGCGTAGTTGGTTTATGGAATCCTCCACTTAACTTCTTCTTCTTTATGATTGCTACTAGAGATAATACTGTGAATGATCCCTTCTTTTTACGAAGTAATAGTATAAATGCTCCCTTTCCATTCTATTTTGCTTCTCCTTAGTTGTTTCGATTTAGCTCCCATCTAAAATATAGTTAAAGCAAAATAACTCTTTTTTTGTTTTTTTGAAAACGGTGAAGTTTACAAGCGTACAAACTTTGTGCTTATCCATAAAGTCCTTAGGCCATGATTCGTGACTCCCCCCTTAGACTTGTTACGTTCCTCCTACATTTGTGACTCATAACCTATGATACTACTAGAGGATGTTGTAAGACGGGGGCTTTCTTTGAGACTTTCCTCTACCTTTGTGGTGGAAATAAAAGCTGCTCTTCTTCGAAAATATATTACCTTTTCAAGTTTAGCCTAAATGCCTAATTGTGTATACAAACATTGCCTTAAATACTTATAAAACATAGCTAGAATACGGCTTCTCCCTTTCTTTTGCATATGCTACCCCAAATAATCAATTCCTTGGAAGCAAACAATTCTGGGAGACCCTATATTGTCGTACTACACATTTAGAGTTTGGTGCTACCATCGAAGCAATATTCTACCTCTGAGTCAGCCTCATTTCCAGTGCTTTTAAAAGGGAAAAATGTGATGTTGAAGTGCACTACTAAGGGAAACTTAAATATGCCAAAAATATATGATTTTAGTACTATCATAATCAAATTCCAATCAAAGTAACTTATTTCAAATTTTCAGAGTCCAACAACAACAACATACCTAGTATTATCCCACACCGTGGGGTCTGGGAGGGTAGTGTGTATGCAGATCTTACCCCCTACCTTATGAGGATAGAGATGCCGTTTAAATTTTCAGAGTTCAATATACAATAATTATGATATTAATACAACTCCTCAAAGTCGAGCTTCAAAGAACCAAGCGCTTTCCATTGGATCATCTTATGTGTCATTGTTTGAAGCACACACTCCTCTATGGTGCATATATTCACCCATGAATCGATAACCCTTTGCTATGCTTTGCTTCATAGACAAGATATTTGTTCCCATATTGAATCCTTTTGAACTCGTGTCTCTGTCAATGTGGAATTATGAATTATTTGAGAAGAATATATTATATTCTATTATATGAATGTGTGGAGGTCGAGAATTAAGGTAGAATGTTAGTAGGTAGTTGAGCCTGTTTCTTTTCCATACCAATAGTATTAGATATTAGTGTTAGTGTTGTATTCTATTATTGTTAGATTTCTAGTATTACACGTTTCTTTCTCCTCGTTTTCTTATTATCTTGTTATTGTTACTGCTTGTTGCTACTGCTTTCTTTTCATCTTTCCTTGAGCCAAGGGTTTATCGGAAAAAATATCTCTACCTTTTCTTTTTTTTGGTGTAAAAGTCTGCGTACACATTGCCCTCCTCAGACCCCAGTTGTGAGATTATACTGGGTGTGTTGTTGTTATATTATATAATGTCAAAACTACTTAAATTGCCCTCTTTCAATATTTGCATCTGAACTAATGTTAGATGTGATGTAGGGCCTCTCCTATCTGCACTCTATTTTTAAAGTGCACAGAGATATTAAAGGTGGTAATATCTTGCTGACTGATCAAGGAGAGGTTAAGTTAGGTGAGTGCTTTCTTTATCTCTTTAACATCTATTAATTTTGATTTTATATTAATTATTTATTATATCACATCTTCAAAGTGTGGTTATTTTCTTGTTTGGTGTATCAGAAAATTGAATGCAAAATTTTCTTATATAAGAATTTCAACTAATTAGATGTTGCTTTAGGTTGGATGTCATGTTTCCATGCAAATTATGCTCTTTGCAGATAGCCATACATTAGAACACTTCTGTTAGATACATTACATACCGTGTACTGTTTTAAATTCTTATTGCCTACAATTTAAATTTACTTCATCATTGCTAAATCAAATTACAACTGATCAGAATCTTGTTTACCCCCCCCCCCAATAAAGGAATTAGAATCTTGTTAGCTAGTTTTGAAGGGAAATCTTTTTGGATTTTACACAATCTGGAAAGCTGGACTAACTTTTCTCTAAATGAGCAGGTGATTTTGGTGTTGCTGCACAGCTGACTAGAACCATGTCGAAACGTAACACGGTATGTATTATGCCTTTACCCTCATTTTATACGCAGGGCTGCATTGAAAATTTTGCAATCATTTATTGTCAGAGTGTGCTTTTTGGTGAAGCAGAAAAACAAAAATATAAACAAGAAAACAAGAAGCTGTTGCTCTACAGATGATGGCTAATTGATGTTCCA
Organism: Nicotiana sylvestris; assembly: GCF_000393655.2. Taxonomy (NCBI): domain Eukaryota; kingdom Viridiplantae; phylum Streptophyta; class Magnoliopsida; order Solanales; family Solanaceae; genus Nicotiana; species Nicotiana sylvestris. The sequence continues at coordinate 154,400,461 of NC_091066.1, forward strand.
TGTCCTCCACTAATTTTAAAGAATCCATCATGTATATTCCTTTTCTGCTTTTATTGATTTGGCTTGACATCACTCGCTAATACCTTCTGACTTAGCTGTATGGCACTACCCTCCCCAGACCCTACTTGTGGGATTCCACTTGGATTGTTGTTGTTGTTGTTGTTGTTGTTGTTGTATGCTGCTCAACCTGCCAAGTAGTTTCTGACCTGTTTCTTTATCTGCTAAAGTTCCTGATGTTAGTACATTTATTTTTAGTTTATTGGCACTCCCCATTGGATGGCACCAGAAGTTATTCAAGAAAGTCGTTATGATGGAAAGGTATCACGTCTACTCCGTTTTCCATCTTTTCAAGGTGGTGCTTACTGGAGTTTATCTGAATCCCAATAATTGTGTGAACTATCCTGGCTTTGTGCAAACTCATTCTTTTTAGTTTTCTGATTATTATCTGATATTCACCAGGTAGATGTATGGGCTCTTGGAGTGTCTGCTATTGAAATGGCCGAGGTACATCTAGTTGAATCTCTGAACTGCCTTTTCTTTTTGATAAATTTTCTTATTTGTCTGCAATTGCATCCGAGACATAGCACTATGTTCTATGTGTTCATGTTGAACTTTTGTTTGTATCATTAATGCCCCCTGTGTTAAATTTAATATTTATTTTTAAATTTAAACAATGTGAAGAATGAACTTTTGTTTGCTGCTAAATTATTTGTATCTAAGATACTTCCTAATGAGGCAGTTTTGCCTATTGTTATGATATTGCTGGAGCTGAACTTTCTTTCTTTTTCCTTTTTTCAGGGTCTTCCTCCGAGGGCAACAGTGCATCCAATGAGGGTTAGTCCTTTAATTTAACTAATTTACATTAGGTGACATGCATTGCATGTTGTCTCATGTTGATGGACTTGACTTCGTAAAATATTGACATGATGATTGATGGTATCTGATAACTCAACTTCAAATTGCTCCCTGACGCTAGATGTTTGCTAAATCCTTTTAGCTGGATTTATTTTTCCCGTGTAATAGCTCTGATCATTTTTTGGATTTTGTCAGCTCCCTAGACATACTCTGATCTCTCTTTTGTACTTGGGATGACTTAATCTTTCTTTTGTAACCTTTGCATCTACGTGATGCTTTTTAATGATATCATCTTACTTCATAAACAACTATCTGACATGACGATGAAAGTTGATCTATATTGCTGATTCTGCCAGTGCATTGATGTTTTCTAATGTTATGCAGCATGGTTTTTGGATGAAACTGAGCCTGGCAACACAATTACGTGTCTTCCTTTTGTGGATTATCCTGCCACTAAACATACTGAATAAAATGCAAATGTTTAACATCATAAATGATTCAAGGCCGTGAGATGTCAAAGAAATAAGTTTCCAATAGACTGAGACCTTTTATTTGATCAAGTAGGCTGAGGCTTGGTCTGTCCACCTTTCCCAGTGAGTCTCCTCCTCTGTTTGGTCAGTGTCTTACCTAGAGTATAGCTCTTTGTTCACTTATGAGTTATTAACATTTCCCATCAAGAGAAAAAAAAGGTTATCACATATCACGCGTCTTTCAAATCTGAGAGTATAGCCACTTATGTGATTGCTATTTGGGCCGTATTTAGAGTATATGATCTTTTGAAGAGTGCTTCCGGAGATGATATTTTAACTACCGCTAGGTATCATGATGGGGTGCTGGTGGTAGCTTTGAACTGTTTGCTTTGTGCTGACATCTGACGTCAGTGACATAGGTAGCCTAAGGACGCACATCATTTTTCTTCCACCTGGTGTGCTTCCTTCTTTTGCTTTCGAATAATTATTTCTTTTTTTGCTTCCTCAATTCTCTTTTTGTGGGGATAATTTTCATCCTGTGCCTCCTTTATTTTGAGATATAGTTTATTTTTCTCTTATTTGTTTCCCTTTCCACTATGGCGGTGGTTCCTAAAGGGTGGTGTAGGTGAAGAGTAAATAACTGGACATTTGACAAGAAAGATGAAATACATTTATATAATTCATTTCGTAGTTTTTGTATTGATTAATGAAACCTTATTCTTTTTCTGCACATTTTTGGAACAGATATGATGACTGGCTGCTCTTTGTGAATTTTTGTGTGTTTTTAATATAAGTTTACATATCTGTTATGCAGGAATTCCCTTGTTAGATCAATAAACTAGTAACATCATCAAAAGAAATTATGTATTGGTAATCAATATCAAAACATTTCAAGAATGCTGCTTCAAGAGCAGAAGTTGATCAAACATTATAACAATAAAAAAAAGTTTAATCAAACATTATATCTGCTTGAGTATATTGACAATGGGAATATAATCCATCTACCAAGGATGAATGCTTATAGATTGAGTTGCTAAAGCTTTGGCATGCTTTATAATTTGGAATCTCCTCTGGACTCCTTAAGTGAAACTACATCTTCAGAAAGTTGATATATCTGTAACTTTTGATAGGTGCTATTTATGATATCCATTGAACCAGCTCCAATGCTTGAGGACAAAGAGAAATGGTTTGACCTCTATTCTTTATGTTGGTTTCTATTCAGCTGTTTTTTGGTTTATATCCACTCTCCTTTTGAGCAACAATTCATGTAAAACTCTATTCCTATCAGTTGCAAGACTTAGAGCAACTTGTTTTATTGATGGATCAATCAACTATGCATCAATGTATCCATCCCGCTCTATTTAGGTCCATTTCATTCTCATTTTAAATAATTTTCGTTTTTATTGGAAGTTAGGAATACTTTAAGACTAAGGTTCTTTAACATCTCACAATTTTCCTTACATGGATATACAAATTTCTAAAACCCGTTTTGAAAAAATTTCTAATATATAAGTAAGTGTAATAACTACAACTAAGCCGGATCCCAACTTATGATATAGTCTATATGGATGCTTTGCTTCCATTGTGTTATGTTCGTAGCTAAGTTTGCGTTGTTTCAAAGAGTGTAAGTTTTTCAAGACAACTTCCCTTTCTATGATTTTACTGTCTACTTCGTCTTTTTGTCACCATTTGTCATAGTACTATTATGGTATAGCTATAGATAGGTGCATATGGAGGTCTTCCTAGGACATGGTCAAACCATCTCAGGTGACCTTCTCTCTTTTTATCAATTATATGTGCTGCTTGCACTTTTATATATTAATATGGTCATTTTTAATCTATGTTGCTTGGACTCTTCGAAAATGTCGCCGGGTGTGTGTCGGATTCTCCAAAAGCAGTGCATTTTTGGAAGATCCGACACGTGGGAGACAATATTTTGGAGAGTTCGCGCAACGTAGTTTTTAATCTTGTCAAACTAAAATCTTGTTTGACCACGAATCCATCTTAATATCTGTACTTCTTCGACATTTGTTTTATGGATATGTTGGGTGTTAGAATGTTAGAGATCTAACATCCACTTCTATATAACATTGTTGAGCTTTATAACTTGCATTTGCACTTAGTTAGATATCTTTCTTTCACGTAACGTTTCCGTTGTACTTCTACCAAAAAAGAAAAAGAAAAGAAAACACACCTGTCGTACTCCATTTCAACAATCTTATTCTAATTTACGAGTTATATCTTCTGTCTGTCATCATGCCATTCTCTTGAAGAGTGTGTCTTGTCTCGCATCAGTGGCATTCTCCTTGTGGGTCTAGCTCTGCCTATTTGAGTTTTGTGAAGCATATCTGATTCCAAACTGATAAAATAGGATGGTTTGGGTAGGTTAACAGCCAATGTGCATTTGTATATATGTCCAAAAATGTGTAATGACTTCTCTTCACTAAATAAAACTTTGCATTGATAATTCCCTCTTCCTGTTCCTAGTTTCCAAATACCATATTCAGCATTGCTAGCCCATGTAATGCTTATAGACATGTAACTTGGGCATGGGCTGCATCTTTGTAGATTAATTGCTGACCTGAAATTTTGAGCAAAAGTGATTGGTCTGCTTCAGTTTCACTTTGTTTTGTGTTTTATATCCTTGTCAATTACTTCCCTTCTAATACATGTTGTAGTTGTGATTCTGGAATGTGGTGAAATATGTTCAAGCAAAAATTAACCATAACTACCCTTTTTGGAATCAAAATATCACTTTGCTGCCGATTAGTGTAAATCAAGCCTTTAAAGTCTTGAAGATGTGCTAGTTGCACATTTTTGTAAAATAATGAGGTTGTGCCACATGACATGCATAATAATTACTTGTGTCCAGCTAGTCAAGTTAAACTTTAGCAATTATGCACAGACCCACTTATCTTATGGTTTATACTAATATTCAGAATAGAAACTAGTGGATGCAAATATTACTCATTAAATTTTTTTTGCTTTGGATTGCCTTTTGGATAACAATTTCGTACATTTTAAGTCAATAGCTCGTTATCTTAATAGTTATCAAGTCTCAATCATGCCATCAAGAAAAGTTGGTACAACCATCAAGAAAATCTGGAAACTAATCCCTTTCTGTATTTTTTGGTGTATTTGGAATGAGAGGAATAGGAGATGTTTTGATGGAATAGCAACTCCAAACCACTTCCTTAAGGCTAAATGTCTTTTACTTTTGTACAGTTGGAGTACCTTAACACCTGTAAACTCCCCTGACAATTTTTTGGACTTTGTTAGCTCTTTAACATTAGTATAGGACTCTTTGTACTGGAGCTAACAAATCTTTTGTATCTATATTTCTGCATCTTCTTGATGCCATTTATAATATCTCTTACTTAATCAAAAAAAGTCTCAATCATGCCGTCTTTAAATTTACGCACCAAACACTGACAGGCTGATATTCAGGAAATAACTTCAAACTTCTCAACCTATCTAAACAAAAACATATTATTAAGTTCATGTTTCTTTTGCAGCTGAGATGCTCTTCTATGTATTGGCTTATTATTTGCATCAGTAAAAATTCTGGAATTGCTTTGACTGGCTATACTACTGTTGATAACCGAGAAATTCCCTAGGGTCAGATGCCACACTATTCTAAATCGATAGATAATGGATGCGCCCCTCTACCCTTCTCCACTTGAAGACTAAGCTTTAGGCAGCGTTCGAACTCGTGACGTTCACCTAACCATGCGTCAAGTGCTTTGCTCTTACGACTGAACCGGCCTTGGGAGCAAATTTGACTGGCTGTACTTGTCACTGTGTAGCTCTTCTCATTCCATTAGAGTTCAATTATGCATAGTGATTAGGAAATTAAAAAGCTCTTAAGTTTCTGTCAAAAGGAGACGAATATAGAACTTTGAGCTCTTAACCGAGTATCCATGCTATGCTTTTTCTGCTTTACTGTGAGCATTTAAAGCTTACATGCATAATATGTTGTATCTCGTTTACTGTGAGCATTTAAAGCTTACATGCATGATATGTTGTAATGTCTCGACTTCGATAGAAGAAGTGAAGCACAGGTCTCCGTTTAATCCTCTTCTAAAGTGCCTTATAATAGGTTCAGAAAATCAGTTTATCGTTGTTTAATTTTAAGGAAAGCATCGGAAAGTATGACCACATGGAAATGCCCTCTGGATTGGAAAAGGACGGTAGATCCTTGTACCTCTGGTCCATGTGCCCTCGTGGCTACTGCTTCAGAAATCTAAGTTTCATTTGTAGTTTTCCTTTCTTCTTTGCGGTAAAAAACTAATGGTTTTTTGGGAATATGGTTCCTGTAGACCTGCAACTCAGATTGTGGGTGCTGATAGATGAAATTTCTTTTCTTTTTGTTTGCTAAATCATATTTTTTTTTGTTTTCCTGCTGAAGAATATTTTGCCACCCATGTAACCTCTCCTTCTTGAATGAAATTTCTTTTTCAGTATCGTAAAATCATGGCCAAGATTCTAGTTGCCATCCTTCTGTTCCTTCCTCTTCATACTCATTTAGTTATCTATTTAGGAATTGGAAATGGATTGTTGATTATTTCAGGTCTCTTGTATTCCATGATTTTGTTGCCAAGTGCCTTACAAAAGACCCACGACTTCGTCCAACTGCCTCAGAGATGCTAAAGGTATTTGTATAAGTGTACTGTCACTTGGCAAATTGTTTTGTTTGTTTAGCTCGTGAGCCCTGTGGTCTTTGCCATATACTAATTTTTCTTCCATTTACATTGAAAAGCATAAATTCATCGAAAAATCCAAAGCTGGAGCTTCTGTAATGATGCCGAAGATTGAGAAAGCAAAGCAAGTTCGGGCATCAATAGCCTTGGAAGCGGAAAAGATTGCTTCAGAGACTCCTTCACAACGAGACGAGGTACGCCTGATTAATTTACATCCCTTTTTATGAACTTCCTTTGGTGTTTCCTTATTGAGCATGGAGTGAACCCCCCACCAAGAAAGTGAGATTCTGTTTCTCAAAGCCTTTTTCTCCAACTTCAGGCCATGGGAGGTCCAAAAGTGAATGATGAATTTGGGGATACTGTTCCCTCTAAGCCTAAAAATGATGATGCACCTTCTACAAGCTTGGAGCCTGTTGGAGAAGGTAACCTACAGTTTCATCTTGCATTGTGTATTTGACTGAGGTTCTCTAGGAGATTCTGTTCGTTGCGAGAGAGAAAGCAAGATACAATTGATAACGAGTTGTATCTGAACATATCCTGGAAGTTCAATTATCTTATTTTTATGGAGAATTTGAAGAAGAATAAATCAAACATATTATACATCTCATTCTTTGGTTCTCACCGCCAAACTATTATTTCGATCTCTGATTTTGTTGTCTGCCAAACATAAAAATGCAAGACTATTTTTTGATATTTTATCAGATAACTCATTATAAAACATGTGATTTTATAACTAAGTCTGACAGATTGTTGTCTAGTTTAATCGAATCTAAAAGCTGTTGCATTTTTCTCAGTGCCATCTTACCTTCACGCTCAGCTCAAAATTACCCCCATCCACTGTGTTTTGAGACCCTCCACAGTTACTTAACCCCTTTCTCCCAATTGAAGAAGGTCTTTCGCGAATATTTAACCAATATTATTACTACTGACGTCATCCCGAAAGACATGATTTATTTTTTGGCTCGTACTAAAAGACTTTACTCAGTTTCTTAAATGGTAGCTTTCTTTCCTTCTGTGAGAAAGCACGGGAGAAAATATTATTGATATTATTCTCATATGTTAAACATGATACAATGAGCCCGATATATATATACATAACATGTCCTACTCCTAATACATATGGGATTAGGATTATTTACTCCTATTTACATAACTATTCTAACGCTCCCCCTCAAGCTGGTGCATATAAATCATATGTACTGAGCTTGTTACATATGTAGTTAATACGAGGACCAGTGAGGGACTTGGTGAAAATATCTGCAAGCTGATCATTCGACTTTACAAACTTTGTAGCAATATCTCCCGAGAGTATCTTTTCTCTGACAAAGTGACAGTCAATCTCAATGTGTTTAGTTCTCTCATGGAACACTGGATTTGACGCAATATGAAGAGCAGCTTGATTATCACACACAAGTCCCATCTGACTAATCTCACCAAATTTCAACTCCTTAGCAACTGTTTGATCCAAATTAGCTCACATGTCACCATAGCCATTGCTCGATATTCTGTTTCGGCACTAGACCGAGCAACCACATTCTGTTTCTTGCTCTTCCAAGACACCAAATTTCCTCCTACTAAGACACAATATCCAGACGTAGAACGTCTATCAGAAGGTAATCCTACCCAATCAGCATCTGAGTATCCAACGATCTGCTCATGGCCTGAATCCTCAAACAATAAACCTTTGCCTGGAGCTGATTTTATATACCGAAGAATGCGAACAACTGCATCCCAATGACTATCACACGGAGAATCCATAAACTGATTCACAACACTCACAGGAAAGGAAATGTCAGGTCTTGTCACTGTAAGGTAATTTAATTTACCAACCAACCGCCTATATCTTGCAGGATCGCTAAGAGGCTCCCCCTGTCCTGGCAGAAGTTTAGAATTCGGATCCATCGGAGTGTCAACAGGTCTACAACGTGTCATTCCTGTCTTCTCAAGAATATCTAAGGCATACTTCCGTTGTGAGATCACAATACCTGAGTTAGACTGAGCGACCTCAATACCCAAAAAATACTTTAGTTTGCCCAGGTCCTTAGTCTGAAAGTGTTGAGAGAGATGTTGCTTCAATTTAGTAATACCATCCCGATAATTGCCGGTAATAACAATATCATCAACATAGACCACCAGATAAATACAGAGACTCGAAGCAGAGTGCCGATAAAACACAGAGTGATCAGCTTCACTCCGAGTCATGCTAAACTCCTGGATAACTGTGCTGAACTTACCAAACCAGGCTCGAGGAGACTGCTTTAGACCATAAAAGTGACCGGCGCAAGCGACATACAAGGCCACGAGACTCCCCCTGAGCAACAAACTCAGGTGGTTGCTCCATAATAAACTTCATCCTCAAGGTCACCGTGTAAAAAGGCATTCTTAATGTCCGGCTGATAGAGAGGCCAATAGCGAACAACAACCATGGATAGAAAAAGGCGGACTGATGCTACCTTATCCACGGGAGAGAAGGTATCACTGTAATCGAGCCCAAATATCTGAGTATATCCCTTGGCAACAAGACGGGGCCTTAAAGCGATCAATCTTGCCATCCGGACCAACCTTGACTGCATATACCCAGCGACAACCAACAGTAAATTTACCTGAAGGAAGAGGAACGAGCTCCCAAGTACCACTCGTATGTAAAGCCGACATCTCGTCAATCATAGCCTGTCGCCATCCTGGATGAGACAATGCTTCACCTGTAGACATAGGGAGGGAAACAGAGGACAAAGAAGATATAAAAGCATAATAGGGTGATGACAAACGATGATAACTTAAACCGACATAATTGGGATTAGGATTAAGGGTGGTCCGTATACTTTTTCGTAGTGCAATCGATGTACTAGGAAGAGACAAGTCCGCAGTAGGAGCAGGGTCAGGTGCAGGACGTGAATCAGCTGGGCCTGATGCTGGGTGCGGACGACGATGATACGTTAAGAGTGGTGTTCCTGTGGCGGGGAGTCTAGAAGGAGCCACACTAGACTCCCCAATGGTTGGAATGGGTAAGACTTCTGTGGCGGAAGGTGAAGGAGGAGCTATAGTAAACTCCTTAAAGGTTGGTATAGGTAAGACCTCAAATATATCAAGGTGGTCAGAATGGTCAGAAGAGGTAAAGAAAGGTTTAGACTAAAAAAATGAGACGTCAGATGACATAAAGTACCTACGAAGATCAAGTGAGTAACAACGATATCCCTTTTGAACACGAGAATAACCAAGGAAGACACACTTGAGAGCATGAGGAGCTAACTTATCTTTCCCAGGGGCTAAGTTATGAACGAAACAAGTGCTCCCAAACACACGAGGGGGAACATAGTATAAGGGTGACTGGGAAACAATACTGCATATGGAATCTGATTCTGGATGAGAGAGGAAAGCATCCGATTAACCAAATAACAAGTTGTGAGAACTGCATCGCCCCAAAAACGCAACGGAACATGAGATTCAATGAGAAGTATGCGAGCAGTCTCAATTTCTCTCTGCAACCCCATTTTGCTGAGGGGTATAAGGACAAGAGGTCTGATGAATAATTCCTTGAGAAGTCATAAACTACTGAAATTGAGAGGATAAATATTCTAAGGCATTATCACTGCGAAAAGTGCGTATAGAAACACCAAATTGATTTTTAATTTCAGCACAAAAATTCTGGAATATAGAAAACAACTCAGAACGATCTTTCATTAAATCCAAGTACATCTAAAATGATCATCAATGAAACTAACAAAATAACGAAATCCCAAGGTTGAACTGACTCTGCTAGGACCCCATATATCAGAATGAACTAAAGAAAAAACAGACTCTGCATGACTCTCAATACTACGAGGAAAAGAGGCTCGGGTATGTTTCCCGAGCTGACATGACTCACACTCTAATGTAGATAAACTAGACAAACTAGACAAACTAGGCACCATCTTCTGAAGCTTGGATAAACTTGGATGTCCTAAACATTTGTGAATTAGGTTCGGAGGATCTGTAACTAGACATGCCTCGGAGGAATTGAGTGAGTTAAGGTAGTAAAGGCCTTCTGATTCAAGTCAAGTTCCAATCGTCTGTCCCGTACTGCGGTCCTGCATAATAAAAGAATTATCAATAAAATATATACCACAATGGAGGGCACGAGTCAAACGACTAACAGATGCAAGATTAAAAGGACAACCAGGGACATAAAGAGCGGAATCTAGAGTGACAGAGGGTAGGGGATTCGCTTGTCCAACTCCTTTTGCTTTAGTTTGAGATCCATTGGCTAAAGTAACAGTGGGAAGAGACTGTGAATACGTAATATTTAACAAAAGTGATTTATTACCAGAGATATGATCAGAAGCGGCTGAGTCCACAACCCATTGTCCAAGAGTACTAGACTGGGAAACACAAGCAAAAGAATTACCAGCAACAGAAGTATCAGTCTGAGTAACAGAGGCTACTTGTGGAGATGTCTGCTTACTTGCTCGATACTGAAGGACCTCATTATACTCCCCTTCAGATAAAGAAAAACCCTGGTTACATGTAGTCTCGGTCTGAGCAACATAAGCATTTTTGGGTGGAGGACCATGTAAAGAATAGCACACGTCAGAGTGTGTCCAAGTTTATGACAATAAGAGCACTTGGGTCTAGATCTTCCAAAACGACCTCCTCATCTATTCTCCATAGTTTGAGATACCCGATTGTCGACTGACTGGGATACGAGGACAGATGAGTCAAGTGTCTGTGATGAGCTCACTGGGTGACTTGGTGCTGCAGCAAGGCGAAGTAATTAAGGGAATAATTCATCAACCGTGGGGACAGTTGGACTAGCCAAAATCTGGTCACGTACTGAATCAAGATCATTAGGGAGTCCAGCGAGTGTAAGAACTAGAAACATCTTCTGTCGTTGCTCTTTGTTGCTTTTCAATACTAGCAGAAACTGGCATCAACGTTTCAAATTCTTCCATGACTGCCTGTACTTGTCCCAAGTAAGTAGACATATCCAATTCCTGTTTCTTCAAGCTTGTCATTCGTGATATTACATCATAGAAACGAGATATGTTATTAGTGTATAAATTACGAGCCTTTTCCCAAACTAAATAACATGTTTGGGATGGACGGAACAAGGGCATCAACTTGGAATCAATGGATCGCCACAGGATACTACATAACTGAGCATCGACCTTCTCCCAAAGTGTTTTGGCCTTTTCATCACCTTCGCTAGCCTTTTTTGTTAAATGATCTTGAACTCCTTGACCTTTACACCACAACTCGACATGCGAAGCCCAAGCTAAGTAGTTTGAACTTCCCATTAAAGGTTCTGAGGTAATCATAACACCGGAACTGCCAGAACCCGGGTTTTTAGACCTGAAAGCATCGACTCCCAAAGACATCGTTGGATTGAAGTGAGGTCTATAAAATTATCACCAAATAACAGAAAGAATCAATTGAAAACTCGCTGAAATAGATGAAAGAGACATTGTTTTTGCCGGAAAATTACTGTAGCTGCCGGAAAAAATCAATGTAGTCACCGGAAAAACTCAAAGTGGTCAGAATTTGGTTTGAACTAGATGGGTAGGCTCGGAATTATGAGGAGAGCAAGCTGTCTTGAAGAAACTTTTTCAAAATCTGACCGGAAGAGGTCACACGCGCCGCCGGAAGCAGATCTCCAACAGGCGCGTGGGGGCGCGTGGGTGAGTATTTTCCGGTGAATTTTTCAGGAGTTTGGTCGGATCTCTCTTGGGAACCTTTTGGTAGTGTCGGATTTTGCACAATACTTATAATTAGTGACTTTGACGCAATCAAGTCACTTAGGTCACCGGAAAATTGCACGGTGACTGAGTTCTTTCTTCCCGAATGTCGCTGGAATGACGCACAACGATCTCTTCTCACCGATGCTCTGATACCATGTGAGAAAGCACGGGAGAAAATATTATTGATATTATTCTCATATGTTAAACATGATACAATGAGCCCTATATATATATATATATATATATATATATATATATATACATAACATGTCCTACTCCTAATACATATGAGATTAGGGTTATTTACTCCTATTTACATAACTATTCTAACACCTTCCAACAATCCAAACTACCTACTTTGTATTTTCAGGCGTTAATTCTGACATATCTCTACTTAACTCTAGTATAGTACACTATTGGAGTATCATATCTCTATGCTTGTCAAGGGAGTCATCTTAATTCAGACAATTGGGAGTTAGTTTGAACATGGTGACTGGCAAATCCTGTAGTTTTTTCTTAGGGCTTGCTATGTAACATTGGTGAAACTATTGAACTCTATTTCTGAAAATATTAACTAAAATATGCCAATTCGTCCTGAACGATGAAAGTTTATTTGAAGATTAAGTAGTCTGAACAAATATGTTGGATGTGTTTTACCAGGTGATTTTGGGACTATGATAGTCCGAGATGGAACTGATGTGGATAAGACAGCTAGTCACATCAGAAATGCAGAAGTATCATCTACTCTCCAGCGTGCTGGAAGTCCTTCCATCCCCACTGTTGCTGGCAAATCAAATGTTCCCTGGTATTTTTTCCCCCTGTTAATCTGATTATTGACTTGTTTATTGCGAAGGTGAAACCTATTAAATCGGAAAAGTAATTCATCCTTGTCACTTAAATTCACTCTTAGAAACTTTTTTGCTGGTCATGTCTTCTCTCATAGGTGATCTTGGTACTAAATAGCAGACTGATAAGTTCTATTAAGTATCAACTTTATGTACAGTTTGATCTTGGCATTACTTTGAAGTTTGAACCGTGGATCTTGGTTCTCTTGGTTATGGCTGTCTTCTTTCTTTCACCTATACTACTAATAAAGCCCCACCTCTTAGAGTAACTAGCTTGGTCTCTAGGTGGCTATGTCGTTTCAACTGTTTATAAACCAGATTGCCTCCATGGTCTTACTCCTAACTCCAAACTACGATCAACGGATCAACAGTAAAGTAAAAGTAAACTTGCAGACAGAGAGAGAAAAGAGAGTATCTTTTTAGTGGTAATGCATTCGAGTAGCCCATTTCTTAAAAAATGTACACTTCTTGTCAGGTTGCTCAATGACGTTGATGTCAGTTCACCCGTTGGAATGTCCCAACTACAGAACATGCAAGTGTCTTCTCCTGGAACCTTCCCTTCTCCTGACCCGGGCCTAAAGGGAAGTACTACATCTCAAGCAACTGTTAGTAGTGGTGGCTATAATACTGGAACCTTAAAAAGCGAAACTGTCAGTCGGAAAGCATTGGACAAGGTACTCTAATTGCTCTGTCATGAAATCTGCAATGATGAAAGTGTGAAATCTCTTTCAATTTCTACCCTATCCCATAATGCGAGGAATGTGTTCTGTGCTATACCCTTAAGTTACCGAATTGTCAACTCAGGAAGTGGTTCAATTTCATGGAAAAACTATCTAAACCACCAGTAATCGGACAACAACAACAAACCAGTGAGTTCCCACGAGTGGGCAGTAATCGGACTAATTCTCCCAAAGCACTACGGAAAATTTTGATCGACATATATATTCAGACGTTTCATCACAAGTGATCCTACATCTGTAGATTCTTTTTTTTTTTCCTTTTATTTGAAAGTGGCAACAATATTAACATCTGTAGATTCTTAATTACATAAGCAGAGAGAAAGACACAGGATGAACTTATAGCTACGAGTTTGAGGTTTCACACTTTAAGTTTTAGTTTGCACTGTAGTATTAGGCCATTTCCATTATTCGTTGAGCCATATCTCCTTAAAGTAACATGTTGCATCTGAAACACATTCTTTACCTCTTCGAGCTCTGTCCAAGTAGTAAATTAATCATAGCTCTGTTATGCTGGGCTTACTTCTGAGGTTAGGCTTGTCGGTACTGTAAGTCACTGTGAGTTTTCAAGATTTTCTTTCAATGTAGAAAGACATCCTCCCAATAGCTATATTCAGAGGCGGATCCAAAATTTTCACCAAGGGGTGTCAAAATATTAATAATTAGATACATCGAAAAGTCAAGGGGAGTCGACATACAGTAAATCTACATAAAATAAAAAAATCTATCTAGCGATATATTGTAATTTCCGGCAAAGGGGTGTCGCTGACACCCCTTGGTTCAATGTGGCTCCGCCACTGGCTATATTTCTAGCTTTGTGTTTATTTATATGCATCTCTTGCAAAGTGTTTTCATGAGGTGAAACTGCCTTTCCATCGACACTAACCACTACTTTTCCTTGTTATAAGATCTTGCTTTTGGCTGTCACTGCATTACTTTATTTTTCTTTGTTCAACGGGTGCAAGTATGATTCTGACTCCTGCTAATTTGTGCATATACCAGCTTTGGTCCATATACTCGGCTGGTAACACGGTGCCAATCCCATTTCTGAGAGCAACCGACATATCACCAATAGCACTCTTGTCTGACGATGTGCTTGGGGACTGGCAAAGGGATAATAGTGGAAAGATTGCTGTAGAAGCAATGCAGGAACTATTCTCCGGTGATTCTCAATCCAAGAAGGGCCGAAGCAGACAAAATGAGGTCCTCTTTACCTCCTCCTTACAAAGACCTTTATTCTGGGCCTTTCTTTTTACCTTCTAAAAAAAGGATAGCCCGGTGCACAAAGTATCCCGCGTTGTCGCAGTGTTCGGGGAAGTGCCGCAACCTAGGGGTGTGATGTAGACAACCTACCCTAATGCAAGCATTAGTGGCTGCTTCCACGGCTCCTTTCTTTTTAGCTTCTCTCCTTTTATACTCATTATTATTAGTTGATGGATTGCAGGTTCCCCTTCCTCCAAGTGTGTACCAGAGACTAACCTCGAGTCCTACACTAATGAATCTTGCTCAGGCCTTAGCATATCATAAGATGTATGATCATATTATCCTTGGACAGTAATTTATTCAAATATTATCTTTTCATGCAACTCACTATTTTTTTGATGAAGTCCATTTGACTCACTACTATGTCTGTGTCCTTGGTTTTATTATAACTTGAATATTAGTAATTTATTAATTTAATAGGAAAAAATCTCAAGACATGTTGTGTTTCATCATTTTCTCTCCTTGGTGATGCCCAAATGAATCGATAATATCATTTTTTGAATGTAGGTGCTATGAAGAGATGCCTCTTCAGGAAATGCAAGCATCTCAGGAACAACAAACGATTCAGAACCTCTGTGATACACTCAGAACTATTTTACGATTGTAAATAATTCTTGTTCTTAGTTGAAACCGTAAGATTTTCTTCACCGTGTAAATGTAGTCATATGTGCATTTCTTATCTCCTAAATCTTGGGGTAGTTTTCTCTCTTCAGCTCCAGACCAAGCATGCATAAATGCTGCTTTCCTTTCATTTCTGTTTTGTTTTTTCTTCTTCTTTTTCTTGTGGGGGGGGGGGGGGGTGTTCTTTTTCAGATTATTTTGCAGCGAGCACAAAATGGATCCTATGATGTTTTGTACTTACCTTGTTTATATGAGCGAATTTGTCTTATATTTCATACCACTGTTTGAGCTCTTATTTTACTTCCAGAAATGAAACTAAAAATTGAATAATTCACTTCAACTTGATTAGCATTCTGTAGAATTTCGACAAAGTTCAAGTACGTTGTTATTTCAATCTTCCTCCTTTTGGCCCGAGTAATTGGGTAAAATTTACAAATAGCCACTTTGCAGCCTCTATGATTGAAACATAGACGTGTCGTGGAGTTTTATATTCTACGTGTGAAATTTCATGACATTGTCATGGAATTTAAACCAGCGGATTCAGAATTTGCACCTTGCGAGTTAGGGATAACATTGAACCCAATGTTCATTTGAGTTCATGACTTCGAAATTTGATATTTATATAATGTTTAGTAAATTTTTTTACACATGTACAAGGACAAAGCAAAAATTATTGAGTTTAACTGAACTCATAACTTATACTATGAATATTTATTTCAAAAATATAAATGTAAATTCTTTTTAAAATTTCGATATGGTGAATGTGTTGGTTCATTATTTAAAAAATAATTACAAGTTTGTGCATATTTGAACGAGAATACCTTACCCAATTCTCTTTCTCCCTATTTCAAGCAATTTCAGAGTTTAACAAGTGAATTTAGCCGCGGGCGGAAACTTGTAGAATGCAATTTAAGGGAAATTGCATAAGTCGCATTTAGTGGGAAAAAAGATAAAAGACATTTAAGAATTTATAAGTCGCATTCTCAATAAGCGACTTATGTAAAGAGTGCCGCAGCAGAACAAAACCAGAGCTCCACTCTCAGTTTGCGACTTTCGGCTGCTCAAAGGATGGTGAGAAGTAAACTGAGTAGCAAAATCAGCCATTTCTTGCGAAACCCTTTATTCTCTACACCTCTCCGTCACCATCACCATCGTTTTCCAACAATACTGCAACCAAAACAAAGCCTTCACAATCTTTGTAATGTTTTGCAAAATGGTGTTCCTTTTAATAAACACATCTCGGTTTCAGCTCTTCGGTACTTGAGCACTAATTCTTTAGAAGAAATAACGCCAGATAGAAATGGAAACGACTCACTTCACTGTATGCTCTCTTGTTTCATTTTTTTTTGGTGTTTCTCTATTTAGTTGCTCCTTAGGTGTTTGATATCTTGTTTATGTAGTGCTTTAAATTCTAGTTGCTTATTCTTGATGTTGTGGTGATACTTGCTTGTTATTTCAATGTAGAAACAATGATGAAGATATCGGATATATATGCCAAGCGTGCCCTAGTTGTGCTTGAATTTTGTTTTCAAGAAAACTAAGTTATGACTTACCCATATGAATGTTAATACCTTTTTTGTTAGGGATTAGAAAGATGGTTTTTTTTATTTATGACGGTGGTGTCTTGGCCAGCTTGTGCGCACCTCGACTATTCCACCAAGTACTTGCTACTTCCCACCGGCACAGGTACCGGATAACTCTATCCACTAAGTCCTAGGCAGATGGGAAGTAATCACTTAGTATTTTTTTGCCTCCACTGAGATTTGAACCGGAAAGGTGGTTCTCCTCCCACCCCTAGGCCACATATATTGTTATTTTAGTGAAGCAACAAATGAATATGTTGACGAGAAGTGGCGAAGCTAGGAATTTATACAAGGAGATTCAAGGAAATACTAGAATGTGACATTTAAGATTTGATCTTGTGACCTAAAGCAATTTTAACCCCCTTAAATACTAAAGTAGAATTTTTACTTAGGTCAAGGGGATTCAACAACTTAAATATATCGGGAACAAAATGTTTTTACCTTGTTTACGTGGTATAGTTTTTCAACAAAGGGGAGAATTGAACCCGCTTCCCTCCACCTAGTTCTTCCATTGAGGCTGCTGAAGTGGTAGAGTACCTCCATCCCCAATTGGTAGATTGGAGGTTTGATTTGTGTGGAAATTAATTTGTAAACATTATTTATCCTCCCTATCGGGAGGTAAATGAATTGGAAATGTTCATCGACTTTGAGAAATATAAGGGTGTTCGCTCTTTACTTTTTCCACATTCTCATTCAATTAAATTTAGTGAAATTTTATCAAATTCGTCAATTTCTGTTCTCTCACACAGTCACATTTTGTGTGTTTATGTTTGAAGATGAAACGATTGAGGACGTAGAACCAATAGATTTATGGGAAGAAGAAGACGAGGACGCTAAGCCTGAGGTACGTGATCTTTTCGAGTTATACAAATCAATTTTATTCTTTTCGTTCATCTTTTTTGGCATGTATGTTTATGTTGATTTTAGCAGTTCAAATGTTTAGATCGGTGATGGAGGTGATGGTGGAGGAATTGTCTTGCAAAGTTGCCCTTGGGGTGAGCAAGCATTATCCCTTGCCCATGATGTGCTACTACAGTTTGGTGATGAGATGAAGCTCTATGCATTCAAAACTAGTCCTCGCGGATACATCTATGTGAGAATTGACAAACTTCCAAACGAGTAAGTTGCTGATTGCAACACAGGCTTCTTGTCTATATCTGTATCTCTTCCAGAAATGAAGTAGAGCATGTTTTTCTTGTGTTTGATCTTTAAACTTCAGATTCTAAAAAAAGAACAATGATACAATCTGTCCTCCAGATTGATGTCACTATTAAGTACAACCCTCTGTCCCACTTGATGAAGTTTGGATGGGTACATAATGTAGGGAAATAACACGAAAAAATAATAATAATACTGCAATAATATTATTTGTAAGCGTATACACGGATTGGCTTGAGTCGTGCTAGACACTGTCCTAAGAAACTATTTCAGCAATATGAAATGTCTCCCCAGGATTAAACAAGCCTACCACTATTTTTGAGGATATAGGAATCAGCAAAATATTAAATTACAAACCCAGCTAGTAAAAAAAAGAAATAAGAAAGGAAACAACTAATATTTAATAGTAGACAACAAAGAAAGAAGAGAGGCGTAGAATGAATGTTTCTTCTGTGTTAGAGATGTGCTGAAGGAAGTACCTTTTATAGGCAACAAGCTGAAAGCTTTTCTTGCCATTTGTCAAGCTTAGTTGTCAAAAATGTTGCATGCATCTTGCTAGAATATGATATCAATTGCCACTCTTTTTTGTTTATAGGACACATGGATAGAATAAGCTATTTGTCCATATTAGCTTTGAAATGCTACCACACTTCCCCACTATTTCAAAAGTTTATAACAAAAGGTTGGGGCCAAAATTGTAGGGAAATAACACGGGAAAATAACAATAATACTGCAATAATATTATTTGTAAGCGGATACACGAATTCGCTTGAGTCGTGCTAAGCACTGTACTAAGAAACTATTTCAGCAGTGTGAAATGTCTCCTCAAGATTAAACAAGCTTACCTCTATTTTTGAGGATACAAGAATTAGCAAAATATTAAATTACAAACCCAACTAGTAGGAAAATGAAATAAGAAAGGAAACAACTAATATTTAATAGTAGACAACAAAGAAAGAAGAGTTTGTGGCTCTAGAGTTAGTTGGTTCTGAGGCTGAGTGGCTATGGAACTTCTTAGCTAATATTCTTTTAATAAAGGACGTATTGCATCATGTGTCTATGCATTGTGATTGTCAAGTGGCAATAGCTATTGCAAAGAATAAATCTTATAACTGTAAAAGTAGACACATGAAATTGAGACATGATGTCATAAAACAACTATTGAGAGATGGAATAATTTCCATTGACTTTGTGAAGTCAGAGATAAATTTGGCTGATCCTCTGACTAAACCAGTGGGAAGAAAATTTATTCTTCAAACCTCAAAAGAGATGGGTTAAGGCCGACACGTTGTCAATAGAGATGGTAACCCAACCTATGTGATTGGAGATCCCATGAAGTAGGTTCATATGGGTAATAACAAGTCGATATTGACACTGAAGCACTAAAATAGAGTGCTTGACTGCTAATAATTGAGAGATTGAGTTATAACTCTTAATGAATTCATATTCCTTATGGATGATGTATTTAAAAGCAGTATACACTTGATGAATTCACCTATATGAGAGTGAAGTGGGGCCGCTCCTTTGAGATTTTGGCCTAGTCTCTAGACCTCTCATAAATAACCAGGCACGCGCATGGCCTAATGGCGCAAAATCGCGTTGAACAGCAAAATTGCGAGGGTCAAAATGTGATTGATAAAATCTCTGGCTTACAATAAGAATTATTGGTTCATAGAAATATTATATTTCACCAGCAATTCGATTGTAGGGAAATAACACGGGAAAATAACAATAATACTGAAATAATATTATTTGTAAGCGGATACACGGATTGGTTTGAGTCGTGCTGCACTGTCATAAGAAACTATTTCAGCAGTGTGAAATGTCTCCCCAGGATTAAACAAGCCTACCTCTATTTTTGAGGATACAGAAATCAGTAAAATATTAAATTACAAACCCAGCTAGTAGGAAAAGGAAATAAGAATGGAAACAACTAATATTCAATAGTAAACAACAAAGAAAGAAGAGAGGCGTAGAAGTAAATGAAAGAATGGATGTTTCTATGGTAATAATTTAAAGCTTTTGTTGACAAATGTCATAATCAAAACCATGTGACATCTCTTCGAGAAGCCATTAGAAAAATGGCAAAATGCCTTGGTAAAGTGGCAAATTTCATCTGCCACGTTTTTGCCATGCAAAACAAAGCTTCATGCAAATGAGGCTATAAATAGCCACTGTCAACATTTCCTTTTCGTTATTAGCAATTAGCAAGACAAAAAAAATTCTTCTATCTTCTTTCCCTCTTATACATCCTTCCCCTTCTAATATCTTCTTCTATATATTTTAATTGGCATAAGATATTAGTTGCTCTTTCTCTTCCAACTAGCTGAGTTTGTAATTTTAATATTTTGCTGATTTCTGTATCCTCTAAATAAAATAGAGGTAAGCTTGTTTAATCCTGGGGAAACATTTCACATTGTTGAAATAGTTTCTTAGATTGTAGGGAAATAACCTAGAGCATTAAATGCATCATCTTTATTTCTAAGCAACTACAACTTAGTAAATCTAGAATGATCATCAATAAAAGTCACATAATATTTTTTACCACCTCTAGTCATAGTCTGCTTTAAATCGCCTAAATCAGTGTGAATCAAGAATAATAATTCAGTTTCTCTATTTATAGAAAAACAAGTCTTTTTAGTACTTTTAGCTTCAACACATATTTCACACTTGTGTATATGGTTTGAGTCTAAACTATATATTAAACCTAATGATTGCATTTTTCTTATATATGCGATATTAACATGTCCTAATCTAGCATGCCATAAAGAAATAGACTCAACTATATAAGCAAAAGCAGATGCATTTCTATTGATAACATCAGAAATATTAAGTACAAAGAGTCCCTGGTTACAATAGCCCTTTCCGACAAACACATTATTTTTGGTCATTATAATCTTATTAGATTCAAATGACACTTTCACTCCGACTTTTCCCAACAAGGCAACATAGATCAAGTTTGCCCTCATAGTAGGAACATGCAGTACGTCAACAAGAGCTTTATATTTATTTAAAAATCCATCAGGATTAAATTTCCTTTTGAAAATCTATTTACAACCAATAGGCTTTGCACCAGGAGGTAAATCAGTTAAAATTCGTGTATTATTTTTCATAATAGAATCAATTTCAATTTTATTGCCTCTTGTGCCTATGCATTGTGGTTGTCAAGCGGCAATAGCTATTGCAAAGAATAATCTTATAATTGTACAAGTAGACACATGAAATTGAGACACGATGTCATAAAACAATTGTTGAGAGATGGAATAATTTCCATTGACTATGTGAAGTCAGAGAAAAATTTGGCCAATCCTCTGACTAAACCAGTGGGAAGAAAATTTATTCTTCTAATCTCAAAAGAGATGGGGTTAAGGCCGACATGTTGTCAATAGAGATGGAAATAACACGGGCAAAATAACAATAACACTGCTATAATATTATTTGTAAGCAGATACACGAATTGGCTTGAGTCGTGTTGGGCATTGTCCTATGAAACTATTTCATTAGTGTGAAATGTTTTCCCAGGATTAAATAAGCCTGCCTCTATTTTATTTAGAGGATACAAGAATCAACAAAATATTAAATTACAAACCCAACTAGTTGGAAGAGAAAGAGCAACTAATATCTTATGCCAATTAAAATATATAGAATTAGATATTAGAAGGAGAAGGATGTATAAGAGGGAAAGAAATAAAAGTATATCTTTTGTCTTGCTAATAATGAAAAGGAGAGGTTGACAATGACTATTTATAGCCTCATTTGCATGAAGCTTTGTTTTGCACGACAAAAACATGGCAGATGGAATTTGCCACTTTACAAGGGCATTTTGCCATCTTTCTAGTGACTTCTAGAAGGGATGCCACATGTTTTTGATTATGACATTTGTCAACAAAGGCTTTAAAATATTACCACATTAATTTTTCCTTTCCCAAAAACGCGGTTTGTTCTTGAGTCACCAAAATAAATAGTTTCTTCTCCTCTTCAACTTGGATGTAAGAAAAAATTCATGTTTGCTTGCACAAATGTGCCTAGTAGCACCAGAGTCTATCACCCAATCTCTCACATTGGTCACATCATTTATTTGGAATATGACCGCAGCTATATTATCTGCTTTAGTCAAATTTAATTTTGACTTAGCGAGATTGTCATTTATCTCAACTTTTCTCTTGCATTGAGGTGCATTTTTCTTGAAGGTTTTAATATTAGCATTGGATATGTAACCACGTCTATTTACATACCTATATTTTGACATTAGTGTCTGTCAAAGTTGTGGATGCAATAACGTAGTTGCAACATCATGGATATATGGCAGGTCAACTGGAACAGTAGCAGCGTGTACAACACCAAAATTGGTAGCACCATCAACGATTTCCGTAGTGGTATTACTTGCCGTAGTTTCTTAGATTGTAGGAAAATAACACGGAAAAATAACAATAATACTGCAATAATATTTTTTGTTTCAACAGGTGTATGAGTAATTTTATCAGACAGTGGATAAATATATTCAAAAAACTCAGCATTCTTTGTATCAATTATAATATTGCAATCAAACACATCACTTTTTAAAACAAAAAATCTATATGCAACACTATGTTCAGCATATCCAATAAGCATACAATCAATGGTTTTAGAACCTATTTTTTTTTCTTTTTAGGTTCAGGCAAAAGTGTGACAGTATTTCAAAGCTAATATGGACAAATGACTTATTTTGTCCATGTGTTCTACAAACAACAAAGAGTGACATTTGATATCATGTTCTGGCAAGATGTATGCAATATTTTTGACAACTAAGCTTGACAAATGGCAAGAAAAGCTTTTAGCTTGTTGCCTATAAAAAGGACTTCCTTCAGCAAATCCCAACATAGAATAAACATCCATTCTTTCATTTACTTTTACGCCTCTCTTCTTTCTTTGTTATCTACTATTAAATATTAGTTGTTTCCTTTCTTATTTCCTTTTCCTACTAGTTGGGTTTGTAATTTAATATTTTGCTGATTTCTGTATCCTCAAAAATAGAGGTAGGCTTGTTTAATTCTGGAGAGAGATTTCACATTGCTGAAATAGTTTCTTAGGACAGTGCCTAGCACGACTCAAGCCAATCCGTGTATCCGCTTATAAATAATGTTATTGCAGTATTATTGTTATTTTTCCGTGTAATTTCCCCATGTTATTAGAAGTTGAATTGTTTCAACAATTTGTTTTTTGGTAAAAGTGCGAATACTGTGAAATATTGATGTAGGGGTGTGTTTCATTACTCTAGTGTAGATTCACGCATAGGTTATTGATCTTAAAGTTGAGTAGGTGGAATTCTATTATTTTCTGTTAACACTTTAAGAAATGGAAATCAGGTTAGAATTGAAGAGGTGAAAACCAGAAAAAGGAAAAAAGAAGAAAATCAGATGGCCGAAATGAGCATTAATGTCACAGAAGCAGCTTTCAATAGGTACAAGAAGTTCTATTAAAAGTTTCATGACTTATTTTAAAATTTTAAAACATATAGAGAGATTTGGTAAGGTCCTGGAGTATAATATATTGTTATTACTATTATTTGCTACTTGTTGCTTTATCTTCGATGTTCCTTGAGCCGAGGGTCTATCGGAAACCACCTCTCTATCTTTATAAGGTATGGGTAAGGTTTGCCTACCCTCCCCAGACCCCATTTATGGGAATACACTGGGTTTGTTATTGTTGTATTATAATCTGTGCAAACATGTCCAACATTTTGGATGTTCCAAAATAAAGCTAGCGTTTGGACATAAATTTAGTTGAAACTTGAAAAAATAATTTTTGAAGTAGTTTTGAAAAATAATTTTTGGAAGTTGAAATTATGTTTGGACATGCATTTTATTTGAAAAAAATTTGAAGTTTTGTGAGTGGGAGAACAAGTTTCACCCAAAATCTACCTTAAACTAGATTTTGGGATCTTGAAAAGTAATTTCAAAAATAGATCATTAATCTATGAACAAACAATGTTTTCAAAAAAGATTTGAAAAAACGTTGTCAAAATGTATGGCCAAACGGGGATGTGTGCTGTTCAAGTTAAACAATCTCTAATGAACTGAAATCTGAGTGCATACTTGTAGTTTCACTTGGTTATTCTACGCAAGTTCTTTTGATATGCTGTTGCTGGTGGTAGTGTAGATTGTAACATACTCTTTGCATCAGATATGGCTGTCCGAGTATGGATGAGATGGAAGAATTTAGCCGCCAATACAAGAAAATGTTAGACGAAGCTGGTGCACTAGGGAAAATTCCTGATGATCTCGCCCTTGAGGTAACTGTTAAAACTGTAGCTGTCTTCTCTTTCTGTAAAAAATTGACAATGGCCATGGGAGTATTGATCTTTGAAATAAACATTAGCTCTTTCCTGTGATCCTAAGGTATCATCTCCTGGTGCTGAGAGGCTACTAAAAGTACCAGATGACTTATCCCGCTTCAAGGACATGCCTATGAGAGTTAGCTATATCGAAGAAATGAACTCGAGAAACCTTGAAAAGGACGGAATATTCTTCTTAGAATCTGTTGATGCAGAATTAGGAAGCTGTATGTGGAAGTTGGCAGATGTGAAGGAGAATAGAGATCCAGCGGCCAAAGGAAGGCCTCTAAGCCGTAAACAGAAAGATTGGAGGTTAAAACTGCCTTATGCAATGGTTAAGAGAGTAACTTTGTACCTTGATTATTGAATTCTGTCTAATTGCGTAGAACTCAAGATGTTGATGTATATGTTGTTGCTTTATACACACTAAAGATTTTGACATAAAATTTTGATGATATTGTCTGTGTCCCTGAGGAGGCTCCTAAGTTCTTATCACAATTCCTTTGGGTTAAGATACCACCCAGAATCTGATCAATGTGAAGAATAACTCAACTTCTGCTGGAGTTTTTGTTTTTCTTTTTTGAGTTTTTCCTTCTACATTACTTAATAGAGTCGTCTGTCTACATTATGCTATGGCTGTTTTCCTTCTCTATTTTTTTGGGCAAGTTACATATTTGGACGCCAAGCCAAAAATGCGTGCATCCATTAGGAATTGAACCTACGAATTCGCAGATTATGAGTTGGGCGCTTTAACCATTCAGCCATAGATGCTAGATCCTCGTACATGGTGAATAACCAAATTCCAATTGAAATGAAATATTTAGGATAAATCAATGCAGTTTAGGAGGAATCAATGAGAGGACATCAATTCAAATCCTGGATTTTCGAATTGAGAGATATTGAGAGAGATCAAGAAAACATGGGTTTGATTCACATTTCATGTTCTGAGAAAGATTTATCATCCGAAAAGAGGAAAAACGGAGTCTTTGTCTAAAGAAATGCGTTGAGAAAGGGCAGATGTATAGAACCTTTCAACAAGATAGTGCTTTTTCATCTCTCTCAAAATGGAATTTATTCCAAACATATATGCCATGGTTCCTTACTTTGATAGGGTACAAATATTTAAATTTGATATTTTTAGATACTTTTTGAGACCTATTGTCAATACTAAGTAGCAGTCAAAAATTTGTATCCATTTTTCATGATATTATGCATGGATCAGGTATATCATGGCGAATTCTTCAGAAAAAATTGTGTCTTCCATAATGGAATCTGATAAGTGAGATCTCGAGTAAGTGTTTACATAATCTTCTTCTGTCCTAAGAAATGATTCATCGAAATAATGAGTCACCATTGATATCGCCACATCTGAGATAGCCAAATGCTCGGGAGTTCCTCTATTCAGTCCTTTTCCTTCTTGTTGTTGGATATCTCGTTCGTACACATCTTCTCTTTGCTTCTCGGGCCTCTAGTGAGTTACAAACAGAGGATTCTGTATGTTTTCTGGGTTTGAAAAAGTGGGGATTTTCAAGAACAAGAATCATATGATATGTTGGGAATCTCTTTATGATAATCATCCACGTTTGAAACGTATCTTATATTCGTTAACCAAATATACAAAATATATGTATAAAATATGTATATTATATATTAATATATAAAAAATACATTTTGCCGGCTATTATTTTTGGCAGTGGCTATACTGTGTAGTTTTTCCCTTTTTTTCCCTTCTTATTTCCTTATTATTGCTTTATTATTCTTACTTTTATAAATGCTTGTATTGATCTCGAGAAAAATTATGAGAGAGAAAATTAAACTTCACACTCTCAAATGTTTGACCTTTTCAATTCTCCTTTCCATAGTTCCCGTAGAACTTATACCACTAAGTTTTAGAGAACTGTATAAGTTTAGCCGCTCTTAAAAATAATAGCCGAAAAGATATATTTTTTTGCATATATATGCATTATATACATATAATATACATATTTTTTGTACACTTTTTGACTAGTAAATGTAATTAGTTTCGACTGACCGGCCAATTTGTACTTCGCCCTAAGTTTTACGACTTGTACTAGCTCTACTAAAAATAGTGTATTGGGCAAATGGTTTAAAGGCTAAATTTGGCCCATGAATGATAAGTGGAGACCAAACGTCTCTCAGTCAGTTGTCCAAAATATTTAGAAAAGGAAGAACAGGAATATGAAGGGGAAAAAGAAAATATTCAGATAAAACAAAAAATCAAAATCAAAACCAAAGATAGAGGAAATGTCCATATTTAGAAAGTAGGTATATTAGCTAAGGACTAAGCAGCTAGAAAACAGTAGAATATTGGTCCACAAGCCAACAAGTTATTTATTCTCAATCCTTTCAAATTAAATAGACCTTTCTTTTATTAGGTACCCAACCTATCACTCTAATTTAAAGAAAAGTTCTAAGTTATATACACGTCAATCAATGTACAAATTTTTTTATACTATCCGGACACTTTAACCTAATATAATAGTAGGTAATTTGCCTTATTTTTTAGATTACGAACTCACTTTTGATGGAGATTTAAGTTACAATTTATTGATTAATATTTTATTTTACGATAGTATTAATATTTCGCGAAAAGAATCTTCTCACCCTATTCACATGCCTTTTCCAAAAAATTGAAGAAAAAAAAAGATTTAAAAAAAAAAAAAAAGGAAAGAAGATTATGAAGAGAACGAAAACTAAAGAGGACCACATAATTTGGATTGTTGAGCCGCATTTGATTCAAAAATATCTCACAAATGCTCAACCACCAATACCTTTCATTTCTTGGACTTGTCTACCATTCTCATTCAATTCTTTTCTTACTTATCTTTCTATTTTGTCAATCAATTTCTTTCATAAAGAACAAAAACGTGAATAGTATGAAAAAAAATATGTGGACGAAAAGACTTTTGTTAATCCTAACTGAAATAAAACGTGAAGTTTCATCGATTATGTTAGTTGTCGGCAGAGGCGGACCCAAAATTTCAAGGTAGGTGGGGCGGGCACATGAGCGAACTGCTCAACCAGTAGTCCAATCGAACTTTTGATCTTAATGGTTCCAAGCAAAATATTTGACCGTCTTCAACATATCTACACTTATATATTTAGAATTATTACCGAAGTTAATGGGGCTCGATAACCCTTTTCTTCAAGCATAAATAAGCCTCTAGCCGCAGGTTAATGATGAAAATAGGAAACAACAACAACAATAACCCAGTAGAATCCCATTCGTGGGATCTGGAAAGGGTAGAGTGTACGCAGACCTTATCTCTATCGTGGAGGGATAGAGAGGCTGTTTTCGGAAGACCCTTCGCTAAAAAAAAGACAATTCAATCCATAACAACAATAGAAACCATAAAAATAATATCAGGATTATAAAAATAGAAAAATAAATCAAATTTAGGTATCTTTAATGTAAGGATTATAGTTGCCAAATCACTGATTGATACAAGACCTAGAAATTCTTTTATTAGGGAACTATTCGGATCCTCCAGCCTTCAATTAGAGATTTCGGGTTTGAATTCGAACTTTGGGAATGAAAAATCTTTTGGCAGAAAGCGTTTTACCTACTACAACTTATCTAGTGTGGATTCAAATTAGTCGGGCCAGTAAATTTTAAATACCGGACAATTTAAAAAATGAAATGAAAGGACAATTATGGATTAGATAGGAAAAATCTAAAAGAGGAGAAGCATGCTTGCCTAAGTTAAAGAAAAAAACAACTATTAGAAGGGGCCATTTATGGACCCCTACAATTGATTTGAGTTCCCAAATCCAAGTGAAAAAACAATATACGCAATACCTTATTCTTCATTAGTTGTAACAAAGGAAAAATAATGTTTATCTCTGTAAAATCAAAAAAGGAAACTTTGATTAATACTTATCTCTGCAAAATGTTCAACCTAAAAATAGCAGGGATTTTAATTGGTATTTTGTGGGGTTTTCCAATTAGGATTGAAATCTTTTATAATTTTGGAGTCTTTTAACTTCTTGATTTGGCATTTCACTAATTCTTTCTAAATGTAGTAATCTTTTATAATACAATATTCACTCTCTTGGCACTATATTCCATTATGTCTAACTACCACTCTAATAATACTCCCTCTATATCAAATTATCTATCGTAATTTTTAAAAACAGTTGTCTCAAATTATTTTTTATTTTAGAAGTTCAAGATAAATTTAATTATTTTTTTCTATTTTATTCTTAGTAGTAATTGTTCTTGAAGACTACAAACACGTTAATTATGGAGTAATATTATGATTATTCAAATACCAATAAGAAATAAATAAGGGTAAAATAGCTCATAATTATTATTTTCTTAAATGACGTCTAAAACAAAAATACGACGTATAATTTGACACGGATGAAGTAGCTAATTAAGCACGAAGTGGAGGGGAAATTGACATTTCTTGGAATAGGAAGAAATGAAGAAAATATATAAAATATAAAGTTGGAGGAAGAATTTATTTTTCAGACAAAGCAGAAAGGAGAAATGATTTTCACCCTTTTCATAATTGATCTCAACATAATTTAATGAATATGACTTTATGACCATTAAAAATGAAGTAGTACTCCTTCCGGTCCAACATAAGTAATTTTTTGACTTTTCTTTGTGGTCCAGAATAAGTAATTTTTTCAGATTTCAAAAATAAATTAATTATTTTTTCCTACATTATCCTTGGTGTTGGAGTATGTGTTAGGAGTGTTTATGTGAAGAGATATTAAAGGTTAATATGGTCAATTTCGTTGCTAATTAATGTTAAAAGGTAGAATTCTTAATCTATGTGAAAACGGCTAAAAATCACTTATTTCGGACCGGAAGAAGTAGTGTGTTTTTGCTTTTTTTCATTAACTAATTAAATAAATGGCAAGTGAGATATAAAGTTCTAATGATTTAAATATGAACCAGAAGTTCAAAGGTAAAATTAAATAAGTCAGTTGCACTCATTGTAATTGATGGTCCAAAATCAATTGAACAAAAAGTTGACATTAAAGATGAACCTAAAAATTTCTTCACAATGATGTCATAGTAGAAAACTTGCAAATAGGGCAACTAAATTGGGTAGGATGTGTTGATTTATTATAGCGTGGAGTTTCTAATTACTAGTTGAGAAACTTGATTTATCTATTATCACTCATTCCCCGAATTATTTCTCACGACTTTTAGAAATAGTATTATTACTATGGGTAAAATTGTAAAATATACATTTCATTTATTGTTTTTTAAGGGCGTAAAAAATTCAAAGTGTACAACTAAAGTACACAGAGGGAGTAGTTGAGAAACTTTATTTATCTATTACTTTGAACTCTTCTATCTTCCATGTTGTTTGAAAATGATTGCTTGTAACCACCAAGGATGTGGTGTGATGGATGAGACTGTTCCTCCCTTAACCAGAGGTTTCGGGTTTGAGTCCTAGTTATGGAAAAATCTTTGGTAGGGAGCGCTTCCCCCCAAATGGGGTCATATGCGGCGCGAATCCGGATATTATTGGACTCCAATACGGATACCGGACACCGGGTGGGAAACCCGAGAAAAATGATTGCTTGTAGATTCCAAAAAATCTCTTTGATAATGTGCTCATTATTTCTCTCACTTTTTTTTCCTTTTTTCTTTTTTCTCTTTTTAGTGATGGTGGACAGGT
This sequence comes from Nicotiana sylvestris, assembly GCF_000393655.2. NCBI lineage: Eukaryota > Viridiplantae > Streptophyta > Magnoliopsida > Solanales > Solanaceae > Nicotiana > Nicotiana sylvestris. The sequence goes on from NC_091066.1 coordinate 154,430,383, forward strand.
GGAGGTTTGAGAAGAACCGAAGAAATTGATGTTTGACAAGATTTCTTGAATACAAAAGACAATAAAATGACATAACTTCTTTTTTTTCCTTTTTGAGGTCTGACATTAAGGGTTTCGATTAATTTAAATTTGCGCCACATAAATTTAATTTTAGGGAAAACTGAAATATCCAATTGTAATGAATGGCACAATTCTTTTTCACATTTAATTTGCAATGTATTAGTATCACTGTGAGCACGTGATTTTTGTTTCGCACGACAATCGCTCCAAAATGAAATAAAAAATAATAATTGGCCCTGCTGTACAATTTTGGATTTCTGTGCGGCACCTTGTTGATTTAGTTGTGACTTCGGCCCATTTTTATTTATTTACTTTATTAAAACAAAATTCAAAAATATATGTGTCCTGCATAATTCGAACCGTAATCCGGTCGTTAAATAGAAAATCACGAATAGGCATCTTCGTCCGTGATTTTATTTTGCTTAATTTTACTTGTTTTGAAATATTTTAGTGTGTGTGCAAATAATTGTATTAAGTGTGTATTTAGTTTTAATTTGATTTTTGTTTAGTTTTAAAATAAATAAGAAAAAAAAGAAATAAAAATAAAAAAAAGAAAAGAAAGAAATGACCCCTTCTTCTTCCGGATTGGGCCAATTTAATAAAATTGGCCCAAACAAACAATGCCCAAAACCCAGGCCTGCCCGGTCCAGACCACTTAGTACCCAGGGTGTCCAAACGACGTCGTTTGGATCGTGCCTGATCTGGGCCGTTGATCTCAAATTGATCAACGGCCAAGATCAATTCCCCATAACCCACCAATAAACCCGACCCGTCTCACCCGGACTGACCCCAACCCTCAACCCTCAAAACGACACCGTTTCATTTAAGCCTTCAGATCCAGACCGTAGATCTAGATTGATCTAACGGTCGAGGTTCACCCACCCACTAACTATATAAACCATTCACCATACCCTGCCCCCTAGCCAACACCCCCGCCTTCGTCTTCACCAAACCCATCCCCTTCAAACCCTAGCCGCCCCTGCACACCTTCACCAGAAACCCGGCGGCCTGAACGCCGGTGACCTCCACCTGAACACCATAGAACCCCCATGCCATCCTGAACCTAAATCTACCAACCACACACTTCGAATCACCCCCAGGTCCTCGAATCTTCATTTGAAGATTCGAGTCAAAACTCGATCTACACCAAACAACCCCAGCTTCATACCAGACACTCCCCGGACCCTCCTCGTGACCAAACCATACTTGGTTTGGTCCGAATCTAACCAGGGAAACATGAATCCCGGATCTGAGTTTTGGAACTTTGTAGTTCCTCGTCACTAGTTCATACCCGTTCGAGCCAAAGAAATTAAGGTCCAAGGGACCTTAATCGAAGTGTTTCTCATCTGAGAAACACTTCGATTAAAGTCCGTTCAGCCTTAAGAAAGTCTGTCCAAGTCCGAGTCAAGGTTTCCGATTTTTCAAGATTTGAGGTGAGTCTGCCTTCTTCCCTTATTTGTTTTGGTCCATGTGAGTGATTAAATGTCTGTTCATGTTTTGTTTCAATTTGTGTCTTTGAATTTTTACCAACTTCCGTTTGTCCACCTTGCCTGAACCACTATGTTTGTTTGAACCCCTCATATTCTGATAAGACATATGTATTGGTTGTATTCCAAATTTGTACTGATTAGTTGACTCCTCGAGGGTATTTCTGTTTAGTCAGTATAATTCAAACCATGTATCGACACTGTTTAAATGTCTGATTTTTGGCTACGATTGTGTATGTTAATGCTAATATAGTCGAGTCGACATGTGTCGTTCAATTAGTTTCAACTGTCTGAACAAAGTAAACCGATTTGCTTCTGATGAACATTTGCCTTGAGCCAATTAAGAACCAGTTTTTGCTTACTTATAGCTTGTTTGAATTGATCAGTAATGTAAAAAGGATTGTTTTGTTTAAAGTTCTGAAATGGAGGGCATGTGCACTTGGCACAACATGTGCATTGGTGCACCTCATGTGCCTTGTGCACAGCCTGTTTTTCCTGCATAAAAGGGCTTTCAATTTTAAAAATGGTTTGACAGCATATGCTGTCAGATAGATTCTACTGCCCATACCTTGCTTTAAGTTTAAAAAGTATTAAACCTTTTAAAAGTTAAATCTACCAGGGAATGTTGATGGAGGTTAATACTTAAATAACTAATGGGAATCTGAAAATGTGAATGCACATGGGAGGGTACTGTGATATTCTGAAAACAGGATGTTAAAAGGGCTGAGGTTTAGGCTTATAAAAGGAGAGATAGACATACACACAGGGAGGGAGATAGAGGACATCTGATAGACTGGGAGAGAGAAGAGAAGAGAGGGGAAAGAAAATACATACTCTAGACCTTGAGAGCTGATAGAAAAATAGACACACACAGTGGAGAGATTAGAGAAGGAGAGTTGAAATACATACAGAGAGAGTCTACAGAGATAGAGAGAGACACTGAGAGGGAACACCTGAGAGTTCAAATTCCGAAAACAGAAACTGGAAAAGAATTCTTTTTGATAACCCAAATAGATTTCAAAACTGAGGATTGACATTCGAACTTGAGAAGAAAGGAGATAGGGAAAGGGATATCACAAAGATCAGAAATTGTCTTCTTCCTACTATTTGTTCGATTCTCAGTTTTGTTCAAACTGTCCAAATCAGTTCTGTCTTCTTTCAAGTTTGGCTAAGTCTATTGTTTGGATTTGTATTGTTTGTTTCTTCTGGAATTGGATTGCCTGGATCTCTTATTCCATACTACTGGGAATTTGTTTCATTCTACCCTTCCTCTATTGGCTTTACTGGTCTTTTGCACTGGGATTTTGTTCTATTGGTACCTACTGTTGTCACACCTCCTTTTTACGCGCCCGCGGGGGCGCAGGGGAGTTTTTTCCAATTAAAGGACAATCGAAACGGGATTGGTTTAATTATTCAGAGTCGCCACTTGGGAGATTTAGGGTGTCCCAAGTCACCAATTTTAATCCCGAATCGAGGAAAAGAATGACTCTATATTATGGTCTGCGTACCAGAAATCCGGATAAGGAATTCTGTTAACCCGGGAGAAGGTGTTAGGCATTCCCGAGTTCCGTGGTTCTAGCACGGTCGCTCAACTGTTATATTCGGCTTGATTATCTGATTTTATACAAGTGTGAACTTATGTGCAAAATTTAACTTTTAACCGCTTTTATCATTTACTGTTTTTATCAAGAATTGCAACGTTGTGAAAATGTATCTCGAACCGCGTTACAATCAATGTACCCGTGGTCGTCGACACACTTTGACTCCGTTGAGATTTGGATTTGGGTCACATCAATGTGCACCCGAGTTTAAGGAAATTAAATTATTAAAGGCGCGCCTAAAGCGACTAGCGTATTTATTTTGGGTAGGACCGTGGAATTTTACTAAACGGTCCATCCCGAAGCCTAAACAATTTTTAAAGCAATATTTATTGAGGGCCCCGCAATTTGTATTTTTATTTGGCGAGGCTCACCTCGTTCTTTATTTCTAATGAATTTGCAACGTCATGGACATGCATCTCGAACCACGTCACAGTCAATGTACCCGTGATTAGAGAGGCATTTCGAATCCGTCGAGATTTGGATTTGGGTCACATAAATGTGCACCCGAGTTTAAGAAGGTAAAGTTTATTAAAGCGTATCCTAAAGAGACTAACGTGTTGTCATTTTAGGAAGGTTGTGAGATTTGCTAAACAACCCGTCCGGGAAACTAAATGCTTCAATGATTTACATTTAACAAGGGCCCCGCATCTGCGTGTTTTGTTTATTTTCATCGAGGCTCATCTCGTTCTTATTTTAAAAGGATATCCTATAGCAACTACGTTTCTTGTCGTGTTCGTCTCTATCAATTGAAAACGGTAGACAGTCCTAATTAATTACATGATTGCGAGTTTACTTATAACAGGATTTAAAATGCTTTTACAGAATAATAAAATGTGACTGCGATTATGGATAACTAGCCGAAAATTATGGGCCCAAACCTAGCTCATGCGAGATGGCCAGACTTAGGCCCCCTTTTTCGATATGGGCCTAACTGATTTGTTTCGATTTGGGCTCGGCCTTCATGAGATTGAGGCCTAGGACTGATTCTTTGTTCTGTGAAATGAGTTTATCAATTTATATGGGACAATCTGGCAAAAGGAGAAAGAATTTTAACTAAAGTGGATAGTTTTCCTATTTGGCTTACATTAGAGAATATATTACACCCTCAGACTAAGTCTAAAGGTACAACTTATTACACTGGGAATGTTTTTTCACCTAACAGCACACATACATGACTAGCATGCATTAACCTGCATTGATACACTAAGCATGTAGGCTACTTCTATTATCCAAACAAAAATGTAACTACTATATACTACATGACATTTAACACAACAGTCCACGTGTATATAAACAATCTGCAGGTCCTCTCTTTTGCATTTATGTTCAAACTCTCAGTTACATTAGTGGTATCGATTGTGTACCTGGTAAGGAGGACAAAGAAGAAAGGAATGATCAGCTAAGCAATATGCAGTGAATACAGCAACAGCAGATAACACCAACAACACAGCAACAACAACCAGCCACAATGATGAAGCTCACAAGTGGTCGAGCAACAAACAAGCAGTCCCAGAAACAGAATGATGAACCAACAGAAAACCAGAGTATTCAATATAACAGCACCAGCAGTTCAACAATCACAAACAGCTCGGCAAATAACCAACAACAATTAGCAAAGACAGCTTGGCTAACTTGAACTCCTAAGCAGTTTTCAGACAGTGTTTTGTTACAATATTCTGAAATTTTCTTTTTGTTTTTTTTTTTTTCTCTCCAGACTCAAAAATGTCCAGCCTAAGACCCTTAAAACTTCAGCCCCTGTTTTAGTTATCAAATGGCCTATTTATAGGCCAAATGCACCATTACAGCTGAGCTGCCCTGCCTGCCAATTGGCAGAATGCCCATACTCTTTTAAGCCCATGCTCAGCATGCTTGGTGTCAGCTCCCTTTATTCCCCACGCCTGGTTTTGTTTAATCCAGAATTATGGGCTCATTTGTTTATTCATTTTGAGCCCCCATACCCTTGTGTCTTGTTCCCCCATTGGTATTAGTTTAATCCTAAGTTAGTACCCTTTTTGTCAGCTCACTTAAACTAATTACTTCTGTTCTTTTTAAACACCCCAGAATACCCCCGTTAACCTTGATTATTACTGCCCCTGCCTATTGCAGCATTAGGGCATTTTTGCACTGATGAAAACTCGAACTCAGGACTGCCTAGACTGAACCCTTTTAGTCATTTTTATAATGCCAACAGACCATTTCAAACATTACTAGGTCATCCAGCCAGTGTCCGAGTTTAATTAGTTATGTGAAACTCCTAGCTCCTTCGATCCATTAGTTATAGAAAACTAATCGACGACATTTATCGAGTCGACTATACTAATTATAGCAGGTAATAATCAGTCGCTCATATAAACAACACGTTCGGGGACCTAAAGGGTATCAGACAACTTTTATTAAATTACTGGGCCTATATGAATTAGTTCCTTTGACGATTAATCTAACTGACGATCATGTTTATCACAGAGTGTATTCAGAACAAACAGAAGACAATCGACCAAATAAAGGGTCTTTAACAGAGATGAAAGAAATCTGGAAGAAGTAACAAAATAACAAACAACACAAAGAGATATGCTGACAACTTATTTGGAAATAAAACAAAAGAACGGAAAACTTACCAAAATGTTTAAACCAACAGACCCAAATCAAACTCGACTTCGAACCTTTGAGGCCGAACAAACCTTAATCAGGGTGTTCTCACATGAGAACACCTTGGTTAAGGTCTATTAGACCTCAAACCTATGTCAAAACTGGCCGGGTTCCCCAGGTGCATGTGCTTCAGAAGTCTGGATTTCCAGATCTGGATTTTTGGGAGTTGTGGGTGGATTCGGACCAAACCAAGCTTGGTTTGGTCACGAGGAAGGTCAGGAGAGTGTCTAGCATGAAGATGGGGTGGTTTGGCATAGGTCCAGGTTCGACTCAAATCTTCAAACGAAGATTCGAGACGAACGGAAGTGATTCGAGGCTTGTGGTTAGTGGATTCGTGTTCAGGATGGTCGGGTGCATCGGGGGTGTTATTTTGGTGGTCATCGGAACTGTGGTTGCCAGGCTTATGGTGGGAAACCTAGGCTGCTAGGGTTTGAGAGGAAAGGGAGCCTGGGGAAGATGGTGAATAGTGGCCGAGGGGGGGGTGTGGCTTGGGGCGTGGGGTAAGGGGGTTAGGTTTATATATGTATTGAGGGTTTAGATCCTGGCCATTGGATCAATTGAGATCAAGGGCCAGGATCTAACCATTGAGGAGGGACGACGTCGTTCGGGAGATGATAGTGGGTTATGACCGGGTAGGGGATTGGATCGGGTCATGTTGACGGGTTTAGAGGAAGGCCTGGATCCGTTGGATCAATGGGAATGAACGGCCCAGATTAACTTGCCTGAAACGACGTCGTTTCGACTTAGCAGGGGCTGTATTGGACCGTTTGATTGCCATGAATCAACGGCTCAGATTGAGGCGCTGATACGACGTCGTTTGGGACGTGTCCGGGCAGCCTGTGTTTGGACTGGATCTGTGTCCTGGTCTTGGGCCTATTTTGTTTCATTTCTTGGCCCAAACCGATTTTCCCTACTCTTTTGCTTTTGTTTTCTTTCTTATTATTTTTTCTTTTCTTTTAAACAAAATAAAAATAACAAATAATAAGGTAACGGAATTAAACAACAATGCAACATTTTAACACAATTATCACAAAAATATTTACGTAGGTTAGCTAAGAGCCTAGGGCGAACGGTGCACATATATATTTTTTGAATTTTCTTTTACTGACCGAATTATGGTTTAACCATCCTAATACATATATTTTGTATTTTGTTTGTTAATGATTAAATGCAAAAAAAGAATGGACAGATCCACAAGTGACTAACAACACATGAAAACTCGAACAATTGTACAACGAAGCCATTTGTCACTATTTTTATTTTCTTTTGGAGCGAATGTCCGTAAAGCAAAAATCACGTGCTTACAGCTGCCCCTCTTTGCACGGAGACACGAAGGGTTTTCGCGCAAAGATAAAGCGAGCGATTTTTGCCCGTCCGAATACTCCGTGTGAAGCATTTTTGAAAAAGATTTGACCGAACCTTTGCTTCGGAGGTTTCCTACATATCCTGGGCTGAACAGGAATCAGGTCAATGTAGTTCGGGAAATTTTGGTAGCTGGGACTACCATGTGACTGTATTGCTTGCTGTTGTTGTGCGCTGTTGCATGCTGCTGTAGGATGCTACTGCTCAACCGATCTCCCTATTACATTGCTCTAAAAGGAAAAACAAGAAGTTAAGCTAGAGTATGAGGTCTCATCTATCTCCCACTTGTTCTTGTTGTCTTGCTTTCTTGTCGGCTAATGCTTTCCTCTGACGCCTGTATTTTGTGAACTTGGAGATGATGCTGATCCTTCGCTGACGTTTGAATGCCAGTTTTCGTCACTTTGCTTGACCCGCTGGGGATACGACTTTCTTCTTTAAATCTTTCAATGGTTTCCTCAGTGGTATGGCTTTTCATCAGAATTGTTATGTTGGGCATGCCATAGCGTTCCCAAACTGCTCTTTTGAGACGCGTTCCTTCTTCCCTTTGAATGTGCGCTTGCTTTTGCAGTTGTCTGCTTCTTGGTGCTGAGGATTTTATTGTTTCCCGTTTGGGGATCTCTGTCGTAACCTTCCGTCTTCAGGTGGGGTGACTGATTCCAAAATCTAGAGCTGAATGTATTCCCGCATTATACTGGTGGGCGACCTAGAACTTAAATGTATTCCCGCGTTATACTGGTGGGCGACCTAGAAAAAGTATTCCCGCATTATACTGGTGGGCGACCTAGAACTTAAATGTATTCCCGCATTATACTGGTGGGCGACCTAGAACTTAAAAGTATTCCCGCATTATACTGGTGGGCGACCTAGAACTTAAATGTATTCCCGCATTATACTGGTGGGCGACCTAGAAAAAGTATTCCCGCATTATACTGGTGGGCGACCTAGAACTTAAATGTATTCCCGCATTATACTGGTGGGCGACCTAGAACTTAAAAGTATTCCCGCATTATACTGGTGGGCGACCTAGAACTTAAATGTATTCCCGCATTATACTGGTGGGCGACCTAGAACTTAAAAGTATTCCCGCATTATACTGGTGGGCGACCTAGAACTTAAAAGTATTCCCGCATTATACTGGTGGGCGACCTAGAACTTAAATGTATTCCCGCATTATACTGGTGGGCGACCTAGAACTTAAAAGTATTCCCGCATTATACTGGTGGGCGACCTAGAACTTAAATGTATTCCCGCATTATACTGGTGGGCGACCTAGAACTTAAATGTATTCCCGCATTATACTGGTGGGCGACCTAGAACTTAAAAGTATTCCCGCATTATACTGGTGGGCGACCTAGAACTTAAAAGTATTCCCGCATTATACTGGTGGGCGACCTAGAACTTAAATGTATTCCCGCATTATACTGGTGGGCGACCTAGAACTTAAAAGTATTCCCGCATTATACTGGTGGGCGACCTAGAACTTAAATGTATTCCCGCATTATACTGGTGGGCGACCTAGAACTTAAAAGTATTCCCGCATTATACTGGTGGGCGACCTAGAACTTAAAAGTATTCCAATTGTTTCCCCGTTCTTCCGAGAAAATTTTCGACAATCGGCAGAAAATTTTCTGCCCCGGTTTTTGGTAACTTCCATGGCATTGCATCTTGTTGCCGTCATCAATTCTTTGCTCTCCTGCAAAAGACAAAAGGTTTTAGTCAGTTTTAATCGTGGGGGTAGAGGGTGCCTTTCTGGCGAGCCATTTTTCTCTCTCCCCTTTTCTTGCTCTTTGTCCCCATAATGGGTTGGCAGGCAAAGTTGCCTGTTGGGGATCTCTAGCCTGCTGGGGATATGGTTTTCAATTTATCCCCTTTTCTGCTTTCTTTTAAAACACATGATGTGGGAGTCTGCTTCTAACTCCCGAAACCACTCCCTTTGGAGCTTACTTCTTCCAACATTTCCGAGCACAGTCCCTGCATCGCCTGGGGCCGGCCTTTTAAGACTGTTTGTATTACCCTGCATTGGGTGAATTTCCCTTCGGTTTCTGGTAGTAAGCTTTGAAAAATCCTTTAAAGAACACTTTTTTAGGAAAAGAAAATAAAGATATGGAAAAGAGAAAATCTTTCTGAACCAATCTTTTGTGGGAGGAGACAATCAAAAGAACTTATCTGGATGACACAACTGGTCCCCGTGATCATGACATGCACCATAGATTCCCGACCCAGTCTATTTGTATCAATTGATTTGTCCGACGGGCTGACTTGCTGGGGATGATAAATGGATGTTCATCTTGTTGCGAATGTGGTAGGTTTCGCTGCTCTATCTTGTCGCCTCATAGTGCCCTTCGAGGGGTTTTCACTAATGAGACTCTCTCTTTTCTCTCATCTCCCGGCGCCTTATGGTGCCTGTGAAGGTTTTCACCAATAAGACTCTCTCATTTCATTTCCCTCATCTTACATCGCCTCTCGGTGCCTGTGAAGGTTTTCACCGATGAGACTCTCTCATTTTATTTCTTTTCGAGGAATCGGGGTGTTGTAGATATGATCCTCTCTTCTGGAGATTCTTTTGACTATCAACTCATTCCCAGTCTTACGATCCTTTTCTTTGCTGGGGATCGGTGTATCATTCTCGGCCTTATTTGCCGGATTTGGCATCTCTCGAACATTGATCGGGAGGTCTTTTGGATGTCGATGTTGGTTTTGGTGTGGGATTGAAGGAAGGCTACAACTTTTGGAAACAAAAAAAAAAAAAAAATGAAAACAACTTGGAGGGTGATGTGCTACAACTTTTGGAATCAAACCTTTGTTGGAACTTAAAACATAACTTCTGCCCCAGTTTTCTTGCTTGGGGAATTTATTTATTTTTTACTTTTATGTTGTGCTACGTGCATTACGCACGCTGTGTCTATTATGCATACTATGTACATTATGCATCCTATATTTATTATGATGCATACTATGACCGAGCCGTGAGGCGCCTACGTATCCTCTTTGAGGAATCAGGTCAAACGTAGTTCCCACGGTTTTGTATTTCTTTATGATTTCATCTTCTTTTTCTTCTTCTTTTTCTTTTTTTTTTTTTTTTTTTTTTTTCATGTCCTTTCCATTAGTGATTCCAAAAGAGGGGTATGAAAGGATTACTTAAGGCTCAAAGGGGGAAGCAAGGGTTAAACAGTGTTTGGATAGAAGAAAGAATTGCCTCCGTCATCTCATTATCCATCAAATGCCAAATACAAACAAATAAACCAAAAATTGCCATAATTAAAGAAATTACGCATAATATCTCTTGACTGCATCTGAATTGATAGCCATGTCGACACATCTACCTTCGATATCTGTCAAACACAGAGCGCCGTTGGACAATACTCTGGTCACGATATAAGGCCCTTGCCAATTTGGGGCGAATTTGCCTTTTGCTTCGACCTGATGTGGGAGGATCTTCTTTAACACCTGCTGCCCTACCTCAAACTTCCTGGGGCGCACCTTCTTGTTATATGCTCTTGCCATTCTCTTCTGATACAGTTGACCATGGCACACTGCTGCCAATCTTTTCTCATCTATCAGGCTCAACTGTTCCAATCGAGCTTTTACCCATTCATCATCATCAATCCCGGCTTCAGCGACAATTCGGAGGGATGGAATTTCGACCTCCGTTGGTATCACGGCCTCAGTTCCATACACCAACAAATAAGGAGTTGTGCCTATGGAGGTCCGGACGGTAGTGCGGTACCCCAACAAAGCAAAGGGTAATTTCTCGTGCCATTGTCTGGACCCTTCCACCATTTTTCGTAGTATCTTCTTGATATTCTTATTGGCTGCTTCGACTGCTCCATTCGCCTTGGGACGATATGGGGTGGAATTGCGGTGTGTAATCTTGAATTGTTGGCACACCTCTCTCATCAGGCTGCTATTAAGATTCGCGCCGTTATCCGTAATGATCACTTTTGGGATCCCAAATCTGCAGATGATATGGGAGTGAACAAAGTCCACCACCGCCTTCTTGGTTACCGATTTGAAGGTTTTAGCCTCCACCCATTTGGTGAAGTAATCAATGGTCACTAGAATGAACCTATGACCGTTGGACGCTGCTGGCTCGATGGGCCCAATGACATCCATGCCCCATGCTACAAACGGCCAGGGTGCTGACATCGTATGTAACTCTGTTGGCGGAGAATGAATCAAATCTCCATGTATCTGGCACTTATGGCATTTCCTTACGAAAGTGATACAGTCGTGTTCCATGGTTAGCCAATAACACCCTGTTCGAAGGATCTTTCTTGCCAATACATATCCGCTCATGTGTGGCCCACAAACTCCGGCATGTACTTCCGCCATAACCGTCGTTGCCTGCCCGGCATCTATGCATCTCAACAACCCCAAATCCGGGGTTCTTTTGTACAATACTCCTCCACTGAGGAAGAAACCATTCGACAAACGCCGAAGGGCTCTTTTTTGGTCTCCAGAGGCATGTTCTGGATATATCCCCATTCTGAGATATTCCTTGATATCATGAAACCAGGGTTCGCCATCTGCTTCTTCTTCTATGGTATTGCAGTAGGCGTGCTGATCACGGACTTGGATATGCAGAGGATCAACATACATTTTGTCAGGGTGGTGCAGCATTGATGCTAAGGTGGCTAAAGCATCTGCAACCTCATTGTGAACTCTCGGGATGTGTTTGAACTTCACCGATCGAAATTGCTTGCTCAGATCATGCAAGCATTGTCGGTATGGTATGAGCTTCAGATCTCGTGTTTCCCATTCACCCTGAATTTGATGTACCAAGAGGTCCGAGTCTCCCAAGACCAAGACGTCTTGGACATCCATGTCAGCAGCCAAGCGCAGACCCAGAATGCAAGCCTCATATTCGGCCATATTGTTAGTGCAATAGAAGCGCAGTTGGGCCGTAACAGGATAATGCCGTCCTGTTTCAGAGATGAGTACTGCCCCTATTCCCACCCCTTTTGCATTTGCCGCTCCATCAAAGAAAAGCTTCCAACCCGGTTCCTCGGGTAATTCCAACTCATTTGTATGCATCACCTCTTCGTCAGGAAAATACGTTCTTAAAGGCTCGTATTTTTCGTCAACGGGATTCTCTGCCAAATGGTCTGCTAGTGCCTGGGCTTTCATGGCCGTCCTTGTTACGTAGATGATATCAAACTCTGTGAGCAGAATTTGCCACTTTGCCAACCTTCCCGTGGGCATAGGTTTCTGAAAGATATACTTCAATGGGTCCAAGCGGGATATGAGATAAGTAGTATATGAGGACAGGTAGTGCTTCAACTTCTGAGCTACCCAAGTCAGGGCGCAGCATGTTTTCTCGAGTTGAGTGTACTTGACCTCATGCACTGTGAATTTCTTGCTAAGATAGTAGATGGCCTGCTCCTTCCTTCCTGTGTCATCATGTTGCCCCAGTACACAACCAAATGAATTTTCCAAGACTGTCAGGTAAAGGATTAGGGGTTTCCCGGGCTTAGGCGGGACCAACACGGGTGGATTAGACAGATACCCTTTGATTTGGTCGAAAGCCTCTTGACACTCTGTCGTCCAACCTTCTGCAGCATCCTTTCTCAGTAGCCGAAATATGGGCTCACAAGTTGCTGTGAGTTGAGCGATGAACCTGCTGATGTAATTGAGTCTACCCAGCAAACTCATTACCTCTGTTTTGTTCCTTGGCGGTGGCAAATCTCGGATGGATTCAATTTTGGATGGGTCTAACTCAATCCCCCGTCGACTGACGATGAATCCTAGCAACTTTCCTGATGGAACCCCGAATGCGCATTTGGCCGGGTTAAGCTTGATATCATACCTCCGGAGTCTTTGGAAAAATCTCCTTAGGTCTGCCACATGGTCCTCCTGACGCCAAGATTTGATGATCACATCATCGACGTACACCTCTATTTCTTTGTGTATCATGTCATGAAACACAGCAGTCATTGCTCGCATGTACGTTGCCCCAGCGTTCTTTAAACCGAACGGCATTACCCGATAGCAGTAGGTTCCCCATGGCGTAATAAATGCTGTCTTCTCAGCATCCTCCTCATCCATTAGGATCTGATGATAACCCGCATAGCAATCCACAAAGGATCCGATCTCGCGCCCAGCGCAATTATCGATCAGGATATGAATGTTGGGTAACGGGAAATTGTCCTTGGGACTTGCTTTGTTGAGGTTGCGGTAGTCGACGCACACCCTGATTTTTCCATCCTTCTTTGGGACTGGTACCACATTGGCCAACCATTCGGGATACCGAGTGACCCGAATGACCTTCGATTGTAATTGCTTGATCACTTCTTCTTTGATCTTTACACTCATTTCTGTTTTAAATTTCCTTAGTTTTTGCTTGACCGGAGGGCATGCCGGGTCAGTGGGCAATTTGTGAACCACTAAATTGGTGCTCAATCCAGGCATATCATCATATGACCATGCAAAAACATCTTTGAATTCCCTGAGAGTTTCGATCAATTCTGCTTTGACATTTGGCTCAATGTGGATGCTAATTTTGGTCTCTTGGATGATATCAGCGTCTCCTAGGTTCACAGCCTCAGTGTCATTTAGGTTAGGCTTGGGTTTCTCTTCAAATTGGCACAGTTCTCGATTTATTTCTTCGAAGGCTTCTCCTTCGTCACATTCGGATTCATTATCACAAACGACCTCTTGCATTGTTGAGTCAGATTCAGATTGATTTATTAGACTAGGTCGAAGATCCGCTGTGCATGCCATGTCATTAGGACCAGTAAAAAGAGAACTGTTCAGAAAGAAAAAGAACAAAACCAGAAATTAAAATGGGACAAAAGAAAAGAACTTTATTAAATTTGCAGGATAAAAAGGGTTCACACTTTTACAAAACGAAAGTAAAATTGGGATTACACCCTTGAATAATCCGATCAAACAAACAAACAAACAAAACATTAATCAAAGCCTACTACCAAGACTCCCCTCGGACAGGAAGAGGAGTAACCGTCCAATTGTTGGTCTTGGCCTCAGGCCCCACAAATTGTATCTCTGCCCTGCTGGAACCCTCTCCAGCTTCCACCACACTGACATCCGCGAATAGTCTCTCAAAACTCTGATTCAGGTCTTCATTTATGCCGATCAAAGGTCCTTGAATCTTTGGGATCGCTGACCCCTTGGCACTAGCTTTAACAAAAGACCTCGAGAGTCGTGGTACTGGTTTAGGCAGAAACCAGACCCTCTTCTTCATTTTTCGCGCTTGCTTCCTGTCTGCTGGGGTTGGTTTGAACCCCAACCCGAAAGTTTCCAGATTTTTAGGAAGGGAGACAGGTTGGACTATCCCTTGAAGTTCAACTCCCAGGCCTTTTCCCGGCACAAACCCATTACCCAGCATCTCCGATACCATCATGACTGTCGCGGCAGCTACCCTAAGGTGCGGGATGATTTCTCCTTCAGAGATTTTGTTGGCCGACCCTGTATCGAGAATCTGGTAGACCCAAGGACCCTTGTCATCAGTGGTCTCTATGAAAGGCACAATGGTTCCGCCCATGGTGCATGTTGTATCCTCACCGTGCAACACGACCTCTTGTCTTTCCCACTCGAACTTCACTGCCTGATGTAGGGTGGAAGGCACCGCTTTAGCTGCATGAATCCAAGGTCGTCCTAACAGCAAATTGTAAGATACCGTGGCGTCCAATACCTGGAATTCCATGGTAAACAGGACCGGGCCAATGGTTAGTTCAAGTACAACATCCCCCACAGTGGCTGTTCCGTTTCCGTCAAACCCTCGGACACAGATGCTATTCTCCCGGATTCTTCCACGGTCAATCTTTAACTGGTCCAGGGTGGATAATGGACAAATATTGGCGCTTGAGCCGTTATCCACTAATACTCGGGTTACCACCGAGTCTTCACATTTGACAGCTAGGTATAGAGCTTTGTTGTGCTCTGTACCTTCCACCGGCAGGTCATCATCTGAGAATGTCACTCTGTTCACCTCGAAAATCTTGCTGGCAATGGTTTCCAGGTGGTTTACAGAAATCTCACTGGGTACATGGGCCTCGTTCAATATTTTTAACAGGGCTCGGCGATGTTCCTCGGAATGGAGGAGTAATGACAATAGTGAGATCTGGGCAGGTGTTTTTCTCAGCTGCTCAACCACAGAATAGTCTTGCACTTTCATCTTCCTCAGGAAGTCTTCGGCCTCTTCTTCTGACACTGGCTTCTTGGTTGCCACTGGGTTGGTTTTCCTTAACTCCATCGGAGCAAAACATCGACCTGATCGAGTCAGCCCTTGCGCTTCACAACTGACTTCTTCCACCTGTTTTCCTTGGTACGTTACCACTGCTTTTTCATATTTCCAGGGGACAGCCCTGCTGTCAAGCATTGGCAGTTGGACCACCGGCTTTATGGTTACCCGTTCTCTACATACCCCTATCAACACGACCGCCGGTGTGGGCAGGATCCCTGGTATTACCAACTTGCTTGGCTCGGGTTTGCTTGCTATGACGGACGGGTTCTTCCCCCATAATACTACCGGCTTGACACCTTCTCCCTGCGACTGTGCATTTGTTCCTCCCCTGGTTAAGACTTCTTTTGGGGCAGCTTGGATCATCATCACTGTTTGTGAGGGTTTTCTTAATTCACCTCCCTCACATACCAACTCAATCATGTGAGCTTCGTGGTGCGCTGGCAGTGGATTTTGGTTGATGTTAGGAGTCTCCGGTGTCTGGACCTCGATCTTATTGGTGTCAATAAGATCCTGTATGGCATGCCTTAACTTCCAACACTTCTCGGTATCGTGCCCGAGCATCCCTGAACAGTATTCACAACTGATTGAACGATCCAAATTCTGAGGCGGGGGATTTGGTTCCCGAGTATGGACGGGACTAACCAAACCCAATTGCCGCAGCTTGTGGAACACAGCGGTGTAGGTTTCTCCCAGTTCGGTGAAGGTTCTTTGCTTCCGCAACCTGTCATTTCTGGCATCTGGATTTCCCCGGAAACCTGCCCCTGAAGGATTTCTATATGCCCTTGGTGGAGGGTAAGTGTTTTGTGGTGGTGCACCTCCCGTGCCGCTTTGAATAGCCTGGGTCGTGGCCTTAAGTGCCGAATAGTTTAAGATCTTGTCCGACCTCAAACCTTCTTCTATCATGACCCCTATTTTGACTACCTCGTTGAAAGATTTTCCAACCGTTGTCACCAAGTGACCAAAGTAGGTTGGATCCAATGTCTGCAAAAAGTAGTCTACCATTTCTCCCTCTCTCATGGGAGGATCGACCCTAGCTGCTTGTTCTCTCCAACGGAACCCGAACTCGCGAAAACTTTCCCCGGGTTTCTTCCCAGTCCTCAATAACGTGAGACGGTCAGGGACTATCTCTAGATTGTACTGGAAATGACCTGCAAAAGCCTGTGCCAGATCATCCCACGTGTACCACCTGCTGAAATCCTGCCTGGTATACCATTCCAGCGCAGATCCGCTCAGACTTTGGCCGAAGTAAGCTATCAAAAGCTCATCCTTGCCTCCTGCCCCTCTCATTTTGCTACAGAACCCCCGCAAATGTGCCATGGGATCACCGTGCCCTTCATATAAATCAAACTTGGGCATCTTGAACCCAGCCGGGAGTTGGACATCTGGGAAAGGGCACAGATCTTTGTATGCCACGCTGACTTGATTGCCCAGCCCGTGCAAGTTTCTGAAGGATTGCTCCAGGCTTTTGAACTTTCTTAACACTTCATCCTGTTCTGGGGCCTTAACAGGCTTCTCAACCTCTGCCGGTACTTCCAAATGGGGATTGTAAACCTGTGGTTCCGGTGCGTGGAATGTAGGCTCAGGGGGATAGTACTGTGTATCGTGAGCCTGAAACAATGGCTCACTGGTCGTTCGCTGCAAAGGGGCTGATGCAGGTCCCACAAAAATGGGAATATTGGATGTTGGGAGAGGTTGGTGGGGTGGTGGAGCTTGGGAATCATGAGGGCTTCTCTCTTGATGATAGAGGGGGTTTGGGCGGCTTGTGGAAGGGCCAGAGTGAGGGTACTCCGGTACGTGTCCCAGTGTCTCAGGGCTCTTTTGCGTTTTGGCCAGGGCTAGCTGCATGGCATGCATCTCCAGTCCCATCCTCTCAATCTTTTCCATTGCCTCTTTTAGCAACTGGCTCATCGGCCTTTCTTCCTCATTACTATTCTCAGAAGTGGTCATGCTTGTTGCTACCGGTCCTTTGGATCTGGTTTGGTATGAATGTGTTGCCAGAATTCTTTAACAACTAACTGTCTGGTATCAGACAACAACAAACTTTGTTAGTGTTAGAGCTTAACAGATTTGATCATAACACATAGAGGATGCAATGCACCTAGGCAGTTGACCGTTTCTACATGCTTTGCTTCAAACCACATGCGTCATCCCGGTTTGTTCATTCGTCTCTTTTTTAGAGTATTATGCGAAACCCCGCGTTTTTATTTTATTTACATTTTCTTTTCTTTATTTAAAAAGCGGTCGAATCTTATGGGGATTGCCTACGTATCACGTCCCCGCGTGAATCAGACCAGGCGTAGTTCTGCCTTAAAGTAAAGACACATAGAAATTCTTCCGGAGTCACTTAATTTCATTATCAAAATTTGCTATTACACATTGCTTCAAACAACATAGCAACAGTACAGACTCCATGGTTCTTTGACCCTATTTGATTGAAGAAAAAATGGAAAACAACATATGGGAAAACATCAAAGCTTAACTAAAACAAGACTCGGCCAGAGGTTAATTTTCCAACTTAGGGACTCGCGAGGCATCGTTCGGCCTTTTCGCGGTTCTAGGTGCGAGATCCCTTTCGAGCTGCTCCAACTCGTGCATGGTCTGTTTGACATAACCCATCACTACTGGGAGAACGGTAACACAGGTCATGTTTTCACACCGTCGACACCTTCTGATGATGGCATGGGCAATGGCCCTGATCTTGTCTCTGGTTTTTTTCTTCTCTATGAGTAGGTGTCTTATCTGATCACTGCACGTCTTGAATACCTGTGAGTCCTGTATATGCTGATCCCTCAGCTGTCGCACTTCTTCCTTCATTTGGGCCAACAAGTCGTAACAGTATCTACTCTCCGATTGGAAATCCCCGGCCTGCTTAACTGCTTTAAACTCGAGTGTAGCCATCTCCCTCTTTATTTTGGCCACAGTCTTCTCGTGGTCACGTTTCAATTGGTTCAAACACCGGCGATGCTTATCTACTCTTGTTCCCCACCGTGCCTTGAACTCTGTCATGACCTTTTCGGATTCTTCTAACCTGTCTCGCCATTCCGCGATCTCCCTTTTCAAACCCTTTATCAACCGCTGGTCTGATCGACTTCTGGGCTGCTCGTCGAGAGACAATCTCAATTTTTGGATTTGGGCCTTAAGCTCTTCGTTCTCTTGGATCAATCTATTCTTTTCGCTTCGATCCGCCGCGACTTGTACGCTATTATCGAATTTCAGACTATCCATTTGTAGCTTCAAATCGCCAATCTCTGCCCGATAACCCTTCTCTTTTGCTAACCAGTTCCATTGCCCTTGGGATGATTCTACGAAATCTTTGAGATGCGGCCTCTTAGCCGGTCTTTCGTAGGACAGGCTACCTCTAAACCAAGCGTGATATTCTGGGGCGACTTCCCCTTGTGCCGTATTAATCACACAAGTGTTTGCTGTCAGATGTTGGCATTCACTCCATATTTGGCGGACTTCTTCTTCAGGGAAATGACCGTTCGGACTGATTTCAATCACTTGGGTACTCAAATCTTCATCTTTCGGTACCACTTGGTACCTCCCAAGTTGCCTCAAAACCCGATATGGTGCATAGGGTTGGATACTTTTCAGTCCCATTAACAGAAAGTGAGGCCGGGTTGCCGGCATGTATATGATTTCCTCGATAGGTGACCATCCGAGCGTCCACTGGACTTGGCTGGCAGTGAGAGTTCGGAGAAATGCGGTCCATGATGTGACTCCCTTAGGTAAATTGAGCCCTTTGATTCTCGTGTAGAATTCTCCAATACAAGTTTTTTCTGGCGAACCATAACCCAAAAGTGAGGAGCGATGGCATAAATGATCGGTCATCCACATTTGCAACAGTAGGTTACATCCTTCGAAAAAGTCGCCCCTGGCTCGACAAGCAGTGAGAGCCCGGAAAATGTCAGCCATAATCATAGGCGCCAGAGTACTTTTATCTTGGGTAAGCAAAGTATTGACAACCCCGGCTATCCTTAGATCAATGTTTCCATCTTTCCTAGGGAACACTATAAGTCCCAGAAAGGCTGTCATAAAAGCCACTAGCCTGTGTTCGTCCCACTTTTGTCGGTTGCCTCTACTGCATAGCTTGAAATCCGGCTTATTGAACCCGCCCATGTGACCGTATCTAGCATATATGA
The DNA here is from genome assembly GCF_000393655.2 of Nicotiana sylvestris. Classification (NCBI taxonomy): domain Eukaryota; kingdom Viridiplantae; phylum Streptophyta; class Magnoliopsida; order Solanales; family Solanaceae; genus Nicotiana; species Nicotiana sylvestris. The sequence continues at coordinate 154,449,884 of NC_091066.1, forward strand.
GGTGGAGACTGCAGAATCCTTTGGCAAGATCTGGATGGTGGAATGTCCGAGGTATTTTTAGGAAATCCAGAAACCTGTGTACCGTGACAGCTCTAGGTGCAATTAAGTATTTGAATCTAAAAGGGGCTTCATCAATCCCGATGTACCCTGCTATTTCTTCCAACGTCGGGGTGAGCTCGAAGTCCGAAAAATGGAACACGTTGTGTGCGGAATCCCAACAAGTGACCAATGATCTGATGATATCACCCCGAGGCTGAATGTTTAGTAGGTCCGGGAGACCTTTCAGATATTTCCTTACTTTGTCTTGCCCTTCTTTGCCTAAGTCGTTCCACCATAACCGCAACTCAAACGGGATCCTGGTCATTATTGAAAAGGGTTCGTTTTGTACCGTGCTCATCCTGCACATTTATTGGGGTGATTATGCCTAAGTGAATAATAAAAAATAATAAATAAAATAAAAAAAAAAAAAAAAAATAATAATAAAACTTTATTTAGACGTCTACTTTTATAAAACTTTATGAAAAACCCTGCACATTTATTACTTTCATGACTTTTGGCAAAACCAGTAATTTTGCCACAAATAAAGGCGTATTTTTATATTTGTATATATATATGTAGAGATATATATATATATCAAAAATAAGACTCTTTTCCATCTTCATTTTTGCGACAGGACAAACCATATATATATATATTTAAAAGTATATAAAAGTAGAACGACGACCCCTTTTTTCTTCTTTTCTATTTTTCCTTTGCAATTAATTAAAATAAAACTAATAAGACATTTTCCTTTCATTTTCTCAAAATTTCAGCAGAGTTTTGACTGTATTTTGGCATTGGCTTTTTTTTTTTTTTTTTCAAAAATAAACAATTAACTCCTTAACCGCTATTCCTTCCCCTTTTTTTCGATTTCCATTATTCAAACACTGGTCAGCATGCGGGCTTGAGACAAATAGATGCACGGAAAACAAATGGGATGCATTAGGATGGTCCTTTCATACCAGGTTGCTAGTCCTAGACGGACCCAACCCCTGTGTTGAGTCCCCTAAGTCATATGCAACATGATGCAAATAAGCGCTCCTACTAGGGATCCGGCATGAAGTCACGTTATTCTATGTTCAAAACCTGGGTCAGTGTTCTAGACAGTGTACCCGAGCAGACAACTCGGGCCGAGGAGGGGCAACTTACCGGGAACCAAAAGGCCGTCCGGCTTCGTAACTTATCCGTCCTCTTTCTTATTTCGGGTATTGACACTAACAGAATAGGGAGTCTCGACCAGCGAGCTTCTCCCCGGAGGTAAGAAGAGAAGGGTTTCGGCACAGTTTATATATACAGTCCAAATAATATCAAAGCAGTAAAAGCAGCATTTAGCACATTAGGCTCAAACACGTAAAAAACCAGATAATAAATAAAGCCAAATAATAACAATTATTTTAAGCTCGAATTCTTAACCCTGAACCAGTGGTTCTGGGTTACATATCCCCAGCAGAGTCGCCAGAGCTGTCACACCTCCTTTTTACGCGCCCGCGGGGGCGCAGGGGAGTTTTTTCCAATTAAAGGACAATCGAAACGGGATTGGTTTAATTATTCAGAGTCGCCACTTGGGAGATTTAGGGTGTCCCAAGTCACCAATTTTAATCCCGAATCGAGGAAAAGAATGACTCTATATTATGGTCTGCGTACCAGAAATCCGGATAAGGAATTCTGTTAACCCGGGAGAAGGTGTTAGGCATTCCCGAGTTCCGTGGTTCTAGCACGGTCGCTCAACTGTTATATTCGGCTTGATTATCTGATTTTATACAAGTGTGAACTTATGTGCAAAATTTAACTTTTAACCGCTTTTATCATTTACTGTTTTTATCAAGAATTGCAACGTTGTGAAAATGTATCTCGAACCGCGTTACAATCAATGTACCCGTGGTCGTCGACACACTTTGACTCCGTTGAGATTTGGATTTGGGTCACATCAATGTGCACCCGAGTTTAAGGAAATTAAATTATTAAAGGCGCGCCTAAAGCGACTAGCGTATTTATTTTGGGTAGGACCGTGGAATTTTACTAAACGGTCCATCCCGAAGCCTAAACAATTTTTAAAGCAATATTTATTGAGGGCCCCGCAATTTGTATTTTTATTTGGCGAGGCTCACCTCGTTCTTTATTTCTAATGAATTTGCAACGTCATGGACATGCATCTCGAACCACGTCACAGTCAATGTACCCGTGATTAGAGAGGCATTTCGAATCCGTCGAGATTTGGATTTGGGTCACATAAATGTGCACCCGAGTTTAAGAAGGTAAAGTTTATTAAAGCGTATCCTAAAGAGACTAACGTGTTGTCATTTTAGGAAGGTTGTGAGATTTGCTAAACAACCCGTCCGGGAAACTAAATGCTTCAATGATTTACATTTAACAAGGGCCCCGCATCTGCGTGTTTTGTTTATTTTCATCGAGGCTCATCTCGTTCTTATTTTAAAAGGATATCCTATAGCAACTACGTTTCTTGTCGTGTTCGTCTCTATCAATTGAAAACGGTAGACAGTCCTAATTAATTACATGATTGCGAGTTTACTTATAACAGGATTTAAAATGCTTTTACAGAATAATAAAATGTGACTGCGATTATGGATAACTAGCCGAAAATTATGGGCCCAAACCTAGCTCATGCGAGATGGCCAGACTTAGGCCCCCTTTTTCGATATGGGCCTAACTGATTTGTTTCGATTTGGGCTCGGCCTTCATGAGATTGAGGCCTAGGACTGATTCTTTGTTCTGTGAAATGAGTTTATCAATTTATATGGGACAATCTGGCAAAAGGAGAAAGAATTTTAACTAAAGTGGATAGTTTTCCTATTTGGCTTACATTAGAGAATATATTACACCCTCAGACTAAGTCTAAAGGTACAACTTATTACACTGGGAATGTTTTTTCACCTAACAGCACACATACATGACTAGCATGCATTAACCTGCATTGATACACTAAGCATGTAGGCTACTTCTATTATCCAAACAAAAATGTAACTACTATATACTACATGACATTTAACACAACAGTCCACGTGTATATAAACAATCTGCAGGTCCTCTCTTTTGCATTTATGTTCAAACTCTCAGTTACATTAGTGGTATCGATTGTGTACCTGGTAAGGAGGACAAAGAAGAAAGGAATGATCAGCTAAGCAATATGCAGTGAATACAGCAACAGCAGATAACACCAACAACACAGCAACAACAACCAGCCACAATGATGAAGCTCACAAGTGGTCGAGCAACAAACAAGCAGTCCCAGAAACAGAATGATGAACCAACAGAAAACCAGAGTATTCAATATAACAGCACCAGCAGTTCAACAATCACAAACAGCTCGGCAAATAACCAACAACAATTAGCAAAGACAGCTTGGCTAACTTGAACTCCTAAGCAGTTTTCAGACAGTGTTTTGTTACAATATTCTGAAATTTTCTTTTTGTTTTTTTTTTCTTTCTCTCCAGACTCAAAAATGTCCAGCCTAAGACCCTTAAAACTTCAGCCCCTGTTTTAGTTATCAAATGGCCTATTTATAGGCCAAATGCACCATTACAGCTGAGCTGCCCTGCCTGCCAATTGGCAGAATGCCCATACTCTTTTAAGCCCATGCTCAGCATGCTTGGTGTCAGCTCCCTTTATTCCCCACGCCTGGTTTTGTTTAATCCAGAATTATGGGCTCATTTGTTTATTCATTTTGAGCCCCCATACCCTTGTGTCTTGTTCCCCCATTGGTATTAGTTTAATCCTAAGTTAGTACCCTTTTTGTCAGCTCACTTAAACTAATTACTTCTGTTCTTTTTAAACACCCCAGAATACCCCCGTTAACCTTGATTATTACTGCCCCTGCCTATTGCAGCATTAGGGCATTTTTGCACTGATGAAAACTCGAACTCAGGACTGCCTAGACTGAACCCTTTTAGTCATTTTTATAATGCCAACAGACCATTTCAAACATTACTAGGTCATCCAGCCAGTGTCCGAGTTTAATTAGTTATGTGAAACTCCTAGCTCCTTCGATCCATTAGTTATAGAAAACTAATCGACGACATTTATCGAGTCGACTATACTAATTATAGCAGGTAATAATCAGTCGCTCATATAAACAACACGTTCGGGGACCTAAAGGGTATCAGACAACTTTTATTAAATTACTGGGCCTATATGAATTAGTTCCTTTGACGATTAATCTAACTGACGATCATGTTTATCACAGAGTGTATTCAGAACAAACAGAAGACAATCGACCAAATAAAGGGTCTTTAACAGAGATGAAAGAAATCTGGAAGAAGTAACAAAATAACAAACAACACAAAGAGATATGCTGACAACTTATTTGGAAATAAAACAAAAGAACGGAAAACTTACCAAAATGTTTAAACCAACAGACCCAAATCAAACTCGACTTCGAACCTTTGAGGCCGAACAAACCTTAATCAGGGTGTTCTCACATGAGAACACCTTGGTTAAGGTCTATTAGACCTCAAACCTATGTCAAAACTGGCCGGGTTCCCCAGGTGCATGTGCTTCAGAAGTCTGGATTTCCAGATCTGGATTTTTGGGAGTTGTGGGTGGATTCGGACCAAACCAAGCTTGGTTTGGTCACGAGGAAGGTCAGGAGAGTGTCTAGCATGAAGATGGGGTGGTTTGGCATAGGTCCAGGTTCGACTCAAATCTTCAAACGAAGATTCGAGACGAACGGAAGTGATTCGAGGCTTGTGGTTAGTGGATTCGTGTTCAGGATGGTCGGGTGCATCGGGGGTGTTATTTTGGTGGTCATCGGAACTGTGGTTGCCAGGCTTATGGTGGGAAACCTAGGCTGCTAGGGTTTGAGAGGAAAGGGAGCCTGGGGAAGATGGTGAATAGTGGCCGAGGGGGGGGTGTGGCTTGGGGCGTGGGGTAAGGGGGTTAGGTTTATATATGTATTGAGGGTTTAGATCCTGGCCATTGGATCAATTGAGATCAAGGGCCAGGATCTAACCATTGAGGAGGGACGACGTCGTTCGGGAGATGATAGTGGGTTATGACCGGGTAGGGGATTGGATCGGGTCATGTTGACGGGTTTAGAGGAAGGCCTGGATCCGTTGGATCAATGGGAATGAACGGCCCAGATTAACTTGCCTGAAACGACGTCGTTTCGACTTAGCAGGGGCTGTATTGGACCGTTTGATTGCCATGAATCAACGGCTCAGATTGAGGCGCTGATACGACGTCGTTTGGGACGTGTCCGGGCAGCCTGTGTTTGGACTGGATCTGTGTCCTGGTCTTGGGCCTATTTTGTTTCATTTCTTGGCCCAAACCGATTTTCCCTACTCTTTTGCTTTTGTTTTCTTTCTTATTATTTTTTCTTTTCTTTTAAACAAAATAAAAATAACAAATAATAAGGTAACGGAATTAAACAACAATGCAACATTTTAACACAATTATCACAAAAATATTTACGTAGGTTAGCTAAGAGCCTAGGGCGAACGGTGCACATATATATTTTTTGAATTTTCTTTTACTGACCGAATTATGGTTTAACCATCCTAATACATATATTTTGTATTTTGTTTGTTAATGATTAAATGCAAAAAAAAGAATGGACAGATCCACAAGTGACTAACAACACATGAAAACTCGAACAATTGTACAACGAAGCCATTTGTCACTATTTTTATTTTCTTTTGGAGCGAATGTCCGTAAAGCAAAAATCACGTGCTTACAGCTGCCCCTCTTTGCACGGAGACACGAAGGGTTTTCGCGCAATACTTTCTTCATTGTAAGCATTTCCTCAGGTACACATTTCGAATCTGTCAGATGTTGCAATAAAAGTTTGAATCGAAAGATCTGAAGGATGTTATAATCATCTGTTGCATTGCTTACAAATTTTTATATAAATGTTGTTAAGATATGTAAGTTTTCTAGTCCGTTAGCCTAATAGAGATACATTAGTAAGGTTGTAATTAATTAAAGTCTATGCCCATCTGAAACTGCGACATTTTATTTGTTTAGTAGCATACAAGATGTAAATACAATTCATGAAATGTGCATCTATTCAATACGGTTTTTAACTTAAACTCGCTCTTTCAGCATGCTTTGAATATGTAAGGGCAAATGGCTGTTTTAAGTCTAGCTAAAGATAATACAGTTTCAGATTCTTGAGTTTCAGTTTTTCATGAAGCAGTTTATAGGATGAGTTTCAAATATCATTAGTCGCATTTTTCTAATAAGTAGTTTTAATTAATCTTTCCTAAATAAGTTAGGGTTAGGGAGCTCTTGCAGCAGTCGTAGCATTTTATCAATCTTGTATATAATTCTTCTATCAAGTTAAAAGCATGTTTCATGAGGTACAACGTCTCTTCATTCTGTAAATAATTAATCAGACGATTAACTAAAATCTTAATTTGGCCAAAGCATATAATTGAATTAGCATGCATCTTTTCTTCTATTTTAGAGACAAACACATTAGAAATGTAGTCTCTTTAGGATATCCTTTTCTAAAATAGAGATAAGCCTCGCCAAATAAAAATGCAAAATTGCGGGGCCCTCAATAAATAACCATGATAATTATTTAGAATTCAGGATATGCCATTTAATAAATTTCATGGCCTTCTACAAAATAATAACGCGTTAGACTCCGTAGGCGCGGCTTAATTAAATCATATTCTTAAATTCGGGTGCACATTGACGTGACCCAAATCCGAATCTCAACGAAGTCCGAATGTGTCGACGATCACGGGTGCATTGATTGTGACGTGGTTCGACATGCATTTTCACGACGTTGCAATTCTATAAAAATAAATGATAATAATAAAAGCGGTATAAATCTAATAAGAAGCATATAAATCACAACATGTATTTAAATCAGTTATCTAGCCATTATAACAATTTAAGCGACCGTGCTAGAACCACGGGATTCGAGGGTGCCTAACACCTTCCCTCGGGTCAACAAAATTCCTTACTTAGAATTTCTGGTTCGCAGACTTCATTCGGAAAAGTCGAAAATTTCCTCGATTTGGGATTCAAGATAAACCGGTGACTTGGGACACCAAAAGCTAAACCTTTCCCAAGTGGCGACTCTGAATTAAATAAATAATCCCATTTTCGAATATTGTCACTTAAATTGGAAAAACTCCACCCGCGCATCTTACCCCTCGGGGCGGGGGCGCGCAAAAAGGAGGTGTGACAGCTCTGGCGACTCTGCTGGGGAATACCCAGAACCACTGGTTCAGGGTTCAAGAATTCGAGCTTAGAATAATTGTTATATTTGGCTTTATTATCTGATCTTTATTACATGTTTTTGCATAATGTGCTAAATGTTGTCTTTTACCGCTTTGATATTATCTGAACTGTATATAAACTGTGCTGAAACTCTTCTCTTCTTACCTCCGGGGAGAAGCTCGCTGGTCGAGACTCCCTATTCTGTTAGTGTCAATACCTGAAATAAGAAAGAGGTCGGACAAGTTACAAAGCCGGACGATCTCGCGGGTCCTCGGTACGTAGCCCCCTCCTCGGCTCGAGTTGTCCGCTCGGGTACACAGTCTAGAACGTATACCCAGGTTATAAACCCAGTATAACAAAACCGCTGCTGGAGAATTAGACCCAGAACCACTGGTTCAGGGTTCAAGAATTCGAGTTTAGAATAATTGTTGTATTTGGCCTCACTATCTGATATATATTACATGTTTTGACATAACATACTAAATGTTGTCTTTTACCGCTTTGATATTATCTGAACTGCATATAAACTGTGCCGAACCCTTCTCTCTTCACCTCCGGGGAGAAGCTCGCTGGTCGAGACTCCTTATTCTGTTAGTGTCGATACCTGGAATAAGAAAGAGGACGGATAAGTTACGAAGCCGGACGGCCTTTTGGTTCCCGGTAAGTTGCCCCTCCTCGACTCGAGTTGTCCGCTCGGGTACACAGTCTAGAACAAATACCAAGGTTTAAACCTAGTATAACTCGACTTCATGCCGGATCCCTAGTAGGAAAGCTTATTTGCATCATGTTGCATTTGACTTAGGGGGCTCAACACAGGGGTTGGGTCCGTCTAGGACTAGCAACCTGAAATGAAAAGACCATCTTGTTGCATCCTATTTGTTTCCGCGCATTTATTTGTCTCGGACATGCATGTTACCTGACTTTGGAGTATTTGGAAATAAAAATAAAAAAAAAATATCGGTGTATAGGACTAATTTTCTGCTTTGAAAAATAGCAATGCCCAATTACCGTCAAAACGCTGTTGAAATTTTGCAATAATAAAAGGTGAAAATGTTTTATTTACTAAGAAAAAAACAACAACAAAAGATAGAAAAATAGTCTTTTTGGAAAGTTGTTTGTTGAAAAGGAAAGAGTTTTGTTCTAAAATAATTCGGTTAATTGGACCGAACTACGCGGGTCTGATTCTCACCGGATGTGAGATACGTAGGCAAACCTCATCGGTTCCGGCCCCAATTTCCAAAGATAAAAAAAAAATAAAAAAAAAAAAAAATTCCCTTTAGTTCTTTCTTTAGAAAATATAAAAAAAAAAGAAAACAAATATAATATAAAGGTTTTCTTAAACTCAAATAAGAACAAAAAGTCTCTTTCTTTCTGAAGTCTTTCATATGAAATAATGTAATAAGAATTAAAAACCAGCAATAAAAATCTAAAAAAAAAATACTCTTTGCTTTAGTCTCGCTTTTGTAAAATGTTTTTTTTAAATAAATAAAAAAAATATAAAAAAAATATATATATATATTTGAAAATTTGAATTTCGAAATATTAGGATTTTTTCTTTAGAAGTGATTTTGTAAATAAATAAAACTCAGAATTTCGCATCATTTTCTTAAAAGTCCCCTTTTCAAAATTTAAGGGGCAACATCATATACATTCTTTCTTCCGTAGAATAGGTAAAACAAAACAAAACAAAAAAAACAAAAAAAAACCAACCAAACATATTTTCTTTTCTTAATAAATTTCCAGAATTCAAGCCAAAAGCAAATAAATTTTAGAAGTCTTTCTTTAAAAAATAAAACAAAAAATCAAAATAAACAAAATTTTCTTTCTTCTTTTAAAGTATTTCTTTCAAAAATTCCAAAAAAAAAAAGAAATTTAAACAAAGAATAGTCAAATCTTTTAAACCCTATGCTAAATGAGCACTTGCTTCTTTATTTTTGTTAGTTTCGAACTACGTAATGATCTGATTCACGTAGGCATCGTGATACGTAGGCAATCCTCATCGGATCCGGTCACATTTCTTTTATTGCAGAATAAAAAAAAACATAAAAAAAAAAAAAGAAAAAAAAACTAATAAAAATGCCGGAATGATGCATGCTCTCGCAGCAGACATATAGTGATCCACTTAACTGAATAGGTGCATCATGCCCAACATGAGATTAACTAGCTGTTATTTGCTGCAAATTAACCGTGCGTTTGTCATTGAGCAATCCAGGGTTTTTTGAAAAGACGGTTGGTTTGGTGAAAGTCTGGCCTCGCACTCATACTTCACGAGGTCAAAGAGAAGTGTTCAACTACCTGTGGTTCGGGCCAGAAGCGGCACTCACACTTACTTCACCAGGTCAAAAGGAAGTGTGGAAATGTCTTCAGAAATTCCATCACAAACAATCCCTGTTTCCGAGGAAAGCTCGATCTCAGCCGTCCTCACATCTGAGTCTGCAACTGCGGAAGAAAATAGAATCCTACGGCTCCGCATGCTGGAAATGCTGGACGATTGGAATAATGGGAAAGAGCCGCCAAGTGTCGTCCCCGGATTCCCTGAATTATTCTCCAGGTCAAGTGGGACTTCAAATGTTCCCATAAATTATCCTGCTACCCCATTCGGGTACCCAGCCACCTCAGCCTTCTCTGCTGGATCGCCTTCTGACCCTCATCCCCGAATGTCAGCCACCGATGCAAGCATGAACATCTTTACTGCATCGCCTTGCCCGATTACGGCACAGCCTGCCACGTACAAGCCAAGCTTTGACTCATCCTCTTTTACATTCCAAGCACCATCGTTCTCAATGGAACCAACTAGATTCGCTACCAGCACTAATCCTCTACCGCCTCAGTGCGAGCTTGCACCCAGGCAGGATCAGAGCCCCAGGATTGCAGAACAAAATGAGATTGCCAAGAGAATGAGAAGCCTTGAACAAAGTTTGAAAAATATGCAAGGATTGAGCGGACAGAAGAGCGTCTCTTACGCCGACCTATGCATGTTCCCTCACGTGCACCTGCCAGCGGGTTTCAAGACCCCAAAGTTCGAGAAATACGATGGGCACGGTGACCCCATTGCACATCTTAAAAAATACTGCAATCAATTGCGGGGAGCCGGCGGAAAAGAAGAGCTGCTAATGGCATATTTTGGAGAAAGTTTGGTGGGAATCGCTTCGGAATGGTATATGGACCAGGACATATCTCGCTGGCATATATGGGATGATCTTGCCAGAGACTTCGTAGGGCAGTTTCAATATAATATCGACATCGCGCCAGACAGAAATGCTTTGTCAAACTTAAAGAAGAAACCCTCGGAAAGTTTCAGAGAATACGCCATCAAATGGCGTGAGCAAGCGTCAAGGGTAAAACCTTCCATGGACGAGATAGAGATGGTCACTACTTTTCTCCAGGCTCAAGAGTCCGACTATTTCCAAAACATGATGTCGGCAATGGGAAAGCCTTTCGCAGAAGCGATTAAGATTGGAGAGATGGTGGAGAACGGTTTGAAAACGGGAAGAATTTTGAGTCAGGCAGCCATAAGGGCAACCTCCCAAGCCGTCCAAAGCGGGTCTGGAGGAATGGAAAGAGGGAAGAAAAAGAGGAAACGTCCATGACAGTGGCAGAGGTGGGAGAATATCATAATCCCGGGCTTTGTTCTTCGGAAAGAACCTCGCAACAGTATTTCCCCCACCAAAATGCGACCTACGCTCCTCAGCCCTACATGGTCATGAGCACCCAGCCTTATATCCAGCGGACACAACCAGTCAATCGGGGGCAGGCCCCACATCCTAGGAATCAGCCTCCTCACCGAAACCACTACAATCCTCGACCTCCTCAAAATAATTTCCGTCCTCGGGAACCACCCAGGAGACCCAACTACACACTAATCGGCGGGGTGTCAGATGTGCATACCATTCAGGGGTAGAAGGGCACGACACCAACGACTGTTGGACATTGAAACAAGCTGTGGAGAATTTGTTAGACCAAGGGAAGATTGTGTTGAGAGATGAGGATATCCCAAATGTGACCAATAATCCGTTGCCCTCCCACAACAACGGGCCTATAGTTGGGATGATTGGTGAAGACGAGGAAGTTGATCCGGCACTTAAAGCCATAATCGCTATTGCTGATACAGAAAAAGGACCCAGGGTAACTCCGGAGCCAGAAAAAGGAATAAGTGATGTATTCAAGCAGGCCTCCATGGTATGGGGGACGATCAAACAACCTCGGCCGAACGAGCCAGTGTTTGTCGGATGCATACCACAGGAACCAAAATGCAACAAAAAAGAAGATGATAAGGTGTCCCCGCTCGACGAGAGCAAGGGAATATGTGAGGCGACAAGGGAAAAGCTATGCGAAATACACATGGTCCAGCCAGGAGAGGGCACTAGCACCGTTGAAGTATCGTACATGGGACCAAGCACCTAGTTCAAAACTAGAAGGCTACGCCATTCTTGATCAAACGGAGGTCCTAATGAACCTGTCTTGCCACTTTCTCTGCATCACGAGTAACTCCAGAGGGTGACTCAGATGTTTTTCTTCAGTTTCATGTTTTTTAATTCCCTGAATGTCAACCTTTTCTTTATCTTCCCCAAAATGCCAAGAAATGAAATCATGCTTGATTACTCACTTTCTTCTTCTATGTTTTCTTTTGTGTTCTCTTCAATTCTGATGAATGCAACTTTAAATAACATGACATGTTTGCGGACTTCATGCCCGGATCACGAGAACTCCGATCAAACTTCAAATAATGAGTCAAAATTTGAGATATGAAGAATTTGAAAAGTAGGAACAACTAAAGAAAATTGGTTCATGGTTTGGAAAATGTCCGTCACTAAAGCAGAGTTTGAGAGCAGTAAAAAGGTTTTAGACCCGTACAGAATGATAACTTAATAACTGCGGTTTGTCACGAGCAATTGTACCAAAAAGAGAGGGATCCATACGTCATTGAAAAACATTACCAAGTGGAACATTTGTATCTGGGCGACGTCGGAAGAAACGACGTCAGCCTTGCTTGGAAAGCAGGTGCGATGATATGTCTAAAACACTCATGGCGATATCTTTGCACAGTTTGAGATGACGAAGGCTTTCATTCTCGCTACCCAAACACTATTAACCCTTTGCAAACCCATTTGAGCTGGTTACTTTTCTCGGATTACCCTCTTTGGAACCTGAAAATATTATTGAAAAAAAAAATGATTGGAAAAATAAGAAGAAAAAAAAATCCAAAAAAAAAGTGTGTATGAACTACGTTTGACTTGATTCCGAAAGGATACGTAGGCAACCTCTCCTTGGGGTTCAGTCACACCAACAATAAAATCCAGGAATTCCCCCGAAAGTAAAACTGGGGCAGAAGTTATAACGATTCAGCAATAATCCCACCCAAAAGGTTCCAAAGTTGTAGTTCAATCCAAATTCTTTTCACCCCAAACCTTTTTCAAGTCCTTCTGATCAATCAACGAAGTATTCCAAAATAGGAAGACGGAATTATTTGGGTTCGATACAACAAATGAGGAGAATAAAGATAAGAGAGTCTTGTCGGTGAAAACCTTTGGGCACCGTGAGGCGATGCGAGAAAAGAAATTGAAAATGAGAGAGCTTGTTTAGTAAAAACTCGCAAAGAGTACTAGCAGGCGACAGTAAGAAGAGAAATAAGAGAGGTCGACTAGCGAAAACCCGCAAAGGGCGTTGTCGGCCAAAAAGATGATTCCACCTCAGGAAGTCCTGGCAAGGTTCCCAGGCTTTGAAAAATATAGATCTGTTTTGATTCATGAGGAAATGCAAGTTCTCGGGGGTCGGACATCCAGTCCAAAAGGCATGTCATGTCAGTTTGAAACTGGCATACACTCCAGATAAGTCCTTCTTTTCTCCCCGAAAGGGGCGTTTCTCTTTAAACTCATATGTTTTCCTTTACATAGTTCTCTTTGAGTTCCTTTTTGATCTAACTTTTAATTCCGTAATAATCGCGAAGAAAGGTGGCAGGACCGGTTTTACAGGGCTCCGTTTGGCAAGAGTTAAATAAATGTACGACCTCAGTGACGCGTTAGTCCCATCCCGATTGGCCATGGTAGTTGATTTGCTTCCAAAACCGACAAATCCCCACAGGGTATCCCTTGTTACAAATCCCCCCATGGAGTCTTCCCTTGTATACAATTCCCCAAAGAAGTCCACCCCAGCACATCCCCAGCAAGTGTATACATATAAAAAAAAAAAAAAAATCCTCACAAGATTTCGCATTGGACAAATCCACACGGAGTTTCCCTTGTACAAATCCCCACAGAGTCTCCCTGATAAAGTCCCCACCAAAATCCCCAAGCAGAACGGGGCGGAAAAACCAAAGCCTTATAAGGCAAACCATCACAAAATCTGGAAACGCAAGTCTGAGTAGTCCAAAGGTTTTCGCATGTGAATCCAATCAATAGCAGAGTTTCTCAACAAGAATTAGGCCAAGACAAAGCAATTGGAACAGTCAAGGCCCCCAAACCAACCGCCGTTTTCAAACTAATAATTTTTCTTTGTTTAGGAAATTAAGACAGGTGCGACACAAAGCAGCTGTGCAAGAAGCAGGTGTAGCCCAAAAGAGATAAAGCGCGCAAGCATTGAAACAGCCTTGCAGCAGAAAACGGCCAAAGGTAAGTTTCCCATAATATTTTCATGCATTTTGATTGAAAACCATGAATCCCCCGGCATAACCCGATGAATCTTCCCGGCATAACCCGATGAATCTTTTCGGCATAATCCGATAAATCCCCCCGGCATAACCCGATGAATTTCCCGGCATAACCCGATGAATCCTCCCGGCATAACCCGATGAATCTTCCCGACATAATCCGATGAATCCTCCCGGCATAATCCGATGAATCCCCCCGGCATAACCCGATGAATCTTCCCGGCATAACCCGATGAATCTTCCCGGCATAACCCGATGAATCTTTTCGGCATAATCCGATGAATCCTCCCGGCATAACCCGATGAATCTTCCCGGCATAACCCGATAAATCTTCCCGGCATAACCCGATGAATCCCCTTGGCATAACCCGATAAATCCTCCCGGCATAACCCGACGAACCTTCCCGGCATAGCCCGATGAATTTCCCCGGCATAACCCGATGAATCTCCCGGCATAACCCGATGAATCTCTTCGGCATAACCCGATGAATCTTTTCGGCATAATCCGATAAATCTTCCCGGCATAACCCGATGAATCTTCTGGCATAACCCGATGAATCTCCCGGCATAACCCGATGAATCTTCCCGGCATAACCCGATGAATCTTTTCGGCATAATCCGATGAATCCTCCCGGATAACCCGATGAATCTTCCCGGCATAACCCGATGAATCTTCCCGGCATAACCCGATAAATCCTCCCGGCATAACCCGACGAACCTTCCCGGCATAGCCCGATGAATTTCCCCGGCATAACCCGATGAATCTCCCGGCATAACCCGATGAATCTCTTCGGCATAACCCGATGAATCTTTTCGGCATAATCCGATAAATCTTCCCGGCATAACCCGATGAAATTTTCGGCATAATCCGATAAATCTTCCCGGCATAACCCGATGAAATTTTCGGCATAATCCGATAAATCTTCCCGGCATAACCCGATGAATTTTCTGGCATAACCCGATGAATCCTCCCAGCATGACTCGATGAATCTTTTCGGCATAACCCGAGAACTCTTTTCCATGTAATCAGCATTAGGGTTTTAAACCCTAAACTGAATTCTTCCTTTGTTTGGCGTTAGGGTTTTAAACCCCAAACCGAACCTTTCCCCAGCTAGCCGGTGTTAGGGCTCCAACCCTGAACTGAGCATGCATATCCTCTTTCATCAATTTTATGAACATTCCTGGTGAATAATTAACGAAATTTTCCTAGTGAAACTGGGGCAAAAAATTTCGTTCGTTTGTTTGTTCTTTCCCGCAGGTCTGACCTCGAGCCACACGGATCGAAATGACCCACGAGATGAGTCTCGACTCAAAATCAAAGAAGAAAAAGAGGTGTCCCAAGATTCGGATTAAATGGAAGGCGGATTGACTCCAGCATTTAATTAAGGTCCTGAACCCTGCCGGTCGCGCCTCACTCAGTATCCCAGAGATTAAACAGGTCACCACAACTCGCAAGCATCAAGATTCAGATCAGCGTCTGCAAGCAGAATCAGCTAAGACCCAAGATCAAGTCGTAAAAGAATCATAGATAGGAATCTTGTAACTAGCAGTTGACATACACAATAAGTAGTTAGCTCGGTTTCCAATTTCCATTTGGTTGTAATAAAGCGGTCAGTAACGTAGCAGTAACAACAGTAGCAGCAAGCATTGCAATCCCATGGTAGTCCCAGCTACCAAAACTTCCCGAACTACATTGACCTGATTCCTGTTTAGCCCAAGATATGTAGGAAATCTTTGAAGCAAGATTCGGTCAGATCTTTCAAAAAAAAAATGCTTCATACGGAGTGGTCTATAGGCAAAAATCGCTCATACACGCTCACTTTGTCTTTGCACGAAAACCCTTCGTGTTTCCGAACAAAGAGGGGCAGCTGTGAGCACGTGATTTTTGTTTCGCACGACAATCGCTCCAAAAAGAAATAAAAAATAATAATTGGCCCTGCTGTACAATTTTGGATTTCTGTGCGGCACCTTGTTGATTTAGTTGTGACTTCGGCCCATTTTTATTTATTTACTTTATTAAAACAAAATTCAAAAATATATGTGTCCTGCATAATTCGAACCGTAATCCGGTCGTTAAATAGAAAATCACGAATAGGCATCTTCGTCCGTGATTTTATTTTGCTTAATTTTACTTGTTTTGAAATATTTTAGTGTGTGTGCAAATAATTGTATTAAATGTGTATTTAGTTTTAATTTGATTTTTGTTTAGTTTTAAAATAAATAAGAAAAAAAAAGAAATAAAAATAAAAAAAAAAGAAAAGAAAGAAATGACCCCTTCTTCTTCCGGATTGGGCCAATTTAATAAAATTGGACCAAACAAACAATGCCCAAAACCCAGGCCTGCCCGGTCCAGACCACTTAGTACCCAGGGTGTCCAAACGACGTCGTTTGGATCGTGCCTGATCTGGGCCGTTGATCTCAAATTGATCAACGGCCAAGATCAATTCCCCATAACCCACCAATAAACCCGACCCGTCTCACCCGGACTGACCCCAACCCTCAACCCTCAAAACGACACCGTTTCATTTAAGCCTTCAGATCCAGACCGTAGATCTAGATTGATCTAACGGTCGAGGTTCACCCACCCACTAACTATATAAACCATTCACCATACCCTGCCCCCTAGCCAACACCCCCGCCTTCGTCTTCACCAAACCCATCCCCTTCAAACCCTAGCCGCCCCTGCACACCTTCACCAGAAACCCGGCGGCCTGAACGCCGGTGACCTCCACCTGAACACCATAGAACCCCCATGCCATCCTGAACCTAAATCTACCAACCACACACTTCGAATCACCCCCCAGGTCCTCGAATCTTCATTCGAAGATTCGAGTCAAAACTCGATCTGACCCAACCAACCCCAGTTTTGTACCAGATACTCCCCAGACCCCCCTCGTGACCGAACCATACTTGGTTTGGTCCGAATCTAACCAGGGAAACATGAATCCCGGATCTGAGTTTTGGAACTTTGTAGTTCCTCGTCACTAGTTCATACCCGTTCGAGCCAAAGAAATTAAGGTCCAAGGGACCTTAATCGAAGTGTTTCTCATCTGAGAAACACTTCGATTAAAGTCCGTTCAGCCTTAAGAAAGTCTGTCCAAGTCCGAGTCAAGGTTTCCGATTTTTCAAGATTTGAGGTGAGTCTGCCTTCTTCCCTTATTTGTTTTGGTCCATGTGAGTGATTAAATGTCTGTTCATGTTTTGTTTCAATTTGTGTCTTTGAATTTTTACCAACTTCCGTTTGTCCACCTTGCCTGAACCACTATGTTTGTTTGAACCCCTCATATTCTGATAAGACATATGTATTGGTTGTATTCCAAATTTGTACTGATTAGTTGACTCCTCGAGGGTATTTCTGTTTAGTCAGTATAATTCAAACCATGTATCGACACTGTTTAAATGTCTGATTTTTGGCTATGATTGTGTATGTTAATGCTAATATAGTCGAGTTGACATGTGTCGTCAATTAGTTTCAACTGTCTGAACAAAGTAAACCGATTTGCTTCTGATGAACATTTGTCTTGAGCCAATTAAGAACCAGTTTTTGCTTACTTATAGCTTGTTTGAATTGATCAGTAATGTAAAAAGGATTGTTTTGTTTAAAGTTCTGAAATGGAGGGCATGTGCACTTGGCACAACATGTGCATTGGTGCACCTCATGTGCCTTGTGCACAGCCTGTTTTTCCTGCATAAAAGGGCTTTCAATTTTAAAAATGGTTTGACAGCATATGCTGTCAGATAGATTCTACTGCCCATACCTTGCTTTAAGTTTAAAAAGTATTAAACCTTTTAAAAGTTAAATCTACCAGGGAATGTTGATGGAGGTTAATACTTAAATAACTAATGGGAATCTGAAAATGTGAATGCACATGGGAGGGTACTGTGATATTCTGAAAACAGGATGTTAAAAGGGCTGAGGTTTAGGCTTATAAAAGGAGAGATAGACATACACACAGGGAGGGAGATAGAGGACATCTGATAGACTGGGAGAGAGAAGAGAAGAGAGGGGAAAGAAAATACACACTCTAGACCTTGAGAGCTGATAGAAAAATAGACACACACAGTGGAGAGATTAGAGAAGGAGAGTTGAAATACATACAGAGAGAGTCTACAGAGATAGAGAGAGACACTGAGAGGGAACACCTGAGAGTTCAAATTCCGAAAACAGAAACTGGAAAAGAATTCTTTTTGATAACCCAAATAGATTTCAAAACTGAGGATTGACATTCGAACTTGAAAAGAAAGGAGATAGGGAAAGGGATATCACAAAGATCAGAAATTGTCTTCTTCCTACTATTTGTTCGATTCTCAGTTTTGTTCAAACTGTCCAAATCAGTTCTGTCTTCTTTCAAGTTTGGCTAAGTCTATTGTTTGGATTTGTATTGTTTGTTTCTTCTGGAATTGGATTGCCTGGATCTCTTATTCCATACTACTGGGAATTTGTTTCATTCTACCCTTCCTCTATTGGCTTTACTGGTCTTTTGCACTGGGATTTTGTTCTATTGGTACCTACTGTTACTGCTGCTGTTTGGTATCACTTCTATTGCTCAACTGACTGCCCTACTTTCTTCATTGTAAGCATTTCCTCAGGTACACATTTCGAATCTGTCAGATGTTGCAATAAAAGTTTGAATCGAAAGATCTGAAGGATGTTATAATCATCTGTTGCATTGCTTACAAATTTTTATATAAATGTTGTTAAGATATGTAAGTTTTCTAGTCCGTTAGCCTAATAGAGATACATTAGTAAGGTTGTAATTAATTAAAGTCTATGCCCATCTGAAACTGCGACATTTTATTTGTTTAGTAGCATACAAGATGTAAATACAATTCATGAAATGTGCATCTATTCAATACGGTTTTTAACTTAAACTCGCTCTTTCAGCATGCTTTGAATATGTAAGGGCAAATGGCTGTTTTAAGTCTAGCTAAAGATAATACAGTTTCAGATTCTTGAGTTTCAGTTTTTCATGAAGCAGTTTATAGGATGAGTTTCAAATATCATTAGTCGCATTTTTCTAATAAGTAGTTTAATTAATCTTGCCTAAATAAGTTAGGGTTAGGGAGCTCTTGCAGCAGTCGTAGCATTTTATCAATCTTGTATATAATTCTTCTATCAAGTTAAAAGCATGTTTCATGAGGTACAACGTCTCTTCATTCTGTAAATAATTAATCAGACGATTAACTAAAATCTTAATTTGGCCAAAGCATATAATTGAATTAGCATGCATCTTTTCTTCTATTTTAGAGACAAACACATTAGAAATGTAGTCTCTTTAGGATATCCTTTTCTAAAATAGAGATAAGCCTCGCCAAATAAAAATGCAAAATTGCGGGGCCCTCAATAAATAACCATGATAATTATTTAGAATTCAGGATAGGCCATTTAATAAATTTCATGGCCTTCTACAAAATAATAACGCGTTAGACTCCGTAGGCGCGGCTTAATTAAATCATATTCTTAAATTCGGGTGCACATTGACGTGACCCAAATCCGAATCTCAACGAAGTCCGAATGTGTCGACGATCACGGGTGCATTGATTGTGACGTGGTTCGACATGCATTTTCACGACGTTGCAATTCTATAAAAATAAATGATAATAATAAAAGCGGTATAAATCTAATAAGAAGCATATAAATCACAACATGTATTTAAATCAGATATTTAGCCATTATAACAATTTAAGCGACCGTGCTAGAACCACGGGATTCGAGGGTGCCTAACACCTTCCCTCGGGTCAACAGAATTCCTTACTTAGAATTTCTGGTTCGCAGACTTCATTTGGAAAAGTCAAAAATTTCCTCGATTTGGGATTCAAGATAAACCGGTGACTTGGGACACCAAAAGCCAAACCTTTCCCAAGTGGCGACTCTGAATTAAATAAATAATCCCATTTTCGAATATTGTCACTTAAATTGGAAAAACTCCACCCGCGCATCTTACCCCTCGGGGCGGGGGCGCGCAAAAAGGAGGTGTGACAATCACAAGCATACACTGATAATACAAAAAGGTAGTCCATACCTAAAAATTTTTTGCGCAAAATGCAAAATTGACCCGTCGACCAAAATTAATTACATTCGTCAGTTCAAAAGTATATAAAATATATATACAATACACACACACATATATATTATCAATTATTATTTTTGGGAGCGATTAAAAATATATATTTCTCAACTACTTTTTAAGGATTTCTAGGGAAAAATAAAAGTGAATTATTGCATATATAATCCTAAAAAGTATCAAAAGATTCAAAACCCTATTATAGAAAATCACCTAGTTATCCAAAAAGGTACATGATTGGCTTAGTATACATTGTTTAATGATTCATTTAATAGTATTTACATTGATTATGACTAAACTAAAGAATGCCTATTACCCACAATGAGCTCATCTTTAAGGACGATTGACTAATAACAACTATTCTTATCAAGTAGTTATAATACCTAATATTATATTACTCGTTTACTCTCTTTTTTTAATTAGATAGCGAGGACAGAAAAAGATAGAATTGGATCCAGAATTTAAATTTAATGGGTTCAATTTTTTTAGGATTTTTAGCATTGCCTTTGTTGTATTGTTAAAATTATGGGTTCAAATCTAATATATGATGAAATTTTAATAGGGGTTTATATATAAACTCATACTTCGGTATCAAAAATTATATATTCAATTGAATCGCAATCGAAAAGCTACGTCCGCCCTGGAAAAAGGGGTAGGGCAGTGAGAATCGAACTCAAGAATACTATGTGAAATATTCCCACATTTTCATAAATAGGCTACAATAGTTGGTAGCTTTCTCACTTAATCTTGGTATGAATATTTACTTAATTTTTTTTCGTAAATTAATAATAATACATAATTAGGTGTTATTAAGTGGTTTGGATAAGATTGAGTGTGTTAAAAATGGTTAAATAAAGTACGAGTCATAACCTTTTTTGTTTAATCATTTGATATTCGGAAATTACTGACTTGAGTAATTCGAATTCGCGCAGCATAGCACATTAAAATAAAAGTGCTTCTAATTTGAATTTTTTTGATTCTTCACACTCGAACCCGAAATCTTTAGTTGTGGAGGGAGAAATCACATTCATCACGCCATATCTTTGGTGGTACGTGTCGTAACTCAGTTAGCCAACTGTTTTTTGGATTAACAATATGATAATCAGTGATTATCATCTAACGTTTTAAATAATCAAGCATTACATGTGAGGTTTACTTTATGAATTTGGGACCACAAATAGTTTATAAACACAATAAATACAGATGGCAAAAAAATAGTGAAAAGAGACAAGTAGCTGGTTTTAGGGAGACAGCCAGTGGAATTGATTTTTAAAAATAAAGATAAAGTTAAAGATGGAGATAAAATTAAAAGAATAAAAAAGGAAGATAAAGTTAAAGATGAGAAATTAAAATAAAATAAGGTAAGGAATCCTACCACCTAAGATTAAAAACTAAAATTTAAATCGTGAAAGTCACTTCTACACTTGTCAAATTACTAATTGAACAAGTGTTTCCTATCAATATCTACTACTAGTATTAAAGATAATCTTCAAAAAAAATTGAAAAGTAAATAGTTAAACAACATTTTTTTTTTTGCTTTCTTTATTAGTTTGAGTATTTTTTTTCCTTCCCTCTTTTCTTTGAAGATTACTCAAATCTCCTTTGTGATATTGATATACATTTTTTTATATTGATAGTGTTTGATTAGTTTACAAGCACTTCAATTATTCAACTTATTCATCTATAAGTACAAGTTATTAAGATAATCCTCATCACTAAAGTTTGAGCGAATAAACTCACATAAAATATTATAATTATAATCTGTTATACAAAGACATATATTAATTTAGTCAACATATATATGACCGTACTAATTACATTTTACTTAATAAATTATTACATATAGTTAAAAAATATTTATGCGTATATATATATATTCCAAATTCATTAACTTAAAAATCATAAATTTACGTCTGTACAAATAATTAAAAACTAAATAAAGATCATGTATAAAAAACAAGCCTCATAAGAATCAAATATTGCACCCAATACAAAACTCATGGCACTCAATTTTTAAATGTGTACTAATTTCAAAATCAAGGGTTCTTATTTTTCCCCATTAAATCCAAGATTAATTAATTAATCAATTAATTACACAAGGATTTATTTACCTACTAGAAAAAGCACAGCAGAAGATCTAGGAAAACAAAAGAAAGAACAAAGACTTTCTTTTGTTTTACATAAATATATTACTTTTTCTGACACAAAGTTTTACATAAATATTTTTTCATTTATCCTATCTGTATTTTTAAGAAGTAGATAAGGAACGTGATTCATCTTTTTCTCTCTCATTTTTATCCACTAAAACAAAAGGAGAGAATTTTCTGTTCACATTTTCTTGTCACCATCATCAGATGCACGTGTTACCTCATAAGGTAAAAATTCCTAATATTTAT
Organism: Nicotiana sylvestris; assembly: GCF_000393655.2. Lineage (NCBI taxonomy): Eukaryota > Viridiplantae > Streptophyta > Magnoliopsida > Solanales > Solanaceae > Nicotiana > Nicotiana sylvestris. The sequence continues at coordinate 154,472,217 of NC_091066.1, forward strand.
TATATTAAACTCATGTTCTAGTATTCAGTAAAAAAAATAAATGTTTTTTTTAAGATTAGTTTTTTTTTTTTGCCTGGGCTGTTTATTTATACATTTATTTATGTGTTTGTAAGTTTATACTATTCAGTAAAAAATCCATTTCAAGATTAATTTTTTTTTTGGCCATGGTGTTTATATATACATTTAATTTAAGTGTGTGTGTGCGTTTTGTCCTTATATATGTTATAGAAACTGCCGATACCCATCTTCTCAGCTCCTTCAATTTTTTTCCTTTTTCTTTTTTTGGCCTAACACATCACTTTCCTTCACCTTTGTAAGAACCCCATCTCTCTGTTTCTCTGTTTTTTTCATAGCTCCTATGGTTTATATTGCAGAAATATTATATTGTATTTTAATGATATTTCAAGAATTGATTTTTATTTTGTGTTTCTGTTTTTAGCAGTTGGTGTTTACTTTTGGTGGGGTTTTTTTGCAATTCAAGATTATTAATGGAAGAGGATGATAATTGTTTGTGATCTGGAGTTTTTTCTGTAATGCTGTTTGTTTCATTTTTTTTCTATTCACGTGCATATTCTTGATTCAATGATTTGTGGAGTCATGATCTTCTTGTTGATCAGTCTTTTTGATGTTTGTGAAGTGATCATTCATTGCTACTTATTTTGTTTGATTTCTGTGTTTCAAGAATTTCTGAACCTTGAATTATGAGTTTGAATAATTTCTGAATTTCAGAATTTGATTACTGGTTTTGTTGTGAGCCGAGGGTATACCGGAAACAGCCTCTCTACCTTCGTAAAGTAGGGGTAAGGTCTGGTCTCCATACACACTACCTCTCCAGACCCCATTTGTAGTATTTCATTGGGTTTATTATTGTTGTTGACTGCTGGTTTTGCTGATTCTTGGTTTTTGGTTTGGTGGTTTGTGGGGGGGGGGGGGAGTAGAGGGGGTTTGCAAATGTCAAAGATCAATTTTTTTTGATTATGTAATGTTCAGTGAGTACATGTAGTACAGTTGTTTACTGAATTCTTGTTTTGCTTTAGTGTTTAACCAAAGTCAGAGTTTTGCCCCTTAACTTTTCTTCAGATTGTGTAATTGGAGAATCTGTGTTTTGTTTCATGCTGAATGAGCATTATGGAATTGTTAAGACTTTTTTAAAAAGAAAAAAAATTTATAATTTCAGGTGTCCAAATTGTAGCTGACTTGTTGCTTGCTATGTTATGATTTTGTGCAGTAGTGGCAGTGTTATCTTACATTTTCTAAAGAAGGATGGCTCTTTCTTGGGCTAATAAAGATGGAAGAGAAGTGAGGATTTATGAGTATTTGGATGAACTCAGCACAGATTTGGCAGATTATATTGCAGAATTATCAGAGGCTTCTGTGAAGGAGAGGGGTGTATTTGCTGTTGCTTTATCTGGTGGTTCCCTCATCAGCTTAATGGGGTATGTAAGTGTGTTGTATTTTACTTTTTCAAAATATTTTTGTTTCCCTTTATATATAAGGTATTGAATTGGTTTCCGAAATTCTTGGGAAAGCAGAAAATTATGTGAAGCTCCTTATAGCAAAACTGTTGATTGGGCAAAGTGGTATATATTTTGGGTGGACGAGCGTGTGGTTGCGAAAAATCATGCTGACAGTAATTACAAGCTAGCCAAAGATGGACTTTTGTCGAAGGTAGAAAACTCAAATTTTACTTGATCATCTTTGATCTACTGATTGTGGGATTGTTCATACGAACCTTAGTTGTAACTAGTGGTGGTAAAGTGGATAAAAAAATAGTTATCCATCCATATTATCCACTAAAAAATGGGTTGGATAATGAACTTTTTAAAAATTGGTCAAATATGGAAGAACCATATTATCCACTTAGAAAATGGATAACCAATGTGTTTAATTTTTACATGACTCAAATTAGGGGTTTCTAAGTTTGAAAGTCTAGGTATTCTTCCAAAAGTGATCATATTCAAGAAGCCATGAATAATAATGGATATCCATATTATCCCGCAGCTAATCCGTATTCTATCCATTATTAAATATAGGTCGGGTAGGATAATTAATCCGTTTTTGCACTACCCGTTCTTGACCCGTCCATATCCGATCCAACCAGCTCGTTTACCACCCCTAGTTGTAACAATGGCTCTCTCTATTTTGCATTGCGATCCATGATTACATATACCCTTCTCAAGAAATCTTTAAGACAGACATCAAATGAAGTAGTTCTCTTTTGGGTTGATTCAGTTCATCATAAAGATACAATAATCTTTCAGCTTTAAAACACAGATACGGTGCATCTCAAATATGCAAGGGAAGCTCCAGGCTGTAGTAATTACTACTTTTTGGCTAACTGTCATGCTAAAGACCGGCTATAAACTTATATGTTATTGTTGATATTAGTTTTCATACCATGTCGCTTGTGTTCATCTTATATAGAAGTGAGGATGTTCTTTCTTCTTTCTTCCTTACTTTTTTTTTGGGGGTGGGTGGGGGGTGGGGGCGAGGGTGAGAGGGGGAGCAGCCATTTTTGAGGGTCTGTTCGGAACATTGACAAGCAATCATGCTACAGTCAAGCATGGCTATTGTTGGTATTGTAGCTGCAGCCAGAAATTAAGGTGTGCTGTAACATATTTCTTTGATCAGTGCTTTTCCTTGATCTCCAACAATGTTTTGAGCTTGCAATTTTGCATAGTATGGCATAGTGGGGGTGGGAACGTCAGAGTTTGGATGGCGAGGAGATCTGGCAGAAAGAAAATGGATCAGGATTCTCTAAGCTGCAGTATCTGATCGTTGGGGTTTGGATGTGGTAGATAGCCATGTATAGTAAATTCCCATGAATATGGTTCGTTTTTCATTTTATTCCTGAAGCAAGATGATGTTCAAATTTTTTTGAATCCAGATCTTTGATGTCTCTAGGTATTCCAAGGGCGTATACACCTTGTCCTATGCGGTGTCACGGGACACCGATTCGTTGTTATTTTTTACTAGTTATGTATAAGAGAAATAAAAATATTGAAGATCTCCGGTTACAACTACAATAAGTTATTTGTTTGTTCATTTCTTCAAATTTTGACACGCTTATGAAAAATCCTGCGTATGCCACTGAGGTATTCTACCTATCATCTGTTACTCTCTAGTTAATTTACTTTGAACTATCGTGGTGAACCAGGTATATATGGTATATTTAATGTGTCCATGCTTAGAGGTGGTGACATCTATGGATCTAAGTTTGAAACCTGTAGCTATTTCCTTTGAACTGAATGCACTGGGCCAACTGAGGATGCGTATAAAGCTGAATTGAGGTAGTGCTAATAGATGGATGAGTATTGTATGTGCACATAGTGATCTGTAAAGTCATACAAGAGAATCTTCTTGAAAATGTTCAATTGTAGTCGCTCACTATAAGCTCTTAGGGATCCTGAGGCAGTTGAAATACTAACTTGAGGTCATACTAAGACCATCCACCTGATTGCTGGCATGAAGAGATCGATTTACGGATTGGTGATGCCAAAACGAGTGATGTTCCTTGTTAACAGAGAAGGGAGGGTTTTTAGTTACTTTACTTTTTATTTTTAACTTTTTTCTTGATTGATAAGAAATTTCAAGAAAAACTTCTCTGCATTACAAGCAAACTCTCTCTGCAGATGCTGGGTTTAACCAATGCTGATTGTTTCCCGCGTAAAGATTGACATAATGATATTTGGTAACTTCTATAGTTTTCTTTGCTAGAGTCGCGAACGCAGACTTACACTGGAAACATGGTGGCCTTGGTGTCTCATGTGTCTTGACTCTTCGAGCTTACCGATGTCCAGTAGATCTGTCATGCTGTCGTGTCTAACAATTTTGAACTTTGATGTAACCTGCTCGTTGTGGAAAATTATTTCAGCTTGAAAGCTTACTGCTGTTTTATCACGTTTAACATATATCTTTTAAAGCTCTTGTATTTGTTGATATCTTACACGATAAGTATTTAAGATATCTAATGAGAAAGAAACGAACAGTCTTTGGTTTTTTCTATTTCCTTCAGGGTCAGTATTTTGAAATCATATTTATTCAACAGTATTCTGCAAATCTGCTAAATATCTTCTTTAATCTATGGGTTGACATTAGAACCACCACCTATGTTGCTCGGACTGTGTATATTTGGAGAATCCGATATGGGTGTGTCAGTATTTTGGAGAGTCCATGCAGCATAGACCAGACAAGGTCCATGTTTTAGCAATTGTATTCCATCTCTTCATTTTTTTGTTGTTTTGTTCCTGTGTTTCCCCTAGAATTTGTGAGGGAAATGGATGTTCCTATAGTATGAATTCAATAGGTATAACTTTGAGGTTTGCTTCTCAATGTGGGAGAAGAACTGGTACTTCAGTTCCCAAATTCTTCATCCTAGGAATTCTCTCAATTACCAGAAATACAACTGTACCATCTTAATAGATACAAATGCTAGTTAGCTCTTTTGAAGTTACAGCATCTTCCATATTTTTCATTTATCCTTTCGTCTTCCCCCGGCATTAAAAGGGAAGTGGAAAAAAATAAGGAAAAAGAAAACAGGACGGTTGAGCTGAATGCGTAGATTTGAAATGCTGTTTTGTACCATGTAGCTGAATTTCATTAGTGAAATTTTGTTCCAAGTCTGAAGGGCTTCCGGATTTGATTTTTGGTACTGATCTTACTTTCCAAAGTTTTGCATTTCTCAGCTGGATTGTGCTTTTATCTTTCAGGTGCCTATTGTTCCAAGCCATGTACATTCCATTAACGACACGGTCTCAGCAGAGAAAGCTGCCGAAGACTATGAGTTTGTTATTAGACAGCTCGTGAGGACTCGTGTAATCAGCGTTTCTGACATCAGCGACTGCCCCAAGTTTGACCTCATCCTTCTAGGAATGGGACCGGATGGACATGTCGCGTCTCTTTTCCCTAATCACTCCATACTTGATGAGAAAGAAGAGTGGGTAACTTTTCTCACCGACTCACCCAAGCCCCCTCCAGAGAGGATTACTTTCACTTTACCGGTTATCAACTCTGCATCCAATGTAGCTATAGTTGTAACTGGAAGCAGTAAAGCAGAGGCTGTGCATTCAGCGATTGATGGTGTTGGACCTGACTGCCCGACGTTGCCTGCAAAAATGGTCCAGCCAAGTAAAGGGAATTTGGTTTGGTTTCTAGACAAGGCAGCCGCCTCAAAACTTGACGGCGCAAAATTTTCAGAGTAGTAGGGCCAGGCTTTTAAATGTGTATGATTGTGTATTTAGAAAAGGCATATGCAACTTAGTTCATTCTCATCTTTCATCAAGTCTTATATTTTGATCTTCCCTTTTTTCCCAAAATTTTTGATAGCTTTTCCTGTTTGAGAAGAAATATAGGAACTTTTTCTTCTGTTGGATTAGGTATCTTCCACCTGCAGTCCTCTCTTCTGAGGTGGGTTTTGAGAAGTGTGGTTATCTTTTTGTTGGGGAAGATGGCAATAAAATTGGATCCTTATATAGAAAATCTAAATGTCCTTTTTAAACTTAGCTAGTTTGTTTTTAGCTCTTTCACATCAGTTACCTAGAAATAAAATTTTGATACATAAAGTTAGTGGCATTAAATTCATCATTAACAATTTTAATTAGTGGAGGTCCAATGTAAGTTAATATGACAACCTGGTGATTTCTCATCCGCCTAACCTTGGTAGACAGAATTAACCTATACTTGTGTAACTTGTAAAGTTGCTAATATGTGACCAGGAGGAGGTCACGGCTTCGAGCCGTATAAACAGTCTCTTGTAAAAATGTAGGGTAAGACTGCATACAACAAACCCTTATGGTCCAGCCTTCCCTCGGATTCCACGCATACCGGGAACTTAGAGCACCAGGCTGACCCTTTTGTGTGTGTGTGTGTGTGTGTTTCGATGAGAATCCTTTTTCTTCAGAGAAACTGAGTTTTAAGAGAACAAAATGGTTCATACTCTAACAAGTTCATTCAGAAATAACAAAAAGGAGATGAAATGATATTGGTCTATGATACACAGCAATGCAAAGCCTATTCTGCTAGTAAATAATCTAAATTTCTCCAATATGTCAAAAAAAAAATAGTCAAATGTTACATTAAAGGCATAGCAATCAAGAAAGCCTTGGAAAATGGACTTGGTGATGTTGTCTTTCCCTCTTGTATGATTTCTCTGATACCATGTTGTATCAAAACTCTAAAAATTCGTGTACAAGCAGTTACAAGCGTCGGAAAATGGAAACAGGGCATCTGACATAAGCATAATCGGCTACAAGCGTATACACCATCAACTTACAGGCACGAGTGTTCTGTATTCCCTCTCTGTTACTGACTTTATGCCATGGTCGTCTGGGACCACATCGTCTTCCATACCTTCTTTGGGAGGATACCCTAATCTCCTCGCCTGCAACCATTGATCTACTACCCCACAGCTAATAGCATACTTTAAAGTTCGTTCCAAGTACCCTTTATCGGTCATAAGATGAGGCTGAACTGTCAGCATTCTGATGATACCTGAACCAAAAGTTGCCACAGAAATTAAGTTGTGGAGCACCAAAAACACGAAAATTGGATATTTCAGTTGCAAATATTTTATAAAGGAACATTTCTTTTTGAAACAGGTAATGATACTTTTTTTAGGTAACAGTAGAGTACTAACAATGAGAATTTGATCGAACAGCTAAAGATATCTGTTGGCCTGCAAAACTTGGACGGATAACATCACTGTCCAGATGTGACATGACTCCACTCAATATTTATTGTTCCCTTACTGCTATCTCTTGACCCAAAATTAAGTAAATATCTCCAATTTGGATAGATATTGCAGGGATAAGTGAAAAGGCATAAATGCATCACATAGCAGACTATCGTCTCTAATGAGCAAACTTCTAAAGGAACGACTTATGAATATACAGAAGGTGGTCATTCTTTTACCTGCAATAATGCCATCTCCAGATGCAGACATATCAGAAGTATAAGGGGTCAGCGGCACATCTTCCAGCCCAAGAACAGCACCATGATGCTCCTTGGTGTAGTAATGAATCTTAGAAGTCCCGTTAGTCACGAACAAAACCTTTAGATTTTCATGCCAAAGTGGAGCAATTACTTCCGGTGGATAGTGAGTGAACTTAGACCTGTCATTATCCTTGGTGTCAAACCTCTCGGACGGTTTTATGCCACAGAGAAACTCTAACTCCTGTTTCGTAACTTCTATAATATCTGCAAGATCCCACGCTTGCTGTATGAATGTCTTCGCTTTATCACCCGATTCCCATAGCGGAAACGGGAGGTTGACATCATAAAAGACAACCCCTCCCAGCTTCTTCGAAATCTTTGTTGCTCGTAATGTGGTTAATCTCATATGTGGGTCAAGCAATGAGAATGTATTGAAATAAAACATTTTTGCCTGTGTAACACATTAGAATGAATGGAAACAACTTCAGCATTAACAGAACATACAAAATGAGTTCGAATAAATAAAGTAACATGTAATTTTTTTCAGATTCTTACCTCCTTAAGGACATCTATATTGATCTCAGACTTCAATAGAGAATCCTCAGCCGATGGTTTGGTGGTAGTCATCCTCAAGCCCCCTCTCTTACCTATTTTCATATGTGTAATGGCAGTTGCTTTTTTACTGTCAAGGCGAACTGACCGCGTTTGAACTTTGTTGATATTCATAAAATATACCAAGGACTGACCGAAATCGTCATCGCCAAGTTTCCCCATGAAGGCAACTTTACCGCCCAAGCTCGCAAGAGCCACGGCAACATTACTCGAACATCCCCCGGGAGCCCTGGTAAATTTTTCGGGATCCCAAATTGCATCTTTCATTCTTTCATGCCATTCATGGTCTACAAGCCGATTGGATGGCCTCCCTGAAGGAACAAACGCATGCTGTGCGGCACCAAAGCAACACACCAGAGGTGGCCATCCGTATGAGAAGCTAATATCCTCTCCATCATCGAAGTCCAGTTCTTCCTCACTATCAGCATCAACGTTTGCAACGTGTAGCTCTTCTTCGATATCACTAATTTCTGTCTGGCTACCTTCATCCTCTAAATCGTTAACCTTCTTTCTCCTCCGCCTTGTGACCTTCTGAGTTGGTTCTTTCTCGAGGCTACTAGAGCTAGAAGCAGCTGCAAAATTATGCATAACGAGATTTGCAATTAAACTTCTAAACTTACCAATTTAAACTTCTAAACTTACCAAATGATGAGGAAGTTTGTAAGTTTTTGATATAGAGATTTTACCTTTCTTTGAAGTTCGTTTTCGTACTTCCACAGAACCTTCACTTGATCTTGAAGTTGGTAAGACTTCCTCATCTGTGACATTGCCCTCCACATCTGACGTAGAATCCTCAAATGTGCTCTCCACTGTCTCTTTTTTCTTCCGAGTTCGTCGGGTTTTCTTCGGTTTCGCACTTGATTCTGGTTCTGTTACAGCTTCCGCATCAGTGACATTACCCTCCGTATCAGATATGGAATCACCAAATGAACTCTCCACTATCTCTTTTTTCTTTCGGGTTCGTCTCTGCGTTTTTTTGGGTTCCTCAATTGACTCTGAAGTATTTTCGGCTTCCTCAACATTCATTGGATCATCATTTGAAGTCTCGACTACTTTCTTTCTCCTAGCCATAACCGGAGCTCGTTTTGATATCCGGACGGTCTTTTTTCCAACACCAAACACCTCTGTCTTCGATAACTCCTTGGCTATAGCCTCTGGAGTTCCTTCTTTAGAGACTGCCATAAGAACCCATTTGTTTTTAAGTCCAAGATCTTGAAGGTGCATTACTTTCATATTTGGGTAAAAGTTCCAATGCAGATGCTGCCTGCATGTTAGAGAAACATAGAATCTTACTTTCTTTTTCCTGTTTGAAGCATATTTTAGTTTCAGCAGCAATTATCCTTCAAATTTTCCTCCATGTTTTAGATCAGCAAATCCAAGATGCATAAAGAAAAAGCAAAGAAATTGAATCTCTAATTGATGCTCATATTAGAATCAAGAAAAACACCCTCTCTGCACTTTGATTCGTTTTTTCAATTAAAAGTCCGCAATTGTAAAGACACTGAATTTGTTTTGGTTTTTGGTGAGTGAATGATTTCATTCCGAATGAACACCAACTATGCACTATTAAAAAGCACAAAGTGCACATGTTGTTGGTTGGAGGTAGTAACAAGTCTTGGTAGACAAGGCACAGAGCTACCTATTGCTGGTGAGAGGTAGCAGGTATCTCGTAGAATTATTATTCTAGGTGCACGCAAGCTAGCCCCGACACCATGGTTATCAAAGAAAAAAAAAGCACGAAGTGCACTCGGCTAGTTACCTACAAGTCACCAAAAGAGCATCTCTACGACTGAAGCCACCCTATGTGCACTAATCAAAATCCTATAGAACAACTACTACTACGCCTCAATCCCAAACAAGTTGGAGTCGGCTATATGAATCCTCACTAACCATGTTTTCAGCGGAGCTAGTCTTGAAGATATGGGGTCAGCCGACCCCAATAACTTTTGTCCAAATCTGTTTTTGTCTTCAGAAATTTATTTAATATTTATAAATTATATAATTTAGAACCTAGCAGCTTAAAATGGGCTAGAATACCGAATCCATAAGCTTCAAATTTTGGCTCCGCCTCTACATGTTTTTTATTATATGATGGATCCTCACAATACAGAATCATATAGAAAATGGAAGAAATTCAACTTGCTCTCAAACTAATAGCATACTACAGCAGGGACACAGAAATTCAGCTTTAATTCTAATTTTCACCACAACATAACGTTATCCACATAGAAGACAGTTGCAAAGGTGACAACTTTATAAGTTACATGATAATTGTATGCTTCTGGTATCATTTTCTTCACAGGGTAAAGCAGATGACACAATACAGAAAAATAAAAAAAGGAACATAAATGAGAAAAAGACTAAAGAATTAGGGAAAAAACCTGGGGAGAGTAGAAAACAAGTTGAAGGAGAGAGCAGCCATAGCAAGAAGAACATAAAGTTACAATCTTTACAACCCAACAATGGGGTTTTAGACCTTCAAGTTCAAGGTAGCTGTGAAGCAGTAAAGAGAACTGGATGAGGAGGGGTTTTTGGGATTTGGGTTTTTGAGGGAATTACAGAATTGATTTTTCTTTTCTTTTAATATTATAATTATTTACTTATTTTCTGAAAAAATTATTCATAGTGATTAGTACTCCTTCTATCTAGTTTTTTATGTGGAAGGCAAAAAACACTTTTAAAATTATGATTAAAATAAATCATAAATAGTGGAACACTCATATTCAAGAGGTGTTCATCCAAAAATTATATTGTATAGATAAGTAAAAAAAAATTATTATATACATTATATATTGAATTGCTTCGATTTATTTGTCTGTTTATTTTTTCATATTTGATTCTCCCTAATGAAAAATCTAGTTTTGTCAAAAGAGCAATTTGATGCATAAATCATCTTGTATTCATGCATGTTACATTAAGGGTCGCAACCCAAGGGATATAATATAAACAGTCTACGCTAATGCAATCATAATGGTTTTGTCACTTATTTTAAATTATTTTATTAAAAAAAAGTTTTTTAAAATATAAAAAGTTGACATGGTCAATTAATTTTTTGGCTCTTAACAAACTTACTCTTAGTTTTATGACCTATCTTTTTTTTTCATACATGGAAGATTTATTTTTATACGTAAAAAATTTGCCTTTTATAGATCTAAATATCATTTTCCGCATAAATTGAAACAAAAGAGTACTACGTTAAAATCTCGTCTTTAAACCCATGTTCTAAAGACAAACTTTCTCATGACTAAAATGACCCTAGTGTACTCCACAATTTACCAAATTGCCACTAGGTATGTTTTCTGCGCTGCCTTTGTACTATATTCTGGCAAAGCAGGGAATCTAATCTAATTTCCAAGATCCAATTCCGCTGTATATTTCATGTTCATTCATAGGATGATAGTCCTGGAGATTTCTTGCAATTCTATGAATCTTGAAATATTATTGAGACATCAACATCACTATCTTCAGTGAGTTTTTGTATCGTTATTGAGATGAATATCTTCAGACGCTTACTCCCAACAAAGTTTGGGTTCAAAATATCCAAGAATTCGTGTAATGGTAAGCTCTTTTTACCCCTCTTTATGTGGTTTCCCTATCTTTTTGTGCTCTATTAATCATAAAGTTACAATCTTTGTAAGGTTCTGATGTAATTGGTATGTGTTGTATTTACCCTTGAAGAGGGGTTGTGGATTGAAATGTTTAATTAGATTAGTATTAGTGCAATTAATGACATTAATGGAACCTCTACTATAGTTTTTCCAAATAAATTATAAAGTCATATCTATCTTTTTAAATAGTAATAAGCCTTGGTGGGCAGAGTTATACGGTTACTGTGGTAGTGGAAGATAGCAAGTAACCAATAAGATAGTCGAGGTGCATGTAAGCTGGCCCGGAGATCACTGTCATAAAAAATGGTTTATTTTGAGCTTTCTTGGGCTGTTTTGATGGGTTTAAGCTTCTTTTCAGCATTTTAATGGGGGGTTTTATTGAATGATGATGGAGATAGAGGCTGTTTTTTTCTAAAATGTTCGTTTTGAATCTTTAAAGATTGAGATTAAATGGACCATAATAGCGCAGAATGGATACAAAGGATTCATATAACCGACCCTCAACTAGTTTTAGGATTAAGGCGTAGACTCATAGTGATTGATTGATTGATGTTCTTTTACAATCTTGTTTGCAGCATGGGGCATTTATAGTATCCATTCGTCCCCGGATTGTGTGGTGGAAGTACATTCCCCGGAGCAGGAAGTAATAATTGCTTTGGGAAGTAATGTGGGAAACAGACTTCAGAATTTTGATGAAGCATTGCACCTAATGAAGAAATCAGGTATACAAATTACCAGGCATGCTTGCTTATACGAGACGGCGCCTGCTTATGTAACTGATCAGCCTCGGTTTCTGAATTCTGCTGTTAGAGGTGTCACGAAACTAGGGCCTCACGAGTTGTTGGGAGTGCTCAAGAAGATCGAGAAGGACATGGGTCGTACAACTGGAATAAGATATGGTCCTAGACCTATCGACTTGGATATTCTGTTTTATGGGAAATTCAAGATTCATTCTGAGATACTTGACGTTCCGCATGAAAGAATCTGGGAGAGACCATTTGTGGTGGCACCTTTGATTGATTTACTCGGTTCAGACATAGATAGCGATACAGTTGCACGGTGGCATTTATTTTCAAAACATTCAAGCGATCTTTTTGAATTGTGGGAGAAACTAGGAGGTGAATCTCTTGTAGGAAAAAATGGGATGAAAAGGGTATTGCCAGTTGGAAACAACCTATGGGACTGGTCTTCGAAAACCTCCGTTATGGGTATTCTGAATTTGACTCCGGACAGTTTTAGTGACGGTGGGAAGTATCTATCTGTAGAAGCAGCAGTTTCCCAAGTTCGTTTAATGCTCTCAGAGGGTGCAGATATAATTGATTTTGGTGCACAATCTACACGTCCAAACGCTTCAAAGATATCCGTTGAAGAAGAATTAGATAGACTAATTCCTGTTATAGAGGCCGTTAACAAGATGCCCGAGGTTGAGGGGAAGCTTTTATCTGTGGATACCTTCTATTCAGACGTTGCTTCAGAAGCAGTCAAGAATGGAGTTCATCTTGTAAACGATGTATCTGGTGGACGGTTGGATTCCAATATGCACAATGTCGTTGCAGCACTTCGAGTACCCTTTATAGCAATGCATATGAGAGGCGATCCGTCTTCCATGCAAAATCCCGAGAACTTGCAGTACAACGATGTTTGTAAGGACGTGGCATTTGAACTTCATGAGAGGCTCAAGGAAGCAGAGTTAGCCGGTATTCCTGCTTGGAGGCTAATAATTGATCCAGGAATCGGATTCTCCAAAAATACTGAACATAATTTGGATATTCTAACGGGTTTGACAACCATCCGAAGTGAGATTGCAAGGAGGAGCTTGGCGTTGTCTCGTGCACCCTTATTGATTGGACCTTCCAGAAAGAGATTCCTAGGCGAAGTCTGTGCTCGCCCTGCTGCAGATGAACGAGATCCAGCAACTGTTGCTGCTGTAACGACAGGGGTTCTGAATGGTGCCAATATTGTAAGAGTACATAATGTTCGATATAATGCAGACGCGCTTGGGCTGTGTGATGCGTTATTGGAAAGGAAACAGTATGCTTAGATATAACAGTTAACACGAGCTATGTTTTGTTTTCTCATTGTAAAACATCTATCAGTCTGAGATTTGTGTTTTTTGCCAAGAACTCAAAGCTGAAATGATATAACCAGAAAGAGCAAAGTTTTGTGAGTGAAACATTTTACTTGAAAGTTGACTAGTTCCTTGATTCATTTGCTTCCTTTCGGTTCCCAAGTTTGTAAAACGTATATGAGATTCGTTTTTTACTTTTATGTATTTTTGGTTCTCCCTTTACCAGTTTCAATCAAGCAATAAATTATGATGCTAAACAAAGAAATTTTCCTCAATCTCAACTTGCTATCTCCTCTCTATATTATCTGTTAAGATTTTTGCACACCTCTTTGGAACAATAACTGAAGTTCTCTAAAAATAAAAATAAAAAGAGGCAACCCGATGCACAAGCTCCGGTTGTGCGCAGGTCGGGGAAGGGCCAGACCACAAGCGTCCATTGTATGCAAACTTACCCTGCATTTATGCAAGAAGCTGTTTCTAAGTTCTCTAAAAAAAAAAGTAATAAATGACTTGTTTTTTCTAACAACAAATATGAAAAAACAAATTCAAGTTTGAGGTGTCACGACGCTTCTCTCAGATTGACATATACTTATTTGCATCTAAAAGGCTTTCTTGATGTCATAAAATTCGAGAGCACAAGCTGATTGGGACAAAACCAAAAAGAAATTAAAATAAAAGAAACTCGCGAAAGAAAAAAGATAAAATGCCCTTGCTGGATGCACTTTATTCTGTATCCTCAGACAGGTTATATGGATAGTAAATGTCAACTCTTATCAATATGATGACAGCCACTGTGTATTAAAATGGCTATTTGACATCACTTGCTCTGGGACAGAATATCAATTTCCCCGCATCTCATTCAGCAACAAAAATGTGCATTCAGCAATCATGTCCCAAAATTCTTGGACCTCTAAAGATATGATGAATACTTTTTTCAGTCTATGTTTCACAACAGTACTAACATCCGAGAGGGAATATCAAACTGATTTTACTTCTTGCGTGTGTACAAGAAGCCCACCACCACAGAGATGCCGACAACTGCTACAGGAATGAACCAGTATTGCTTAGTAATTTCCTTAACCTTCTGAGGAATATTTTTGGCGGCCTTCTTTACAATCTCAAGTTCTGGGATGGGAGGGGATGTCGAATCAAGCTCCCCAATGAAGAATTTCTCCATCAGTTCCCTCGCATCTTTGCTATGTCCAGCATCTTCAAATTCATCAGTGGCGTCTTTTCCTACAAGAAATTGCATAACAAGTCAAATCATTCCATCTTACTTATGATCCTTGCATTGACATACTCAAAGGTAGATCCAATTACTTCACTATTTTGAGTGTACAGTAATTTCAAAGCAAAGAATACAGTGATACCTGTAGCAGCAAGTACAACATCATCTCCGCCTGGATGTTCGTCCAGATAAGATGAAACATCATATACCTGCTCATGCACCAGGGCAGGCAGAGAAATTAAGAATTTGAAGTAGCAAACGGAGAATCAGGTATACTAAGAATCTTTAATAAAACATTCTAGAAATATAAGATCAGATCAGCCCAAACGTTACGACATTTTGCTGATGAAGCAATACGACAATCAAAACATTGCAGACAAATTTTTGCAAAGACTACTGGAACCATCAGTCTCACTTAGCGTTGCTGTAAACTATTCTTTCTAGCAAACCGTGGTGCTCTAAGGCATAAAGCGTGTTAAGTCATATTACCATCTGATTTAAAGCCATCCTCCTGGCTCATGTCTAGACTAGATATCAAACCAAAACCAGTTTCATTCTCAGAGGTTCAAGACTGGCAAGTTGCATATTAAGTAGTACTGTGTGCAGGTTTATTTTTACCACGACAAGTTAAATATGGGTTTTGACTTCTAGTGAAAATTATTTTGATGACTAACACAGGAATGTAGGTGTACTAAAGAATATGAATAGCAAAGGTGCAATAGGTAAATCCTCTAAATTCCACAATAATTAGAGCTTGGATAAAAATAAAACAGCTCAACTAACCACAAGACGTAATATCAGGAAGTTGACGCTGCATGAAGTGCATCAGTTGAACTCGATTGTCATATTGTACAGGTTGCAATGTAAAAATATATGAAGAAAACAAATCTGGGGCCTTAAATTGTAGTAGTAAATGTAGTATGTCCAAATCATAGGACAGAAACAAGATAAAATTAATCAGCATAATATGGAAAATAATGAGGAAAAGCATGGATGAATAACCATGATTAAAATTCCTCTGAACACTGTCCAAGGTAAGCTTGCATAAATTTTGCACAGCATTATAGATTTAGCATGAGCACAAATTCAATGCACCACCTTATCCACAAAGAAAGAATTTTATATAGTTTTCAGGAAGAAGCGAATTGTCAAATCATAGATATAACTCCGTGCGAACATTTACAGCCCGCCCCAACCCTCCCACCTTCCCAAATACCACGAAGGAGAAAGGTAGCGGATGAATTTTTATTGGTCCTGAACCACAGCCACTTACAGCTGCAAATTATTAATCTAAGGATAAACTTATAAGGCCCTGCGGCATTACTCACAAGGTTAAGGAGCATTTGAATCAGGACGTGTGATGGTTATCAATCTTCTTGGTCTTATCTACAATTTGTATGTGTTTCACATTTTTGAGTTGCCTCATCCTGGTGGCATATTTTGAAGCTGAGGAATCTTCATTACTTCGTTAATCACAACCAATCCTCATTACTTTGTTAATCACCGTGATAACAATGCACCCAGTGATTATCTTCTAAATCCAGCAAAATTAGCTTTTTACCTTTCTTTTCCTCATTAAGAACTCGCGCCAATTCCAACAGAGAACCAGATACCTATAACTTTCTCTCAGTTCACTAGGGCCACTACCTCAAACAGCTTGACACTCTACTACGGTCATTATACTTTTTTTTTTTTAAAACCATCGTGCCAGGGCAGCTTATTCGGACCTCGACTAATTACACGGGGTACTTGCTACCTCCCATTATAGTCATATACTTTGTACAAACGTAGCAAGATTGCTACGTTAATATATCCTCCATTTGCTTAATGCACCCGTATTAAAGGTTGCGATATGCACGTGGCCACTTTTCATATGAATCCTTCAACACAAAAAATTAGCGAGAAAATGGGCACAGCCATATGGATACGTCCACTATATTTCTTTCTCTTAATTCCATTATTACATAGTCAATAAAGGGAATTTAAGACTATTCCAATCATATACACACTACATATTCAATGGTTAAGGGTCGGTCTAACCCGACACAAGATACATATCATCACATTCATAAGCCTAAGAAAATTTCCACATGGCAATTGAGTCAGATAATTATTATGAACATAAAACTGAAAGCTAGCATCAATGGAATTAAAAAAAGAACCATTAATCCTAGTAATCAATGTGTGTGAAGAAAAACTAAAAAAAGTTGTAAATAGACAAATACCCCCATTGGGTCCGTCTAAAAACTGCATAATCACAACGCAGAGGCGGACCTAAGTTGCAAGTTATAGATTCATGTGAAACCAATAGCTTTTGCCCAGACCCTATATATGTATTAAGAAATCTACTAAATATCTAAATGTGAACTCAGTTATTATTGTATATATTAGCTTGAGCTCGATGTTGAAACTCATAAACTATAAATCCTGGATCCGCATCTACCTAGGAGAATACATAACCAATCACATTCACAACAAGAATATATTCCAAAACAAAAACAATAAAAGGGCAACACTGACAATTTTCAATATTGGTTAGTCTATCTACCAATTGAGGACCACAAGCACAGTTACTCCCCATAAAAAGAAGAAAAAAACAGATAAAACCCAGGAAAAAAATGTAAGAAAAAAGAAAAACACCTTGCCGTCAATGACAACCCAGCAGTCATCCTTAGTGTTGTGCTGAGAGGCTTCTTCCATTGTGAATAGCTTCGTTAGTGTTGGCATTTTCTCTCAATTAACTTCTAATGGCTTTTTACTTGCAAATTTCTCTTCTCTCAAACAAGTTATACTAAACCCTATATGGCTGAAATACAGAATAATATGGTCTTGCGGCAGTGGTTTTCGTGTGAAAGAGGTAATGTTTTGGTGTGGGTAGCTTTCGGGTCGGGTAGAACTAATCCAAATCCCTAATTATACGATTTGATGTACTACTGTGGTTCGAATATTTGCATTCGGTGAGTTGAATTAAGTCGAATCGTGTGGACTAAGTCAACATGAGTTTATTATATTAGCATTAAATTATAGTTAATTATATAGTACGAATTTTTATCTTAATTGATGATTTAGCCATAATAATTTATTCTTTGTAATCCGCGTCTCATCCCAACTATTCAATATTATTCATTATCTCGACCCTTAAACTAATTTATTGGTGAAACTACAATTATAACTGTAAACAAGTTTCTTTTATGTTGAGGCACAAATACTCCACTCTCTTTAAGAAGGTTGAAAGCAATTAGAGTGAACTTTTTTACTAATATCATAATTATTTTGTCTTATTCCCCGTAAAATTAATTCAATTTAGCAATATTGTTTTATTCCGTCAATCCAAAGCTTCACAAGAACATGCTTTACCATGAGTAAAACACTCTGTTCTTTTAGGTGAAAGATTTATCGGTAAAATTACACCAATAAATCTCATAATGGCAATTAAAAAAAAAAAGGAAAATCTACACAAAAAATTTACCCTCTTTTTCCTCACATTCTCTTTCCCTCATTAATTATTTTCTGTCTTTTTGTGTTTTCTCTCTTATGTTTTTTCCTACATTGCATATTATTCATCTCTTCACTATATGTGTTTTTCATTGAAGGCTTCAAGAGCTTATTTGTACTCTTTTTCCTGCATTCAATCCAGAACATCTTGTTAATAAACTCCATGGATAAGTTAACTCTTCAATCACATACTATGTTTGACTAACTCTGAGGATTATTATTACTAAGAGTTATTATATGATACACAATCTAATGAGAGAAAAGAATAGTGAAACAAAAAAAGATTTAAAAAAAATATTGCTAACAAATGGTATACTATAATAATATGCAATATTTCAGCTGAAATATGAATAAAAATACAGTATCCAACAGTATACCGCTATGGTATCACAATATACTGTAAGAGCATGCAACTATATTGCAACAATATACTATAAACGTATATATATATATATATATATATATACCGAAATAATATATAAGGAGGGTCGGATAATTATTTTGTACGGATAGAATCAAGGTAATTATTTTGATTTCTATGAGTAATCATGTACATATTATTTTGTTTAAAGGGTAACAAATTAAATTACACAAAGTATATAACATGTAAATTATAAGATATCAAGCTAAACATTCTAACAAGAAATATGCATTGCATTATACAATTCTTGCATTACTAATCCTCACATTACAGTCTTCTTGCAAGATAACGGATCATTGAAGCCGCTAGCAATTGAACTAAGTTTGCCACATCCAGATGGAGACCAATTTGGTGCTATTAGCAAAGTGTATACCCCAGCTGATGAAGGTGTCGAGGGCTCCATCTGGGAACTGGCTAAAGCTTATGTTGCAGTGAATGACTCAGGTGTTCATCAGCTAATTAGTCATTGGTTGAATACACATGCTGTGATTGAGCCATTTGTGATTGCAACAAATAGGCAATTAAGTGTGCTTCACCCGATTCATAAGCTTTTGCATCCTCACTTCCGTGACACAATGAACATAAATGCTATGGCAAGACAAATCCTAATCAATGCTGGTGGAGTTCTTGAGAGTAAATATGCCATGGAAATGTCAGCTGTGGTTTACAAAAACTGGATTTTCCCTGATCAAGCACTTCCCACTGATCTTGTTAAAAGAGGAATGGCAGTTGAGGACTCGAGTTCCCCCCATGGCATTCGTTTGTTGATACAGGACTACCCATACGCTGTGGATGGTTTAGAAATATGGTCAGCGATCAAAAGTTGGGTAACAGAATATTGCAGCTTCTATTATAAATCTGATGACTCGATTCTAAAAGACAATGAACTCCAAGCTTGGTGGAAGGAACTCCGCGAAGAGGGACATGGTGACCTAAAAGATGAACCATGGTGGCCTAAAATGGAAAATTGCCAAGAGCTAATAGATTCTTGCACCATCATTATATGGACATCTTCTGCACTTCATGCAGCAGTCAATTTTGGTCAGTATCCTTATGCAGGTTATCTCCCAAATCGTCCTACAGTAAGTCGAAGATTTATGCCAGAGCCAGGAATTTCTGAGTATGAATGGCTAAAGACAAATCCTGATAAGGCATTCCTAAGAACAATCACTGCTCAATTGCAGACACTGCTTGGTGTTTCCCTTATAGAGATATTATCAAGGCATACTTCAGATGAAATTTACCTCGGACAGAGGGACTCCCCTAAATGGACAAACGACGAAGTACCCCTTGCTGCTTTTGAGTGACATTGAAAATCGGAGGTGACCAGATATGGAGGAACAGGTCAGGGCCTATTAAGGCTCCGTACACACTACTCTTCCCAACAAGCGAAGGGGGACTAACAGGCAAAGGAATTCCTAACAGTGTCTCTATATAAACCTTATTATTAAGTAATGAGCCATATGAACAAGTCTGCAAATGGAGAATGGAGAATGAAGAAAGCTGGTGTTTCAATAAATCTTGTAATGATGTTTCATTACTTTTAAGTTTATTTGCCTTATTTCTATATGTTTGATTTATTTCCCTTTTAGCACAACCTGTCATTTGGTTCCAGTTTGTTGGGAGAATAATGCAGATAATAAATCCTGATATTCTGCAACTTGTAATTATTCTGAGTATTAATGATATGCATCTCAGAATCATGTATTAAAAAAATATATATATATATATCAAATTACAAAAATATTTCTTTAGACTCCAACTTCTTAGTTGACTGAAGGATAGATGCAAACATGAAACGTAAGATAACTAGAGAAGACAAACAAGATTGAAATGAAAATAAAGGTGGCCAATGAAGACTAATAACCTGTGAGAGGTTGTAGAACATATCTAATTTAATGGGTTTTGCTTATTTCTTTGATATCTTGATAGATACAGAAAATAATTATTTGGCGGATTGGAGTTTCCAATAGATTAGAGGCAAAATTTAAAATTTTGCTAATCAGGGGTATTTTTGTTTGGATAACATAACAAAAGTTAAATATAAATAATTTTTTAGAGTAAAAGAGTAAATTTGACCAGTTTTCCAAGAAACGCTAAGGAAGACATGAATGACTAATTTTATAAAGTTCAAAGTAATATGAACTTCTCACCCTCTTTGTATAGATGGAATACACATGCTGAAATTCCATTAAAAGTGAAGAGTAGATGTGATGCATTTGATAACAAGAGGTCACTTTTTTTGAAATTTTTTTCTATATATATTTGTAACTATTAGACCGTGTAATTACTAATATAGTAATTTTAAAAATTGAGTAAATATATGGTGGTTTTAAAACTCACGCCTAACAAAGAACATGAATGACTAGTTTTACAAAGGTTAGCACAAATTTGTATCATTTCATTTTAATTTTACTGTTAGGAGTTTCAAGGCGTGTTTGGTATGAAAACATTTCCTGTTGTTTTTTTTTTAATTTTCATGTATGGTTGGCTTAAATATTCTGGAAAATATTTTTCTTATGAACTCATTTTCCTCTAATTGAAAGAAAATGACTTTCTTACGAGAAGGAAGAAAAACATTTTAACTCTTTTGTCAAACTTCCCTATCTCACTTCCCCCTCACCCCACCCCTAATCCCTATACCCTTACTGCCTATCACCCATCATCCCTAACCCTCCCACCCTATCCCCCACCTCTCACCCTCACTCCCTCCACCGCCCACACCCAAAACCCCACCCCACTCCCTCCACCATCCACACCCATAATATTTGTCTAAATATATATATATATATATATATATTTCTTTTGTCACCTAACGGAACACTAAAAAATAAGTAAGAAATCACTTATTTTCTAAAAAAATATTTTCTTTAGGGTTATATAAGCAACTAACGAGAGGAGCTTGGAGTTGTTAGAGTTATTTTTGGAAGACCGGAAATGTTTTAGGGTTATTATGGGAATTGTTACCTATTGTATTGTATTGTTATATCCATCGTTACGTAACGATGAAAATTATTACTTTATGAAACGACGAATTTGATGTGGTGACGTCGTTTCTGTTTAACCAACAATGAGATTTCGGTCAAAGCTTTAACTTTAGAAGAACTCGGGTTACTGATAATCAAAAGTATATATGAAAGAAAGTAATTTTACTAGCAATGATATAATCAGAAGAAAATAAGTAAACCAGTATATTCAGATAGTTTTTCGTGTGTGTTACAATTGACCCACTCTCCCCCTTTTATAGTTATTTTGGGGATATGCGTTTTGCCTTTGTAATAATAAACACATTATGGACAATTAAAGACATTAAATTCTACGTTACATAATCATTGCATTTAATACAGATTCTCTAATGTTTTTAATATTAAGGCTCAATAAATATTGTATCTATACTCCCATGTAGTGTCAGATTCATTCCCCTTAATTCTTGGACTTAAATAAGTACGAGCGTTGAGTCTTTTACATAACCGCTCGTGCTTCTTCCTTTGCCTCTGCTCGTATCTGTTGCAACTCGTGCCTCTTTGCCAGTTGTAACTCTTTGACCAGTCTATGTGCCATGACACGTCATCTTTACACCACTTTAATATGTAAACTCAATTTTTTCCAATACAGATAGTCCTCCCACTTGCCATTTATTCATCGATTGAATATTTGGGAAGTGGATTCCATTAAAAATGAGGATTTTTATCACCATTAATGCTATGACAGAATCGATGCTTTAATTGTCACTTCCGTTTAATACTCTTCGCACGTGTCATCTTTTCATTAGTTCTGCAGTTTTGCAGCTCTTTTTAAGGTTTTTTCACAACTTCACTATTCACGAAGCGTCAGTTATCATTATTATGGTCCTTCCATCATTGTACCTTTTCCTTTAGCGATTGCTTATCAGTATAAATATAACTTCCTTCTTTGTCTTTACCACATAAAGTTTTTTGAATATCCAATTTTTTCAAATCTCTTTTTGCTTCTTCATCGTATCATCATGTCTTCATCAAACCCTAACCCTAGAAGGGTCCCCATAGTTGATAACTTCCTTGATGTCCCCAGTAGGAGCAGAAGAGGAGGTAGGCTTTGTAATTTAGGATCTTCATCCTTGCATGGTTCTTCCCTTCCTTCGCCTAGTTCTGGCCCTTCTTCTAGAACTAGAGGTTCCCTTTCACAAAGATCTTCTTCTAGAGGTAAGGAATCTTCTGAACCTCTTCGTGAACCTCTAGTAGAGGAGATAGTTCACGTGGAACTATCTTTCTATAATGATAAAGAATCTCTTAGAAATCAAGTATCTTCTTTAGATCACGCCAATATCTATCCCACTCAAATCACTGAAGGTTTGATTTCTTTAGTTCGTAGAGACTACCGTTGGGATCATGACTTTCCTATCATTATTCCCTATCCGAATCAAAGAATTACCTCCTACTTAACCGGATTTTCATTTGTCTATACCTACCCTTTCACTTTAGGATTCAAACCTACTACTGATCCTGTTATTCTCGAGTTCTGTCGTTTCTTTGATGTTTGCTTAGGTCAGATTGGCCCAATAATATGGAGGGTTGTCGCTTTTTTGAGGCATTTGACCAACACAGCCAGTGTGCCTTTTACTTTCCCGCATCTGATTCACCTTTACTCCCCTAGACTCTTTTGCAATGGTGTTTTTACACTAGTAGCCAGGAGCAAAAAAGTTCTAGTTAGTCCTGAAGATGATAAAGACCGTGGCTGGTATGCCAGGTTTGTTGCTGCCCCCACTGTTGGTTTAGTGGATTATGAGAACGTTCCCTTCCCTGAGAAGTAAAATTTTGCACGTGAGTCTTCTAACTTTCTCGTACCTTTTTCTTCAATTTTGTTGATTTTTCTAATTTTGCCTTTCTTTTTCAGCAACCATGGGAGTTGTAGAAGATGTTCCCAATTTTCGTGATTGGGTAGACAAGCTATTGAAGATTGCACCAATGGATGGTAGGTCTTGGAAGACCATTTCTCAACGATTTGGTTGGAAAGTAAAAACTCATGGTAAGAGTTTTTATCTTACATATATTTTTTATTTCTCTGAACTAATTTCAATCCTTATTTCTATCAAGATTTTCTATTCGAGGAGTTACTGCCGAGGCGGTCACGGCTTCTCGTATCTCTTTGAAAAGGTCCCAAGAAATAATCTTGGGTTCTTCATCGAAAAGAAAAGCCGTTAATGACCAAGCCTCTGAAGAAGAGGAAGACGTGGGCTCTTTGATAACTAGGCCACGAGCTCGAAGACGCATCATTTCTGATGATGAAGAAGAAGCATCCCCCCGCCGTTCCATTCCCCTTACTGAGTCTATTGAAGCCCCGGTAGTGATTCTTGACGATGATGTTGCTCCCGCTGCTGCTCATGACTCTATTGAGCAGCTTTTTATCAGCGGGTTTGGTGGTGAAGGCTTAGACCCAGTTTTGGATGAAGCGCCTCTGGCTTCTTTTTCTACACCTGTATCTATGACTCCTTCTTTGTCGATCTCGGTTGTTTCTGTTCCTCCCCAGACTGTCTTTACTACTTCTGCAGTCCCTGCTTCCACTGTTCGTCCTTCAACAATTCCTCCCACAATCATTCACCGTGCTGAAGTTGGCTCCTCAAGTAGGAGTGGTGCTATGAGGCAAGTGATCATTAAAGTCCCTGCTGAGGGTAATCTCTTAAGGAAATCAGGTCAAGCATATGTATGGCTAAAGCCCTTAATCGGACCAATTGAAAGAGCCATAGCTTTTTGACTTTGATGAATGATATTGTGCACGCTTCTTTAAAGGTATTCCCCTTATCTTTTTTCCTTTGTCGTGCTTTAAAATTTTCCTATCTTTGAGATTCTCATTTCCCTTCCTTTTTTTTATAGGCCAATCTTATCAACATGGAGATGATAAAAAGGGTTGCCCTTTCAGAGCAATTAGTGCGTGATTCTCAATTTGAGGCGTGCAATCGGAAGGAACATTATGAAAGCCTTCAAATTGATGTGGAGTACTTATAAGAAAGTAAGAGTACCTTGGAGCATCAAGTACGGGCCTTGACTTCAAAGTTGGCAGTTGAAAAGGCTTCCTCAAGTCAAGCGGATAAAGAAAAGGCTCATCTTGAAACCTCTTTCTCCGAGCAGCTGTTCAAGGCAAGTGAAGAGATTAGAGAGTTGAAGGCTCTCTTGGATGAGAAAGAGGCTTATGCTGGAGAGCTCGTGCAGAATTTGACTCAAGCACAAGAAGACCTCCGAGCTTCTTCTGATAAGTAAGTTGGGCGTTTTTGAATTCTCGCCGTGATATCCTAGTTGAAGCTAGCCAAGAGACTTTTAACTTGGAATATGAGTTAACTAAAATCAATGAAACTATTGAGAAAGTTCAGCAAACTCAAGATTTTCCTTCTCTCATGACCGAAGCTTCCGCGAATGTTGAAGTTGATACGGGTATCCCAACTCCTTCAAGCCCAGTTGAGCCCACTGCTGTTGATGCACCTACTTCAGTTCCTACATCTTCTTAGTGATAAGTTTAAGTCACTTGATTTTCTTTGTGTTGTTTTTTTTGTGTTTTTTTTAGAAACATTAAAACCTTGGTCTCATTTAAGGGTTTGTTTTGGAAATTCAAGTCCCCGGACCATTCATGGGGCAGTTTGTATAAACAATTCACAGTTTATGACTAAGTTCGTACTTAGTCTTAAGATTTTTAATATTAAGAAGTTTTCTCGTTACTATCTTGAACTTCCATTTAGTTTATTCTTGCCTTTATTTCTAAAGACTTATAGAATAATTTGCATTTTTATTCTTTAAAAATGCTTCTATTAACTTCATGAATATTTACATTAATCATGAATTTATAAAAGAGCCCCCTTTTATATTCGACACTTAATGAAGAAGACGTCTTGACTTCATAATGGTGTTAACATACGATAAAAGAAATATGAATATACATGTTTCTTTGAAATAACTTTGACAAGTTTTTATTTGAACTTTGTCTAGTTTGGAATAACACTTTAACGTATTTGAATTACATCTATAACTTTCTCGTAACTGTTTTTCTTGTAACAGATTTAAAAAAGAAAAATAAACACGAGGTTTTTATCTATAACCCATTTCAGTACATATACCCTAACTATGGTAAGGTTTTTCTTTGGCCTTAGCTCGTGACTTTGCTCTGTACTTCATTCAATGAGTGAACTTTTCAGGGCTTGATCTTCTTTGCCTTCCTTATACACATGCCCGTATATATTATGTAGTCCCCCAAGTGTTTGAGCATTGAAATATGAAGCCTCGAGCAATTGATTGTTCCTCTCATTTGGTCCTTTCCCTGTAAAGGAAAAACATACGGGACTCGGAGGTACGATATAGATGAAGACTGCTTAACCCGTTTGAATTTCTATCAGAATAATTATAACCCTAGGCCAGAAAGTTTAATTTATTCCACGTGCCTTGCAGGTCATGACTCATCATTTAGTACGAGTTAGCGTTTTGCCTATCATCTAAAATCGTTAGTAAAATTTTAACAATTCAAAAATTAAATTTTAAAATATGGATACCTGACCGTGGGTATTCTTCAGAAATAATATCTCTTTAGATGAACAACATTCCAATGTGACAGAAGTATCTTACCATCCATTGTTTCCAGCTCGTATGCTCCTTTACCTGCAATATCATGAATTCTATAGGGTCCTTCCCATGTTGGACTTAATTTCCCTGAGTTAGCTGCCTTCGTAGATTGAAAAACCTTGTTGAGCACGAAGTCCCCAATTTTGAAGAATATGAGGCGTGCTTTTTGGTTGTAGTATCATTCTATGACTTGCTTCTGTGCTGCCACTCTTATTAGTGCAGCTTCTCTTCTTCCTTCAAGTAAATCAAGATTTACACGTATTTCCTCGTCATTAGATTCTTCTGTCGCTTGTGTGAATCGTGTACTCAGTTCTCTTATCTCAACTAAAATTAAAGCTTCAGCTTCATAAACCAATGAAAATGGTGTTTCTCCTGTACTTGTTTTTGCTGTTGTGTGATATGCCCATAAAACACCACGTAACACTTCTGGCCAATTACCTCTGGATTCCTCTAAACGTTTCTTTAAATTGTTGATAATGACTTTGTTTGTTAACTCAGCTTGCCTATTACCCACCGGATGATAAGGTGTGGATGTAATCCTTTTGATTTGCCAACTTTGAAAGAACTCTATGATTTGAGTGCCTATAAACTGAGGGCTATTATCACACACGATTTCTTTTGGCACACCAAATCGGCATATGATATTCCGCCAAATGAAATCTCTAACTTCCTTTTCTCGCACCTGTTTGAATGCTTCTGCCTCCACCTATTTAGTAAAATAATCAGTGAGTACGAGCAAAAAATTTACCTGACATTTTGCTTGTGGTAGTGGACCCACGATATCCATCCCCCACTTCATAAATGGCTATGGTGCAATGACCGGATGTAGTAACTCCGCAAGCCTATGCATATTATTACTTTACCTTTGGAATTTATCACATTTAGCCACGAAACTTTTCGCTTCTTCTTCCATTTTGGGCCAATAATAACCTGCCATAATTAAGGTTCTTACCAATGACCTTCATCCTGCGTGATTCCCACAATGCCCCTCGTGTATTTCTCTCATTACATATTCCGTCTGAGAAGGTCCGAGGCATCTTGCTAAGGGACCACCAAACATTTTTCGGTAAAGATTGTCTTGCTTTAAACAATATCGAGCAGCCTTTTTTCGAAGCACATGAGTTTTTTTCTTATCTTCAGGGACGGTACCATACTGCAAAAAAACAACAATATCATTCCTCCAATCCCAAGTTAAGTTATTAAAATTTACCTCATTCTTATCGAGGTCGAGA
Source organism: Nicotiana sylvestris (assembly GCF_000393655.2). Lineage (NCBI taxonomy): Eukaryota > Viridiplantae > Streptophyta > Magnoliopsida > Solanales > Solanaceae > Nicotiana > Nicotiana sylvestris. The sequence goes on from NC_091066.1 coordinate 154,499,391, forward strand.
ACTGAATGAGACAAATGAATAACTGAAGCATTTTCATTGCTTGCCACATCTGCCGCAGATGCAAGATTAGTTAAGGCGTCGGCTTCAGCATTTTCATCCCTTGGTCTTAGTGTTACTTTCCAGGTTTGAAATTGCTTTATCAAATCCCGTATTTTCGCTAAGTATTGTTGCATCCTTGCTTCACTGACCGTATAAGTCCCCAGCATTTGATTAACTACGAGCTGTGAATCGCTTTTGATTATAATCTGATTTATGCCGAGTTCTCGTGCCAGTTCTAAACCTGCAATCATAGCTTCATACTCTGCCTCATTGTTAGTTATAGAACGACATTTTATGGCTTGTCGAATGATTTCACCCGTAGGTGGTACCAAAATAATCCCTAAACCAGTACCCTTTACATTAGATGAACCATCAGTAAACAAGGTCCAAGTTCCTGGGTTAGCTTCGTTGAACACCTACAACTCTTTTTCTGCTTCTAATTGCATCCATTGGCTAAAATCAGCGACGAAGTCAGCTAACACTTGAGATTTTATAGCAGTTCTAGGTTGGTAGGTGATATCATATTCACTTGATTCTATAACCCACTTAACTAACCTACCTGACAATTCATGCTTATGTAATATATTGCGTAATGGATAAACAGTTACTACAGCAATAGGATGACATTGAAAATAAGGCCTTAATTTTCTAGATGCCATGATTAATGCAAGTGCAAGTTTTTCCAACTGAGGGGACCGTGTCTCCGCATCTAACAAAGATTTGCTAACATAATAGATCAGAAATTGCTTACCTTGGTCCTCACGGACTAAAACAGTACTTACCTCTACTTCTGAAACAACAAAGTAGATGATCAGTCTTTCTCCAGCCTTTGGTTTTGCGAGCAATGGTGGATTTGATAAATATGTATTTAAATTTTTGAGTGTCTGCTGACATTCCTCGTTCCATTCAAAGTGATCTTGCTTTTTAAGAGTTGAAAAGAATTTAAAACACTTTTCTGATGATTTAGAAATGAATCTTCCCAAGGCTGCAATTCTCCCTGTCAACCTCTGCACTTCTTTTTTGCTTGAAAGCATATCAGGAATTTCTTCAATATCCTTAATCTGTGGGGGGTTCACTTCAATACCACAGTTAGAAATAAGAAAACCCAAAAACTTACCAACGCGACACCAAATGCACATTCTCTGGATTTAATTTCATATTAAATTTGCGGAAAATCTGAAATGTATCAAACAAGTGTGATATATGATCTTTCGAATGCTGAGTTTTAACGAGCATATCGTCTATATAAACCTCTATAGTTTTCCCAGATGTTCTTGAAACATTTTAGTAACCAGCCTTTGATATGTTGCACTAGCATTTTTGAGACCAAAAGACATTACTTTATAACAGTAAGTCCCCCTGTCTGTTATGAATGAAGTTTTTTCCTTATCTACCGGATCTATTTTGATCTGATTATACCCTGAATATGCATCTAAAAAACTTAATAGTTCATGCCTTGCAGTAGGATCAATTAGCTGATCTATATGTGGTAGTGGAAAAGAATCTTTAGGACAAGCTTTATTAAGGTATGTGTAATCCACACAAACTCGCCACTTACCATTATTCTTTGGAACTACGACAGTATTGGCTAACCAATTAGGATACTTTACCTCGCGGATGGATCCAATCTTTAGCAATTTTTGAACCTCTTCTTGAATCACCTGATTCTTGAAAGTTCCTTGCTTTCTTTTTTTTTTTTTTGACAGGAGGGTACGTTGGGTCTTCATTCACTTTGTGAGTCATTACCTCCGGTGGTATTCCTGTCATGTCAGAGTGGGACCAAGCAAAACAGTCCACGTTAGTTTTCAAAAATTCAATTAATTTACCTCTCATGCCTTGGCTTAAATTAGCCCTTACGTAGACTTTCTTATCAGGCCATTATTCAAATAACATCACAACCACTAGTTCTTCAATTGTTGTTTTGTTATTTTCGTTTTCTTCTGGTTCTTAAATGGTATCGGGCCTTGAATCCACATATGTTCGCCCTTGTTCAGTTGAAGTTTGTGTTGTGGTGCCCTCAACTACCTTCTGTGATTGCTATTTTTCTTCTTTTTTCGTACTTGAATCTACTACAGAATTGATGCTCCTGGATGTAAGTTGATCCCCGTAGATTTGACATATTGCCCATGGTGATGGAAATTTAATAACTTGATGCAAGGTTGAAGGAACGACATCCATTTCATGGATCCATGGTCTCCCAAGGATCATATTGTAAGCCATCTCCATATCTACTACTTGAAACTTTGTATCTTTGACAACTCCTTATGCGAATGTGGTGAGTGTTACCTCTCCTTTCGTCACAACACTAGAATTGTCAAATCCAGATAAAGTATGCGCCTTTGGTATTAATTTATCCTCAGCTTGCATCTCACGTAATACTCTTAGCAAAATAATGTTCGCGGAACTACCTGGATCAATCAAAACTCGTTTCACACTAGTATCATGTACAATTAAAGATATTACCAGGGCATCGTTATGAGGAGATAATACGCCACCTGCATCAGTATCATCAAATGTAATGTTGTCTTCCTCTAATACATGTCGCACCCGTTCCCCTTGAGTAATTGTGACTTTGAAAATTTTATTAGTTGCAGTGTACGTTACGCCATTGATGTCTTTACCCCCGCTTATAACATTGACGGTCCTTTTTAGAGAAGGTGGTTTAGGGGGTTCTTGCCTATTCTTCATGTAAGCTTGCTTACCTTTCTCACTGAATAACTCGGTGAGATACCCTTGTTTTAATAAATGATCAACTTCACTTTGTAAAAACATACAGTTTGCTGTTTTATGCCCGTGATCATTATGGAACTCATACCAATGATCAGGGTTGCACCTGTTTGGATTCGATCTCATCTCTTTTGGCCACCGTACCTTGTCACCAATGCTTCTCAAAATAACTACGAGCTCGGAAGTGCTCACATTGAAATTGTAACCGCCAAATCTCGCCTTCAAATTTCTATTATCATCTCGTGACTCATGGGTGTTTCGGTCATTCCTAAATCTTGATGAAGAGCCCGACTCTCTATTCCTTGATCCGTGATCATACCTTTGATTGTCGTGTTTTGACCGTGAATCTTTTCCCGCAGGTCCCATGTATGGCTCATACCTGTTTTTATCGAACCTCTTTTCGGTTTTCGCCCGTCTCGAACTTGCTTTTTTTTTTGGAATCGTGGAACAGTATCTTCTTCTATCCTTAGCTTCGTGCTATACCTGTTGTAAACGTCATTCCATGTTGTAGCTGGGAATTCACGAAGACTTTCATTGAATCGCCTCGTAGCTTCTGAGCTCTTTCCATTCAAGTTACTTGTGAAAGCTATAGCTGCCCAATTATCAGGTACATGTGGTAATGTCATTCTTTCACGTTAGAATCCATCCACGAACTCCCTAAGAAATTCTGAGTCCCCTTGCTTGATCTTGAAAATATCTTCCATTCTTTTTTTGACTTTTTGAGCTCCCGAGTGTGCTTTGATGAAAGAATCTGCAAGCTCAGCAAAAGAATTTATAGAATTTTCGGGAAAATAAGAATACCATGTTAATGCACCCTTGATGAGTGTTTCACCGAATTTTTTGACTAATACTGATTCAATCTCCTGCTTGGTCAAGTCGTTGCCTTTTACACCTGTTGTAAATGCAGTCATGTGGTCTCGTGGGTCTGTTGTTCCATCGTATTTAGGAATATCAGGCATTTTGAATTTCTTCGGAATTGGGAGGGGAGCAACCCTTGGCTTCCAGGGTTATTGCGAATATTTATCCGTATCTATCCCTTTGATTACAGGCGGCACCCCGGGTATTTGCTCTATGCGGTCATTTTGCTCCTTGAGCTGTTTCTGCAATGTTAGTACTAAATTTTGTAAATCAGAATTGACTAAGTTACCTGGTTCTCCCTCCTGTGATTCGCTGGGAGTTCCACCGCTACCTGAATTAACAAGCCCGGAACGAGGGTTCTCCAAAGTGTTGTTATTTGGAGTGAGTGTGGGTGGTTCAGCAGGTAACTGGCTAGCAAACGCCTCAAGAGCTTTATTGACCTGTGCAGCAATTAGTTTCTGCAAAGCTTTATCGATAGCTTCAACATTTTCAAATTAAGCGTTTCCATTTGTATGAGATCCATCAGGAGAGCCTTCACGAGACCGCCAAGGAGAGCCTCGTGGAGAAGGGACCGGGGTTTGATTATCCCGTGGATTTCCCTAAAGTTGTTGGTTTCCTTGAATGCTGTCATTGTTGTTCGACATGGTTGATACAACAAGGAAAGTTAAGCTAAAAGAGGGTAGATTATCAGATTTTCGGTAACAGAACCAATTTGTTTAACCAAAAAATGAGATTTCGGTCAAAGCTTTAATTTTAGAAGAACTCGGGTTATTGATAATCAAAAGTATATATGAAAGAAAGTAATTTTACTAGCAATGATATAATAAGAAGAAAACAAGTAAACCAGTATATTCAGATAGTTTTTCGTGTGTGTTACAATTGACCCACTCTCCCCCTTTTATAGCTATTTTGGGGATATGCGTTTTGCCTTTGTCATAATAAGACCATTATGGACAATTAAAGACATTAAATGCTACGTTACATAATCATTGCATTTAATACAGATTTTCTAATGTTTTTAGTATTTAAGGCTCAATAAATACTGTATCTATACTTCCATGTAGTGTCAGATTCATTCCCCTTAATTCTTGGACTTAAATAAGTACGAGCGCGGAGTCTTTTACATAACCACTCGTGTCTCTTCCTTTGCCTCTGCTCGTATCTGTTGCAACTCGTGCCTCTTTGCCAGTTGTAACTCTTTGACCAGTCTATGTGCCATGACACGTCATCTTTACACCACTTTAACATGTAAACTCAATTTTTCCCAATACAGTTTTGTTGCTTTTTTCTCTAGTCTTGCCTTTTCATATTATTAAATAATCATATTTTATCATTTACACTACTTTTTCTATAATAATTCTACTTCATATTCTATTTTTTCATAGTAATATTACAAATTTATTTTTCATATTCATCAAATTATGATAAACAATATAATCTATAATATTTATGGAACATACAATATAATGCAATACGATATTAATGATTCGCTCAATAAAAATCGCTTCGCACAGGTTTATCGCAAACACTTTTCTGCCCAGGTCGTCTGTTTTTCTTGCTCTTCTTATTCTTCTTTCTTATCTTGTACGACGGCTTCCATCTAATAACTCTATCGTTCTACTCCTTGTCCAACCGGAAAGAAGAAAAAGTTTCAAAAGAGTTCGGTTTTGCTAATAAACAATATAGAAGCCGCATACTTTCCCAAACAAAACCTCGTTTCTCACTCATACAAAAATCGAATTTGAGAATTTGGGACTGAGAAGAAGAAGAAGGAGCCATGGGAGAAAGGAAAGTATTGAACAAGTATTATCCGCCGGATTTCGATCCGGCGAAGATTCCACGGCGGAAACAGCTTCCGAATCAGCAGATGAAAGTGCGCATGATGCTTCCTATGAGCATTCGTTGTGCTACTTGCGGCAATTACATCTATAAGGGCACCAAATTCAATTCCCGAAAAGAGGACGTAGTTGGCGAGGTATTTACAATTTTTACCCCTTTGCTGTTATTGCTAACCCTTGCAATTAGGGAATCTGGGATTTCTGTTATATGTATTGCCCAATTGAGAATTTTGTGATATTGGTCCGGTGAACTTTAATTTTTTGTTCTTGTGTTATTTTGGAGATGCTTTTGTTTCATTTTGAAGTGTCATGAGTATCTGATAAACCTATGTATGTAGTGGCAATTGGAATTCTTGTTAGGTTTTAGAATGGCTGACTGTTGGTTAAAAATTGGATAATACTTATGTTCCGAATCTCATTTGGATAGTACATATATTGGGTGACTGTTGGTGAAAGATTCGAACTTGGCTTTGAAACGGATAGCTGAATTAAATCAAATATGTATAGAGGTTTGGCAAATTGCTGTTAATTAGTACTAGATTTGTCTGTTTAGTTAAACACCAAGGAATTGCTTCTTCGTGCTGCTAATGTTCTTAAATTTGTTTGTCACCAGATATATAGAAAGCTTTGACATGATGACATCTATGTATTGGCCAAGAAATCCGCCGACTTCCTTTCCTTGATCGCAAGCTATAAGATTCCTACCATACACTTTGATATCTTGGATGAACTTACGACTTAAAACCATGATAATATCCCCTTAAAATACCTTAGTGGTCATACTCAGTGTCACTCTAATTAATACATCATCGGCGAAGTAAATTGACCTACCCTGCACTATGTTGTTATCTTCCAGTAGCTTGGTAGCCATTTATATAGCTCTTTCCCTGCCCTTATCCATCATTTGGCTGAGGACCTCCATAGAGAAAATGTATAGGATAGGAGCAGATGATTTGCTGATTTAAATCCGCATTGTAATCTGAATATATTTGGATGCAACATAATCAGGAACCGGAACATGAGAATGAAAATAAACAACCAGATCCCACCTTAAACCCATTTTCCCCAGCTGAATATTAAGAAAAGAGTGCTTGGTGCATGATTTTTGCAAGTCAAGATTGCACAGAAATTTGGAATTTCATCCTTCACTCTTGAAAGTGGCTATTTTATCCCTAAATCATAGAAATTGATAATGGCTCAATAACAATTAGTGAAACATCTAAAATTTGTTTACAAAAAAGCAACAGTAGAAATAAATCATCTAGTGTCTGTCTTCTTGCAATGAAAACATGTTGTGTATAAGTCTATAAGAGGCATCTTGTTAAGAAATTTATTTTTTAGTTTAAGAGAGAGTAGCTTGACATTAAACATACTAACTAGCCAGTCTGAAGTCCTTACTCAGTATGCCCCTTTGTTTTTAGAAATTTGAGCAGTAAGTTAGGCTGAGATAATTTTTTTTTTTTTTTTTTTTTTTTGTGGAATGGTCAAACAGTGATAATTCTTTCAAAAGTTACACTAGTAGAAATCAGTCTAATATATTCATATGTTCTGTGTGTATATATCTATATCTATGTATGTATATGTTGTTGATGTGAATTATAATCACGTGTCAAATTATGCAGACCTACTTAGGAATACAAATCTTCAGATTCTACTTCAAGTGCACAAAGTGTTCCGCAGAGATTACCTATAAGACAGATCCAAAAAATTCCGATTATACTGTTGAATCAGGTGCAACTAGGAATTTTGAGCCTTGGCGTGGCCAAGATGAGGTAAGAATTTTATCAACTTAAAGTCCTATTCACCATTTTCTTCCCCAGTGGAAGGAGTGTGAACCCTATGTTATATAAATTTCCAATTTTTAGGTAGTAGGTTCCAGAATCTTGTGAATTCATGTTTATGTTTTTATGTTTGTTTAGGAAATGGAGAAGGAGAAACAGAAAAGAGATGCTGAAGAAATGGGTGATGCAATGAAGTCATTAGAAAATAGAACCTTGGATTCGAAGAGAGAAATGGATATTATGGCTGCATTAGATGAGATGAAATCCATGAAAGTGAGTCTTGAAGTTATTTCTTCACTTTTTTCGTGACTAAATTATTTTGTGATCTGGATTTACACTTATGTATGTTTTTTTCGCACTATATTGCTGTGTTTTAATATATATTTTTCTGCTAGTTTCTTACCTTGTTCTTCCATTTTTCCAGTCGAGACATGCAACTGTGAGCGTAGATGCAATGCTTGAAGCTTTGCAGCGGGCAGATGAGGCAAAGGTATGATTGTGTTTTATATTGTTTTCCCACTTGAATAGGAGTGAAAATGTTGCCCTTGATGACTAGCGTTCAGCATTATCACAATACTGTTGGTTGATAAATTTGGAGAACTTCAAGTTCATTCCTACATAAAGTTGCTAATGTTATGAACTTCTTTTGACATATACTGTGGCTTTTGCTTGAGATCAGTTGTGACCAAAGCTTTCAAAAGCCTTAGTAGTTTATCAGATCAAATTAACATGCTCCACTATCGGGATTCTGGACCTTTTTTTTGGGATTCTATATGCTCAAATGACGATATAGCTCCTATAATTAAGAATCAAATCACAGGCTAAATTCTTCTGTTTACTTCTTGAACACCATCTCGTATTAGATGTTGAGTGGTTGCCTACCTCAACCTCAAGACACCTGTTCAAACTCTGGGAGAGAGGGGATGACCAAACTTAAAAGAAATGGGTGAAACCACACATTTCAAACTCTATGACATCATTGGAGATGTTTAACCGGTAGCGAAGAATCACAGAGGTTCTTAGCACTGAAAATATCTGTAGAAGGTTGAGTCCAGTAAGAAGTATGAAGAGTCGAAGGAGTTTAAAAGAAAGTATTCACTTAAATGATTGGTTATTCAGGGTGATGAAAACAATTATGTGATTAAGATCTACTAACTAATAGGGGAGCTCCAGTAGTGCCACTCTTCACCGGATCGTGATGGTTTATGAAGATCTGTTGAAGAACATTTTTATAATTATTTGATGAGTAGGTGAAACATTTGATGGACTGCCTTGTTTACCATATTAATGCTTGTCCTGACAGGCGAGGAAGCTGGAGGAAAAAGATGAAGCTCTCATAAGATCAGTTTTCCAGGTTGGTATATGATAGTCTGAATACCTGTTATTTGTTCATAGATATTTGTAAGAGCTTTAATTTCTTAAGAAGTTTTGTTGGTCTTGTGATTTCAAATCAGGGTTCAAGAGAGATAATCAAAAGAATTTCTGATGAAGAGCTTGAGGAGGACGATGATGATTTAGCTTTTTTTGCCCCAGAAAGTTCAGGGTCAGAAAACAACTCTCTTAAGGTACAAGTGGCTGGTCATTTAATTCAGTTTTCCATCTTTTATGTTGCATCAACCTGCTTCTATACAAAATAGACTTTAATACATGTCGTGTATGATTATGCTTTGTTCATGGGTTTGAATACCAAGAAAGTACCATACATTAGATCTACAGTTTTATCTATGTGATTGTCCTGATGACATGTACAAATTTTCCGCCTGCCTTCATATAATTTGTAAACAATTTCCTACTTTGTTCAGTAAATCAGACATGAACAATTTGCTATGTCCTCTTGAGTTAGTCGTAACTTTGAAGTTGGTGTCTTATTTTCTCTTTGTAGCATCTTGCAGATACAAATAGTATACACACAATAATCACGTGGTCCACAATCAGACAAAAATCAGGTGGTCCATGTAGACTTAACTAAAGATAGAGCACAATGGAGACCTACCATCCTTGGAAGTTGTCTCAAAAGATCTATAATCTTTGGAATCGGTGTAGGCTTAGCTAAAGATAAGATAGAAAAGAAGAAAAAGATCCATATAGGTGATACTTACTAGTTAGGAATATGCTAATTTGTTAGAGAACTATTAACGCTAGTACTATGTTTTATTTTTAATTAATTTATTTATTTATTTATTATTATTATATTATTATTATTATTATTACTAGTGGGATAAGGTCTGCGTACACACTACCCTCCCCAGACCCCACTAGTGTGATTTTACTGGTTCGTTGTTGTTGTATTATTATTATTATTACTATTACTATTCCTTCCGTTTCAAAAAGAATGAACATATTTCCTTTTTTGTCAGTTCCAAAAAGAATGACCCTTTTCTAAATTTGGAAATAATGTAACTTTAAACTTCCCATTTCACCCTTAATCAGATGATTTATAGCCACACAAATATTTATACATTGATTTGGACTACAAGTCTCAAAAGTCCTTTTTTTCCTTAAACTCCGTCCCGGTCAGATAGGTTCAAACGAATTGAAATGGAGGGAGTATTATGTTTATGTATATATATATATATATATATATATATATATATAAATAGCCCCATATATATATATATATGATTATGATATGAGTTGAGCTTAACGAAAGAAGTAGGATTCATATAGTCGACCCCAACATTATTTAGGACTGAGGTATAGTTATTGACGTTATTGTCCATAGAACTAAGAGAATAATAAGGAGGATTGGTTTGAGTAATAATTAGAAAATTTTCAGGGCTAGCTCTTAGAGTCTAGCACCCCGAAAATGGGGTGTGATGTGATGGCGCCCAATCTATCTTACTCGCGGAGCAAGCCCTGTTCTTTCTAATTGTAAGCGTTAACAAGGTTATTAAAGCTGACCAATTATGAATAACTTTTAATAATACCATCTAAAAAAATAACTAAGAAGAGTTTAGAAAAACTTTATCAGAAAATCTGAACCTACGAATCACAAGTCATGAGCCTCGAAGGACTGAAATTGAGAACAATGTATTCGGGGCATTCTCTTGGAATAACAAAAATATCTAAATAACTGAATGTCTGGAATAGTCAACCAACAACAACAACAAACCCACTTTAATCCCATAAATGAGGCCTGGGGAGGACGCAGACCTTACCCCTACCTTATAGAGATAGAGAGGTTGTTTCTGATAGACCCTCGACTCAAGGAACAATGGAGATAAAACAACCAAGTAGCAAACAATAGTAACAACAATGTAATATGGTAACGGGCGCGAATGCCACAACATGTAATAATAAAAAACCATGAATACGAAATTATAAAAATAGCCCTAGTACTACTGGTAAGCCTAGGAGGAAGACACTACTATCTGTCAACCTATAATCCTAATCCTTGACCTCCACACCTTCCTATCGTGGGTCATATCCTCGGTAAGCTGAAGTAATAACATGTCCTGCCTAATTACCTCTCCCCAATACTTCTTAGGCCTATCCCTTCCCTTCCTCAGACCCGCCATGGACAACCTCTCACGCTTCCTGACCGGAGCATCTATGTCTCTCCTCTTCACATGCCCGAACCATCTCAGCCTCGATTCCCACAACTTGTCCTCCACAGATGTCACTCCTACCTTGTCCCTAATAACTTCATTGCTAATCATGTCTTTCCTGGTATGCCCACACATCCATCTCAACATCCTCATTTCAGGTACTTTCATCTTCTGTACATGGGACTTCTTGGCCACTCAGCCCCATACAACATAGTCGGTCTAACCACAACTCTATAGAACTTGCCCTTAAGTCCAGGTGGCACATTCTTATCACACAAAACACCTGAGGCGAGCCTCCATCTCATCCACCCCGCACTAATACGCTGAGTAACATCCTCGTCAATCTCCCTGTTGCCTTGAATAATAGACCCAAGATAGTGAAAACTATCTCTTTTGGGGATGACTTGAATACCAATTTTCAGTTCCTCTTCTTCTTCAGGCATCCCATCAATGAACTTGCACTCCAAGTACTCAGTTTATGACCTACTCAACTTGAAACCTTTAGACTCCAGCGTTTGTCTCCAAACTTCCAACTTAGCGTTAACTCCGTCTAGCATCTCGTCAATCAGAACTATGTCATCAGCAAATAGCATACACCATGGCATTTCCCCTGGTATGTGTCGCGTCAGCACATCTAACGCTAAGACAAACAAAAAGGGCTAAGAGCCGATCCCTAATGCAACCCCATCTCCACTAGGAAATGATTCGAGTCTCCTCTCGCAGTCCTCACACGAGTCTTCGCTCCCTCGTATATATCCTTAATCGCCCTAATGTACGCTACCGGGACATCGCTAGCCTCTATACATCTCCATATGACCTCTCTCTCGATTTTATCATAGGCCTTCTCTAGGTCAATGAATACCATATGCAAGTCCTTCCTCTCCCTATACTGCTCCACCAATCTCCTCACAAGGTGAATGACTCTGTAGTAGACCGTCCCAACATAAACCCGAACTAGTTCTCGGAAATAGTAACACTATGTCGCTCTCTAGAGCCGTCAAAATGGGTTTGGCCCGTGAGACCAGCCCAACCCAACTCGCTATTTGGGTAGGGCTAGGTTGGGATTTTTTTAGCCCATTTAAAATTGAGGCGTATAAGCTGGCCCAAGTCAGCATGCTGGTCCTTGAGGCTTGATCGAGGCCGGCCCGTCGGGCAAAAATTAATTAAATTCAAATTTAAATATTTTAAAAAGTAAAAATTAAAAAACTCTTAAATATAATCCCCATTTTCCAACCTTAAATTGCTCATTTACCTTTCCATATCAACTAGAATTTATATTTTTGATATGCATGTAGTAGACAAGATTAATTTTTCTTTTGCTTAATTAACAACGAACCAGGAAAGTTTTAAGTGGCCATTAATAATTTTTTCAAAAAAGAAAATATTACTTTAAGTGGCCAATGATCAATTGGTTACTTTAACATATTATTAATTATTAAATTGCTCTTCAGTAGAAAAAGATCAAGTTTTAATAGCCAAAGAAAATTAACAACACTAGCAAATTTCATTAATTTCAAAAATTTTATGGACTATAATGATGAAATCAATAAATAATGTTAAACCTAAATTAAAAAACCTTAACATATAAACTTATTGAAGCAATTCCTGAACCTAAGCACCACCAAAGGATGTGGTGCAGTGGATGAGACTGCTCTTCCCTTAACCAGAGGTCTCGAGTTAGAACCTTGGGTATGGAAAAATCTTTGGTAGGGAGCGCTTCCCCCCGAATGGGGCCCTACGCGACGCGAATCCGGATATAGTCGGGCTCCAATGCGGGTATCGGACACCTAGTGGGAAACCAAAAAAAAATTCCTGAACCCAAGGAAAGTGAAAGAAAAGTACTAAAAAAATATTTATGTAATGTTAAAAAAAGAAGAGCTAGATATATAGAGAATTTGCATTTCAATTACGAGATTGCTTACCAATTATCAAGATTCTTGTACACTCTAAATAAACAGAAGTCGTTCATATGATTAAGAGATTATGCCACAGAAAAATATCTAAAGATTTAAAAAAATATTTTTTTCTAAAAAAATTGAAGGGCTGGCCCGCCCTAGCCCGCGGCCCTCTTAGGGCTGGGCTGGAGGGCCGCAGGCTAGGGCTGGCCATTTTAAGGCCCGTATAGATGGAGGACCGGTCCGTCCTAACCCACCAAATTTAAAAGCCCACGAGGCTAGGGCTGGGTTGGGCTGGGCTAGCCCGCTTTGACAGCTCTACTCCTCTCCACCACCCTCTCCCAAACTTTCATGGTATGACTCAGCAGCTTGATACCCCTATAGTTGTTACAGTCCTATATATCACCTTTGTTTTTATACAACGAGATCAACAAACTCCACCTCAAATCTTCGGGCATCTTCTTCGTCCTGAAAATGACATTAAACAAACCGGTAAGCCACTCCATGCCTGCCCGACCCTCTTCCTTCCAAAATTCCGCTGGGATCTCGTGAGACCTAGTAGCCTTACTCTTGCTCACCGTCCGGCGTCCGCATTGCCCCCTCCACCTCCTCGCTGATAATATGCGGGCAAAACCCAAAATCCCTTTGGCTACCTGTATTTTTCAACTCACCTAGCACGATGTTCCTGTCCCCTCCCTCGTTCAAGAGTCTATGGAAGTACTCCTGCCATCTACGCCTGATACACACCTCTTCCACTAGAACCTTACAATCTTCGTCTTTTGTGAGAATGCACGGGAGAAAAATCTATTTATTAACAATGATAGAATGAGCCTTGTATAATACATATTTTACTCCTGCTACATATGGGGATATATTCTATTTCTACTACATATGGGACCAGGACATATTCTACGCCTACTACATATGGTACTAGGACTATTTACACATAACTATCTAACACTCCCCCCCAAGCCGGTGCATACAAATCATATGTACCGAGCTTGTTACATATGTAAGTAATGAAGGACTTGGTGAAAATATCTGCAAGCTGATCATTCGACATACAAGGCTACTAGATTCCCCTTGAGCAACAAAACCAAGTGGTTGCTGATAAACATAAGTTGGCCGGAATTTGATTTAAATTGGATGGGTAGGCTCGAATTTGCGAAGAGAAGACATTATCCTGAAGTTCTCCCAAAAATTGGTCGGAAACAGCCTCACTCGCCGGCGCGTGGACGTTAGAACTTCGTCGGAGAAATATCTTTGGCAGCCCGTGCGTCCTTTTTTGCCGGAGCTTTTTATAAGGGTTATTCGCCGAGCCCTGATCTACTTCCTGGTGGTGTTGGTTTTTGCGCAATACTGGCAGATACTATTGTTTTTGCGGACAAACTTGTTTTTGCCGGGAAAAGGGCTTCTAGTTGAATATTTTCTCTTTCCGGAGTTGCTGGAATTTATGCACAACGATAAATTTCTCACGATTGCTCTGATACCATGTGAGAATGCACAAGAGAAAAATTTATTTAGTAACAATGATACAATGAGCCTTATATATAATATATATTCTACTCCTACTATATATGGGACTAGGACATATTCTATTCCTACTACATATGAGACTAGGACATATTCTATGCCTACTACTTATGGGACTAGGACTATTTATACATAACTATCTAACATCTTTGATGCACCGCACTTGGTCCAAGTCCCGAGCCTTCCTCTCCCTAATATTGGCTAACCTGTACAGCCTCCTGTCGCCTCCTGTGCTCCCAAGAATCTCATACAATCGCTCAAAAGCTGCAGTTTTAGCCGCCGTGACTGCCAATTTTGCCTCTTCCCTTGCCTTCTTATAACACTCCCTACACGTCCTCTTCTCCTCCTTGTCTGTGCTCTCCACTAGCTTCAAGTGTGCCGCTTTCTTAGTTTCCTCTTTTCCTTGGACCTCCTCATTCCCTGATTGCTTGCCATTTTATATAGGTTGCGAAATTCATCCGTTAGTGCCACAGGTCCCAGCCACTTATCCTTCCATAACTTTAATACTAGGAAGTAACAAAAATTACCTTCAAACAGTGCCTCCACAAACCCTAAGTTTTGGGTCTTGAAGAACTCCTTGATTCATGGGTGGAAACCTAGATTTTAGGAATTAGAAGGTGTTAAGTGATGATAATTTCTTTTTTATAATGTGAATTCATGGTAAAGATCTAACCTTGCGGGAGTAGTGTGGAACCCTAGATTGATTTTTCCTCAAAAGCTCTTAAAAAGTGATAAGAGAAAGAGTAATTTTTCTTTCTTCCCGTCTCCCCTTTTTATACTTGGAGCAGGGCTTATGCGTGCCAACATGTAGTTATGCGTGCCAACATGTAGCTATGCGTGCCAACGCGTAGAGAGACCCCATCCCTTTCTCCCCTTTAGCTTGTTCTCTTGAAATGGCCACACTTACTATGTGTGGCCACGCCTTGGCAGTTATGCCACTCTTTGGTAAACGGGTCATTACTTTTGTAGGAATGTCAGAATGATGAACGGTTTGAAGTTCTGGAAACTAAACTCAGAGACCTTTTATTTTATAAATGGCTCCTATCTCAATTCATTATAAATTGGGAGATATGACAGTTTGAAGTCGGGACATTTGCGACTATGTTTGCTTCTTCTCTGAAATACTTATTTGTTTCATACCTCCTCGCCCCTCTCCTAAACAACCGTGCTACCTTCCAAACATAAAATGTAGGAATCATATACCTTCAAAACTTTTCAAACACCAGTATGTCCCACTTAGAGCCTGAACATGGACGTAATGCTTAGCAAAAAATCGGGGGCAACGCTAGAGATAGTTGTTATGCTCTAAGGTGAAGCACCTTGTAGATCTGTTATCGTCACTTGAGCAATCTTATATATTGTTTATAAAACTGGTAGTGTTCCTAATTTGTCGTCCATCAATGGTTGAGTAAATAGACTTGGGATTATGTGCGGGAACTCACTTTTAGGCTCCTTGGCTACAAACTGTGTTTTAGGTTCACTTATGATATCAGAACCTTTTCTACACTAGAATAGTAAGCTTAGTCCCCTTTGCTCGGCAACTTGAGTGCACAGGAAAGTACCATAATGCTGTTGAATTCGCTCAAATTACCCCCAAATGACAATCTTGGAAGTAGAGTTTTCTTTCAACGCCTTGGCTGTAGCACGAAGCTTGTCTTGGAATCTTTTACATTATGATATATGAATAGCATAAGATTGATATTATCATTAAATGATCTGTATATTATTTTTTCATTTATTTAAATAGAACATAAAATGTGCGAAGGAACTATAAAATTCTGTTAATTATCTTCCTTTACTAGAGAGGCCCAATAAGTGGCAGCGTCTACCAAATGATCAATCTCTTTTGCATTTGACCTGTCGTATGTTTTACATGCAACTAAATAGAAGTAGAAAATTACCATCTCAAAAAAAATAGAAGTAGAAAATTACAATGTCCATCCGCAAAATTAGAGGACAGTTTTGTTGGGAGCATTTACTGTTAGATTGAAATCTCAAATTTCATCATGCCTGAAGTCTCAATCTTCTTTTTGTTGTTTCTTATTAACATTAAGCTTGTTATTCTTTAAATGCAGAGGAGAAAGGTTTCTGAGGAACCTAATGAAAAACCCACAAATTTTTTGACAAAAGCCAGCGTTACTGACAGCTCTATCAACAAAGGTTGGTTTAGTCGACCCATCTGATTCTTGTTCTGAGTGTATCATTGCTTCCTACTCTTCCTATAATCTTTTGTGTCTCTCTATATTTTTTGGATCAGAATACTCTTCATTTATGACTATCATGTGAGTGAATTTCCATTTGAAGAATAGTCTTTGAAGTGATTTCCATTCGTTGCGTGTAATATTTGCTTCCTGAAATCGGAGGCTGGTGATGATAGTGATTGCATAGTTGCCCACAAAGCAATCTGTTGTCTTTCACTTTTTTATTTTTTATTTTTATTTTTTTTTCCGCATGGCTTGTTCTCTCTTTTATTTCCTTGGGGAGGGTTGAGGAAAGATTGGGGGTGGAGGGCTGTGAGTTAGAGGTTTCAGCCTGGAAATTTGATGGATGAGATGTCATTAACTCTTCAATTATCATAGATTTTGCTGGTTTTACTTTGAAAATAAACTAATAATGGTCATAGATACTTTTTTTTGGGGTCATTTGGTGATTAATACTGAGAAAAATAGCCTTTTAGGGATCTGACCCTGTTTCATGACTTATGTTGCAGATAAAGCATCATCGAGTGATGGTAAAATCATTTTCAAGTCCTCATCAATCAAAATATCCGTAGTTAAGAAGCCGCTCTCAGATTCCAACAGCAAGAAGAGAGTAGAAGGAAAGCAGCAAGAGGCAGAAAAGACTGGTGGGACAAGCAATGGTCTACTATCGCTATGTCAACAATATGAAAGTGATGAAGATGACTGATTCAATGATTCCTATAAGCTGTCAATGTCCATATATCCGCCAAAACTATTAATTAATTGCGGGGTGCTATTTTCATCGGGAATGCTCTTTCTCTGTGCACTTGAAGCTTAAGCTTTGGCTCTCTGCAAATCGCCAGTTTGTAGGTATAATATAATAACTATCCTCTTCGGTTCACGCACCAAATCTCAAGTTGCTTTCTTCTGAATTATTCTTGTGACAATCTGAGTCTTTTTTACTGCTCGACAATTTCTTTTTTTCTGAAGGATTTTTTAATTTGTAGGTGATATTTTTGCGAACCAGGTTTGCTGAGTTTATAGTTGTTACAGGAACGAAATCTCCTCTTCTTTCCCCTCACCCACCCACCCACCCACCCACCCACCCAGCTAATTTTAATTTTCATTGAAAGTATAGTGGCTGAGAGGATTACATTATCCATTTTTTCCTAGGTAAAAAGAAAAAGGAGAGGAGAAAATTGCAGCCGTTTACTTTATCTGCTGGACGTTTCCCTAACTGTTTGTTTCTACTTATTGGGTTTGAACTTGAATTAATCAGATTTGAGTCCATTAAGTACAGTTTTTGTAACCATTTATTTGGTTAGAGCATAACAGACTTGTCTTTAATTTACTCATTAGAATTCGTCTTCTCTCATTTAATTTCCTTTTATTTTCTAACTAGTTTCTGCACTCAATTAATGTTACGAATATGGCCAATTTTGGTAAATTCCACTAGAAAATATATTGTTTGTATTTATTTAATAATTTTTTTGCACATATACATAATCCGAATCAAAACTACTGAGTTTGAATGAATTCATAAGTTATACTCTAGATCGAACCCTGCTGTTAATGCACCGATCTTAATTCATATATCCTTAGATTATATTCTTTAAACTCCAATCTACTTACTGAAAATACAATTTGTACTGGGGAAATTTTTATCACATTTTCAAATAATTTGGTGCAATTACAACTTCTATTTTTAAACTAGAGTTAATTACATTGTCGACAACTATATAAATTGGATTTATTTGTCATAGAAAATTTGGCATACGACAAAGTCGAGCACCAAAGTGAAAAGTTCATAGTCAATGCCAATAAGAGAAAAAAGGCGGATCTAGAATTTGAATTCTATGAGTTCAATATTTAAGGCTCTTAGTATTCTCAAAATTATATTATATAGTTTTGGATTTTATATTTATTATTTATTATAATTTTAGTAAATTTTTGCGCATAATCTTATGCTCTGCATCAAAAATATTAGATTTAGATGAACCCGGAACCATTACATAGATTCGCCCCTGCTCATAAAAAAACAAAAATAACACTTAGAACTTTCATTTTCTTAACACAATTAAAGCAAATCACACATGTACGTTGCTAAAAGCAAGTGTTGTTATATGAAGTTTTCCCGATACAAATTCAACACCGTGTTAGGAACTAAAAGTCTACTCTAGATCGACTTCATATAATGTGGTTCATCTTTAAATAAAAATTAGTCACGCCAAACAAATCTTTCTTATTATAAAGTATATATATTTCTATTATTTTATGCCGTTCTCCTCCTCTCCCCCCCCCCCCTTTTTGGCTTTCCCCAAGTTTTTTAAAAGGTTGCATGCAGAGCAATTCATGGCATGTGAAGGCATGTTAAGACAATATAAAAGACGTGCAAATTAGCTGTGAAACAGTGAACATGTCAAATAATATACGTGAATATGTGTTGTTTTCTACGTGACCATTTGCTGTCACCCCACGTTATCTTTGAATTGAAAATTTCCTTTTTTTTTTGTGATGGATTGTAAATGTTCACGAACAACCCCCCCCCCCCAACCAACACACACACCAAAAAACAAAAAAGCTCCTCCTCTAAAAAAGAAGAAATAAAAAAAGAATATATATATATATATATATATATATATATATTATTAAGAGATCGTTTGGTAAGGTGTATAAAGATAATCTTGAATAGTGTGTATTAGTAATGCTGAGATTAATAATGTTAAGATTAGTTATAAAGGGCAGCCCGGTGCACCAAGCTCCTGCTATGTGCGAGGTCCGGGGAATGGTCGGACCATAAGGGTCTAATGCTAGGATTAGTTATGCTGGACTTATTTCCGATCGATTGTTTGGTTTATTAAAGGTTTTAAAATGCCAGTTCTGTTTTTATATATGCTTATCCATGTATTAAAAGCCATGGTAGTTCTAATATCATAGTTTGTTATGTATAAAAATAGTTTTGAATAGTGTGTATAACTAATATCATAAGTTGAAAAACAATATCAATAAGGAATAAATAATACCAAAACTAGTACATATATTGTTTTCCTTACTGAAAAGTCATTCATAGTATTTATTTGTAGTGTGAATTACACTGCTAATTAAAAATTGGATGAAAGTAGCGCCTAAGATTAAGTTATTCTAGGGACTAGGAATGGAATCTTCTCATTTGCTTAAAAGTCATTCCTAGTATTATTAGTAGTGTGATTACTACTTAAAAAAGTAATTACTGTACTGCTAAGATTAGCTATTTTAGGGTTGGAATCTTCTCATTCTTAACGCCCCCCTCCCTTTTGTTTTCTCCGTTTCTTTTTTCAAGGTCGAATGGTTTAATGTTTAATGTAAGAAACTAAGTAACATCTACAATAAGTACTCTAAGGTTGTCACAAGGTGGTATCTATCCTTAATTAGAAATATTAGGTTCAAGTTTTGAGAATAAAATTGTGTTTGATAGGAAATATTTTATTCTCAAAATGTGACTTCCATGCACAGATTCGAATTTTCTAACTCTGAAAAGAGTACCGGATATCGAGTGACAAAAAATAGTATAAAGTCACATCTTCACATTAATGAGGAAAAACAGTCAGGAGTGATAGTCATTCAATTTTTCGAGAACAAATCTTATATCTAATTGATTTGACATATTATAAGTCTAATTTTATTTTTGTGTAATGATCTATTCTTTACTTGAATAATTGAATTACATGAAGAGACAGTAGATTTGCCAACCTTTACTCACTTTCTAAGTAGATGGAAACTGACCAAATAAAAAGGAAATTGTGACCAAATCCACCACTACTATACTTTTCCATCGAGAAAAATCTTTTGGTGTCGTCTGAACAGTTCTTTGAAAGAGATTTCCAAAATATATTTGATTTTTTTTTCTGAAACTCATAATAGTTTTTTGCTTGATAGACTAATTAGTTACTAAATAAAAGTATTAGATTAATCATCAATTGTTTCTTATGATTCTAGGAATTTAGAATAAGAAGAGGGTTAGTGTTGCTCCCAAACGCACACGCAAGTATACGTGGTCGACAAGTAATATAATGATAAGTTGAGTGTCGAATCCACAGAGACTTGTATAAACTACTCACTAAATCACTAAAATTGTTATTCAATCCAGCTAAAATCAAAGTCCAATAATGTGATTATACTATACTACGATTCTAAATAATAACAAAATTATCAAGTAACAAATTGATTGTTGTGTATTCAGTAGAGACAAGTATTCCAGGGTTGTGATCGATTCACCATTTGTATTGTGTTCTAATTAACTTTCCCTTTCACATAATTCAGTCATGGTTGCTAATTAATCGATAAATGCTCTCATAGCCTTCTCCCGAAGTACCACTCACTACTCACTAAATCACTAAAATTGTTATTCAATCCAGCTAAAATCAAAGTCCAATAATGTGATTATACTATACTACGATTCTAAATAATAACAAAATTATCAAGTAACGAATTGATTGTTGTGTATTCAGTAGAAACAAGTATTCCAGGGTTGTGATCGATTCACCATTTGTATTGTATTCTAATTAACTTTCCCTTTCACATAATTCACTCATGGTTGTTAATTAATTGATAAATGCTCTCATAGCCTTCTCCCGAAGTACTACTCACATATTCTCAGTAGATTAACGCCTATATTCCTATGAAATCAATCTATTAAGAATGAATTAAGATCACGATATTTAATTAAGCACGGTGACTAGGTATATTCCTATCCTAACCACAAATCCGCTCCCCCTAAGGGTTAAGATCGTGCTCTCTTCAATTCTTCTCTAATCTAAACACGGCTTTCCCAAGCATAGCATAGATAGTAAATAGAACCTAACTGCTGGCCAAACAATTAAGCAATTAATCACAGAATTGAAGAAACAACCATATATTGGTAAATTATAATCAAGGTCAAGCTAATATCAAACAACAATATTCATGGCTAAATCACAACCCTAGAACAATGGGTGTTTAGCCACTCATGATGTAATCAAATAATTGCATAAGTGTTGAATCAATTGGAAATACTAGAAAAAGATGAAGAAAACTGAGAATTCTCCGCTTCCTCACGATCCCATGTGTATTTCCTCTCCAAAGTGGTGTCTCCCCCTTCAAAAATAGGTTTAGTCTTGCTTTTATACGTGCTGGATAGGTCTAGGGCCGAAATAACCTTGTCCCGGGCGAATTTGGAGAAATTTCACGGCACTGACGCCCTGGCTAGCGCCCTCCATGGCGCCCTAATATTTTTAGCTACTATTTTTGGTGCCACAGGTAGGGCTGGTGGCGCCCAAATTCGCAAGTTTTCCGATTTCGTTCGTTTTGGCTCAAATCTTGTGCGTTTCGCCCCCAATTGCACCCGAATCATTCCTACACATAAAAACACTTCAAATTAATATAAATCATAGCATTTAACATCCCAAATTCACGAAACAAAAGTAAAATATGAGGCGATATACATAAAAATATATATGCTTTAAGCTAAACATCAACACCCTACACTTATACTCTTGCTCATCCTCGAGCAATGGGACAATCTACTACCCTCCAACTACGTACTAGTATTAATTATAGATGAGCACTTTAACTTTTAACCACACACTATACCCTTGACTGTGATCAATACCGGCACACAAGCATGAACACACAAAAATTCACATTCTTCCCGTTTAAGCATGCCCAAGTATAACCCTTCAATTCAATCAATTCCAACAGCCTATTTGTCACCACCCAACCTCAAAAGCTGACTTGTAACCACTAAGCACCCTCAATTCATGCACTTATCCAACAAGAAAATTTACAACATTACCAATCATTCATGAGATCATGTGCCCTCACCAACAAACAAAAGAGTGAATATAGACTAGTCCATACATTCAAAGATGCTTTTGAACATAATTTAAGGACATCACACAATTGAACCAAATTCACTCACTCTCACAAAGAGTTCATATGCATCCCGTGATCGTACCATAAGCTTGCCCGTAGTGTATATTTCTACTAATTTAAGCTAGTCAAATCTAGGATCAATTATGACTTTAAGGTTGTAATGTAGGCTAAGGGGAGGGTATGATACATTTAGAGATAGTGACTAACCCTCCTAAGTACTTTAATACACTACATTCACAATTCAAGTGCATATTCTTCTCAACCAATTCACTTGCCACACACCATATGCAACATTGCCCTCTTTTCAATTAAGCACTTCTATAATTCCACTAGCACAAATCAATAAGAATTAGAGGTGTATGTGTTTTTCTGCATTATTTGAACTATCATTTTTTTTTCTTGTCTTGCAATTTTTTTTTCTTTTTTTTTTCTTTTCACACACTCCATACATTAAGGTTCATTGGCTAGTGTCTTTTGATTTCAACTTTAGTGCACTAACGGGCCCTTCCATGGTTCCACCCAAAAGCTACTCCCCAATCTCTAACCTTACTTATTTTAGCGACTAAGTGCCTTAGGAGGTAAAGGTTCGATCAATATCCAACTAAGAACAAAGTAGGGGTATGACTTGTAATGTGGGTGCCAAAAGAAAGGTCTATAGGCTCAAAGGGGCTAGTGTCATACCTCCTTTTACTACATCCCACAAAGGGTATAAATATAAGGGAGTTTTTCCAATTAAAGGACAGTTAAAATGGGATTTGTTTGTTTAAAAATTCAGAATCGCCACTTGGGATAATTTATGGTGTCCCAAGTCACCGGTTCAAATCCCGAGTCGAGGAAAAGATTGACTCTGTACTACGGTCTGCGAACCAGAAATCCGGGTAAGGAATTCTGTTAACTCGGGAGAAGGTGTTAGGCATTCACGAGTTCCGTGGTTCTAGCACGGTCGCTCTGATCATACTTGGCTTATTAAAATTGTCTAATTACTCACTTTAAAACCTATGCGCTTTAGCCTTTTACCGCTTTTAAACTAAGAAAAATTATCTTGAAATGGGTCACGCGTACGTGTACCCATTTGTTTGGTGCGTCAAAAATCATGTCACGCGAACGTGTCCACAATTAATAACACTTTATTATTGTTAAGAAAGTTTAGCCGAAGTTGCGCGAACGCATACTCCGATTTTGTTTTTAGAAATCGTAATCATGTCACGCGAACGTGTCCACAATCACGGTGGTATATTAAACGGGCCTAAAGCAAACTACGTACATTTGTTATTTTATATCTAAATCATAAGAAATTAGTAGAAGGTCATGCATTTTAAGAACTTGAACTAACTATGGAAGACCACTATTATAACTCGCATAATATGACTCACCTCGAAATTACCTTAATAATCCAGTTAATTTATTAAAAGACTATTTGAACTTCTGATTTAATTTCAAACCAAACTACTTTGCAATTTGAAAGCTAAGGGATTATTAGAAACGGAACCCACGTTTGATTGTTAAAAGAATTTAGGCTAGCTATGTGCCTAACTACCAATTGCCAATAGTTTGAACAGGACATGAGAATGCAATTGGGCTCAACATAAAGCCCAAATCAAAAGAAAAGCCTGCCGCTAAAAGAAAAATTCAGTAACTGGACTAATGATATTAAGCTCATGCAATATATGATAAAATAACTCCCATTTACAAACAACCCTACACTCATGCTCAAGCGATTCTGATTTCCCAAATGAATTTAACAGTCCCAAGCTAAAAGTAAACAGTATACTCATTGGATAAATAGGCTCCCGATATCACAAAGTTAAATCACAAGTCTAAAGCAAATATCATTCATGCATTCAAATACTGATGACAGGGAGGCAGAATTCAAGTACTGACTTTAACAAGGTTAAATACAATCCAAAAATAGCTCTCAAGCAATTGCATTGAGCTTTAAAGTTTTTCAACAGAACTCCCAGCATTAGACACTTAATGCTTTCACCCCTGTTGCTCACAAGCCAAACAATAGACTCTGAAGCCATTTAAACCCAAAATATAACAAATGACCATAAAATTAACCTGAAATCAAACGCTACCATACAACTCACATATTGTTCAACTAAGTCAAGTCCATATCTCAACAGCCCAAGGTTAAATACAATGGCAGGAATTCAGAGATTAAACTACGGAACGATTAAGAAATACTATCAATTTGGAAGTAACACCATGTAATTCAAAGAAAGACAACTAGATTATAAACAGAGAATTTGATGTCATGCTTTGAACATCCATTTTCATTTCATACTTCAAACTTGCTTTGCATCTAGTATAGTCCAAGAATATGTACCTGATTGCAACAATCAAACAAGGAAAAATGAGTGAGAAATCTAGAAGAAGCAACAACAACAGAACCAATTTTCAAACAGAAAAATGATGTGCAACAGTCCAAAATCCAGTTTCAGTCGAGCAATAACCATAACGAACTTCAAACCAGACTTTTAAACCCAAATTCAGTCCATTTTTACCCCAGATGAGTCAGAAATTGTTTCAGAAATTGAGAACCTCAGAAATCACAGAAGAAGTTCAATAGAATAGTGATTTTTAATGAAATTTTAGCTATTTTTGATTTTTTCTGAATTTTTTCTCCTCTTATCTCTGAATTCTCCCTTGAAATGCAAGATAGAGATGCCTTTATAGGCAAAGTATTAGGCCGGCCCTAAGATAATCATACTAGCACTTACCCCCTTTTCAATTTTCGTTTTAGCTAAAATACCCCTAATCAACTATCAGAATTTCAAACACAGTCCCTCATCCCATTTCTTGGAAGCTTATTAAGGTTGTTACATAAGATTCCCCTACCCTAAATTTCCTAAACTAACCCTTAAACCCCTTGTTATTCACCTTCTAACCCTCAGACCAAAATGTGGGCCAAGTTGAACCTGGGTTGACCCCTTTCTTTTGGACTCAAGATTAATTCACTAACTCAAATGACCAAATATATCAAACAACCAAACATACTTCAATTCATAGAACTCAGGCTAAAAATCCCCTTCAGCCCACAATTTTATAGTAAGGATAAAAAAACTAAAACTAAAGAATTCAAAAAACAAACGAGAAATGGAGACTAGTTTCAAAACTAAACTAAGACGATACATGCAAAAACGGACGGACAGAAGGAAATAACAGAAGAGAACAATGGGAGAAAGAAAAGAAAGCTGAAGGAAAATTACCTAAGAGAGAGCATCAGACAGAAATAATGGAGAACTTCGAACTCTTTGATTTCGACCCAATCCGAAGTTAATCATTTGTCCTTAATATCAAAGACACACGAATAACCTCGATTTGAGCCTAAAATCTTTCATGGAACCTCGGTTTGCAACTTTAGGGCTTTTATGATTGAACCTCTAATCTGAAATTCGAACGGCTCTGATGACGTTCGATGGAAACTGAGTGGAGCTTTGTCAAGAGGAGAGTGGAGTGGTTGTTTGGTGTAAATCTGGTCGGGATTGGAGACTCGCCGCCGGCGGATGGCGGTGGTGATTTAGGGCGGCGGTTTCTAGGGTTTGGGTGAGCTGATCTCTGAGGTGAGGTGAGAGACGAAATGGGGGGGGGAGGGGTAGGGGCGTTAGGACATATATATATTAAACGAACCCCAGTTTTGTATCGTTAGATCCAAAGAGATCAACGGTCCTGATTTGGTCTATTAAAAAACGGGGTCGTTTTGGAATTATGGGGCTGGACCGGTTTTAGGAGCGGGTTTGGGCTGGGCCGACCGGGTATCTGTGTATAAGTCAATTGGGCTTGGAGAAAAATTAAACAAAAGGCCCAAAAATCTGATCTTCTTCAACTCTTTTCCTTTTCTTTTTCAATTAATTCCTTTTATTTCTTTTAAATAAAATTAAAACCTAAATTAATTCCTAATCAAATTATCTGATCACATTGAATTAATTAATTCTAAATAATAATTACCACCACTAATTAAATGCCAAATTAAAGAAGAAACTACCAAAATTTGAAAAATTAAAATTAAAGTGGCAAAATGAATTATTTTGTGATTATTTCCAATTTTATAAAACACCAAATTACTAATTAATTTAAAAATGCAAAAATTAAATCCTAAATGCAAATGCAGCATATTTTTGTATTTATTAATGAATTAAATAAAATAAACGTGCACAGACAAATGCAAATAATTAACCGAAAATGCCACGAAATCCAACAAAATTGCAAACACTGAAAGAAATTATTTTGTTTTGAATTTGTTGGAGTAATACATATAGGGCAAAAATTACGTGCTCACAACTGCACCTCTTTGCCCGGAAACACGAAGAGTTTTCGTGCAAAGATAAGTGAGCGGATACGAGCGATTTTTGCCCGTTTGAATACTCCGTGGGAAGCATTTTTGAAAGATTTGACCGCACCCTACTTCCGAGGTTGCCTACAAATCCTTGGATAAAAAGGAATCAGGTTAGTGTAGTTCAGGAATGTTTGGTAGCTGGACTACCTGGAAGCTGTGATTTCACTGTTGCTGCTGCTGTTGCTACTACTTACTGAACCCCCTTATTACACAATGTCAAAATAAAACAAGAAGCTAGACTAGACTATGATCTATGGATTACAAAAGTCCTATCTATATCTTCAAACTTAATCTTGTAGTTCTTGTTGCCCTGTTATCCTCTATTCTCTCGGTGACACCCATTTGTTGCCACCTTGAATTGTAAGCTGAGATGTTTTCCCCTTCTTTAGATGGGTGCCTGACTGCTGAACTTGATATGTATTCCCATGCTCTCCAGGCGGGCTCCTGATTGCTGAACTTGAATGTATTCCCATGCTATCCAGACGGGCTCCTGACTTCAAAACGTGAATGTATTCCCATGCTATCCAGACGGGCTCCTGACTTCAAAACGTGAATGTATTCCCATACTATCCAGGCGGGCTCCTAACTTCAGCAAAATAGACAAAAACAAAGAAAATTTCCTGCCCCAGTTTGGGTATGTGGGCCCACGTGTAAGTGTATAACGATTCACATTACCGAATATCAATAAGAATTTTGAAAACCAAAACTTGAATTGTACTCCCTTGTTCTCCAGGCGGGCTCCTGACTGCTGCGCTTGAAAGTATTCCCTGCTCTCCAGGCGGGCTCCTAACTGCTGCATTTGAAAGTATTCCCTGCTCTACAGGTGGGCTCCTGACTGCTGCATTTGAAAGTATTCCCTGCTCTCCAGGCGGGCTCCTAACTGCTGCATTTGAAATGTATTCCCTGCTCTCCAGGCGGGCTCCTGATTGC
This sequence comes from Nicotiana sylvestris, assembly GCF_000393655.2. NCBI lineage: Eukaryota > Viridiplantae > Streptophyta > Magnoliopsida > Solanales > Solanaceae > Nicotiana > Nicotiana sylvestris. The sequence continues at coordinate 154,526,948 of NC_091066.1, forward strand.
TGAACTTGAAATGTATTCCCTGCTCTCCAGGCGGGCTCCTGACTTCAACAAAATAGACAAAAACAAAGAAATTTTTTTGCCCCAGTTTGGTGGCTGGGCACAGATGTGAGTGTAAGACTAAGTCATATTACCAAGTATTACTAAGAATTTGAAAGCTAGGTCCCATTATCCAGGGGGTCCTGACAACTCTTAATTTAAACGACAATTTTAAATCTAAGTTATATCTTCTAAAGGTGTGTCTTCTGCTAAATCTTATTATCTAAGAGGGTCTTTAAACTACTCCCCATTATCCAGGAGGGTCCTGAAAATCAAAGGTCAAATTTTATCTTGAGGGTGACAAATTTCATGGCTGAATTATACTACCCTACAACAGAATTTATGCTAAATATTGCTATCTAATCGAAATCTTAAAGCTAAGTCCCATTATTCAGGAGGGTCCTGGAAACTCCCAATTGAATCCTATCTCGAACATGCAAAACTCTAAGCCAACTTATTCCTTTGGGATACATTTATGCTAGATTATGCTATTTTTGAACTTTAAACTAGGTCCCATTTTCCAGGAGGGCCCTAAAAATCAAAAATCAAACCTGTTTGGTGACTGCCTTTCTCCACGGAGAGTTCTTCTGAAACAAACGAACTTTTCTGCCCCTGTTTCAATCAAAGAAAATTTGTTAGTTCAAAATGGTGGTTAGCCGATGGCATTCTTGCTGAAGATCTTTTCGCTGCATTGTTTTGTTCTGACTGGCTTCCCCGAACTGGCCTTGAACCGCTTTGACTTTCTGACTGACTTTCACACCCCATGACCTTCCACGAACCGAGTGTTCTATACCCATGCTGTTGTTTTACCTCTGACCTTTTATTTGAACTTTTGCATCTCCCATGACATTACCAATCCATTCCACCGATGAAACTTCCGGTGATTCCTTGTACCCCTCTCTTACATCATGTTATCCTTAGTATGCTTTGACCACTCCGTGCTTTGCAATTTTGGAAGTTGGTAGTAAGCTTTGAAATCCTTCTCACTTGATTTGAACAAGACTGACATTGAAACATCTTTAGATAAATACCCAAAAGAAAATGAAATACAATGACTTTGCGGGTTAAGAATAAGAAGAATCCAAAACCAGATGACTTCTACAAAAGGAAAAAGAAAAAGAAACCTATCTAAGTGGAACAACTGGTACCAATGATCATGACATGCATTTCGGATTAATCGGCCCAATCTGTCCAACCAATCAACTTTCAGTTGCCGTACTTTGTTGCCCCAAAATTTACATGACCTGATTACTTTACCCAAACCTTGACCTTGTTCGTCCTGCGGTGCCTTGAAAGGTTTTTACCAGCAGACCTCTTTCATTCGTTCATCTCTCAACTCACTTTCGCCTTACGGTGCCCGTGAGGATTTTCACCAATAAGACTCTCTCATAATTTCTATCAACTCCCATCGCCTTACGGTGCCCGTGAGGGTTTTTACCAATAAGACTCTCTCATTTTTATTTCTCTCAACTCCCATCGCCTTACGGTGCCCGTGAAGGTTTTCACCAATAAGACTCTCTCATTTTTGTTTCCCTCCTTACTTGAACCAGAGTGTTGCCCCCGACATGAATTACATTTGCCTGCTCGACTTGGCATTTCTCAAAGACTGATCAGAAGGTCTTTCTTTGGACCGTAATGTAGGCTTCTGGACAGGGTTAGAAAGGAAGGGCATAAAAGGCTCAAAACTATACAAATGGGTTGAAATTACAACTTTCGGAATCAGGTTTTCTCACAACAACCTTAACTTCTGCCCCAGTTTCTTGCTTGGGGACTTTTGGATTTTTGTTTCGATGAGACCGAACCGTGAGGCCGCCTACGTATCCTTAAAAGGAATCAGGTCGAACGTAGTTCATGACATAGGAATTGCTCTGTTGTTGTGATTTTTCTTTTCTTTTTCTCTCTTCTTTTCTTTTCTTTCTTCCTTTTTCTCTTTTTGTTGATTTGCTTTTTTTTCCTTTCTTCTTTTTCCTATTTTTTTCTTTTTTTCTCTTTTCTTCTCTTTTTTTCTTCTCTTTCATTTTTCCTTCTCTCCCTTTTCGTTCTTTTCTTTTCTCCTTTTCCTTTACTTATCTTTCACGCTTGTGTTTCTGATCTTTGCTACTGATTCCGAAAGAGGGGTAAGAAAGAAAATAAATAAGGCTCAAAAAGGGTGATGAGGGATCAAGTTTTTAGATAGCAGAACAAAACACCTTCGTCATTTCAATCTTCAAAATATGCCAAATACAAACAAGTACAATCAAACAAAGAAATCATATATAGTATCTCTTGATTGCATAGGAATTGATAGCCATTTCCACACATTTCCCTTCTGCATCTGTCAAATATAACGCGCCATTGGACAACACTCTAGTTACGACAAATGGCCCATGCCAGTTTGGGGCAAACTTTCCTTTTGCTTCAGCCTGATGAGGCAACATACGTCTCAACACTAACTGGCCCACTTTGAACTTTAGTGGACGTACCTTCTTGTTATATGCTCTCGCCATTCTCTGTTGGTACAATTGGCCATGACATACTGCTGCCAATCTCTTTTCATCAATCAGACTTAATTGCTCCAAGCGGGTTTTGACCCATTCAACGTCATCAATTTCTGCCTCAGCGACAATCTGAAGGGATGGGATTTCAATTTCTGCGGGTATTACTGCCTCCGTGCCATACACCAATAAATAAGGAGTGGCCCCTACCGAAGTGCGAACAGTAGTGCGATAACCCAACAATGCGAAAGGTAACTTCTCATGCCATTGTCTGGACCCTTCCACCATTTTCCGCAGTATCTTCTTTATGTTCTTATTGGATGCCTCGACTGCTCCATTCGCTTTAGGGCGATATGGGGTGGAATTGCGATGTATAATCTTAAACTAATGACAGGTCTCCATCATTAGATGACTTTTGAGATTAGCACCATTGTCTGTGATGATTACCTTCGGAATCCCAAACCGACAGATGATATTTGAATGCACAAAATTGACCACTGCTCTCTTGGTCACAGATTTGAAAGTTTTCGCTTCAACCCACTTGGTAAAGTAATCAATGGCTACCAGAATAAACCTGTGTCCGTTTGATGCTGCTGGCTCGATTGGCCCAATGATATCCATGCCCCAAGCAACAAAGGGCCATGGTGCCGACATTGTATACAATTCAGATGGTGGGGAATGAATCAAATCCCCATGCACCTGACACTGATGACACTTACGCACAAAACTAATGCAATCCCGCTTCATAGTGAGCCAGTAATAACCTGCTCGGAGAATCTTCTTTGCTAGAATGTACCCACTCATATGCGGTCCAAAAACTCCGGAGTGTACCTCAGTCATGATTGCTGTGGCCTGTCTAGCATCTATGCATCTTAGCAATCGCAAATCTGGAGTTCTTTTGTACAATACCCCTCCACTGAAGAAAAATCCACTTGCCAATCGTCGAATTGTTCTTTCCTGATCACTTGTGGCCTGTATCGGATACACCTCCATCCTGATGTATTCTTTGATATCATGGAACCATGGCTCCCCATCAAGTTCTTCTTCCACCATATTACAGTAAGCATGCTGATCACGGACCTGAATCTGCAAAGGGTCCACATAAGCTTTATCTGGATGATGTAACATTGACGCAGAGTAGCCAAAGCATCGGCGACTTCATTACGGATCCTTGGGATATGCTTGAATTTTATCGACTGAAACTGCTGACAAAGATCATGCAAACATTGTCTGTACGGTATAAGTTTCAAATCCCGCATTTCCCATTCTCCCTGAATTTGGTGCACTAGGAGGTCCGAATCTCCTAAGACCAAGACTTCCTGGACACCCATATCCACAGCTAACCTCAAACCCAAAATACATGCCTCGTACTCAGCCATGTTGTTGGTACAGTAAAAATGAAGCTGAGCCGTAACAGGGTAGTGCTGCCCTGTTTCAGAAATAAGTATTGCTCCTATCCCCACACCTTTCATGTTTGCGGCTCCATCAAAGAAAAATTTCCATCCAGGCTTCTCAGCTTGTTCCAACTCATCAATGTGCATCACCTCTTCATCAGGGAAATAAGTTTTCAAAGGTTCATAATCTTCATCAACCGGGTTCTCGGCCAAATGGTTCGCCAAGGCCTGTGCCTTTATTGCAGTTCGAGTCACGTAGATAATGTCAACTCTGTGAGCAGGATCTGCCACTTCGCAAGCCTCCCTGTGGGCATAGGCTTCTGAAAGACATACTTCAATGGATCCAAGCGAGATATGGGATAGGTAGTGTAAGATGACAAATAATGTTTCAGCTTCTGCGCCACCCAGGTTAGGGCGCAACATGTCTTCTCAAGCTGAGTGTACTTTACCTCGTACGGTGTGAATTTCTTGCTGAGATAATATATGGCCTACTCCTTCCTGCCAGTGATGTCATGTTGACCCAATACGCAGCCGAATGAATTGTCCAAAACCGTCAAATATAGAATCAACGGTCGCCCTGGTTCTGGCGGGACCAACACGGGTGAATTTGACAAATACCCCTTTATCTTATCAAACGCCTCCTGACATTCATCTGTCCACTTGACCGCAACATCTTTCTTTAACAGTTTGAAGATTGACTCGCAAGTTGTCGTGAGCTGAGCGATGAACCTGCTGATATAATTCAATCTCCCCAACAAACTCATCACCTCGGTCTTGTTCCTCGGAGGTGGCAATTCCTGGTTGGCCTTGAATTTTGATGGATCCAGTTCAATGCTTCGGCGGCTGACTACGAACCCCAACAACTTTCCAGACGGCACCCCAAAAGCACACTTTGCAGGATTAAGCTTGAGATTGTACCTGCGAAGCCTCCGGAAGAACTTTTTCAGATCCCTGACATGGTCAGACTGCTTTCTAGACTTCACGATCACATCATCCATGTACACCTCGATTTCCTAGTGTATCATATCATGGAATATTGTTGTCATTGCCCTCATGTAGGTTGCCCCAACATTCTTCAAACCAAATGGCATGACCCGATAACAGTACGTTTCCCACGGCGTGATGAATGCCGTCTTTTCTGCATCCTCCTCGTCCATTAAGATCTGATGATAACCCGCGTAACAATCCACAAAAGAACCAATATCATGATTGGCACAATTATCGATCAAGATATTGATGTTCGACAGTGGGAAATTGTCTTTTGGACTTGCCTTGTTGAGATCCCGATAGTCAACACACACCCTGGTCTTGCCATCCTTCTTTGGCACAAGCACAATGTTGGCTAACCAAGTGGGATATCGGGTGACCCAAATGACTTTGGCATCGAACTGCTTGGTGACCTCTTCTTTGATCTTTACACTCATATCTGTTTTGAACTTTCTCAGCTTCTGTTTGACGGGAGGGAATGCTGGGTCAGTGGGCAACTTTTGAACCACTAAATCAGTGCTTAGACCCGGCATGTCGTCATAGGACCATGCAAAAACATCTTTGTATTCTAACAACGCTTTAGTTATCTCCTCCCTGAGTTGTGGTTCCAGATGTACACTTATCTTAGTTTCACAGACATTTTCTTGGTCCCCTAGATTAACTGCTTCTGTGTTATTCAAATTAGGTTTGGGCTTTTCCTCAAAATGACTTAGTTCTTTACTAATTTCTTCATAGGCCTCATCATCATCAAATTCCAACTCGTCATCACACTCAATTTCTTGTATTATTATTTCAGAATTAGATTGGCTCTTAAAACTAGGCCGAAGATTCCTCATGCATGTCATGTCATTGATATCAGCATAAAAAGAACTGTACAAAAGAAGAAAACAAAAATAAAATTAGAAGAAATGAAGGAAAATGAACAATTGCATTTCATTGAAATTAACGATAATAGGGTTTTAACACATCCAACTGGACGGAACATAATATCTGAATTACAGACCCTGGAATAATCCAGACAACTAAAGAAAATCAAAACCTATTACCAAGACTCCCTCCGGATAGGAAGAAGAGTAGCTTCCCAGTTGTTGACTTTTGCACGTGGTCCCACAAATTGCACATCTGCCCTGCTGGACCCTTCCCCAGCCTGAACCATGTTAACCTCGGTGAATAACCTTTCAAACCCCTTCTCCATGTCTCCATCGGTACCAATCAGTGGTCTAGAAACCTTTGACAACAATTGCTTTCTGATACCCGGACTGACGAATGATTTGGATAGACGCGGGATTGGCTTTGGCAATGCCCATGCTTTCTGTTTCATTTTTCTAGCTCTTCTCACGTCTGCAACGGTAGGCTTGAACCCCAGACCAAAAGTATCCAGATTCTTTGGAAGAGAAACTGGCTGCACAATACCTTGCAGAGATGCACCCAAACCCTTGCCCCTTACGAAACCATTTTTCAACATTTCAACAGCTATCATAACTGATGCCGCAGCCATTTTGGAGTTGGAACGCATTTTCCTTCCGGAATTTTCTCTACCGATACTATGTCGAAAACCTGATAAACCCATGGTCCCTTGTCATCGTCAATCTCTATGAATGGAACAATGGCACCGTTGGGCACACACAAATTATCTTCACCATGTACAATAATTTCCTGTCGATCCCATTCAAACTTGACCATTTTATGCAGAGTAGACGGGACTGCTTTGGCCGCATGGATCCAGGGTCGTCCCAACAACAGATTGTATGAAACAACCACATCGAGCACCTGTAATTCCATAGTAAATTCAACTGACCCTATTGTGAGCTCAAGCACTATGTCCCCGACTGAATCCTTCCCTCCACCGTCGAATCCCCGAACGCAAATACTATTCTTGTGAATTCTTTCATCCTCCACTTTCAGCTTGGTCAATGTGGAGAGAGGACAGATGTTTGCGCTAGACCCATTGTCAACCAATACCCGAGTAACCACGGATTCTTTGCATTTCACCGTCAGATAAAGGGCTCTATTGTGCTCGGTACCCTCCATGGGCAACTCATCATCAGAAAAAGTAACTCTATTTACCTCGAATATCTTGTTAGCTATCTTTTCCAAGTGGTTTACTGAGATTTTGTCAGGAATGTGGGTTTCGTTCAAGATCTTCATCAAAGCATGACAGTGCTCATCTGAATGGATTAATAATGACAAGAGCGAGATTTAAGCTGGTGTCTTCCTTAACTGTTCCACAATGGAATAGTCTTGTACTTTCATCTTTCTCAGAAATTCTTCTGCTTCTTCCTCAGTCACCATTTTCTTCACCAATACTGGATTATCTTTTGAGGTCTTAACTTTTCTCATCTCTTCGGGGGCAAAACATCTCCCCGATCGAGTCAAACCATGAGTCTCACACACTTCTTCTTTAACCACTTTCCCTTTGTAAGTCACGGTCACTCATTCATAATTCCACGGGACTGCCTTGCTGTCAACTATCGGTAATTGCATTACCGGTTTGATAACAATAGGATCTGTAGGGGCGCCCTTCACAATTACCACAGGCTTGTTCGTCACTCCTGGCACAACCACTTTCGCTCTTCCATGTTTTCCTGCGACGTCACTGGAGGACCCCTTCTTGAACTCCATAGATGGTTCATTATTTTCCCTGTTCAACTTGATCACAGACTTCTCACTTGTTGACTTTTCAAATGGTCTGGCTTCACTAGCTCGAATCATCATGACGGTTTGTGAAGGCTTCTTAGGCTCCCCTCCCTTATGCACTATCTCAATCACATTTGTTTCATGATAGGCTGGCAAGGGATTCTGATTGATATTGGGCGCCTCCAGAGCTTGGACCTCAATCCGATTGGTGTCAATGAGTTTTTGAATGGCTGTTTTCAATTTCCAACATTTCTCTATGTCATGTCCCGGGGCCCCTGAACAATACTCACAACTCACCGAACGGTCAAGATTTCTGGGAGAGGGATTCGGCAATTTAGCCTCGATCGGATTCAACATACCCAACTGTCTTAGTCTGTGGAATAGGCTAGCATACGATTTTCCCAATGGAGTGAAAGTATTTTGCTTCTGCAACCTCTTATTCTTAAAGGTTTGGTTGGGTCAAAAACCCGTTCCAGGAGGATTTCTGTGGGCTTTTAGGGGTGGGTAGTTATTTTGTGGAGCTTGGTATGGTTTTGGTGGAGTTGGCGCGCGCCATTGTGAGTGAGCGGGCGGCTGGGTATAGGTTTGTGCATGATGGACAGAAAAATGGGGATCTAGCGGTGGGTAATAGTGTTGTGGGGGGTTATATGGAATATGGGGGTAAGTTTGGAGATAGGGTCGCGGCTAGTTGTAGTAACAGGGAAGGTTCCTGGATCCAACCCAAGCTCCTGACTCAATTGTCGCAACATCCTCCTTCTTCTTCTTCCCGAGCACACCCCCAGTACCATTTTGAATGGCCTGAGTGGTTGCCTTGATTGCTGAATAACTCATGATCTTGTTGGACTTGAGTCCCTCTTCAATCATGCCTCCCATTTTCACGACTTCATTAAAGGACTTACCTACTACTGACACCAAGTGACCGAAATAAGTGGGTTCCAAAGCTTGCAAGAAATAATCAACCATCTCGCTTTCTTTCATCGGAGGGTCAACCCTCGCTGCTTGCTCTCTCCAGTGGAATCCGTATTCCCTGAAGCTCTCACCGGGCTTCTTTTCTAGCTTTGTCAACAACAGACGATCTGGGATAATTTCGAGGTTGTACTGAAAATGGCAGGCGAAGGCTTGGGCCAAGTCGTCCCATGTGTACCACATGTTGTGATCTTGTCTGGTGTACCATTCTAAGGCCGATCCACTTAAACTTTGGCTGAAATATGTCATCAGCAATTCATCCCTTCCACCTGCTCTTCTCATTTTTGCTACAAAATCCTCTTAAGTGTGCTACTGGGTCACCATGCCCATCGTACAAATCAAACTTGGGCATTTTGAACCCCGCTGGCAACTAAACATCTGGGAACAAACATAAATCCTTATAGGCCACACTCACTTGACCTCCCTGTCCCCTCAGATCTCGGAACGATTGCTCTAAGCTTTTGACCTTTCTAATCATCTCTTCATGCTCAGGATTTTTGGGCGGCTTCTCGGTCTCTGCCGGGATATTAAGATGAGGGGTGTAAGGATATGGTTCTGGAACTTTGAAGGTGGGTTTAGGGGAATAGTACTGGTTATCGTGAGTTTGGAACAGGGGTTCATTGGAAGATCGATATAATGTAGCAGGTGGAGGTGCCACAAAAACAGGTGTAATTAGTGGAGGAGGGTATGAGACTTGTTTGGGTAGTGGAGCTTGAGAAGTGTGGGAAGTGGCGCCATGGCATTGTTGGTAGAGGGGAAAGGCTGGAGATGAGTTCACAGTGGGAGGCTCCGGAGGTTGGGCTGATGGTGGGATATAAGTAGGGTTGGCGGGATAAACTGGTGGTGGGTGCCCCTTCGCCCAGGCTTGGTACATTTCAGCCATCTACTGTTTCAGCTTATACATTTCTTCCCTCATCGCATTAACGTTCATTTCTTCCACCTCTTTCGATGGGTCGACAATACTTGTTTCCAGTTCCTGGTCGACCATATTCATCCTGTCTTTCGATCGGGTATTGTAGGAGTGAGTTGCCAGAATTCCAGTCAACTAACCACCTGCCTGGGATCAATACATCAACAACAACCTTGTTAGCGATTAGGCTTTAACAGATTGGTAATCGCACATTGCACCTAAACAGTTAACCGTCTCTATTATGTATTTGATCGGTTGCATGCGTCATCCCGACCTTTTCTTTCTTTTAATTGCAAACATCCCCTTTTCTTTTCTTTTCTTTCCTTTCCTTTCATTTTTGCCTCTGTTCTCTCTTTGTTTTTACTCTCTCTTATTTTCTCTTTTTTCTTTCTTGTTTTTCCACTCTTTCCTTATTTTCTCTTTGGTTGATCTTTGTTTTTTGTCACACCTCCTTTTACTACACCCCGAAAGCTAAGGGATTATTAGAAACGGAACCCACGTTTGATTGTTAAAAGAATTTAGGCTAGCTATGTGCCTAACAACCAATTGCCAATAGTTTGAAAAGGACATAAGAATGCAATTGAGCTCAACATAAAGCCCTAATCAAAAGAAGAGCCTGCCGCTAAAAGAAAAATTCAGTAACTGGACTAACGATATTAAGTTCATGCAATATATGATAAAATTACTCCCATTTACAAACAACCCTACACTCATGCTCAAGCGATTCTGATTTCCCAAATGAATTTAACAATCCCAAGCTAAAAGTAAACAGTATACTCATTGGATAAATAGGCTCCCGATATCACAAAGTTAAATCACAAGTCTAAAGCAAATATTATTCATGCATTCAAATACTGATGACAGGGAGGCAAAATTCAAGTACTGACTTTAACAGGGGTAAATACAATCCAAAAATAGCTCTCAAGCAATTGCATTGAGCTTTAAAGTTTTTCAACAGAACTCCCAGCATCAGACATTTAATGTTTTCACCCTTGTTGCTCACAAGCCAAACAATAGACTCTGAAGCCATTTAAACCCAGAATATAACAAATGACCATAAAATTAACCTGGAATCAAACGCTACCATACAACTCACGTATTGTTCAACTAAGTCAAGTCCATATCTCAACAGCCCAAGGTTAAATACTGTCACACCTACTTTTTCCGCCCCCGCAAGGGGTGAAGGAGTTTTTCCAATTAAAGGACAATCGAAACGGGATTTGTTTATTTATTTCAGAGTCGCCACTTGGGAGATTTAGGGTGTCCCAAGTCACCGGTTTAATCCCGAATCGAGGAAAAGAATGACTCTGTTTAACAGTCCGCGAACCAGAAATCCGGATAAGGAATTCTGTTAACCCGGGAGAAGGTGTTAGGCATTCCCGAGTTCCGTGGTTCTAGCACGGTCGCTCAACTGTCATATTCGGCTTGATTATCTGATTTAATACATGTTGAACCTATGTGCAAAATTTAACTTTTAACCGCTTTTATCATTTACTGTTATTTTTATCAAGAATTGCAACATCGTGGAAGTACATCTCGAACCACGTCACAATCAATGTACCCTTTATTAGAGACACATTTCGACTCCGTTGAGATTTGGATTTGGGTCACATAAATGTGCACCCGAGTTTAAGAAGGTAAGATTATTAAAATGCGCGCCTAAAGCGATTAGCGTATTATTATTTTGGGTAAGGCCGTGGAGTTCGCTAAGCGGCCTATCCCGAGTTCTAAGTAATTAACACATACATTTTTGTGAGGGCCCCGCAATCTGTGCGTTTTATTTGGCGAGGCTCGTCTCATTTTTATTTAAAGGGATAAACCTACAACGACTACATTTTTCTATTAAGTTCATCTCTAAAATAAAAGAAGATCTCCCAATTAATTACACGCTAAAAAAGGGACGTAACTTATTAGTTATTAGTTTACGGCTAATGCAAATGGAAAATTGCAGTCGAGTTTGTACAAAGAGAGATTGCTTTCATTCTATATTCTATTATTTAATAACACTAGAACATGAGATTGACACACGATAATATCAAAACAAATTGACTATTCTTTGATTAATTTAAACTAACATTATTAGATGAAGGAGTTATTATATATATGCAACCCCCATTACTCATTAATCGGTCAACTACATTTTTATACAAAAAGAAAGGAAAACTCTATTCAAGCACAAATCTAAACAGGAGGAATTCAACAGGAACAAAGCCTGGTCAATACTTCATTTCGCCTCAAGCCGAGAGTGTACAAATGTGTACCTGGAAATGGCAGTACAAGAAGAAAAAAAGGAGGAGTCAGCAGCAGTAATAACACAGCAACGCAACAGCAACCCAACAACAGCAATTCGAACCAGATTCAAGGCCCAGAAAACTTTGAAGAAAACCAAACAAGCTCAATAGAACAAACCCAAAAGTTTGTGAAAAGACTAAACAACAACAACCCACGCGTGTATTAAACCCGAAACTAAACTCGTTTCTCACTTTGTTTTTGCTTTCTCTTTTTCAACTCTCCAACACTCTCTTGAGATTTTCAGAATGTCTTCCTCTTCCAAAAATCCTCTCTAAAAAACTCTCTCTCTAAAAAATGTCCTCCAAAAATGTCCTCTTAAAATCTGTTTTTTTCTTTTTATTTTTTGAAATCTTAATATTTTCGGAATTGTTTCTCTCTCTTTAATATCCAGCTCTCTCCTCTTCTTTTTTTTTGTGTCAAATCCTCTTATTTATAGCAAGACCCTTGTCTTGATCCACTAACCCAAAAATATTCTTCCACCCCCACACTTGCATGCTTTTTTTCCCACTATATTAAACAACTACATTATTCCCCACTAAATTATGTCTTGTCCCCCACTATATTAAATAATTATATCAACCCCCACTACCTCATGTCTTGTCCCCCACCATGTACTATTTTTATATTATTAAAATATTATTTAATATTAATGGACAGAGCACTCAAAATAAATAATTGTTCAGATTTTCAATTCCAAAAATACCCTTCCGACCTTACTGAAATTACCATTTTACCCCTGAAAGTACTGCAATTTACCAATCTACCCCCATCAGCTATAACCAATTCACCTAATCAATTCCAACCAAAATACAATAAATATAACCAATTCCTAAACAAATTCAAACAACAAATCCCATGAACACAAATTGAATCATACAACGTCAGATTAATGGGAATAATTTAACCATATTGGGAACCAATCCTAGTTAACTTAGACAAAAATGAATGAGCAAGGAGACAACAATATTAACAACAAAAGTGAACTGAAACAACATGAATCACAATTAACCGAATCGAAATGCAAACTGAAATCATATGATGAACAACAAAGAGTAGGAAACCAAACAATATACAAAACGAAATTATCCGAACCAACTCAATATTAACAGAGATACTATACATTCTACAACTAATAATCACGAATGACAAACCAATCGAACTCAAATTCAATTAAACAGAATTCAAAAAAAAAAAAATTACGACCAAGATTCAACTAAGATTCAAACTCCTTAAACCATAATATTTAAACAGATTTTAGCGGCTCTTATCTTACTCACATATAGATCATAAAAATGAGAAAGGGAGATGAGACGGATCTTAAAAACCTTTAACAATCCGGACCTCGACTGCGTATGAACTGTTTTGACGACCTCGACCAAAGCTCGAACAAACGAGATGGTGAGGTCTCATTTTTGGACTGAAGGCGACGAACAAAGGTGAAGCAGTAGCGATGGGGTTTGTTTGGACGTGATGGACATGGTTGGACATAGCAGAAGCAACATAAGTGAGCTGGGAAGGTTTGTTGGTGGAGCTGGACGTCGACGAAGGTGGAGTTGGAGCAGCAGTTTTGGAGATGTTGCTGCTCGTTGGTTTTCTGTCCAGCGGCGACGAGGTGTTTTGGTTGGAGCTGGACGATGGTGGCTTGTGCAGTGGTGAACGGAGGAAGCCATGTGAGCTCAAGCTCGAGCTCGACGAAGACGAAGAAGATGAAGCGACAGTAGTGTTTGGATGGTGAAGCAGAAGAAGCTATGGAGGCATCGAACATGGAGCTCGACGAAGAAGACAACCATGGGAGCTCGAGCTCGACGACGAAGAAGATGAAGCAACAGTAGTGGTCGATGTCGTTGGTTCGAAGGAAACCTTGGATGTATGTGTTTTGGAGTTTTGGGGAAGATGGTGAAGGAGAAGAGGTAGCCATAGTTAGGAGCTTGGAAGCTTAGAGAAGATGGAGAGAAAGAGAGGGGGGGCGGGTAGTTTAGGTGTTAGGGTTTTTGGAGTGAAAAATAAAAATGAGAAGATAGGGGTGGGTCTTTGGGGTTATGGACTGGGTTGACCTGGTTTGAAATGGACCGGGTCGTAGGGGAAGGTTGGGCCTGTGATTTAAAATTGAAGAAAAGGCCCAATCTGGTCTTCTTCTATTTTTGTTCTATTTTCTTTTACTTATTAATAAAACTAAAAATGTTAAATTAAATTATAAAAAACAAAATTATCTTAAAATACTAATTAACTCCTAATAATAATTATCACCCAAAATTAAACAACAATAAAATAAAATCACACAATTTGGACATTAAATGCTAAAAATGCAAAAGATGTCTATTTTTATGATTTTTTTTCATTTTGTAAAACAAACTATATTATATATCAAATGCAAATGCGACATAGTTTTTTATTATTAATTTAGCAAATAAACATGCACAGACAAAAAATGAAAACAATACAAATAACACAAAATTCACAACAATTGCAAACAAAAAATATTTTTTTTTGGAATTTTTTTTGGGAGTAATTCTCATATAGGGCAAAATCACGTGCTTACAACTGCCCCTCTTTGTCCGAAAACACGAAGAGTTTTCGTGTAAAGATAAAGTGAGCGATTTTTGCCCATCCGAGTACTCCGTGTGAAGTATTTTTTGAAAAAGATTTAACCGAACTTTTGCATCAAAGGTTTCCTACATATTCCTGGCTAGAAGGGAATCAGGTTAATGTAGTTCGGGAAGTTTTGGTAGCTGGGATTACCATGGGACTGCAATGTTACTGCTGTTGCATGCTACTTGTACTGCTTGGTGACTTCCTTATTACACCATGCTTAAAAGAAAAATCAAGAAGCTAGGCTAGACTACGGATTACAAGATCCCATCTATCTTCCATTTGTTCTTGATGCCTTGCTTTCTTGTCGGCTTGCGTCTATTCCGGTGCTTCTTTCTTCCAAAAAATGACGGGGATGACACCGACCTCTTGCTTTCCCGAACACCAGTTTGCTTCATTTTGTTCTGTCCGCTTGAGTATGTGGCTTCTTGCATTATGCTGTGGATCGTTTGTTGTAACCTTCTGCCTTTCGGTGGGTTACGGATTTCAAGACCTGAAATGTAAAGACTAAAAAATATTCCCTTGTTATACAGGTGGGCGCCTCATGCTAAAGACATGAAAGTATTCCCTTGTTATACAGGTGGGTGCCTAATTGGTAAAGACATGAAAAGTATTCCCTTGTTATACAGGTGGGCGCCTAATTGGTAAAAACATGAAAAGTATTCCCTTGTTATACAGGTGGGCGCCTAATTGGTAAAGACATGAAAAGTATTCCTCTATTATATGGGCGGGCTCCCAACTTCAACCAACAACTTTGAAAAATAAATCGCCATTCTGTTCTTCAAGGGGGCTCCTGACCTCAACAACAACTTTGAAAATAAAATGTCATTCCTTTCTTCAGGGGGCTCCTGACTGCTACAAAATAGACAAAACAAAGGAAATTTTCTGCCCCAGTTTGCACTAGGAAGATTTGTGAATTGTTAGCAATATTGTAAACCACTTATACTATATGCAATGGTGAGACTAAACTAACGACTAGGCCAAGATGTGCGTCTCCTATGAGTAAAACCTGAAACTCTGACGAGCAAATGCGTTTGCTAAAAAAATAAAACCTGAATGAACCAAACTAGGAAGTGCGTCTCCTACGAGTAAAACTTGTATGAACCAAAATCAGGAAGTGTGTCTCCTAGTGGTAAACTCTCATTTTTAGGAAGTGCGTCTCCTAAAGCAAAATATAACCCGAAAGACCCAAACTAGCAAGTGCGTCTCCTAGGGGTGAAACTTCAATGATTTAAACTTAGGAAGTGTGTCTCCTACGAATGAACTTAAATGAACCCGACTAGGAAGTGCGTCTCCTAGGAGGAAATCTCAATTTAGGAAGTGCGTCTCCTAAAGCAAAAATATATCCTGAACGTCCCAGACTACAAAGTGCGTCTCCTAGGGGTGAAATTTCAATAAAATAAACTTAGGAAGTGCGTCTCCTAGGGGTAAAAATAAACTTAGGAAGTGCGTCTCCTATGGGTAAAACATTAATGATTTTAAACTAGGAAGTGCGTCTCCTATTAATGAAATCTTAATTTAGGAAGTGCGTCTCCTATGCATGAAATCTTAATTTAGGAAGTGCGTCTCCTATACATGAAATTAAACTTAGGAAGTGCGTCTCCTAGGGGTAAAACTTTAATGATTTTAAACTAGGAAGTGCGTCTCCTATGAATGAAATCTTAATTTAGGAAGTGCGTCTCCTATGCATGAAATCTTAATTTAGGAAGCGCGTCTCCTATGCATGAAATTAAACTTAGGAAGTGCGTCTCCTAGGGGTAAAACTTTAATGATTTTAAACTAGGAAGTGCGTCTCCTATGAATGAAATCTTAATTTAGGAAGTGCGTCTCCTATGCATGAAATCTTAATTTAGGAAGTGCGTCTCCTATGCGTGAAATTAAACTTAGGAAGTGCGTCTCCTAGGGGTAAAAATAAACTTAGGAAGTGCATCTCCTAGGGGTAAAAATAAACTTAGGAAGTGCGTCTCCTATGGGGTAAAAATACTTAGGAAGTGCATCTCCTATGGGTAAAACTTTAATGATTTTAAACTAGGAAGTGCGTCTCCTATGAATGAGATCTTAATTTAGGAAATGCGTCTCCTATGCACGAAATCTTAATTTAGGAAGTGCGTCTCCTATGCATGAAATTAAACTTAGGAAGTGCATCTCCTATGGGTAAAAAATAAACTTAGGAAGTGTGTCTCCTATGGGTAAAACTTTAATGATTTTAAACTAGGAAGTGCGTCTCCTATTAATGAAATCTTAAACTAGGAAGTGCGTCTCCTATGCATGAAATCTTAATTTAGGAAGTGCGTCTCCTATGCATGAAATTAAACTTAGGAAGTGCATCTCCTATGGGTAAAAAAAAAAAAAAAACTTAGGAAGTGCGTCTCCTAGGGGTAAAAATAAACTTAGGAAGTGCGTCTCCTAGGGGTAAAAATAAACTTAGGAAGTGCGTCTCCTATGGGTAAAACTTTAATGATTTTAAACTAGGAAGTGCGTCTCCTATTAATGAAAACTTAATTTAGGAAGTGCGTCTCCTATGGGTAAAAATAAACTTAGGAAGTTCGTCTCCTATGAGTAAAAATAAACTTAGGAAGTGCGTCTCCTATGGGTGAAACTTTAATGATTTAAACTAGGAAGTGCGTCTCCTATGAATGAAATCTTAATTTAGGAAGTGCGTCTCCTATGCGTGAACCATTTCCTTCTTCCTGAATTACCTTCTAACAGAACTGCTTTCCTTAAAATCTTGTGTTGTCTTCCCTCGAAACTGCTGGGGATAACACTGCTGGGGAATTATTTACTTACCTGTTGGGGGATAATACTACTGGGGGAATCTCCTTTCTTCACCTTTTTCCAAAACTACTTCCTTCAAAACTTTTCTCTCTCAGCCTTGCTGGGGATAAAATGTTATCAGCTGGGGATAACGCTGTCGAGGATAACACTGTTGGGGGATTTTGATTCCTTCAAAACTAGTGCTTCACTCGTCTGAAGGCTGCTGGGAATGGCACTGGCCTTTTGCTTCTTCGAGCACAAGTTTCATCCTTTTATTCTGTCCGCTGGGGAACAACTTCCTTCATTAAAACTTATTATGCTGGGGGTAACACTGGTTCAAAGACCACTTCCTTTGAGACTGGTGCTATCTTTATTCTTCCCCAAATGGGTACCTGACTTCCAGAAAATTTTCTAAATGAAAGGAAAATTTTCTGCCCCAGTTTGATAATCTCCCTTGTGGCATGCATTTCCGTCATCAATGCCATTTCCTTTACCTGTTTCAAATCAAACAAAATTTGTTAGTTTTAAACGTGGTGGTTGGCTGTGATACTCCTACTGGGGATGGCTTTTCCCTTTCTCTTTCCCTGCTCTGCGTTCCATTACACTATCAAAAGTTTCTTGGGATGATATTATTTGCTAGGGATGATATTCCTGTTGGGGATGATCCCTTTCTGCTGGGGATATCCCTCTTCTTTTGTGGCATAGCTCGGAAACTGGCATTTTCCCGACTTTTAGTCTCATATGAATTTCCCAAATCATGCTCATTTCTCTCCTTGATTTATCCACGGGCCTTGGCCTTGAGGTTTATAACCTTTGATTTCGGCAAGGATATCCCTCTTGACACTCGTCAATCCTTTTGTCAATTCCCTTTGCTAGGGATATCTTTCTTGACACTGGCCTCACGCTTGTTCCTTGCTGACTATACCACTTGGATGTACTAGTCAGATCTCATTTTGTATAATTGGAAAGCTGATGGCATATTTTGAAGTCATTTCTCACTTGTTCTGACTAAACAGACTCTACTGGGGAATTTTTTCTATGAAAGGAGGAAGATAAGAAAAAAAAGAACAGAACAAAAAACAAAGGAAAGAGATGACTCCCTAACAAGGAAACTATAAAATAAAAACCTATCAAATGCGGATACCAACTCTAATGATCATGATATGCACATATGGCCTATCCTCTGCCGTTAATCGCCTTTCACAATTTTTTGTCTGGTGATTTCCATCTGATTCTCAATCTTTATTCGACTTGTAGTGCCCAAAGGGTTTTCACTATCAAGCCTCTCTCATTTTGTTTTTTCTCTCAGCTTTCATCGCCTTATGGTGTCCGTGAAGATTTTCACCGATAAGACTCTCTCATTTGTATCACTTTCCAGTTGGAGATTTGGAGTGTTGCCGATATGACTCTCTCTGCTGGGGATTCTTTTCGTCTATCAATTCATTTCCAATCCATGATCCTTTTCTCTATTGGGAATCGGGGTGCTATCTCTGACTTCCGTTTGTATGACTTGGCATCTTTCGAAGACTGGTCAAAAGGTCTTTCTTTGGACCGTAACGTGGGGTTTTGGATAGGGCTAGAAAGAAAGGGTATTAGCGGCTCAAAACGAATCAATTTAGGTTCAAAATTTACAACCTTCGGAATCGGCTTTCTTTACATCAAGCACAACTTCTGCCCCAGTTTCTTGCTTGGGGATTTTTATTTTTTGCTTTACACTATGACCGAGCCGTGAGATGCCTACGTATCCTCTTTGAGGAATCAGGTCGAACGTAGTTCACAATTCCTCTTTTTTTTCTTTTTTTTTCATTTACCTATTATCTTCTTTTCCTTTCTTTCTTTTTCTCATTTCTCCTTTCTCCTTTCTCTTTTGTCGTTTTGTTGTTTTGTTGTTTTTTTTCTTTTACCTTCCATGCTTGTGTTTTCTAGTCATTGCTACTGATTCCGAACGAGGGGTACGAAAGAAAAAACAATAAGGCTCAAAAGGGTTAACGAAGGATAAAGTGTTTAGGTAGCAGAATAAAATACCTTCGTCATTCCAATCTTCAAAACATGCTAGGTGCAAACAACACAATTAAACAAAGATTTGTAGCCTCTTCTGATGGTGCTGGACTTGACAATTATATTCACACATTTGCTTTTTCATTTGTCATATCTAAAGCACCGTTGGGCAACACTCTCACTCTCGACCCTCATGTCAATTTGACGAATCCTGCCTTTAATGGTTTTCTTTATGTTTTACTTGCCCCAGTTCCACATGACTCGAGCTCCGAATAATCTCAAACCGTCCTTATTTCTTTTAAATGTTCTGATCACCTCTCAATGGTTTTATGATTACCTTTTAAGATTAGGCCCAAACTGTGTGTGCATGTCATGTCACTAGAATCGGCGCTGAACAAAATGATAAAAGAACTAAACAAAAAGATGACTGGAAATAATAAAGACCGGATTTTGCATTAAACTAATGGTGAAATGGTTTGAATAACAAAACAAACAAAAACAAACCAGAATAAAATCCCAAAACAAACCTGGACAAAACTAAGCAAACCGCTATGACAAAATGGAAAGATAAGAAAGTTTGACACAAGACAATATCCGGATTACAACCCTAAGAATAATTCGGACAACAGAAATGACAACAAAATAAGCCACCAAAAGCTTCTCTCTTGCTAACCAAGGAACGGAGCGTCCTCCCACTTTATCAAACCTGGCATCTTAGCTACTGAGCTTTGCATCAGTATTGACCAGACCATTACCAACTTCAATATCATCAACCTTAGTCAACAAGTTCCCAATAGGATTCGAGTGCTTCTGTCATCAGGCCTCATCCCCGCAAAGTGTGCATCACGATGTGCACGTAAAGGATTCTGCGTGATATTCTGGGTGTCATTGTCTTGGATTACAATCAGGTTTTCCTGGATCTTGTGTTTTCCGGCTTACCACAAACCAACCACCTTAACTTTCTTTGTGATTCAAAACAAAACAGGTTAGAATGGACTCAGTCGGTCCTCATTATTAACAACATCTTTTTCCCTTTTTTCTTTATTTTCATTTTTCTTTCTTTTTTTTTCGATTTTTTTCTAATTTTTTTTTCTCTTTTTTTTGTTGTGGTCGAATCTTATGGAGATTGCCTACGTATCATGACCCTGCATGAATCAGACCTTGCGTAGTTCGGACCAAAAAGGATAAACAACAATAAAATATTTTTTTTTCATAATAAAACAAACATGATTAGAACGGTTTAAAAACTGACCATATTAACAGATTTTGACGAAAGAACGACCTACAGACTTGAAAATCAAAATATACCACACCCTAATCAAAAGAATTACAAACTCAAAAACAAACGGCCAGATTCCTTTCCCTATTTGCTAATTTTAACCAAATGGTTGTTTTTGCAAACGTGGCACATTCCCAATTTCACATAAATTTTGAGACCGGGAAGGATTATTTTATGACACTTTACAAATTTGTCCGTTCTTTTACGAAAATATCCTTTCGACAACTGAAAGATACTCTAAGGCTATTTCTGCAAGAACAGTTTAAGACACTGCCGAAGTTGGCTCGGCTTATTTTGTCCAAAAATCCAAACAGTATTCACCTGACCGCTGACGCTTTGTTTTTATTTTTTTTTCTTTTTTTTAAAATTAAAATAAAAGACCTGGTGTTGCAAACACAGCCTTTCAGCGTCTCGGGGACAAAGAATTTTAAGGTTGTGTGGGTCAACTGGACCAAATCTAAAACAATGACCCAAAGATGGCTGTTTATGCAAAGTAAGCCTTCCGGCGTCCCTTTCGGGAACATTCGGCTATGTTTTGACAAAACAGCGCCAACCGACATATTTATGACCTTTTCTTGTTTTTCAAAATAGAAGACTCAATATTGCAAACACGGCCTTTCAGCGCCTCGGGGACGAAGATTTTTAAGGCTGTGTGGGTCAACTGGACCAAATCTAAAAAATGACCCAAAGGTGGCTGTTTATGCAAAGTCAGCCTTCCGGCGTCCCTTTCAGGAACATTTGGCTATGTTTTGATAAAACAACGTCATCCGACTTCTTTATGATGAAATTAAAATTTGACATATTTTTTGGCTATTTTAGCAAAAGGGGAGGTTGGACATCACCCGACTTATTTATGACAAAAATTGACATATTTGTTTTTTAGCAAAAGGGGAAGTTGGACCCGATTAGGGCTGCCTACGTGTCTCACATCCGGTGAGAATCAAACCAGCGTAGTTCGCGCAATTAACTGAACTATTTTAAAACAAGATTTTTTTTTCATTTTTGGCAGCAAATAACAAAACCACTTTCAAAGCACGGCTCTTTTCATTTTCATTTTTGGCATTTTCATAAACAAATAAAAAAACTATTTTAAAAATAAAACTCTTTTTCATTTTCATTTTTCATGGGAAGACAAACTATTTTCCTTTTCTATTTTTGAAAACAAGACCGAACAACGACTCCTTTTTTTTCTATTTTTCCTTTGCTTTTAGTAAAACGAACTAATAAAACATTTTTTCTATTTTCTCAAAATTTCGGCAGAGTTTCGACTGTATTTGGGCATTGGGTTTTTTCAAAAATAAACAATTAACTCCCTAACCGCTATTTCTTTTTTTCTTTCTTTTCCTCAATTTCACAATATTCCTGATATTCAAAAACCGGTCAACACACAAGTCCAAATCAAATAAATGCACAAGTAGAAGTAAGTAAGATGCATCAGGATGGTCATTTTCATTTTTGGAACACCTGTCCTAGACAGACCCAACCCCTGTGTTGAGCCTCCAAAGTCAAATGCACGTGATGCAAACAAATGTTCCTACTAGGGATCCGGCATGAAGCTGAGTTATTCTAGGTTCATAACCTGGGTATTTGTTCTAGACTGTGTACCCGAGCGGACAACTCGAGTCGAGGAGGGGGCTACGTACCGGGGACCCGCGGGATCGCCCGGCTTTGTAACTTGTCCGGCCTCTTTCTTATTTCAGGTATTGACACTAACAGAATAGGGAGTCTCGACCAGTGAGCTTCTCCCCGGAGGTAAGAAGAGAAGGGTTTCGGCACCGTTTATATACAGTTCAGATAATATCAAAGCGGTAAAAGCATCATTTAGCACATTGAGCCCAACCATGTAACAAAATCAGATAGAACCAAATATAACAATTTATCTAAGCTCGAATTTCTAACCCTGAACCAGTGGTTCTGGGTCTCTTCCCCAACGGAGTCGCCAGAGCTGTCACACCTACTTTTTCCGCCCCCACAAGGGGTGAAGGAGTTTTTCCAATTAAAGGACAATCGAAACGGGATTTATTTATTTATTTCAGAGTCGCCACTTGGGAGATTTAGGGTGTCCCAAGTCACCGATTTAATCCCGAATCGAGGAAAAGAATGACTCTGTTTAACAGTCCGCGAACCAGAAATCCGGATAAGGAATTCTGTTAACCCGGGAGAAGGTGTTAGGCATTCCCGAGTTCCGTGGTTCTAGCACGGTCGCTCAACTGTCATATTCGGCTTGATTATCTGATTTAATACATGTTGAACCTATGTGCGAATTTTAACTTTTAACCGCTTTTGTCATTATTATTATTTTTATCAAGAATTGCAACATCGTGGAAGTACATCTCGAACCACGTCACAATCAATGTACCCGTGATTAGAGACACATTCCGACTCCGTTGAGATTTGGATTTGGGTCACATAAATGTGCACCCGAGTTTAAGAAGGTAAGATTATTAAAATGCGCGACCTAAAGCGATTAGCGTATTATTATTTTGGGTAAGGTCGTGGAGTTCGCTAAGCGGCCTATCCTGAGTTCTAAGTAATTAACACATACATTTTTGTGAGGGCCCGCAATCTATGCGTTTTATTTGGCGAGGCTCGTCTCATTTTTATTTAAAGGGATAAACCTACAGCGACTACATTTTTCTATTAAGTTCGTCTCTAAATAAAAGAAGATCTCCCAATTAATTACATGCTAAAAAAGGGACGTAACTTATTAGTTATTAGTTTACGGCTAATGCAAATGGAAAATTGCAGTCGAGTTTGTACAAAGAGAGATTGCTTTCATTCTATATTCTATTATTTAATAACACTAGAACATGAGATTGACACACGATAATATCAAAACAAATTGACTATTCTTTGATTAATTTAAACTAACATTATTAGATGAAGGAGTTATTATATATATGCAACCCCCATTACTCGTTAATCGGTCAACTATATTTTTATACAAAAAGAAAGGAAAACTCTATTCAAGCACAAATCTAAACAGGAGGAATTCAACAGGAACAAAGCCTGGTCAATACTTCATTTCGCCTCAAGTCGAGAGTGTACAAATGTGTACCTGGAAATGGCAGTACAAGAAGAAAAGAAGGAGTCAGCAGCAGTAATAACACAGCAACGCAACAGCAACCCAACAGCAGCTATTCGAACCAGATTCAAGGCCCAAAAAACTTTGAAGAAAACCAAACAAGCTCAATAGAATAAACCCAAAAGTTTGTGAAAAGACTAAACAGCAACAACCCACGCGTGTATTAAACCCGAAACTAAACTCGTTTCTCACTTTGTTTTTGCTTTCTCTTTTTCAACTCTCCAACACTCTCTTGAGATTTTCAGAATGTCTTCCTCTTCCAAAAATCCTCTCTAAAAAACTATCTCTCTAAAAAATGTCCTCTTAAAATCTGTTTTTTTATTTTTATATTTTGAAGTCTATAATTTTTCGGAATTTTTTCTCTCTCTTTAATATCCAGCTCTCTCCTATTCTTTTTTTGTGTCAAAATCCTTTTATTTATAACAAGACCCTTGTCTTGAACCACTAACCCGAAAATATTCTTCCACCCCCACACTTGTATGCTTTTTTTCCCCACTATATTAAACAACTACATTATTCCCTACTAAATTATGTCTTGTCTCCCACTATATTAAATAATTATATCAACCCCCACTACCTCATGTCTTGTCCCCCACCATGTACTATTTTAATAATATTAAAATATTATTTAATATTAATGGACAGAGCACTCAAAATAAATAATTGTTCAGATTTTCAATTCCAAAAATACCCCTCCGACCTTACTGAAATTACCATTTTACCCCTGAAAGTACTGCAATTTACCAATCTACCCCCATCAGCTATAACCAATTCACCTAATCAATTCCAACCAAAATACAACAAATATAACCAATTCCTAAACAAATTCAAACAACAAATCCCATGAACACAGATTGAATCATATCAGATTAATGGGAATAATTTAACCATATTGGGAACCAATCCTAGTTAACTTAGACAAAAATGAATGAGCAAGGAGACAACAATATTAACAACAAAAGTGAACTGAAACAACATGAATCACGATTAACCAAATCGAAATGCAAAACTGAAATCATATGATGAACAACAAAGAGCAGGAAACCAAACAATACACAAAACGAAATTATCCGAACCAACTCAATATTAACAAAGATACTATACATTCTACAACTAATAATCACGAATGACAAACCAATCGAACTCAAATTCGATTAAACAGAATTCAAAAAAAAAAAATTACGACCAAGATTCAACTAAGATTCAAACTCCTTAAACCATAATATTTAAACAGATTTTAGCGGCTCTTATCTTACTCACATATAGATCATAAGAATGATAAAGGGAGATGAGACGGACCTTAAAACCTTTAACAATCCGGACCTCGACCGCGTATGAACTGTTTCGACGACCCCATCCAAAGCTCGAACAAACGAGATGGTGAGGTCTCGTTTTTGGACTGAAGGCGACGAACAAAGGTGAAGCAGTAGCGATGGGGTTTGTTTGGACGTTGTAAGCACGTGATTTTTGCCCTATATGAGAATTACTCCCAAAAAATTCAAAAATAAAATGATTTTTCTTTGGTGTGCAATTTTGTGATATTTTGTGATATTTTGAATAATTATTTGTATTTGTCTGTGCGTGTTTATTTGCTAAATTAATAAAAAATACAAAAATATGTCGCATTTTGCATGTAGGATTTAATTCTACAATTGTTAGTAATTAAGTTTGTTTTACAAAAATTAAAAATTACAAAAATAGGCATCTTTTGCATTTTTAGCATTTAATGTCCAAATATACAATTTTATGCTTAATTATTACTTAATTGTGCGTTAATTGTTATTGGGAGTTAATTTGCGCTTTTATAACTTAATTTAGTTCTTAATAATAGTTTAAGTATTTTTATAATTTAGTTTTAGAGAAATAAAAGAAGAAAAGAGAGCGAAAATATAAAGAAAGTCGGAATTGGGCCTCTTCTTCGATTTCAAGCCACAGGCCCAAAAAATGGCCCAATCTTCCCTACGACCCAGTCCATAACCCAACACCCCTAATATTGTACAAACAAAATAAAACAAAAAAAGAAGAAGAGAAAACCCTAAAAACACAAAATACCCATCCGCCCCCTCCTCTCTTTTCTTCATCTTCCCAAAGCTCCAAACCTTCCAACCATGGCTGCCCAACGTCGACAAAATCAACAGCTCCAACGAACTCCATCTTCTCCAAACAAAACGCCGAGCAAGCTGCCTTCTTCTTCGTCGTCACCATCCATGTTTGTCGACCACCATGAACGCTCCCTTTGTTTCTACTTCATCCCGTCATCGTCCCCATCTAGGCAGCCATGAACGACCCCCTCCAGCTTCATGTTCTTTGCGACGCACCCAGCAGCTCCCAGCCTTCATCATCGTCGTCGTCAAAACCGAACCAGCGACGACCAAACTTGCCCGCGTCGCCGCTGTTGTTGCCGCTCCAGCTGTTGCTGCTTCACGCCAGTGTCCAGCTCTCATCGACGTTGATGTCGCGTCCAGCCGCGTCCAGTCCGTCGACCTTCTTCCATCTTTCTTCGACGCTGCTGTCGAGTATTTGCTCCCTCGTCCATGGATTTTATTGCTACTGCTTCAACCTTTTTCTACTGCCCCGTCCAGCTCGAGGGCAGCAATGAACGTCGACTGTTCTCCGGCTTTAGTGTTGCTTTCAGCTTCTCCGCGTGGGTTCATCCAAACGCGC
Organism: Nicotiana sylvestris; assembly: GCF_000393655.2. Lineage (NCBI taxonomy): Eukaryota > Viridiplantae > Streptophyta > Magnoliopsida > Solanales > Solanaceae > Nicotiana > Nicotiana sylvestris. The sequence continues at coordinate 154,553,013 of NC_091066.1, forward strand.
CCCCAGCGATTCTGCCACGTCAATTGTTGTCGCTGCTTCGGCGTGGCTTCATTTGTTTCTTAGGTTCGTGTTTATCCTCGTTTGGTCGAGCTTTGGTCCAGGTTTGTCGAAACAGTCCGTACATATTTCATTTCAATCCGGTTAGTGATTTTTGAGTTCTATTTTGTCCGTATTTTGTTTTGATAAAATCGGCAAATGTTTGTTTTGTTTATCGTTTGAATTAATTTTTAGTTCATGTTCATGTGTTGTTTGTTAAATTAATTTTTCAGATTCCAAATGAAAGATTAAGTACTTGTTTTTCATGTTTATATTCGTATTATTGTTGAAGTGAATATTTGTTAGTTTAATGTTTGTTAGATTCAAATTGAAATTTAATTGGTTATTTCTTCAATTTGTTTCATGTTGTTATGTATTTTCCGGAAATCATTAATGTTGTTTGAGTCATATGAATCCGTCATGTTTTGTTGTTTAAAAAAAATAGATTCATTCATGTTCATACTTTGTTTGGATGATTTTGAATCCGAATTTTGTATAGTTTGATTTCTTGTTTATCATTTATGATTATTTCTTGAATTGGTCTCATAATCTTGTTTAAGTTTAAGATAGGAATTGTTTGTTGTAATGTTGTTAGAGTAGTTGATTTTAAGTTCAATATTATTGAATTTAGAAATCTAAATATACTTGTTTGTTGTTGTTGTTGAATCCGAAAATAGGATTGTTTGTTGCTAAAATATTGTTCAATCAAATTTTAGTTGTTCTTTGTTGTTCAATTTGTGTTCATGTGATTTGTTGTTGAAATGTTGTTGAAATCATGTTCATGTTGATTTGTTGTTAAAATGTTGAAGAAATCATGTTCATGAAATTTGTTGTTTGAACATTGTTAGAAATTAATCATATTGTCTATATTTTGGTTAAGTTTGATTAATTGATGTGTTATAGCTGATGGGTAGTTTGGTAATTTATAGTACTTTCGGGGGTAAAATAGTAATTTGTAATAGGGTCGGAGGGGTAGTTTAGGAATTGTACATTTTGTAATTTTTTATGTGAAGCATGGGGGACAAAATGAAATGGGGTGGGTTGTGATATAGTTGTTTAATATAAAGGGGGACAAGACAAAATTTAGTGGGGGAATCTTGTATTTATTTATGTTAGGCATGGGGGACAAAATATAATGGGGTGGTGTGATATGTTTATTTAATGTAATGGGGATGAGTGGGAAGATAATGGGTTTGGTAGAGAAAATGAGTTGATTTTAATTGATTAAAAGATTTATGGGTTATGGGATATAAGTAGAAGTCTTGAAATCAGATTTTAGAGGACAGACAGACAGAGATAGAGAGAAAAAAAAAGAGAAAAATTTAAGAGAGAAAATTCCGGAAAAAAAATACTAAGACTTTAGAAAAACAAAAAGAAAAACATTCTGGAAATTCAAAAGAAGAAGAATATACACCTGATATATAGTCCAAATATTCTGAGATACGGATTGAGAAATTAAGGGTTAAACACTAACTAGTCTTTCAAAAATCTGAAAAGTTTCCCTTTGCTTCTGTCCGTTGGTTGTTGTTGTTTCCGGATTTTGTCTTGATTTTAAAATCTGTCACTAAGTTTCTCGTCGCTGGTTGTTACTAGTTGCTGGGATTGCTGTTGTTGTATGCTACTGAATTTCTGCTGATCTCTCACTTTTCTTTTGCTTCCAATATCAGGTACACAACTGACACGCTGATTATTGTAAACTGAAACAGGAAGCATGAATACGAAAAATGAAGAATTGAAGTTCTAAATTTATTTTGAATTATATTCTTAATTTTATTTGTATATATAAATTATTTAGCTTACAAAAATCGGAATCATGTAGCTATTTAATGTATATATAGTGGAACATCCAACGATAGCTTAACGGATGAACTATCTATATATTGCTTAAAAATAAATAAATGGTGTAGTAACTCCGTCTAAGTTAAAAATCAAACGAATAGACCATTTCGGAACTTGTAAGAAAATTGTTTAGTTAAATAATATTGGTTAATTCCAGCATGTAATTGTTTTAGGATTAAAATTAGATTGCCAAGTTTTTTTTTTTAATTTGACAAACTGAGAACATGCCTAGTATAATATAATTAGGTAGTAATACGTGAAGCCCAGGTTTAGTTTAATGCCATATACGTTGGGCCTGTGCTCGTATTGGCAACGGACTGCCTTGCTTGTATCATTTTTCAGAATTTACGAATCATATTCGAAACTCAACTATAACAACTCAAGCATGTAAATAAATTAAGACCTTTTCTCTTTCATTTTTGTAGAGACAATTTTTAATAGAAAATGTAGGCACTTTAGGATTATCCTGATAAAAATAAATGAGATGAGCCTCACCAAATAAAACGCACAAATTGTGGGGCCCTCGATAAATGTTTAATTAAAATTACTTAGACTTCGGGATGAGCCGTTTAGCAAAATTCCACGGCCTTACCCAGAAATAATAATACGATAATTGCTTCAGGCATGCATTTTAATAATCTTACCTTCTTAAATTCGGGTGCGCATTTATGTGACCCAAATCCAAATCTCAACGGAGTCGGAATGTATTAACAACCATGGGCGCATTGATTGTGACATGGTTCGAAATGCATTTTTACAATGTTGCAATTCCATAAAAAATAAATAATAATAAAAGCGGTTTTAAACTTAATGAAAGCACATAAGTAATAACATGTAATAAATCAGATATCTAGCCATTATAACAATTTAAGCGACCGTGCTAGAACCACGGGATTCGAGGGTGCCTAACACCTTCCCTCGGGTCAACAGAATTCCTTACTTAGAATTTCTGGTTCGCAGACTTCATTTGGAAAGTCGAATATTTTCCTCGATTTGGGATTCAAGATAAACCGGTGACTTGGGACACCAAAAGCCAAACCTTTCCCAAGTGGCGACTCTGAATTAAATAAATAATCCCATTTTCGAATATTGTCACTTAAATTGGAAAAACTCCCTCGCGCATTCAACCTTTCGGGGCGGGCGCGCAAAAAGGAGGTGTGACAGCTCTGGCGACTCTGCTGGGGACTATCGAACCCAGAACCACTGGTTCAGGGTTCAAGAATTCGAGCTTAGAATAATTGTTATATTTGGCTTTATTATCTGATCTTTATTACATGTTTTTGCATAACGTGCTAAATGTTGTCTTTTACCGCTTTGATATTATCTGAACTGTATATAAACTGTGCCGAAACCCTTCTCTTCTTACCTCCGGGGAGAAGCTCGCTGGTCGAGACTCCCCATTCTGTTAGTGTCAATACCTTAAATAAGAAAGAGGCCGGACAAGTTACAAAGCCGGACGATCTCGCGGGTCCCCGGTACGTAGCCCCCTCCTCGACTCGAGTTGTCCGCTCGGGTACACAGTCTAAAACATATACCCAGGTTATAAACCTAGCATAACGAAACCTCATGCTGGATCCCTAGTAGGAACGATTATTTGCATCATGTTGCATTTGACGTAGGGGACTCAACACAGGGGTTGGGTCCGTCTAGGACAGGCAACCTGAAATGAAAAGACCATCTTGCTCCATCCCGTTTGTTTTGCGCATTTATTTGCTTCAGTTCTGCATGCTGACCGTTTCTAAAAAAAAACTTTTAAAAAAAAATAGCGGCGTAGGGACATAATTACTTATTTTTGGAAAAAATAAAACCAATGTCCAAGTAGTGTCAAAACCTCGCCGGAATTTTCTTAAAAAAAAAAGAAAAAAGAAAAAATGAAAACGAAGTTTGTCTTTTAGTTTGATTTATTAAAAAAACATATATTAAAAAATTCCTTTTAATCACTTTCAAAATCCAAAAAATAAAATATATATTTATTTAAAGTAGAAAAGAAAGGGAAAATTCAAAATTAAAAAAAATGTTGTTTCTTTTGTAGTATCTCTTTTATAAATTCAGACTAATAGTCCAAATACTTCCTTAAAAGATTTTTCGAAATTTCAAGAAAAAAAGGCAAAAAAAAAAAGTTCAAAGAAAAATATTTCTTTAGTCTTCATCTCTTTTCAAAATATAAAAATCCAGAAAAAATATTTTCTCCTTTTCTTTAAAAGATTGTATTCAAAAGGGATTTAGTTTATTTCCTCTACGCCTGATCGGACCGAACTACGCGGGTCTGATTCTCACCGGATGTGAGATACGTAGGCAAACCTCATCGGTTCCGACCACAATTCTAAAAAAAAAATCCAAAAATATTTTCCTTTAGTTCCTTCTTTCTAAATCTTTCTTTAGAAAATAAAAAAAAAATAATAATATAGAAGTTTTTAAAAAAAAACTCAAATAAAATATATATAAATAAAAAATAATATAGAAGTTTTTTTTAAAACTCAAATATATATATAGTTTCCTTCTTTCTGAAGTCTTTCATGCGAAAAAATGAAATAAGAATTAAAAATCAGCAACAAAAATCCAAAAATACTCTTTTCTTTTAGTCTTTCTTTTGTAAATGTCCATAAAAAAAAAATTGAAAAATTGAATTCCAAAAATATTAAGGTTTTTCTTTAGAAGTGCTTTTGTAAATAAATAAAAACTCAGAAATTCCACATCATTTTCTTAAAAGTCCCTCTTTCAAAAATTTAAGAGGCAACATCATAAATCAAAAAAAAAATATATATTCTTTCTTCCGTAAAAAAGGGGTGAAACAAATGGAAAAAAAAATCAACCAAACACATTTTCAAAAGCAAATAAATTTTTAGAAATCTTTCTTTAAAAAAATAAAACAAAAATCAAAATAAGAAATATATATATTTTCTTTCTTCTTTTAAAGCATTTCTTTCAAAAATTCAAAAAAAAAGGTTAGTTTAGTTACTCCATTTTCGATTCCCGAACTACGCAAGATCTGATTCACGCGGCATCGTGATACGTAGGCAATCCTCATCAGATCCGGTCACATTTTTTAACTGCAAATAATAATAAAAAAAAAAAAACAAAGAAAGAAAAATGGTGATAAATAAAAGAAAAGCCTAAGGAGAAGCCGGAATGACACATGTCTTTGTTGCAAGCATGTAGAAACTCCCCTGACTGAATAGGTGCATCACACCCCAATGTGAGATTACCTGTCTGTTATTTGTTTTAAACTAACCGTCATGTTTGCTGATAAGTTCAGGTTCCTAGAAAAGTGGTTTGGTTTTGTGGTAATCTGGCCTCTCATACGTACTTCATGAGATCAAAAGGAAACGTTCAGCCACCCGTCGCTAAATCAAGAGGAATTGCTCATACATATTTCACAAGGTCAAAGGGAAGTGTCGAAATATCTTCAGAAATTCCTCTGCCAACGATTCCTATTTTGGAGGAAAGTTCAATCTCAGCCATCCCAACTTCTGAGTCAGCAACTGTCGAGGAAAATAGGATTCTGCGTCTCCGCATGATGGAAATGTAGGATGCCTGGGCCAATGGAAAAGAGCCCCCAAGTGCAATCCCTGGATTCCCTGAGCTTTTTCCTAGGGCAAGTGAGACCTCCAACATCCCTACAAGTTATCCAAATACCCCACTGGGATTTCCTACCATCTCAACCTACTTTACTGGAACACCTTCTGAGTCTCGCCCCCAGGTGTTAGCTGCCGGAGCGGTTTCAAACATATTCACTGCTCCACCTTGTTCATCCACGGCACAACCTGTTTTACCCAGGCCTAACTTCGATTCATCATCCTTCACATTTCAAGCACCACCTCTTCCATTGGAACCTAGTCAGTTCACTACCAACGCTTACCCTCAGCCGTCTCGGTACGAGTTTATCGCAGGACAGGAGAAAGCCGAGAAAACGCCTGAACAAGAGGAAATGACCAGAAAGATGAGGAGTATGGAACAGAGTCTCAAAAGCATACAAGGCTTGAGCGGACAGAAAAGTGTATCCTATGCCGATTTATGCATGTTCCCTCATGTGCACCTGCCATTGGGATTCAAAACCCCAAAATTCGAGAAGTACGATGGGCATGGTGATCCTATTGCTCATCTCAAAAGATATTGCAATCAGCTGCGGGGAGCCGGTGGAAAGGAAGAACTACTCATGGCCTATTTCGGAGAAAGTCTGGTTGGCATCGCATCTGAGTGGTACATGGACCAGGATATGTCTCGCTGGTACATCTGGGATGATCTTGCTAGAGATTTCGTCAAGGCAATTCCAGTACAACGTCGATATTGCTCCAGATAGGAACTCTCTGACAAATCTAAAGAAGAAACCCTCAGAAAATTTCAGAGAATATGCAGTTAAGTGGCGCGAACAAGCTTCAAGAGTGAAACCTCCAATGGATGAGATAGAAATGGTCACTGTCTTCCTGCAAGCCCAAGAGCCCGATTACTTTCAGAACATGATGTCGGCCATGGGAAAACCTTTTGCAGAGGCCATCAAAATTGGTGACATGGTGGAACACGGTTTGAAAACAGGTAGGATTTTAAGTCAGGCATCCATTAGAGCAACCTCCCAAGCCATCCAAGGCGGGTCCGGAGGAATGGCAAAGAATAGGACAAGAGAAGAAACAACCATGGCAGCATCATGGGGAAAAAGATACCGGGCCCCTAGACCTGTGTTCTCTGAAATAACCCCTCAACACTACTATCCTCATTCTGATATGGTCTATGCTCCACCACTTTATGCGGTTATGAACGCTCAACCTCTCAGCCGACCGCAACCACAGGCTAACAGAAATCAAGCTCCACCTTCTAGAAGTCAGCCTCCTTACCGAAACCGCTACAATCCTCGGCCTTCCCAAAATAACTTCCGTCCTCGGGAACCACCCAGGAGACCCAACTATACACCAATCGGTGAACCCTACTCCACCCTATTCCCTAAGCTTGTCCAGATGAATTTGTTGCAGCCCATACCACCAAACGGGCAAAACCCGGAATCACCATCATATCAGCGGGGTGTCAGGTGTGCATACCATTCAGGGGTAGAAGGGCACGATACAAACGACTGTTGGACATTGAAACAAGCGGTAGAGAATTTGTTAGAGCAAGGGAAAATTGTGTTGAAAGACGAGGATGTCCCAAATGTGACCAATAATCCGCTGCCCGCCCACAACAACGGGCCGATGATTGGGATGATTTGTGAAGACAAGGAATTTGATCCGGCACTTAAGGCCATAATTGCTATTGCTAAAACAGAAAGGAAACCCAAAGCCACCCCGAAGCAAGAGAAAGGGGAAAAGAAGAGTAAAATCACCGAGACTGAACCAGAAAAGAAAATTGATGTATCCAAGCAGGCCTATATGGTATGGGGGACGATCAAACCACCTCGGCTGAATGAGCCAGTGGTTATTGGACGCATACCACAGAAGCCAAAGTACAGTAAAGAGGAAGATGATAAGGTGTTCACGCTCGAAGAGAGCGAGGGAACATGTGAGGCGATGAGGTATAAGTTATGCGAAACACACATGGTCCAGCCAGGAGAGGGCACTAGCACCGCTGAGGTATCATACATGAGACCAAGTGCCAAGCTTCAAAACTGGAAGGCTACGCCATTCCTGATCAAACGGAAGTCCTAATGGACCTGTCCTGCCACTTTCTCTGCATCACGAGCTACCCCAGGGTGTGACTCAGATGTTTTCTTTAGATTCCTGTTTTTAATTTCCTGAATGTCAACTTTTTTTTATCTCCCCAAAATTCCAAGAAATGAAATCATGTTTCATCGCTCACTTTCTTTTTCAAGAGATCTGCTATATTTTCTTTTTTTTTGTTGTTTTTGTTTTTGTTCTCTTCAATTCTGATGATGCAGCTTTAAATAAACATGACATGCTTGCGGACTTCATGCCTAGAACCCGAGAACTCCGTCAGACTTCAAATAATGAGTCAAAATTTGAAATATAAAGAATTTGAGAAAATAGGGACAACTAAAGAAAATTGGTTCATGATTTGGAAAATGTCCGTCACTAAAGCAGAGTTTGAGGACAGTAAATGGGTTTAGACCCGTACAGAATGTTAACCTTAATGACTGCAGTTTGTCATGAGCAATTGTACCGACAAAGAAGGGTGCATACGTCATTGGAAAATATTGCCAAGAGGAGCATTTGTATCTATGCGACGTCGAAAGAAATGACGCCGACCCCGCTTTGAAAGCAGATGCATTACTATGCCTATATCGCCCCGGCGATGTCTTCGCACAGTTTGAGATGACAAAGGCTTTCATTCTCGCTACCCAAACACTATCAACCCTTTGCAAACCCATTTGAGCCGGTTACTCTTCTTTGATTACCCTCTTTGGAACCTGAAAGTATTATTAAAAATAAAATGAAAGAAAAAGAGAAATTGAAATGAAAAAGACAAATAAAGAAAAAAAGGGAAGAAGAAAGAATTAGAAAAAAAAATATACATATATAAAAAATAAAAAAAGATACAATGAAAATGAGAAAATGAAAAGGAAGTGAAAAACAAAGTAAAGCAGAAAAACAAAAAAGGAAATTCCAAAAAAAAAAAAAGTGGCCTGAACTACGTTTGACTTGATTCCGAAAGGATATGTAGACAACCTCTCCCTGGGGTTCAGTCACACCAAAATAAAAATCCAAGAAGTCCCCCAAAAGTGAAAACTGGGGCAGAAGTTATAATGGTTCGGCAATGATCCCGCCCAAAAGGTTCCAAAGTTGTAGTTCAATCCCGATTCTTTTCACCCCAAACCTTGTCCAAGTCCTTCTGATCAATCAGCAAAGACAGGAAAGTGGAAAACATCATTGTTGGAATCTGATAGAAATCAAATCGAGAAGAATAAAGTGATAAAGTCTTATTGGTGAAAACCTTCGGGCACCATGAGGCGATGAGAGTAGAGAAATCAAAAATGAGAGAGGTCGATTAGCGAAAACCCGCAAAGGGCGTGGTCGACCGGAAAAAGGATACTTCATCACTGAAAGTCCTGGAAAGGTTCTCCGGTTTAGAAACCCAGATCAATAGGTTCATGAGAAGCTGGAGTTTGATACGGATCGGACATCCAGTCCAAAAGGCATGTCATGTCAGTTTGAAGCCAGCATGCACTCCAGATAAGTCCTTTTCCCCCCGAAAGGGACGCTTCTCTTTAAACTCATATGCTTTCCTTTTGCATAGTTTTCTTTGAATCCCTTTCGATCTAACTCTGATTCCGCAACAATTACAAAGAGAAGGTGGCAGGACCAGTTTCACAGGGCCCCGCCTGGCAAGAGTCAAAGAAAATACGCAGCATCAGTGGTGCGTCAGTTCCATCCCGACTGACCATGGTAGTTGATTTGCTTCCAAAGTAAAGATTTCGAAAGAAAAGAAAAGCCTACAAAGGCAAAATAAAGTTGGAAAGGTTAAGTCCCACGCGGTTAGCCACTGCAGTTTAGGTTTGAGGATCAAAATCCCTGACACAAAATCGACAAATCCCCACAGGGTCTCCCTTTGTAAAAAATCCCAGTCTCCCTTATAAAAATCCCCAAAGAGTCTGCCCAGCAAATCCCCAACAAGTCTGCCTTGTACAAATCCCCACAGAGTCTCCCCAATAAAAAATCCCCACTGAGTTGACCTCGTAAAGAATCCCCAAGCAGAATGAGATGAAAGAACCAAAGCCTTACACGAACAAATCATCACAAATCCGGAAATGCGAGTCTGATCAGTTTAAAACAGGTCGCCTGTGAATCCAATCAATGACAAAGTTTCTCAACAGGAATTAGTCCAAGACCAAGCAATTGGAACGATCAAGGCCACCGAATCAACCACCGTTTTCAAACTGACAATTTTTCTTTGCTTAGGAAAATTGAGACAGGTGCAATCCAAAGTAACCATGCAAGAAGCAGGTTAGCCCAAAAGAACTGAAGCGCGCGAGCATCGAAACAGCTTTGCAGCAGGAAAACGACCAAAAGTAAGTTTCCCCGGAATTCTTTCATGCATTTTTTTTTAAAATAAAAAATAAAATAAAATAAAAATAATAAAAATATATATATATATATATATATATAAATATATATATATATATATATATATAAAGGAAAACCAAAGAAAAGAAAGAAGACAAGAAAGAAAAATGAAAATCCCCAGAAGAAAAAACAAATCATGGTAACATAGGACCTCATTCCTCAACTATCCCGGTATAAACCACGGATCTCCCTGGCATCACCCAAGGAGCTTTTTCTATCCAAATTCCCGGCATTACCCAAGGACTCTTACCTTTTCCCGGCATAACCCGATGAATCTTCCCGGCATAACCCGTGGACCTTTCCCAGCATAACCCGATGAATCTTCCCGGCATAACTCGATAAATCTTCCCGGCATAACCCGATGAATCTTCCCGGCATGATCCGATGAATCTTTCCGGCATGACCCGATGAATCTTCCCGGCATGACCCGATGAATCTTCCCGGCATGATCCGATGACTTCCCCGGCATAACCCAAGGACTCTTACCTTTTCCCAGCATAACCCGATGAATCTTCCCGGCATAACCCGTGGACCTTTTCCGACATAACCCGATGAATCTTTTCGGCATAATCCGATGAATTTTTCCGGCATAACCCGATGAATCTTCCCGGCATAACCCGATAAATCTTCCCGGCATAACCCGATGAATCTTCCCGGCATGATCCGATTAATCTTTCCGGCATGACCGGATGAATCTTCCCGGCATGACCCGATGAATCTTCCCGGCATGATCCGATGACTTCCCCGGCATAACCCAAGGACTCTTACCTTTTCCCGGCATAACCCGATGAATTTTCCCGGCATAACCCGTGGACCTTTTCCGATATAACCCGATGAATCTTTTCGGCATAACCCGATGAATTTTCCGGCATAACCCGATGAATCTCCCGGCATAACCCAATGAATCTTCCCGGCATGACCCGATGACTCTTCCCGGCATAACCTGTGGACTTTTTCCGGCATAACCCGATGAATCTTTCCGGTATAACCCGATGAATCTTTTCGGCATAACCCGATGACTTCCCCGGCATAACCCGATGAATCTTCCTGGCATAACCTGTGGACCCTTTCCAGCATAACCTGGCAATCCTCCCAATTTAGGGCTCCGATCCCTAAGTTGATCAAGTTTCTATTTAGCCAACATTAGGGCTCAAATCCCTAAATTGAGCGTTTTTTATTTAGCCAGCATTAGGGCTCCAATCTCTGAACTGAGCATTTTTCTGTTAGCCGACATTAGGGCTCCAATCCCTGAGTTGAGCGACCTTCCTTTAGCCGACATTAGGGCTCCAATCCCCGAGTTGTGCATTTTTACCTTTTGCGACATTAGGGCTCCAATCCCTGGGTTGCGCTTTGTAGACTAGGGTTTTTTCCAATCCCCTCATCAGTGCTGTAAATTTTCATGACAATTAACTAACGAAATTTTCCTAGTGAAACTGGGGCAGAAATTTCGTTCGTTTGTTTTGTTGTCTCAGCAGGTCTGACCCTGAGGTGCATGGATCGAGACGACCTACGGGGTGAGTCTCAATCCAGAATAAAGAAAAGAAGAAAAAAAAAGAAAAAAAAGATGTTCCCACATATTGGAACAAACAAAGGGCAGGTCGCTCAAAAATTGGATCAAATTCCCGAGCTCCGCCAATCCCGTTTCATTCAATACTGCAGAAATAAACAAACGCCTACAACTTGCGAGCATCAAGATTCGGATCGAAGTCTACAAGCAGAATTAGCTGAGACCCAAGATCAAGTTGCAAAAGAATTATAGATAGGAATCTTGTAACTAGCGGTTGACAGGCATAAGTAGTTAGTTCAGTTTCAATTTCCTTTGGTTGTAATAAGGAGGTCAGTAAAGCAGTAGTGGCAACAGCAACAGCAGTAACAGCAAGCATTGCAATCCCATGGTAGTCCCAGCTACCAAAATTTCCCGAACTACATTGACCTGATTCCTGTTTAGCCCAGGATATGTAGGAAACCTTTGAAGCAAAGGTTCGGTCAAATCTTTTTCAAAAAAATGCTTCAACGGAGTACTCGGATGGGCAAAAATCGCTCGCTTTATCTTTGCACGAAAACCCTTCGTGTCTCCGGGCAAAGAGGGGCAGCTGTAAGCACGTGATTTTTGCCCTATATGAGAATTACTCCCAAAAAATTCAAAAATAAAATGATTTTTCTTTGGTGTGCAATTTTGTGATATTTTGAATAATTATTTGTATTTATCTGTGCGTGTTTATTTGCTAAATTAATAAAAAAATACAAAAATATGTCGCATTTTGTGTGTAGGATTTAATTCTACAATTGTTAGTAATTAAATTTGTTTTACAAAAATTAAAAATTACAAAAATAGGCATCTTTTGTATTTTTAGCATTTAATGTCCAAATATACAATTTTACGCTTAATTATTACTTAGTTGCGCGTTAATTGTTATTGGGAGTTAATTTGCGCTTTTATAACTTAATTTAATTCTTAATAATAAGTTAAATATTTTTATAATTTAGTTTTTAGAAAAATAAAAGAAGAAAAGAGAGCGAAAATATAAAGAAAGTCGGAATTGGACCTCTTCTTCGATTTCAAGCCACAAGCCCAAAAAATGGCCCAATCTTCCCTACGACCCAGTCCATAACCCAACACCCCTAATATTGTACAAACAAAATAAAACAAAAAAAAAGAAGAGAAAACCCTAAAAACACAAAATACCCATCCGCCCCCTCTTCTCTTTTCTTCATCTTCCCAAAGCTTCAAACCTTCCAACCATGGCTGCCCAACGTCGACAAAATCAGCAGCTCCAACGAACTCCATCTTCTCCAAACAAAACGCCGAGCAAGCTGCCTTCTTCTTCGTCGTCACCATCCATGTTTGTCGACCACCATGAACGCTCCCTTTGTTTCTACTTCATCCCGTCATCGTCCCCATCTAGGCAGCCATGAACGACCCCCTCCAGCTTCATGTTCTTTGCGACGCACCCAGCAGCTCCCAGCCTTCATCATCGTCGTCGTCAAAACCGAACCAGCGACGACCAAACTTGCCCGCGTCGCCGCTGCTGTTGCCGCTCCAGCTGTTGCTGCTTCACGCCAGTGTCCAGCTCTCATCGACGTTGATGTCGCGTCCAGCCGCGTCCAGTCCGTCGACCTTCTTCCATCTTTCTTCGACGCTGCTGTCGAGTATTTGCTCCCTCGTCCATGGATTTTATTGCTACTGCTTCAACCTTTTTCTACTGCCCCGTCCAGCTCGAGGGCAGCAATGAACGTCGACTGTTCTCCGGCTTTAGTGTTGCTTTCAGCTTCTCCGCGTGGGTTCATCCAAACGCGCCCCCAGCGATTCTGCCACGTCAATTGTTGTCGCTGCTTCGGCGTGGCTTCATTTGTTTCTTAGGTTCGTGTTCATCCTCGTTTGGTCGAGCTTTGGTCCAGGTTTGTCGAAACAGTCCGTACATATTTCATTTCAATCCGGTTAGTGATTTTTGAGTTCTATTTTGTCCGTATTTTGTTTTGATAAAATCGGCAAATGTTTGTTTTGTTTATCGTTTGAATTAATTTTTAGTTGATGTTCATGTGATGTTTGTTAAATTAATTTTTCAGATTCCAAATGAAAGATTAAGTACTTGTTTTTCATGTTTATTTCATGTTCGTATTATTGTTGAAGTGAATATTTGTTAGTTTAATGTTTGTTAGATTCAAATTGAAATTTAATTGGTTATTTCTTCAATTTGTTTCATGTTGTTATGTATTTTCCGGAAATCATTAATGTTGTTTGAGTCATATGAATCCGTCATGTTTTGTTGTTTAAAAAAAATAGATTCATTCATGTTCATACTTTGTTTGGATGATTTTGAATCCGAATTTTGTATAGTTTGATTTCTTGTTTATCATTTATGATTATTTCTTGAATTGGTCTCATAATCTTGTTTAAGTTTAAGATAGGAATTGTTTGTTGTAATGTTGTTAGAGTAGTTGATTTTAAGTTCAATATTATTGAATTTAGAAATCTAAATATACTTGTTTGTTGTTGTTGTTGAATCCGAAAATAGGATTGTTTGTTGCTAAAATATTGTTCAATCAAATTTTAGTTGTTCTTTGTTGTTCAATTTGTGTTCATGTGATTTGTTGTTGAAATGTTGTTGAAATCATGTTCATGTTGATTTGTTGTTAAAATGTTGAAGAAATCATGTTCATGAAATTTGTTGTTTGAACATTGTTAGAAATTAATCATATTGTCTATATTTTGGTTAAGTTTGATTAATTGATGTGTTATAGCTGATGGGTAGTTTGGTAATTTATAGTACTTTCGGGGGTAAAATAGTAATTTGTAATAGGGTCGGAGGGGTAGTTTAGGAATTGTACATTTTGTAATTTTTTATGTGAAGCATGGGGGACAAAATGAAATGGGGTGGGTTGTGATATAGTTGTTTAATATAAAGGGGGGACAAGACAAAATTTAGTGGGGGGAATCTTGTATTTATTTATGTTAGACATGGGGGACAAAATATAATGGGGTGGTGTGATATGTTTATTTAATGTAATGGGGATGAGTGGGAAGATAATGGGTTTGGTAGAGAAAATGGGTTGATTTTAATTGATTAAAAGATTTATGGGTTATGGGATATAAGTAGAAGTCTTGAAATCAGATTTTAGAGGACAGACAGACAGAGATAGAGAGAAAAAAAAAGAGAAAAATTTAAGAGAGAAAATTCCGGAAAAAAAATACTAAGACTTTAGAAAAACAAAAAGAAAAACATTCTGGAAATTCAAAAGAAGAAGAATATACACCTGATATATAGTCCAAATATTCTGAGATACGGATTGAGAAATTAAGGGTTAAACACTAACTAGTCTTTCAAAAATCTGAAAAGTTTCCCTTTGCTTCTGTCCGTTGGTTGTTGTTGTTTCCGGATTTTGTCTTGATTTTAAAATCTGTCACTAAGTTTCTCGTCGCTGGTTGTTACTAGTTGCTGGGATTGCTGTTGTTGTATGCTACTGAATTTCTGCTGATCTCTCACTTTTCTTTTGCTTCCAATATCAGGTACACAACTGACACGCTGATTATTGTAAACTGAAACAGGAAGCATGAATACGAAAAATGAAGAATTGAAGTTCTAAATTTATTTTGAATTATATTCTTAATTTTATTTGTATATATAAATTATTTAGCTTACAAAAATCGGAATCATGTAGCTATTTAATGTATATATAGTGGAACATCCAACGATAGCTTAACGGATGAACTATCTATATATTGCTTAAAAATAAATAAATGGTGTAGTAACTCCGTCTAAGTTAAAAATCAAACGAATAGACCATTTCGGAACTTGTAAGAAAATTGTTTAGTTAAATAATATTGGTTAATTCCAGCATGTAATTGTTTTAGGATTAAAATTAGATTGCCAAGTAAATAAATAAATGGTGTAGTAACTCCGTCTAAGTTAAAAATCAAACGAATAGACCATTTCGGAACTTGTAAGAAAATTGTTTAGTTAAATAATATTGGTTAATTCCAGCATGTAATTGTTTTAGGATTAAAATTAGATTGCCAAGTTTTTTAATTTGACAAATTGAGAACATGCCTAGTATAATATAATTAGGTAGTAATACGTGAAGCCCAGGTTTAGTTTAATGCCATATACATTGGGCATGTGCTCGTATTGGCAACGGACTGCCTTGCTTGTATCATTTTTCAGAATTTACGAATCATATTCGAAACTCAACTATAACAACTCAAGCATGTAAATAAATTAAGACCTTTTCTCTTTCATTTTTGTAGAGACAATTTTAATAGAAAATGTAGGCACTTTAGGATTATCCTGATAAAAATAAATGAGATGAGCCTCGCCAAATAAAACGCACAAATTGCGGGGCCCTCGATAAATGTTTAATTAAAATTACTTAGACTTCGGGATGAGCCGTTTAGCAAAATTCCACGGCCTTACCCAGAAATAATAATACGATAATTGCTTCAGGCGTGCATTTTAATAATCTTACCTTCTTAAATTCGGGTGCGCATTTATGTGACCCAAATCCAAATCTCAACGGAGTCGGAATGTATTAACAACCATGGGCGCATTGATTGTGACATGGTTCGAAATGCATTTTTACAATGTTGCAATTCCATAAAAAATAAATAATAATAAAAGCGGTTTTAAACTTAATGAAAGCACATAAGTAATAACATGTAATAAATCAGATATCTAGCCATTATAACAATTTAAGCGACCGTGCTAGAACCACGGGATTCGAGGGTGCCTAACACCTTCCCTCGGGTCAACAGAATTCCTTACTTAGAATTTCTGGTTCGCAGACTTCATTTGGAAAGTCGAATATTTTCCTCGATTTGGGATTCAAGATAAACCGGTGACTTGGGACACCAAAAGCCAAACCTTTCCCAAGTGGCGACTCTGAATTAAATAAATAATCTCATTTCGAATATTGTCACTTAAATTGGAAAAACTCCCTCGCGCATTCAACCCTTCGGGGCGGGCGCGCAAAAAGGAGGTGTGACAGACGTGATGGACATGGTTGGACATAGCAGAAGCAGCATAAGCGAGCTGGGAAGGTTTGTTGGCGGAGCTGGACGTCGACGAAGGTGGAGCTGGAGCAGCAGTCATGGAGATGTTGCTGCTCGCTGGTTTTCTGTCCAGCGGCGACGAGGTGTTTTGGTTGGAGCTGGACGATGGTGGCTTGTGCAGTGGTGAGCGGAGGCAGCAATGGGAGCTCAAGCTCGAGCTCGACGAAGACAAAGAAGATGAAGCGGCAGTAGTGTTTGGATGGTGAAGCAGAAGAAGCTATGGAGGCGTCGAACATGGAGCTCGACGAAGAAGACA
The DNA here is from genome assembly GCF_000393655.2 of Nicotiana sylvestris. Taxonomy (NCBI): domain Eukaryota; kingdom Viridiplantae; phylum Streptophyta; class Magnoliopsida; order Solanales; family Solanaceae; genus Nicotiana; species Nicotiana sylvestris. The sequence goes on from NC_091066.1 coordinate 154,569,697, forward strand.
ACCATGGGAGCTCGAGCTCGACGACGAAGACGAAGAAGATGAAGCAGCAGCAGTGGTCGATGTCGTTGGTTCGAAGGCAGCCATGGATGTGTGTGTTTTGGAGTTTTGGGGAAGATGGTGAAGGAGAAGAGGCAGTCATGGTTGGGAGCTTGGAAGCTTGGAGAAGATGGAGAGAAAGAGAGAGGGGGCGGGTAGTTTAGGTGTTAGGGTTTTTGGAGTGAAAAATAAAAAATGAGAAGATAGGGGTGGGTCTTTGGGGTTATGGACTGGGTTGACCCGGTTTGAAATGGACCGGGTCGTAGGGGAAGGTTGGTCCTGTGATTTAAAATTGAAGAAAAGGCTCAATCCGGTCTTCTTCTATTTTTGTTCTCTTTTCTTTTACTTATTAATAAAACTAAAAATGTTAAAATTAAATTATAAAAACCAAAATTATCTTAAAATACTAATTAACTCCTAATAATAATTATCACCCAAAATTAAACAACAATAAAATAAAATCACACAATTTGGACATTAAATGCTAAAAATGCAAAAGATGTCTATTTTTATGATTTTTTTCATTTTGTAAAACAAACTATATTAGATATCAAATGCAAATGCAACATATTTTTTTTATTTTTATTTTTTTATTATTAATTTAGCAAATAAACATGCACAGACAAAAAATGAAAACAATACAAATAACACAAAATTCACAACAATTGCAAACAAAAAGTTGTTTTATTTGTTTTTGGAATATTTTTTTTGGGGAGTAATTCTCATATAGGGCAAAATCACGTGCTTATAAATACAATGGCAGGAATTCAGAGATTAAACTACGGAATGATTAAGAAATACTATCAATCTGGAAGTAACACCATGTAATTCAAAGAAAGACAACTAGATTATAAACAGAGAATTTGATGTCATGCTTTGAACATCCATTTTCATTTCATACTTCAAACTTGCTTTGCATCTAGTATAGTCCAAGAATATGTACCTGATTGCAGCAATCAAACAAGGAAAAATGGGTGAGAAATCTAGAAGAAGCAACAACAACAGAACCAATTTTCAAACAGAAAAATGATGTGCAACAGTCCAAAATCCAGTTTCAGTCGAGCAATAACCACAGCGAACTTCAAACCAGACTTTTAAACCCAAATTCAGTCCATTTTTACCCCAGATGAGTCTGAAATTGTTTCAGAAATTGAGAACCTCAGAAATCACAGAAGAAGTTCAATGGAATAGTGATTTTTAAATGAAATTTTAGATGTTTTTGATTTTTTCTGAATTTTTTCTCCTCTTATCTCTGAATTCTCCCTTGAAATGCAAGATAGAGATGCCTTTATAGGTAAAGCATTAGGGCATCCCTAAGAGAATCATACTAGCACTTACCCCCCCTTTCCAATTTTCGTTTTAGCTAAAATACCCCTAATCAACTATCAGAATTTCAAACACAATCCCTCATCCCATTTCTTGGAAGCTTATTAAGGTTGTTACATAAGATTCCCCTACCCTAAATTTCCTAAACTAACCCTTAAACCCCTTGTTATTCACCTTCTAACCCTCAGACCAAAATGTGGGCCAAGTTGAACCTGGGCTGACCCCTTTCTTTTGGACTCAAGATTAATTCACTAACTCAAATGACCAAATATATCAAACAGCCAAACATACTTCAATTCATAGAACTCAGGCTAAAAATCCCCTTCAACACACAATTTTATAGTAAGGATAAAAAAAACTAAAACTAAAGAATTCAAAAAACAAACGAGAAATGGAGACTAGTTTCAAAACTAAACTAAGACGAGACATGCAAAAACGGACGGACAGAAGGAAATAACAGAAGAGAACAGTGGGAGAAAGAAAAGAGAAAAGAAAGCTGAAGGAAAATTACCTAAGAGAGAGCATCAGACAGAAATAATGGAGAACTTCGAACTCTTTGATTTCGACCCAATCCGAAGTTAATCATGTGTCCTTAATATCAAAGACACACGAATAACGTCGATTTGGGCCTAAAATCTTTCATGGAACCTCGGTTTGAAACTTTGGGGCTTTTATGATTCAACCTCTGATCTGAAATTCGAACGGCTCTGATGACGTTCGATGGAAACTGAGTGGAGCTTTGGCAAGAGGAGAGTGGAGTGGTTTTTTGATGTAAATCTGGTCGGGATTGGTGACTCGCCGCTGGCGGATGGCGGTGGTGATTTAGGGCGGTGGTCTCTAGGGTTTGGGTGAGCTGATCTCTGAGGTGAGGTGAGAGACGAAATGCGGGGGTAGGGGCGTTAGGACATATATATATTATACGAACCCCAGTTCTGTATCGTTAGATCAAAAGAGATCAACGGTCCTGATTTGGTCTGTTAAAAAACGGGGTCGTTTTGGAATTATGGGGCTGGACCGGTTTTAGGAGTGGGTTTGGGCTGGGCCGACCAGGTATCTGTGTATAAGTCAATTGGGTTTGGAGAAAAATTAAACAAAAGGCCCAAAAATCTGATCTTCTTCAACTCTTTTCCTTTTCTTTTTCAATTAATTCCTTTTATTTCTTTTAAATAAAATTAAAACTTAAATTAATTTCTAATCAAATTATCTGATCACATTGAATTAATTAATTCTAAATAATAATTACCACCACTAATTAAATGCCAAATTAAAGAAGAAACTACCAAAATTTGAAAAATTAAAATTAAAGTGCCAAAATGAATTATTTTGTGATTTTTTCCAATTTTATAAAACACCAAATTAAGAAGTAATTTAAAAATGCAAAAATTAAATCCTAAATGCAAATGCAGCATATTTTTGTATTTATTAATGAATTAAATAAAATAAACGTGCACAGACAAATGCAAATAATTAACCGAAAATGCCACGAAATCCACCAAAATTGCAAACACTGAAAGAAATTATTTTGTTTTGAATTTGTTGGAGTAATACATATAGGGCAAAAATTACGTGCTCACAACTGCCCCTCTTTGCCCGGAAACACGAAGAGTTTTCGTGCAAAGATAAGTGAGCGGATACGAGCGATTTTTGCCCGTTTGAATACTCCGTGGGAAGCATTTTTGAAAGATTTGACCGCACCCTACTTCCGAGGTTGCCTACATATCCTTGGATAAAAAGGAATCAGGTTAGTGTAGTTCAGGAATGTTTGGTAGCTGGGACTACCAGGAAGCTGTGATTTCACTGTTGCTACTGCTGTTGCTACTGCTTACTGAACTCCCTTATTACAACAACCCAAGGTTAAATACAATGGCAGGAATTCAGAGATTAAACTATGGAACGATTAAGAAATACTATCAATCTGGAAGTAACACCATGTAATTCAAAGAAAGACAACTAGATTATAAACAGAGAATTTGATGTCATGCTTTGAACATCCATTTTCATTTCATACTTCAAACTTGCTTTGCATCTAGTATAGTCCAAGAATATGTACCTGATTGCAACAATCAAACAACGAAAAATGGGTGAGTAATCTAGAAGAAGCAACAACAGCAGAACCAATTTTTAAATAGAAAAATGATGTGCAACAGTCCAAAATCCAGTTTCAGTCGAGCAATAACCACAGCGAACTTCAAACCAGACCTTTAAACCTAAATTCAGTCCATTTTTACCCTAGATGAGTCAAAAATTGTTTCAGAAATTGAGAACCTCAGAAATCACAGAAGAAGTTCAATGGAATAGTGATATTTTATGAAATTTTAGCTGTTTTTTATTTTTTCTGAATTTTTTCTCCTCTTGTCTCTGAATTCTCCCTTGAAATGCAAGATAGAGATGCCTTTATAGGCAAAGCATTAGGGTGGCCCTAAGAGAATCAGACTTGCACTTATCCCCCTTTTCAATTTTCGTTTTAGCTAAAATGCCCCTAATCAACTATCAGAATTTCAAACACATTCCCTCATCCCATTTCCTGGAAGCTTCTTAAGGTTGTTATATAAGATTACCCTACCTTAAATTTCCTAAACTAATCCTTAAACCCCTTGTTATTCACCTTCTAACCCTCAGACCAAAATGTGGGCCAAGTTGAACCTGGGCTGACCCCTTTCTTTTGGACTCAAGGTTAATTCACTAACTCAAACGACCAAATATATCAAACAGCCAAACATACTTCAATTCATAGAACTCAGGCTAAAAATCCCCTTCAGCCCACAATTTTATAGTAAGGATAAAAAAACTAAAACTAAAGAATTCAAAAAACAAACGAGAAATGGAGACTAGTTTCAAAACTAAACTAAGACGAGACATGCAAAAACGGATGGACAGAAGGAAATAACAGAAGAGAACAATGGGAGAAAGAAAAGAAAAGATGAAAGAAAGATGAAGGAAAATTACCTAAGAGAGAGCATCGGACAGAAATAATGGAGAACTTCGAACTCTTTGATTTCGACCCAATCCGAAGTTAATCATGTGTCCTTAATATCAAAGACACACGAATAACCTCGATTTGGGCCTAAAATCTTTCATGGAACCTCGGTTTGAAACTTTGGGGCTTTTATGATTCAACCTCTGATCTGAAATTTGAACGGCTCTGATGACGTTCGATGGAAACTGAGTGGAGATTTGGCAAGAGGAGAGTGGAGTGGTTGTTTGGTGTGAATCTGGTCGGGATTAGAGACTCGTCGCCGGCGGATGGAGGTGGTGATTTAGGGCGGTGGTCTCTAGGGTTTGGGTGAGCTGATCTCTGAGGTGAGGTGAGAGACGAAATGCGGGGGTAGGGGCGTTAGTACATATATATATTATACGAACCCCCGTTCTGGATCGTTAGATCAAAAGAGCTCAACGGTCCTAATTTGGTCTGTTAAAAAACGGGGTCATTTTGGAATTATGGGGCTGGACCGGTTTTTAGGAGCGGGTTTGGGCTGGGCCGACCGGGTATCTGTGTATAAGTCAATTGGGCTTGGAGAAAAATTAAACAAAAGGCCCAAAAATCTGATCTTCTTCAACTCTTTTCCTTTTCTTTTTCAATTAATTCCTTTTATTTCTTTTAAATAAAATTAAAACCTAAATTAATTCCTAATCAAATTATTTGATCACATTGAATTAATTAATTCTAAATAATAATTACCACCACTAATTAAATGCCAAATTAAAGAAGAAACTACCAAAATCTGAAAAATTAAAATTAAAGCGCCAAAATGAACTATTTTGTGATTTTTTTTCAATTTTATAAAACGCCAAATTACTAATTAATTCAAAAATACAAAAATTAAATCTTAAATGCAAATGCACCATATTTTTGTATTTATTAATGAATTAAATAAAATAAACGTGCACAGACAAATGCAAATAATTAACAAAAAATGCCACGAAATCCAACAAAATTGCAAACACTGAAAGAAATTATTTTGTTTTGAATTTGTTGGAGTAATACATATAGGGAAAAAATCATGTGCTCACAGCTAGCAACGGAAAATTTTATTTTTATGTGACAAGCACATCCATGATCAAGCAAGAAAATGCCTACGTCATCTCCTAGATTAGCACAACTTACAAATTCGCTTCAATTAACACAAGGGGCAAGTTCTAGACGACACATGATAGCACAGAAAATCACAAATCCTCACACACACGTTGCACATGACTCAATCAAGATGGTTCTGTTCAACTCTCATGTCAAGCAAGCACACATAATTGAGAAATTTAAGTAATATTGCACTATGTGGCATACGAGTCAAACAACTGAAAAAGGGCGTCACAAAATAGGTTGTTTACTTTACTTAGGCCTCACAATTCAAACCAAATACACGGAAAATAGAATGTATGTCATAGCCTAATGTGACAATATCAACCATGTCAATGAATATCTCAGAGCGACTCAATTTCTTCCTAAACTACTCCTAAAAAAATAAATAAAGTATCCGGCTCGAGCTACATTCTTAGAAAAGAACCGGTTCCTAAAGAAAAACCAAGGAATACTACCTAGCTATTCTATAAAAAAATCTTTTTTTTTGGTGTTTTTAAATGGGACTTTTTCTAAAAAAAAAAATTCAATTTTCGTTTTTTTCATAACTAGACTATGTCTACTACGAGTTCTAAAAGAAAAGCTAAATAAAAAAATTAGTTTTATACAATTACACTTCAGAAAGTAATTTTCCCACCCCACACTTATATTATGCATAGTCCTCGATGTATGATCACAGAGAAAATTATTAACCCAAGGGTGAGAAATACTCCCTGAAACCCTCTTGGGCTTAGCTCGGACATGATCCTCAATCTTTAGAGTCGGGACGACCCCACACTTAAGCTCAAACATGCTCCTCAGCTTCAACTTTGGGTACTCGGACTTCCCCTACTCTGCAAAATAAAAACAACACAAAACTTGACACTAACAAAAATAATCAATAAATAAAAGATATACAGGTTAGGTTGCCTCCCAACAAGCACCATAGTTATAGTCGTGACACGACTCTGCTACTCTGCTCAGGCTGGGCGCTTTCTCTTCTTCTTTCTCCCATGAAGTCTAGCCTTTTTGCACACTCTCGGAAGGTCTCCTCTTTCATCTCTAGCTCTTTTCTCAATCATCTTTACACGCTCAGCTGGAAACACCACCTCCTCTAACTCAGTTGTCCCATCTGGATCACTATAATTCACATACTGACTCTGCTCTATTCCCTTCAATTCAACCATAGTAATCATGCACAAGTCCTCATAATGCTTAGGGAGCTTAAGTGCCTTGTACACATTAAAAGTGACCTCCTCATCGTCAACTCTCATTTTTAACTTCCCTGCCCTCACATCAATAACTGCTCCACCAGTAGCTAAGAATGGTCGCCCCAAAATAATGGGCACTTCCTCATCTGACTCGTAATAAAAAATAATAAAATCAGCAGGAAGAATAAACTTTCCCACTCGAACTAACACATCCTCAATAATTCCTTCTGGGATGACTAGTGACCTATCTGCTAACTGTAAAGTGATTGTAGTAGGTCTAAGCACCCCCAATCCGAGTTGCTTGAACAAAGAGGATGGCATCAAATTTATACTAGCCCCTAAATAACGTAGGGCTCTACCAACTTCTTGTTTTCTAAGAGACAAAGGAATTGTGAAACTCCCAGGATCCTTCAACTTAGGAGGAAGTTTACTCTGAACTCTGGCACTGCATTCTTCAGTAAGTGCAACTGTTTCGAACTCTGCATGTCTTCGTTTGTTTGCCACAATATCTCTAAGATACCTTGCATACTTAGGCACTTCCTGCAAAATTTCCACCAAAGGCAAATTCACACTCACTTGGCTCAAAATATCTAGGAATTTCTTATACTTAGCATCATCTTTTTGCTTCTGCAGTCTTTGTGAAAACGGAGGTGGTGGCCTATTCCCAATTACTAGCTCGAGTTCTTTATCATCTTTCTCATTCCCCTCAATTGGCTTGGGAACTAATTCTCCTTGGGGATGAGCTATATTCTTCTTTTTCTTTGGAACTTTTTCTAATGCTCTTCCATTTCTCAAGGTAACCACATTGACTTGAGATTTAGGATTGGGATCAGTATCACTCGGAAGAGCCCCTACTGGTCTGGTATTTTGGGTTCTGGCAAGTTGGCCCACATGGTGCTCCAAATTTCTCAGTGTTGCGGCTTGTGCCTGCTGATCAGCCATTATTTTCTGATTGAAAGTTTGTTGATCTGCTATTAATTTCTGATTGAAAGTTTGTTGATCTGCTATTAATTTCTGATTGAGGGCTTGCTAGTTGGCCATCAAGTTCTTCATAATCTCCTCAAGGCTAGCTTGTTGTTCAGCCTGAGGTGGTCTGGATTGTTGTTGAGGTGCTTGAGGCCGGTATTGATTCTGATTGCCTTGATTTCCACCCCAAGAGAAGTTTGGATGATTCCTCCAGTTGGGATTGTAGGTGTCCCCATACTGATTTGTTTGGCCTCAATTTGCATTACCCATAAAATATACAGACCCTGGATTTGCTGGGCATAGATTGCTCATGTGACCCTCTCCACATACTTCACAAAATATTTGAACTTGTTGCACTGGCTGGGCTTATTGCTTGTTAATGATCATGGTCATCTGATTGACTTGGTTGGTCAGCATAGAGACCTGTGCTGACAATGATGAGACAACATCTAATTCAAGAACCCCTGGTGATTTTTGTACCATGTTCCTACCCATCTCTCCTTGCCAATCCGGATTGCTTTTGGAGAACTTGTTCAATAATGCATAAATTTCATCAAAACTTTTCTCCAATACTTGACCTCCAGCTGCAGCATCGACTACAATTTTTGTTTGGGGATGGAGCCCTTCTATGAAAGTGTGAACTAACACTTCATTCGTCTTATTGTGATGAGGACAGTCTTTGAGTAGCCCCTTGAACCTTTACCACCCTGATTATAAAGATTCTCCTACTTTATGTTTGAAGGCAACTATCTCACTTCTGATCTTTGCAGTTTTGCCTGAAGGGAATAACCTTGCCAGAAATTTTCTTGCCAAATCATTCCATGATGTAATGGAATTAGCTAGTTCTGCCTTTAGCCATCGCTTAGCTTCGCCCAACAGAGAGAATGGAAAAAGTGTGAGCCTCACATAATCTGGATTGACCCCGTTAATGAAATAAGTATCACTAATCTCCAAGAAGTTCAGAATATGCTATTGTGGATCCTCGTGTGGAAGATCCATAAACTGCTCGTTTGCATGAAGTAGCTGGATCATGCTCTGTTTCAGCTCAAAGTGCCCAGTGATTTTGGACTTCACTATGCTGTAGGTAACATTAGCAATACTGGGCATTGCTACCTCCTCAACAACCATATGTTGCTCCTCTGCCATGTTCATAGGAAATTGAATGAGTGCTTGAATATTGTTTGTATCATTTGCTTCCCTCAACCTCCTGTGAAATGTTTTCTCAGGTTCAGGGTTAAAGCCGTTGAGTATGTCATGGCTTCTGACCCTACGCATTCAATCAAAGTTTCTGAGATTAGAGCAACAATCGAGTAATGTTAGACTAGAAGAAATAAACAATTAAAGCAAAAACTAGAAAGTAGTTTATATTCAAGTCCCCGGCAGCGGCGCCAAAACCTTGTTGCTCCAAAACGCACACGCAAGTATACGTAGTCGACAAGTAATATAATGATAAGTTGAGTGTCGAACCCATAGAGACTTGTATAAACTACTCACTAAATCACTAAAATTATTATTCAATCCAGCTAAAATCAAAGTCCAATAATGTGATTATACTATACTACGATTCTAAATAATAACGAAATTATCAAGTAACGAATTGATTGTTGTGTATTCAGTAAAGACAAGTATTCCAGGGTTGTGATCGATTCACCATTTGTATTGTGTTCTAATTAACTTTCCCTTTCACATAATTCACTCATGGTTGCTAATTAATCGATAAATGCTCTCATAGCCTTCTCCCGAAGTACTACTCACCTATTCTCAGTAGATTAACGCCTATATTCCTATGAAATCAATCTATTAAGAATGCATTAAGATCACGATATTTAATTAAGCACGGTGACTAGGTATATTCCTATCCTAACCACAAATCCGCTCCCCCTAAGAGTTAAGATCGTGCTCTCTTCAATTCTTCTCTAATCTAAACACGACTTTCCCAAGCATAGCATAGATAGTAAATAGAACCTAACTGTTGTCCAGACAATTAAGCAATTAATCACAGAATTGAAGAAATAACCATATATTGATAAATTATAATTAAGGTCAAGCTAATATCAAACATCAATATTCATGGCTAAATCACAACTCCAGAACAATGGGTGTTTAGCCACTCATAATGTAATCAAATAATTGCATAAGTGTTGAATCAATTGGAAATACTAGAAAAAAATGAAGAAAACACAGAATGCTCCGTTTCCTCACGATCCCGTGTGTATTTCCTCTCCAAAGTGGTGTCTCCCCCTTCAAAAATAGGTTTAGTCTTGCTTTTATACGTGTTAGATAGGTCTAGGGCCGAAATAACCTTGTCCCGGGCGAATTTGGAGAAAATTCACGTCACTGGCGCCCTGGCTAGCGCCAGGAGCCCTCCATGGCGCCCCAATATTTTTAGCTACTGTTTTTGGCGGCACAGGTAGGGCAGGTGGCGCCCAAATTCGCAAGTTTCTCGGTTTCGTTCGTTTTGGCTCAAATCTTGCGCGTTTCACCTCCAATTGCTCCCGAATCATTCCTACACATAAAAACACTTCAAATTAATATAAATCATAGAATTTAACATCACAAATTCACGAAACAAAAGTAAAATATGAGGCGATATACATAGAAATATATATGCTTTAAGCTAAACATTAGTTAGGCTCAACTCAAAATTGCTAAATAAGAATATTCATTACAATTTCTAGGGGTGTTCAAACCGAACCGGAAAATCGCACCAAACCGAAAAACCAAACCAAATCGATTAAAAAACCTGACTAGGTTTGGTTTGACTTGGTTTGGTATTGAATAAAAAAAAAACCGAACCAAACCGACATATAAATATATAAATTTTATTTATATTTTTAAGAGTTTATAGTGATTTTTCTTTAAAAAATATAGAAATATTTGGGATCCTCTCATATATTAACCCTGAAAGTGTAAATTAACGAAAAAATTATTGTTAGACGACTAAGAAAATAACTATCACGCGTTACTAAAAAAATTCTCCCATTAGAATATTTTAATAGATCATATGTTTGTCAATTTTTTCCATATTTGCTAAACATATATTCACTTATCAAAGCTTTATCTATAATTTTAACAAAGTAAGATTGAAATAATATTCATGTAACAAAAAAAACCCGAAAACCCCGACAAAATCGAACCAATCCAAACCGATATAGTTGGTTTGGTTTGGTTTTGGTAAAAACCGAACTAACCCGATCCATGTACACCCAATTTTAATGCGCATTGAACGAGTAGTTAAATTATTTTGACGAATAAAATTATATTCCAAAAAACTGCATATATTTAAAAGGTTTGTTCTACCTCTCAATAAAGCTTTTTAAGAAAAGTGTTAAAGTTTTCTTTCCGTGTGGTTATAATTCTATTTGTTCTCTTACGAAGAAGAAACGTATTATTCAAACATAGAATGATGCGAGCTTTCTCGAATGTATTTAAAAAAAGATATTATTTTATGTTTTGATCTCTTTGTGAACATCCACTTTAGTTATCGTAATAAACATTTTAAAACTTTATTGTGTTTATGTATGTTCCATCGTTGTGGAAAACACGGTAAAGTTCTTAATAAATCAATTAATATAATAAAATTTGTCATTTTCCTTTTTTTTTTTGTTTACGTTCAACATCTCCTCCATTTACTTCCTTGGCAATTTCCATTTAGTTGGAAATCTAAACAATTTTATGAATAAAATTATACGAGAAGAAAGATTAATGTAGGTTGCCTTTTTAATTGTAGATTACGACAAATCTCCTCAACCCGCCTTCCCCAAAATCTCCATGTTTTCTGTACTCCATCACTCCTGCCCCTCATCCTCCCTCTCCCCGGACTCTATTTTCTTCAAGAATTTAATTATTCTTTTCAAAATTCATACAAACTCAAAGGAACTAATGTGCTACTTTATTTTTTCACACAAGAGTAACATTAAAATTTGAGCGAGATGACTAAAAAGAAAATATTTTATTTTGTTGAAAAAGAAAGTATCATTTTTACAATATGAAAAGAAACTACTTAGTTTGTTCAAATGAAACAAAATACTTTTTCTATATCATGAAAAGAAAGTACTCTTTTTGTTGGAAAAAAAATACCATTTCTATTTCGGGAAAAGAAAATAGTTAGTTTGTTGAAATGAAAGAAATACTTTTTCTATATTATGAGAAGAATATACCCATTTTGTTGAAATAAAAAAATACTTTATCTACAACATGAAAAGAAAGTACTCTTGATAATAGTTCTATTTAGGGTGGGTGGTGGGCGAGGTTGGGGTTTGTGAGGGTAGAGGTGGGGGTGGGTGGGATGGGGTGCAGTAAGGATGGTTTGGGGTTTGGGGTGGGTGGGTATGGATTGATAGGGATGGGGAATAGGGTGAGGAATGTTGAAAAAGTGTTTTGGAAAATATTTTCTATTCATTTGATAGAGAAAATATTTTGGAGAAAAATGAGGTGATGAGGAAAATGTTTTCATAAATATTTAAGCCAACCAAATATGGAAAAATTAGAAAAAAACATACCCAAAGATCTTACAAGTGAAGAGATTTTTAATTAAAGAGATTTAAATTTCCAACCTTTTCAATTTAATCACTTCGTCAAGATCAAGAACTCATTATCTAAATTTTCTTTTTATATAGTATACAAAGAAATAACGAATTCCTAATTTGAAAACAGGGATCAGAAAATTACATTCTCTAGGCTTTCCACATCTTAGTATTGCAATTTCAATTGTGATATCTTAACCACTAAATTGTTTATCTATACAACAAAATTTCTCTTTATTTAGAGTAATTAATTAACATTTAATCCTTGTGAATTAATGCCGTTACTACGTTTCAATGTTTTCAAAGTTCAAACGAACGAAACCGTTTATGAAACATTATAGTATTCATGCACCGAAGGTTCAACAATTTTTACATAATCTAAGTAATCTGATAAAATAGTAACAACTTGCCTTTAGAAATTAAGATTCATTATAATGTAACTTAAATCTTACTTAAATTAGTCCTAGAGTTATATGGTAAAATTAAATGAGACGTGTACAAACTCAGGAACGGACCTAGTCTTTAGTGTATTGGTCAAAATCTGACCGCTATGGTCGATCCAACTGGGACCCCGTCCAAACGGCGGGATAAGGAAAGACGTCATGATTTGCTCCAAACCACATACTCACAGTGCCCCCTAAGTCGAAGAATAATACTCAGGGAACGACGAAAACGGATGTGGTATGAAGGTGCCTTGACCCAAAAACATAGCAAGGACTTCATGACTATATATAGGGAGGGAACCTTCCTAGAAGGGGGGAGGCATTTTCTCTCTTTCCTATTCTCTGTAATATTCTTAGCAAAAGGAAGACAAAACAATCTTCCATTGATTATGTAAAACAGTCATCTCCATCAATTGGTGAGAGAAGAAATGAAAAACCTCAATAAGACTGATCGCCCCTATCTCATCTTATGTATCATTTTCTGATTTGCTTATAGATCTTGAGTTTATTATGCTTGACTAAGATTTACCTCTTCATATTCATTAACTGATTTAATCAAAAATGTTTCGATATCTTTTGGTCAAACAATTTGGCGCCGCCTGTGGGTATTTTAGTGAAATTCCCTAGTCTCTTCCAGATAAAAAATCGTAAACATGATCGCCCACCAAAAGAGCGGTAAGTAAACCTCACATGCCAACCTAGATCATGATGCTACATGCAAACGGAAGCCACAACCAGCATCCTCCCCACACGCCGGGCAGCCCAGGACCAACCAAAGCAAGCCCAAAACCGCGCGGGGCCAAAGCACGAAAAAGGAGGGGAAAGAGAGCTGAATACGATTGTCGAATTCAGAAGCCACCGCCCTATCAGCCATCGAAACACCAAGCAAAATGATAGCAACGCTACAGATCCACCCTCATCCACAAACTCCACGAATTGGGGAAAGGGGAATATCATGTTGGTCCACCTTCCGATGTTTACTCAAACAGGAACGCGAGCGCCACGCGGGAAAATGAGCGAAGAAACATCTCAACTGGAAAATGAGAAATTACTACAAAACAACCAAAATATCGTTCGCTTGTCGACCCGACTTTAAAAAAAAACTAGGACTCACCAGAGAATACCCAACTCTCCAAAAAAAAAGTTGGGAACAGCGACGGGTTAATATTTTGAAAAATTCGAAATAACACCTTTAAGGCCAAGGTCCTTCCCCAAAAATAAAAAGAGTTCGACCTCGATCGAGCAGCGACGGGTTAATATTTCGACGAAAGTTCGAAATAACACCCTTAAGGCTAAGGGCCTTCGCCAAAAGGAAAAACGTTCGACCTCGATCGAGCAGCAACGGGTTAATATTTCGACGAAAGTTCGAAATAACACCCTTAAGGCTAAGGGCCTTACCCAAAAAGAAAAGAGTTCGACCTCGATCGAACATCGATGGGTTAGTATTTCGACAAAGTTTGAAATAACACCCTTAAGGCCAAGGGCCTTTGCCAAAAATAAAAAGGGTTCGACCTCGATCGAACGACGACGGGTTAATATTTCGACAAAGTTCGAAATAATCCCCTTAAGGCCAAGGGCCTTCGCCAAAAATAAAAAGGGTTCGACCTCGATCGACCAGCGACCGGTTAATATTTCGAAGAAAGTTCGAAATAACACCCTTAAGGCTAAGGGCCTTCGCCAAAAGGAAAAGGGTTTGACCTCGATCGAGCAACGACGGGTTAATATTTCGATGAAAATTCGAAATAACACCCTTAAGTCTAAGGGCTTTCGCCAAAAAGAAAAGAGTTCGACCTCAATCGAACATTGACGGGTTAGGATTTCGACAAAGTTCGAAATAACACCCTTAAGGCCAAGGGCCTTCGCCAAAAATAAAAAAGGTTCAACCTCAATCGAACGACGATGGGTTAATATTTCGACAAAGTTCGAAATAATACCCTTAAGGCCAAGGGCCTTTGCCAAAAATAAAAAGTGTTCGACCTCAATCGAACGACGACAGGGTAATATTTCAACAAAGTTCGAAATAACACTCTTAAGGCCAAGGCCTTCGCCAAAAATAAAAAGAGTTAGACCTCAATCGAATAGCGACGGGTTAATATTTCAATGAAAGACGAAATAACACCCTTAAGGCTAAGGGCCTTCGCCAAAAAGAAAAGGGTTCGACCTCGATCAAACGACGACGGGTTAACATTTCGACAAAAAGTTTGAAATAACAACCTTAAGGCAAGAGCCTTCGCCGAAAAGAAGATTTCGGCCTCGATCGAACAACGATGGGTTAATATTTTGATGAAAGTCCGAAATAACGCCCTTAAGGCCAAGGGCCTCCGCCAAAAATAAAAAGAGTTCGACCTCGATCGAGCAACGATGGGTTACCATTTCGACGAAAGTTCTAAATAACAACCTTAAGGCCAAAGGCCTTCGCCAAAGAGCACAGTTCAACCTCGAATCGAACAATCACGGATTAGTATTTTGACGAGAGATCGAAATATCCTCGGGGCAAAATGTCATTTTAAATATATAAAAAAGAAGGGGGAAATAAAACTGGGACTCGCGACGGGATAATATTTCGATATAAACTCGAAAGTAACATCCCTGCGGCTAAGGTCGTTACCAAAAAAAGTGCTCGATGCCATCCGAACCATGATGGGAAATGCTTCGACACAAGTTCAAAAATATCACCCCGACAGCTAAAGCTGCCATCGAAATCCTACTCAATCTGTGTGGCGCTAAATTCCCTAAGAATCGAGAACTCGGCACATAGAGATCTACTTATTTGCACCAGAGTTATGAAAAACAAAACAGGAAAAGAAATACAGGAGACGTGCGACAATGAAAAAATTCCTCTTTATACAAAGCTACTGCGCAAACAGTCGCAGATTACATACGGCGAAACCAATATAATTCAAGAAAAGGCAATAAACAACCAATATAAGAAAAAAAAAGAAAACGAACAAAGACAACAATTTTTTCACTCGGCGTCATCACCGCCACCCTCTTCACCACCATCTCCAGGAAGTCCTCTTTCATCATCACCATCCTCACCGGCCTCCGGCGTCGTAGGTTCATATCCACAGTTAATACGAGCCTCACGTGCCTTCGCCCATACTCCTTCATATGCAACCTCGGGAACACTGCCCGCCTCCCACAAACTCTTATAGATATCACGCTGGGCTTCAGCATAAACCCAAAGCTTGTGCAAATGATGGGGAACATCAGCGGAGGAAGATTCGACTTAAGCCAACAGTTGCTCCTTTTCGGCCTCAAGAGCAGCGACCCGGTCCCCTAAGGTCGATGCCTCCCGATTGATCTCACCAATACGTTCCTCGAGCTTTGCCTCTTTTAGCGTGGCCGTCGCTCTCTCTGATTCCTGCTCGGATTGGAGGATGCGAATAGTGTTCTCTAGAGCTTCCGCCCTCGCCGACGCCGATTACCAGGCACTCTCGATGTTTTCCAACCCGACAACCTTTCTCTCCAACTCGGCCAATTCCCCATCCACTCTGCTCTCATTGCCTCGACGCTGATAAGATTCTTATCCATCTTAGATTGCATCAACCTCAGCTTCCCCTGAAGATATACACACTCAGCAGCAACCCTTTTGCCCAACTCAAGCTCTTCGTCCTTTGCACGAAGTTGCTCCCCGAGTACGTTACTCCTGTGAATAGCTTGCATTAATTGTTGATCCCTCTTCTCCAACTCCTCGTCGAGGGCTCGATCACTAAGGTTTACCTTCAGCCGCTCGTGCATCTCACGACACTTATTACGATAGCATCGATATTTCTCCAGCATCGTCAGGATAATCTTGGCCCAAGTGTTGGCCCTAGGAGCGCTCTCAATCTCCACCATGTATGTATGAAAAACGAAGAGACAGTCTAAGGCCAGATCGTTCAGAAAAATAGAATGAACATGAAAGAAAAATGAAACATACCCTCAAGCCCATAGCGGCCACTTCATGCATCAAGTTAATATCAAGAATGTTCCGAAGAGCCTCGCTCTCGATAGCAAAACACAAGAGGTCAAACTGCGGCACCAGGTCCTCCGTATCTCCAGAAGGTTGATGTCCGATGAGATCTCAAGAATACGAGTCGGGCCTCCCGCATGAACCACCGAATGGGTAAGAACCTCTTCAAATATCCTGACATCATTAGGATTAAGATCAGACTTAGATTCGTAGTCATCGACCATGACACCCTTTCCCCTTTCTGCGGCCGAGAAGGAACCACGACCAGGCACCGAGGACGAAGCCCGTCCAAAATAGTAATAGCGGCCTCAGAAGTCTGACCCACCATTGCGGCAGATTGTTGATCAATCATAGAGGCAGGGATCTCCGTCGATAGGGCAGACTCAATGGCTGGCTTTGTCTCTACAGGCGGAATGGCATCAAATCCCGCCTCAGACCCTGTCAAGGGAAGGTCTTCCTCTAGATGTATCATGGCCGAAGGAGCCATTTTAGAATCAATTCGCCACCTCTTTGATAGCCCCTCTCCTTCTTCGGCACGGGAAGATTCCCCCGCTAGGTAGGTAACAGGGTTCAGAATCTCAGTTCAAGGGGTAGCCTCCGTGCGTACGACCACATCTGTAGATTCAACTGAAGCGGCCCTTGACGAAGATCGGGCAGTAAACACTGAGGCAGGGCGAGCGGATGATGTAGGTTGACGAAAATCTAGTGGATGACCTTTCTCTCCCTGCACTCTCCCTGACATCGACGAACATCACATAAGAAACTAATTAAAAAAGGGGTGGGAGAAGAATAGCGAACAGAAATGATATTACTCACCAGTGAGTGGCTTGCGTCCATATTTCTCTTAAAATGAGTACCATGTGCGAACCCCTGACGTATGAGGAAGGATGGCATTCACCCACTCGCGGATACCGTCAACAAGTACAAGGGGTAGTTTCGCGGCTATAAAAACAAAAGAACAAACTTCAAGTACTGCCAGAGGGAAGTGGTCGAGCATTATTCCGTCCAAAAGTATAGAAATTTATATGCAAAGTTCCATTTCTCAGGGAATCATGCAGGATCCGCTACAAGGTGCTCGGTCCGCACGTAGAAGTAATTCTCGTAAAAATGATGATTGGCTTTGTCATCCATCTTCACGACCAGACTCTTCGTCCCTCGGTGGCGCATATGAATTATTGTGCCACGAATAAGTTGAGGAGCAAAGATATTGAGCATGTGCCTCAAAGTGATCTCCCGGCCAGCAAGCTCCGCAAACTTGAGAAGCATGAGGAACAGTTTATATAGGTACGGCTTAAGTTGAGTCGGGCATACCTCGTAAAAGCAGCAAAAATCTACCACTAAGAGAGGGAGAGTGAGCGTGTACCCAACAATAAAGGGGTAGGCGTAGAACGCGCAGTACCTTGGGCGGTCAAAATGGACTATGCCGTCCCCCACTGCCGGTAGCATTTCGACGTGGTGAGGGATTCCCCACCTGGCCTTCAATTGTGCAATCCCCTTCGCATTTATAATCGAAGGAGAAGGTTCCAGCTCTTCCCCGGCGGGACTGTGGAAATCATTCCATGGTCTCCCAGGGCGGGGCAAGATCTCAGCCACCATCGGAACCTCCACATCTTCCACCACTTCTACTCCTCCAGTGACAAGAACATCGTTTTCTGGCACCGGAGTTGTGGCAGGTTTGTCAGCATGAGAAGAATCACCAGCCATTTGTATCGGTTTGACTAAACAAAGAGATATAGGAAAAAAAAAGAGACTAAGCAAAAGCTCCTGGTTAACCGGAGAAAGTCAAAAATCTAAAGTATCAGGAGAAAAGAAGATTCCCAATTTTATTTCAAGTAAAGACAGAGAAGTGTGCCAATTGAAAGGTACCTTCCATCTACTTATAAGAAACATAAATTCTCCAAGCACGAAATCCAAAAGTCGCCAACTGAAGCTGATAGGGCATGAAACGGTTCAATCCCCTAGGAATGTGTGTCATAATGGTGGTAACCACGAATGACGTTTCAAGTTAAACGATGCTTCGGTTCCGAAATGACCGCAACGGTCCAAGGGCATTTCTAGAGCGTCGTTGCATCACTTGAATCTAAAAATCACACCCAAAGGGTAGTTAGTCAGATTTCTCTTAGATAAGAAAAAATCATAGTCCATCTACCGGGCCCGACAAGAGACGACCCGCAGACGGAGGGACTAACTGTATTGGCCAAAATCTGACCGTTGTGATCGACCCAACTAGGACCCCGTCCAAACGGCGGGATAAGGAAAGACGTCATGATTTGCTCTAAACTACGTACTCACAATGCCCCCTAAGTCGAAGAATAATACTCGGGGAACGACGAAAACGGACATGGTATGAAGGTGCCTTAACGCAAAAACATAGCAAGAACTTCATGACTATATATAGGGAGGGAACCTTCCTAGAAAGGGGGGTTTTTTCTCTCTTTCCTCTCCTCTGTAATCTTCTTAGCAAAAGGAAGACAAAACAATCTTCCATTGATTATGTAAAACAGTCATCTCCATCAATTGATGAGAGAAGAAATGAAAAACCTCAATAAGATTGATCGCCCATATCTCATCTTATGCATCATTTTCTGATTTGTTTGTAGATCTGGAGTTTATTATGCTTGACTAAAATTTACCTCTTCATCTTCATTAATTGATTTAATCAAAAAGGTTTCGATATCTTTTGGTCAAACATTTAGTTTACGCGTTTAGCCGAAACTAGTAGTTTTGGTTAAAATTTTGTATTTATCTTAAGAATTCATTGAATATGTATAAATAATTAGTTTATAATCTAATAATTTAAAAAGACTAAAATCTTGAACTCATAAGCTTGTTGAGCAAATTACATTCAATGACCTTGAAAATGGTCGCTCTTGATCTTTTAACCCCCACTTGTCTCATGGTCAAACCAGTAAGGTCAAAAGTCAAAAACGTTACTCATGGGACAATATTTGATATACTTCGGGGTCGTTTGGTAGGATGTATTAGAGGAAAATAAATACATGTATTAGCTTTGGCATTATTAATCCCTTGTTTGATAGTGTTTTTCAGCCTACGTATAACTTATTTGTTATATACCCTATTTGGTATTATCCTATGTGTAACTAATACATAGCAAACCATGACATTAGCAGCCGATTGAGTCTAAACCTTAATTTAAAGATGGAAGGAAGACCCAGATGGACTTAATTAAGAGCATTGACAACCCTTCACGCAAGAGATAGCAATGACAGAAGATTGATCGGTCGGGATCGAGTGATCCTCAGGGTTTATGGGTCCTTCTACTGCTGTGACTACCACTCTTCTCTTTTAGAAAGGTAAAGGACCACCAGAGAAGCAAGTGCTTTCATGAATGCGGTAAACTAATCAATCTTTTTGTTACTTATCGGGGTGAACTCGATTTCTCGAAGAAAAGAGAGGGTGCTCTTCTAATATTTAACTCCTAGTTGCTCTACCTCTCTATTTTCAAACACCCTACTCACTTATAGCCCTATAACCAAGAAGGAAGGCGAGACATCAGAGAAACTGTAATATTATGATTTTTAATACATCAAACCAAACAGTGGATAAGAAATAATCCAAGTATATCTAATCTCAGTATACTTAGTCTCAGCATTACTAATACGCCATATTCAACACTATTCTTATATACTCTACCAAATAACCCTTTAAAGTTATGGCCATGAGGTAAGTGGTCAAAAAATTAATAGTGGCACCGAAGTGTCCTATTTCTGTCATTTGCCCCTTAGAATTATAGCTCTATTTTTGGTAAAAATAGCACGATCTAGCCAGTTTTCGGACTGTTATTCAAAAATAGTTAGCGTTTACCAAGTCAATGAAAAAAGCCACTATTTTGCTGTAACTGAGACCGGTCCAGCATAATATACTGGAGTTCGGTGCACCTGTGTATGAACTTCCAGCATATTATGCTAGATTGATATAATATGCTCCAGTATAATATACTGAAGACTGGAGCACTGGTGCTCCAAACTCCAGTATAATATGCTGGACCGGTATATTATACTGGAACTCCAGTATATTAGACTGGAGTTATACTGGAACTCCAGTATATTATGTTGGAGTATTTTTCCAGATTTTGAATAGTATTTTCGTTCAAATTTATCTTTACACGAAAAGTGACTAAATTTCGATTACTTTTTGAAATTGAGTTATTTTTGAACGAACACTTGTAAATCCGGTTATTTTTTAATTTCTCCCCTATTTTTGCGCAAACTGATCGGAGCACGCACTATCAAAATATTCTAATTTAGCCGTACAAATACGTGTAAACTACTTCGCCGAAACACAGAGCCAGTCACCGACGAGATTTAAGTAGTATTTCAGTCAACAATAACATCATACTCTATTTTGTACTCTTTCTACTTAATATAAATAGGACACAACCCCTCAATACTCGTTACCAAAAATCTAATTCAATCTTTCTTCATCCAATTTTCTGCAGCCATGGCAGCAGCAACACCATTGTTGAAAGATGAGCTTGATATAGTAATACCCACAATAAGAAATCTTGATTTCTTAGAAATGTGGAGACCATTTTTTCAGCCATACCATTTAATTATTGTTCAAGATGGTGACCCTTCAAAAACCATTAAAGTACCTGAAGGATTTGATTATGAGCTTTATAATAGGAATGATATTAACAGGATTTTGGGTCCTAAAGCTTCTTGTATTTCCTTTAAGGATTCTGCTTGTAGGTGCTTTGGGTACATGGTTTCCAAAAAGAAGTATATCTACACCATTGATGATGATTGCTTTGTAAGTATTTTCTCAAAATTCTTGTCTTTTTTATGGGATTATTTTGATTTGAATTTTGTGTGGTGGGGTTGAAAAAAATTGGATCCTGGTGAATTTTGAGGGGGTTTAAGGTAAAGTTTGGATCTTGGTAAATTTTGAGGGGTTTTAAATTATTGAATTTAGGGCTTTTGTGGGGTTTATGTATGTTTGAGCCAATTTGGGAAATTTAGTAATGTGTTTTGATAATTGTTGTGGATCTCTTCAGCTGAACTGCATTTGGTTATGATTTTATTTTGGACCAAGAATAGCAGATCTGATTGATTGGAAGCTTCTGATCTGCAGTTATATCAATGTTTGTTGTTCGATGTTATATGATTTCTATTTATAAAACTGTAATTCTTTATTAGTGTCTCTTGAATTGTCTACCTCTTTGTAAGTTTTTTTATAGTTTTTGTGTGAAAATTTTCACGGATCTATATGGTTTTTATTTAAAGTAATGTCGGTTGACAACTGAATGCAGGACTATATCAATTGATCTTACACTTTTGCACCATAGAGACTAGGTCTTTGGTATATATTTACGCATAAACGAGGTGCCAGATCTTGTAACAACTTCACGCTTTGTCATTGTTTTTTTTTTCTGCATTGTGGTTTAGTTAAATGTTGTATGGGTTGAGATTAATGTTATATTTGTTCTCTACTGGTTGAGCCATTGTTTGAATGTAATCAATAGTTATGGTACCTCATTTCATGTTTCCCCCCACTTCTGGTAATGAACGGTTCATGTGATAATCATTGTCGGTCTGATGTTGCAAAGGCTTCGTTTCTGTTTCCACAACCAGATCTGTGTGATTCTTTAACTTGGTCCCATGGCGTTGATGAAATCCACTTTAAGTGACTGAGTTAATTTTCAATAATAATGCCGGAATCTTCAATCTTAGGCCCACAAATTGGCAATTTGTTTATCCTATTGCCGTATGCACTTAAATTGGAAACTACTACTTTGATTATCTTGTTCCAATGCCATGATTTCAGAAACTCTAGTGCTGAAAAGTTGGTATGTTTAGTATTCGTTTGCTCCCGTGCTGAAATATTATCTGCTGATGTGAAGGTGGCCAAAGACCCATCTGGCAAGGAGATCAATGCACTTGAGCAGCACATAAAGAACCTCCTGTGCCCATCCACCCCACATTTCTTCAACACTCTGTATGATCCATACAGAGAAGGTGCAGACTTCGTCCGCGGCTACCCTTTCAGCATGCGCGAGGGTGCTCCAACAGCTGTTTCTCATGGCCTGTGGCTCAACATCCCTGACTACGATGCACCCACACAGCTTGTTAAGCCTCATGAGAGGAACACAAGGTACTTATACTTTCCGTAAGCCAAATTTTAGAGCTTATCTAATTACTCGTAGGATTGAGCTTATCTAGTTTGTCATTATCTGAAAGCTCTATATCAAATTAACATTAATATCTTATTCCAGGTATGTTGACGCAGTCATGACAATTCCTAAAGGCACTTTGTTCCCCATGTGTGGAATGAACTTGGCGTTTGACCGAGAGCTCATTGGACCTGCAATGTACTTTGGTCTCATGGGTGACGGTCAGCCAATTGGTCGTTACGACGATATGTGGGCCGGCTGGTGTACCAAGGTACTCTTACTTCCTATATTTCCTGTAATAATGTGACTTGGTAAAATAGAGATCTTGTTTGTGTATTATGCCTTTTATGATGTCCTATCTCTTTGTGGGGTTTGATCGTATGCTAGATTACTTAAGTGAACATTGATGCTTTATGAAGCATTTTGAAACTCAGAATTCTGACATAAAATATCGTCAAACTTGTAGGTCATATGTGATCATTTGGGCCTGGGGATCAAGACTGGTCTGCCCTACATATGGCACAGCAAAGCCAGCAACCCTTTTGTTAACCTCAAAAAGGAGTACAACGGCATCTTCTGGCAAGAAGAGATCATCCCCTTTTTCCAGGCTGCAACCCTTCCTAAAGAGTGCAAAACTGTTCAACAATGCTACCTCGAGCTATCAAAGCAGGTCAAGGATAAACTTTCCAAGATAGATCCCTATTTCACCAAGCTCGGAGATGCCATGGTCACATGGATTGAAGCTTGGGATGAGCTCAACCCTACTGGGGAAAACTTGGCTAAGCTATCCATCGCCGATGGTCCAGCAAAGGCGGCAAAGTAGATGCTATTTAGCTTTTGCTCCTTTTCTTTAACGGCTAAGAGATTTTGAGTTGAGCAGAGCTTGGATTACTTATTTATCTTTATCTATTTACTTGTTTTAATTTTGGTTGAGGATTTGTCATATTGCTGCTATGTAGACCAGCTTTTGCTTCCCTACTCTGAAACATCATAGGAGTATTATTTATTAGGTTTAGCTCCAAACTTGAGATTAGCTTGAGATTATTATCTATATCAATAAAAATGGTTTAGTTGCAGCTAGGCTTCTATAACCGTCTCTTTTTGTTTGAATTTGGTAATTGAAGATTGATATGTTGATGCTGATTTCTACTCTATCATGCTGAATGCTGGTCGGCGCCCTTTAGCTTTGGCAACTGCGGTATGCAACTTAATTAGAATTCTGCTACTCTATGATGCAACACGAGTAGGTAGCTAACGTAAAGGGCAGTCCGGTACACAAAGTATCTCGCATTCATGCAGGGCCCGGGGAAGGGCCGCATCCCATTGGGTATGATGTGGACAACCTACCCTAATGCAAGTATTAATGACTGCTTCCATGGTTCGAACCAATGACTTATAGGTCATACGGAGAAGGGCCGCATCCCATGGGGTATGATGTGGACAGCCTACCCTAATGCAAGTATTAATGACGGCTTCCACGGTTCGAACAAATGACTTATAAGTCATACGGAGATAACTTTACTGTTGCTCCAATGCGGCATTCGAGTAGGTAACTCACAAGAAATGTTTACCTTGATACAAGTACTAAATCATGCAGGCAGAAATCTCGTGAAGAGCTTGAGGTACTTCAAAATGGGACACAGTTTTATTGTTGGTTAGACCATGTTTGATTAATGTGGCCTTTGGGTGCCCATCAAAACCCGTGGGCAAAATTACCAAATAGTACTGCCCAGAGGCCAGATCGAAAGAGCCGGGTACCTCCCTTTTCCTTTATTTTGGTTTCTTATTTGAACATTGCGACTTGATTGAGTAGAACAAACAAAAATATTCATCCTATGTCAACTGATTTGGAGTTTAGGCATAATTGATTGATTGATTAATTTAGACTTTTTGCATAATTGATCGATTTGTATGTCTGTCTATGAGGAAAAAATGGTCCATCACATGTACAAGAAGTCTATACTGTCATTGGTAAAATCGTATTTTGGCAACCACTCTTTCAATTTTTGCTAGCTCGAAAGTTTAGCTGATGACTGGAAGTAAATTAGCCTAAAGAGAGATACTACCACAACAGCTTAACTGATCATTTGATGTTAAAAGTGCACGTCAAACAAATAACCAAAAGAACTAGATGGCAGTTCTAGAAAATATTAAAGGGGAAGCCAATCTTCGTTATTTAAGATCCAACTTTAACCTGTTATTTACAATCTATGATTGTACTGGATTTGGGATCAACTAGAACCATGGCAATACACTATCTGAAACAGACTTACAAAGAGCTTTGCACCCCAATCAAAACCTCATTTCTTGGTACCAATGCCTATCAAAGTTAGCGGGTTCTAGACATTAGGCGAACTCGGGAAAAATGGGGCAGATACGTCCATCTAACTTGTTCAAGATGGAGTAAAAATTACTTATTCAATATGTACAAAGCCCGTCAAGATCCCATATATACCAGCACCTGACCTCGATCACTGGCTATGGCCACTGCACCATGGCTTGAATCATCAGTAGTAATGCATGAAACTGTTGAACCTGAAAGAGAGATCAGGAATGTTAGTAAAATTCTAACCTCACCAGAAGACATACACCAATTAGTTGTGATTGAGTAAATAGAGCAATCTCAGTAACTCAATGCTTCCTAGAGAGATGGAGGAAACTGATATAGAAAGGAAACATCTAATTCGTATACTGAGTATGCCACTCAGTGGTAGCGGGATTAAGATGCTGTAGCACAACCAAAGTGAACTGTAAGGATGAGAGGTGAAGGATGACTAGATCTAGGGAAAGGCTGACCAAACATGACTAGATCTTATTTTAAAGACGACCACTGTCACTACCCTTCAGAAGAAGTAAGTCAATATTTTTTTTTAAAAAGTCAATATTTTGAAGTTGAAGTGTGTTCAATAAGAAGAGATTGTGCTACGGCACTCTTACCCCAGCCAAAGGACAATTAAAATAATAAAGTTTTTAAACCGATCAAAAAAAAAAAAAATCAGTGCAGTTGAGCGAATCCTGCTGTTTAAATCTCTAAAAGAGTTAAAAGTCGATACAAGTATGCAGTATGCTACGATGCCACAATTTTGCCAATGAGTGATCTTTGGGAATTCTTAAATTCCCTAGTTCCTGAAAGTGATAATGTGAAGTAACTTGATGGTAATTGCTGAAAATCTAATTTTTGCAGCTGAAAGTAATTTTGTCCAGAGCCCAAAAAGAAAGAAGCACATTTAGCATAGGAATTCGACTTCACTTATAAGCTTTACATAGACCAAAGATCTCAACAATCACTACTAAGACTTGAGCAATAAACTAAAGCACTTGCAAAAAAAAGAGTACCTTTAAAGTGATGCAGATTTTGGAGTCTTTTCCCAGTAGTTAATTCCCACATGTAGACCAGTCCATCACTTCTCCCAATAATCCCATGACCAGCTGAAAAACCAAGTGCAGTAGCCCTGAGAGGCAGATAGGCTGAATGGTCATTATTTATCAGAGGCCACTAAATTTACATTTTAGCACTTCTTTTGTAAACATTTTAGCACTTCTTTTGTAAACATTTTAGCACTTGATGCAAGAAACCAACCTGCTATCAATCTTTAGAGGATTAGTCTAGCAAATACTATAAATTTCAGGAATCTAGATTTCAAAATATCTTAGCCTACAATGTGCAGAAACCTTCTTGCATTGCAGGCAGTAACAAACCTTCTTCAAGCAATTTTTAATGTCTCCAAGAATGTTTTAACAAAGTTTATTAAAGGGTATGACTGTTTAAGGATATTCAGTTCGCCAAATTGTCACCTGATATAAAGTAGCATACAGTATACAAAGGGAGACAAGTGTCCCATCATTATAAGTGAAAGTAGAGCTCCTATCTCCCTCCATCACTCTAATACCCCCCCCCCCCCAAAAGAAAAACCAACCACCACCACATGAAAGAAGGCCCTTCTTGAGCACCCAAATCCCAGAAAACCACCAAGGTAAAATCAAAGTTGCTGGAAGTAAATTTTGAATGTCTAATTTAAGCGTACAACAACTTTGAGAGATATCTAATCTTTCAATTGACTCTACCAATTAAAAAAATGTTTCAGTTGACTCAAGATGTTTTAAGATAAAAAATTCCAGTATTTGAATGGCTCCTGCATACATTGATTAATCTTTTGGTATTCAAGTATCAGAAATCTCACATTACCCATCATCAGAAGCTCCATCATGATAATAATCTACAACATACATTATTTGCAGTGGCGCTCTAACTTTACTCATTTTCTATCCCACAGCATTAACTTTTTCAGGTCAACTTCGTAACACCGTGGTATTTAAGCAAAGGTAACAAATTATAATAGGACAAAGGGCAGATGACAAATACTCCAGTAGCACATCAGTTAAAGGCTAATTGACTTGAAACATCGTGCTACTATGAGTTTCAATGTCTCTTGTTTTGGGTTGTGAAGACAGGGATTTGGAGGACAAGCTTTCAAAGGTTTCTGGGAATTCATCTCGGGAGCATGAATCATGTAAAGAACTACATGATTTTGCAATTGACCACCAAGTGAGGACAAGCCAGTTTGCCAAACCCCAAAACCTGATATCAAGCATGTATGCTTACCCTATCTTCAACAACCACAATCTCCTTTAGTCTTTTAAACTGTAGGATGAATGATGAAATATACAATGGCCCTTGGAACTAAACGGGCACACCTTCGTTTTGTGATATCAACGATAGCCAAATCAAAAACGATTTTAAAAAACACTGAATTAAGATTCTCAGATATGTTTTCCAGAATTTTCTAGTACAAGATTTTGGGAATACCTTGGGTCAAGAGAATTTCCCATGATCATTGTGTTATTAACCAGTAGAGCGAGCCTCCACCAATGAACTGGGCTGGACTGCTGCTCGCTAGATTCATAAGCAGGCTGATCTGGGTCAGGAGAAGTCAAAATCAGAAGCCAAATTGCCACATCTTTATCCTCTGATGAGCAAAAGGGTTGATTGTCACTCGTTTCCAAGAAAGACATCCTTGTGACATCTGTTATTTCGTCAATAGTCTCTTCTGTGACCCCGGCAGGATCACTGTACTTTCTTTGCCATCTAAAAAGACTGACTGGAAGGCATTGAAAAGCAGAAGTACTGGCAGCAGAAAACTTCGACACAAGCATGCACTTCTTTATATCCCTGAATATAACCAAAAAACTCTGAGTGGGGGCAGTAAATAAAAAGCTCTAGGAGTCTTAAGCACCAAATGTATGCACCAAGCTCAGCAGAAGTTCTCATCTTTCTGGATTTGCTTTGTATATTTATTTATCTTCTGGAATGGAAGAAAAGAAACAAGCATATGCATATCACATCCTTCGCGACAAAGAAAAATAGTGAAAACAAAAGTAAGAAGAAGAAAACAATTAAACCAAAATCTATCCAAATTAATAAGTTATAAAGTTTGCAGTAAATTAGCTGCTATGAAATAATACATATTAATTTCAAGCAAGAAGCATTAAAGCAAAATTATGTGCAGTATGCATATTCATTAAAACAATAACACTGCAGCCAGCCCTGATTTTCTGACATACTGCTTCTAATTGATTCTCTTTTTCGGTCTTCTTTTCAGCTCTAATCGAGGATAACAGTAGACGTCTTCATCATATATTTACTTATTTACATAAATGTGTATGTATATGTTTTTCTGGGTGTATATGTGTGTATTCTTGAAGCTATTTGCACATACAATTGTGTAGAAGGTGGAGTTATAATCATTAATCTGTTTAATTTTTTGACAGAATGAGCATGAGTTGCTGAAGAAAGAAGTGAACTATGAAGAGAAACAATATAAGAAAATTGATCAACAGTAAAACGTGGTGTGCGCTTGAGATGGAAAGAGGTATTTTACCATAGGCTAAATTCCCCAAATCCATTGTACCCAAGAACCAAACTAGAAAACTTTGGTATTCTTTTCAACTTCATTGAACAAAAGGGTGGGCAGTCGGGTGGCAGCAAACAGCATTCTTCCGTCTCCGCACTGCAAATTCAGAATTTCGGGAGCAAATCAAACTACATAACAAAAAAAAACTAAACAGAAATCACATAAAGAAGCATCACAAATTCTAAGCTGGACACCAGTTCATTGACAACAACAACAACAACAACCCAGTATAATCCCACTTAGTGGGGTCTGGGGAGGGTAGTGTGTACGCAGACCTTACCCCTACCCTGGGGTAGAGAGGTTGTTTCCAAATAGACCCCCGACATCCTTCCCTCCAAGAACTTCCCACCTTGCTCTTGGGGAGACTCGAACTCACAACCTCTTGGTTGGAAGCGGAGGTTGCTTACCATCAGAGCAACCCCTCTTGGTTGGACACCAGTTCATTGGAGTGAAGAAATTTTTATATAAGTGGCAGAGTACAATAAATGATTAATAAAGCACATAGTTACCGTCAAGTGGACTAGTATTGCAAAATTTTCGACCCTAGAACTGATAAAATGACTGGTTATATACAAATACAAGAAAGATAAATTTAATAGTAACCCATCAAAGTTATAATCACTGCAAGATCAATATTATGATGGACATGAATAAACTTGAAAACCACAATGCTCAAGAAGAGTCACCTCCATTCTGAATTCATGACCCATATGTACAGCTTCCCACTTTCATCCACAGCAACAAGGTGATCAGGTGGACAAACCAATATATAACATACACTTAGAATTGTTTTCAGTTTAGCAATGATAGAGACATAACCATTTCTAATTTGCATGATTTTTACTGCATTTTCCTCAAAATGATTCGAAGCACATGATGAGCACCGACACTTTATGTCACCCTCCCTGAGAACAAACATGGCAGATCAGCACATTAGCATTCATCTATTCTGCAACTAAAATATAAACAAAAGACCAAACACTTGTGTCAAGTGAAAATGCAACCTGCAGCCTGGGGCTTTTACACTGTTGAACAACACAAGCGATTGACCAATTGGTGTCAACTGCACAGCAGCACTATCCAGTTCAATCTGCATAAAACAATTATAGATTATGAGATGCTACACACCAAGCCATAGGCCCACAACATACCATTGAAGAAGAGCAAACATCTCACATCTCCACCGAAGGCACCGCCAAAAGATGGAAAACTTATGGAAGCATGACCAATAAAAGAAGGGGACCCCCTTTCTTCTCCTGCCATTGGGACCTTGTACATGAAAATAGTTCTATCCTCGTGCAACGGTTGACCGCATAAAACACAAATGTAAAGATCATTTTCTTGTGTGCTCAATAGCATTGATGAAACTGGCATGGGATGATCATAGCCTGCAATAAGCTTGAGAACACCACTTCTTTCACTCTCAGTCTTTAAATCTTTATGGGCCTCCATGCTTATGTTCTCAGTATTCTCGTTTTTCTCAGTGGTGTCAGCAGAAACATTTATCTTCTGGTTTTGATTATGTAACAAAGGACCAGTAAACCTGACAAAGCGTTGGTCTCTGGACAATTTTTCAGTCAATTTGTCTTCCGATTTGATTGCAGTTGAATCAAGAAACTTTGAAGTTTCAGTATGGTTTAGCATCCAATCCATTTCTTCTTCTTGTGATCTCGAGGCCATGTTAGAAGGTGTACCACTGGTATTAGTGAACCTTTCTTTTGTATGGAAGTTAAGGGGCCATCCATCAATGTGGGGTTCATCAGCAGATATCGATTGATCGATTTGGTGCTGCATAGAAGAGCTTCCTTGCAAGGAACGTGAGGTGCGCATCCCATTTATGCCGGCACTTGTCTCTGGAACAGAATCATCTCTGACATCTCTGCAGATGATACGTTTCGATAAAGAAACATGTTGCACCATTGATTCAGCAGAAGGTGGAACGTTAGCTAAGCGCCCACTGATAATTGCACCTGTCCTTTGGGTTCCACTAATTTCCTTTTTTGGTGCTTGAACAAATTTCTGTGTGCTTGGTAAGACATCATTTTCTATTTCTGTCCCTGTTCAACAATTTATTACTTTCAATCAATTAATCTACAGAGAGTAGTTCAGCTCAAGAGACCGCGAGCTCCTATCTCATCACTATATAGGAAGCTTTGAAGTTCAGACTAGCTACATAAAGAATAATCACAAAAAAAAAGATGAAGTATGAAGTATTACAGGGTTATATCAATCAGTCTATTCACCGTTTGTCAATTTTGAAAAATCAGTCTAGGAAAAACACGCAGGATAAGCTTAATAACCATCTTTCAACGTTAGTAGACAGGAGGGGAAGCCCATTTCCTAACATCTCAGATAGAGAGAGACAAGCTGACAAAGAACATGGTCATACTTGAATCAAGGGGTGCAGTGAGTTTTGAATAAACTGACAATGGCAAACTTAGAATTCACGAGAGAATATTTTTCACTAACAAACTGGAAAAGAAGCCAGTATTAAATCTGCAGGGAAGCGGAAGGCTTGAAATGCAGAAATTTTAAAATGCCAGCGATACAAATTAAATGGCCTTGGGGCATGTGACATCCTTTTAAGCTATCTGCTCTGCACATGCTAATTGGAAGAAAATTGGATGAACAGCAGCTACTCAGGCCCCACAATCAAAGAATCCACAGATTGAAAGGGAGATAAAGTCACCTGTTTCACCATTGCAAACTGATGGCTTTGCTTCTGAATTATCATTCATTGATGGCCCCTCGATTTCAGATCTGCAGGTTTGTAGACCTCGAACACTTTGATCTTCTTTAGAAGCTTCAGCTACTTGTAGGATCTGAGCTAAACCCTGACTTGGAGTATATCCAACTTCAGCATTATCAAAACTATCAGGAACAACAGCTTCTGCAAGGGAACAAGCTGTAGATGCTGGAACATAATCTTGAACTGGAAAGTTAATATTTTCCTTCTGTCTGAGCATTGAAGTCTCATCAAGCTCACTGACTGCAAAAGAAAGAAAGAGGGAACTAAAAGAAGCTAGAATTAAAAGACTTCATGATAGATCTTCAAACAAGCAATGATCGAGATAGAAACTAAGAAATTGCTCTATAAGAGCAGCAATAATCAGCTGAAATTTGAAAGTTACAGGCAACAGTTTACCAGATGTGTCGATCTTCTTATTTTTGTCTTGAGAGTTACGACCAGATATTTCTGGTGAATTTTTAACATTCTTTTTCTTTCTAGTGTATGTACTAAGCAGAGGAAGTGCTCGAGGAAGGAGAAGTGTCATCATTGAGTTGGCTATTTCATGCCCAACAGAATCTGACTCATTTCTCTCTGAGTTCACTTCCAAACAAGACGTATCCATTTCACTTTGTGGATGTGAATCAATTATTAGAGAATCAGGACTAGCGGTAGTAACAGCAGCTACACCATCCTTCACCATATCTGCGGCGAGATTGAAAGAATCATCTACAGAAATGACAAGACAAGCATTTAATAATTTAATCAAGGAAGAGAGTTAGAAGATAATGCAAGATGCAGCACTATGGGACACGGCACAGGTAAGTATTAGCACATAGCCTCATAGTACCTGGCGGGTGATCCAAAGTATCAGGTGCCCAAAGATTGGCATCATTAATTCTTAGTATTTCATTTGTAACTGGTGGTTCCTCATCCTTCTCTTCGGCCATTTGGTTTTTGATCACCTGCTCTTCCAGAACTTTTGACCTATCAAACTGTGAGAAGTTAAGAAAATGTAGCTAGCTAACATATTCAGTACACATGTAGAAAAAGGCCACTCTTGGTTTTGTTGTTTAAATGGGGAATATTAACCAAAAAACAGGGCAAAAAAACTAGTAGAAAAAAAAAGAGGAAAAGATGATGCAAAATGAAGTGTATCGAAGCATTTGCTTTAAATGAAAGGGAAAAAGGAAGAGTAGACACACTAACCGGCTTTCCATCTTTTAGTATTTTCATAGATTCTTCTAAGGGTAAATTGTTCTCAGGATTTAAATGCTTCATCCCTCCCTGAGAACTAAAACTATCCACTTTCAGATGATCATCTTTGTCAAAAGATTCTTCGACCAGAACCAGAACTTTTTCTCGTTCAATTATTGTTTGTGAGGTCTCTGACTCTTGCAATGCTTCTGAACTATTGGGAGACCCTTTATTTGCGGAAAAGGGATGCGGATGTTCACCATATTCCTGTTGATCAGAAATCAAAGCTTTGACGTTGCAACTTTTATTCTGACGTCGAGGTTTTTTGAGACTGCTATTGGCAGGTGACTTGGTATTATTGGTTCTAGATTTCCTATTTCTCTTTGCAGCACTTTGTGGTTTTGCCATGTGCGGTAGCAGATTAGGATCTGCTTTTGATCCCGCGTTTT
Organism: Nicotiana sylvestris; assembly: GCF_000393655.2. Lineage (NCBI taxonomy): Eukaryota > Viridiplantae > Streptophyta > Magnoliopsida > Solanales > Solanaceae > Nicotiana > Nicotiana sylvestris. Next base: position 154,602,633 of record NC_091066.1, read on the forward strand.
CAGTTGGTTTTACTGCCTCGGATGTCTCATTCCCAAGAGAGTTAGACGACAAGATATTCTGCTCTGGCATTCCACTGATATTCGTCACCAACTCCCTGAGTAACCTCTGAACAAATGTGTTCTTGAACCCAAAAAACTGCACTTATTCACGCAATGAGGAGAAAAGAAATAAGAACGTTAGGCCCGTTTAGTTAAGTTTTGATCTTTTAATATTCCATTCAAAGTTAAAAGAATCTTAACAACTTAAGCACTCTGCAAGCCAGCATTCAAAAAATTGACACAAAGGTAATCTTACTAGTACAAGACAGTCCATTGAACAGATAATAAGACACTGCCCTGAGTGTCTTTACAAGTTACAACAAGCCTCAAAAAATTCTTTTGGCGAGCTTAGATTCACATCTCAAGGACTAAATTTGACGTGTAGGCTATTTACAACATATCTTTCAGCAGTATGATGTATAAGATCAGGTACTAAACTATTTTAACGATCATACTCCAAAATGATATGATAAAGGCATTATGGTCGCTTCCAGAAAATTTTAGGATTAGCAAACCTTTCTTTGAGGTAGTTAATTGCGTCGAATGACTTTTGGCAACAAAAGAAAGCATAATGTGCCTAAAAGTACTGAAATCATTTGTTGTTCTGCCAAAAGGAAATGCACAAATCTTCTCAAAAGATGCCATAGTCCAGGAACCAGAAACACGAGTTCATTGGGCTCGTAACGGTATATACTATCTCAATTCGGATCAAACTCCTTGAAAATGACTCAGTTATTGAAGAATCTTTAGATACAGATACACAATAACTAACTAAGGACATTTCAAACCATCCTGCATAAGAATAACATCATAAAGGAGCCAACTCATAAAGCAAGGCCTTACAGGTCCCTAAAGGAGCTTGATGAAGATAGGGTTTGAGAATTGAGTGCTCTTGCAATATTTTAGCTTTTATCCTCTGAAACAATAGACCAATTCACCATAAGATTGGACCCACCTACGGTGACTGCATGTCACTCACAAAGGCCAACATAGTTCAATTTATGTCCATTACTGCAAATAGAAGCATTAATGAAGGCAGAGTTATTTGAACCTTCTTTCCATCAGTTCACTCCAGGCCAAAGGTTAAGGTTGTTAAGTGAAGACTTAAGCTCATTTCTAATTTCTGCAGTAAAATCCACTACAAAAATGACCTTTAGAAGGAAAATGGAGATTCTTATACCCATATATCTATAGTCAAGGTACCAACTAATGGAAGCATGAATCTTCAGATAAATAGTTTGCCACTCTAGCTCTGAAATGTGGATGCCTCGTGTAATTTCCAATACAAGAAACTACCAACTTAGACATACCATCTTAAAACAATTTGAGAAAAAAATTCCTTCATTTGACCCGTTCCATTAGTTTCAAAATATAAAGTACTTTTGATATGACCTATCCTCCTTTAGTGTCCTTATTCTCTTCTAAAGACTTCTGGGAGAACGTACTGATTGCACTTCTTATTAGAGATTCCAAAATGAATATAGAAAAATGGGCATGTTTTGTGCGCACAGTCTTTTGGGTGAAAGCTCAATGACAGTCCAAATGAATCCTGCCAGCCCATCAGAACTCCAAACCCAAAAACATAGTTCTTCTTAGAACAAAATTGCACGCACGTTTTGACTTCAGAGTAGACCAAGGAGACCAACTCTTGTTACAACAGTATCAATATTATCAAACATTTCAAAGTTAACATCTAAAAATGGAAAAGAACAGAACATTTTACTATCACAGTATGTTAACTGGTTCATAAATATGAACAAGACACACCTCCACACCATCAATCTTACTGGAGTATCTCTTTCCACGCAACAATTTTATTTGATATCCTCTTTTCTGGAAACTCTCCCAGACAATATCTGCAGTTTGCCCACTACATGAATGCCCATCTGTAGAACTGATCTGTTGAAGGCCGAGAGAAGGAAATTATTTAATCCAAAGCTAGAGACGAAATAAAAATCCATTCAACATGTTAAAAAAACAAAAACAAAAAACTGAATCTTCGTACACACCGTAAATAATGGCCCGTTAAGGCCTTCATGAATTTCCATTTTGTAAGTGATTCCATTTTGGGTCCTTAGAGCATTGTATCCAATAGGATAAGGATAGCGGTCTTTGCCCTGCAAGTAAAAAAAAAAGCCAAATTAAGTGATACTGGAATATCTCTTACACGGTACATTATATAGAGACAGCTGTAAATCTGTGAGTCGTGCTTTCTTGATGATATTTAGAGCAGAAGTTTCAAGCAACACTGTAATCTATATGAAAACGAGACAAACAAACTCTGCCTGTGGGCTCCTAAATAAAGGTATACTATCTCTGTAACACATAAAAGATAAAATGGACCAACATAGATCAACATATTATGCTGAATAGTCAATACAATTCTGCTAAAACCGGATACCTGTACACAAATGAGGATACTCATCTTACATCTATTATGGACGCAAGTCATTTCCATTCCAGTCCTACTCTGTACTTGCTCATACTAACATTTAAACATTGTTTCCACAGTGATAGCGATAAAATCACCAAACACTCCTTCCCGATGCCTCACCTCATCGTACACCATTGTCACATTCCAGTAATGCTATATCCAATCAAACATCAGGAAATGATTTAAATGATATTTGACTTAGGGAACATTTTTCATCACATCAAACAGCACCCAGATCAATACGAGAAATGGTCATACTGAGACGTGAACCACAATCGCAATGTTTCTCGATTTCTCTTTTGCCTCTAAGTGATCCATGATTTCCCTCAAAATTGATTCTCAAAGATTACATGACTGGAAAGCATAAATCTTCAACCTAAGCTCCAAAGATCTACCATAAATTCAAAAATCACTAGAATTTCTCGGCATATTTTGCTAGTATAGAATACTTAGTTTAACTTGCCAATGTACAGCATTTGACACAGTTCAGGTAAGATAAACTTAAGATCACGTAGAGCATTTGGCTGCAGCTAGTCATCCATAATCAATCAAATCATGGAGCTTTTTACTTAACAGTCAGAAGGAAATAAACAAATCCATTTCACACTGATATTAGCGCAAAAATTTAGCTCATTAGTTTTCAGGTAGGCAAGAAATCCGGGAAAAAAACTCATGTAACACTAATTAATGCTTCAAAAGCTCCAAAATTAAAATATAAGCTACATCAATGAGCTGAATAGTTCATCAATTGATCTATAACCAGAATTTCTATTCAAACTACGTGGACTTTAAATTTTATGCAATTTTACAGACAGAGAAGAACAAAAAATGGCAATACACTCATATGTACAACCACTAATGCTTCAAAAACTTAAAAAATCAATATACTAGCTACATCGCTCAGCTAAATATAAAGTTCATCAGTTGATCTATAAATAGAATTTCCGATTCAAAATACTTGAGATAAGAATTTATGCACTTACACATATAGTAAACAAAAAAAAGAGTTTAATTTCTATGCACGGACGGTATAAGAATTATATACACGATCAAGTCACTTAAAAAGTAATTGTAGATAACTCTATCTAATAGCATTGATTGCTAACCTAGAGTAAAAGGTAAGTAGGCTGTTATAACATGTTAAATTGCGCTAATTCATTAGTATAACATAAATCCGAAAAAAATAAAACAAGTTGTTCGATCGAAAAGGAATTCACAAATTCGAAACATTTTATAGAAATAACGGAGATGAAATTGTTATACCCTAGAGGAGCTCCAGTATTTTTTATCCCATTGACCAGTGTAAAGCTTGCCAATTGATAATATCTCCAATCCGTCTGATTTATCCGAGTTACTCTTCGCCATTGAGATTCTCTCACACACACACCGTCTCTCTTTCTCTTTATCTCTCTAGAATTTTTTGGAGAGAGAAGTTGCAGGAGAAAACCGAGGGGCCAGGAGAAAGAGGAGAGTTGAAATGGCGGGAATGGAATTCACAATTATCTTGCTCCCTCCTAAATTTCGTGCTCGTCAATTTTTTTTGTTATTTCTCCTCTAAATTGACCAAATTATGACCGAAACCGAAATGATATTTGGTGTTTGATATTTTGGTATTTGATTTAAGGTTTCAAAAAAAATTAGGTAGGGTATTTGGTATTTAAAAAAATAGTATCGAAATATCGATATCATACCCGAAACATATACTAAGTAGGCGTTTGAACATAAATTCCAAGAATTTTTTTCAAATTTGGGATTTCATTAAAATTTGATTTGAAGATGAAGTTGTGTTTGGTTATAATTTTTCCAACATATTTGGATGTACTTTTTTCAAAATCATAAAACGTGATTTATACCCCATAATTTGTAAAAAATATCAAAATCACCTTGACTTTATTATCCTACTTGAAACAAACATGTTGATTGTTTAACTGTACGAACAATCTCTAATAGAAGTTGTAGTGTATAAATTATAGATCTCAACAGCCAAGACCACTCATTCAGATGGTGCATAGTTATAGGTGTTACCTAGATTTAATAACTTATTTGGGTCCTTTTATAAATTTTAAAAATATAGGGTAAATTTGTAAAACTTAAAAATACCAACTTTCCAATTTTTCAATTGAAAAACTTGTTCTCAGTAGTTTTCAAATTCGAAAATACATTTTCAAGTTGGATTTGAAAAAATGTAAAATTTTCATAACCAAACATTGGTTTGAATTTTTTATTTTTATTTTTAAAAATTCCTATGTTCAAACGGGCTCTAAGTTACATAAACACGTAATGTACTAAGTTACATAATACTTTTCTTTGGCATTCATATTGAGCATGTCAGTAAAGCTCATAGCTCCTTTAGAAAAATAGAGGAACAAGTTAGGCTGCAGATTTTGACTCTTATTCTTCAGGCTGCCAAACAAGTTAATGTAATGTTTCTATAGTTTTGGAGTGTTTCTTGCGCGTGTATTAATGTTGCATTTGTTGGATTAGTCTTTGTTGTATTCTCTAATGTCATCAATTAGCTCTACGCAAGTAACAAGACATTTTTAATGATCAAAATTATTCTTTTATGTACTTTTTTTTCTCTACCTGCTAATTATGGACAATGATTTTGTCAAAATTTAGGTAAACTTATAACGTTTTTATTTTTGCATTTGTGACTACTTTAATTAAGAATATTATAGTCTATGTTTCTATGCACTAGTTAATATTTAAACCGAACAAACTGAAATTACAATATCGAAAAAATCGAAATCGAACCATATCGAATCTAATTAGGTATGGTATTGGTATAGCATTTTAAAAAATCGAATACCGAAAATACCGAACCAAACTGTCTAAATACCATTCCGTACCGACGATAAACACCCCTACTTGCACGTATTGAAGTGACAGTTTAGTCCCTAAAGTCGAAACTTCTTTTGGCATTGACCCTGCTTTTTCTATAGTTTGAAAACTCATAACTTTTATAGTTCATGATCTAGTGATTTTTTTGTTGCTTGAATGACAAAATATTATTAATACTTAACTAGTAACATTGCATAGGAGTGATGCCTAGCTAAGGACATCTAAAGTACTTGAGCCAGAGGGGCTGTTAGTCATAAGATTACAAAAACAATTGAGATTTCCAAGTTCAACTAGCTTGTTTAGTACATTAGTATATACTAGTTTAGTAGTAGGTGCTCTAGTTTTGTCTTCCTTTAGCAAGTTCCAAAAAGCACTCGGCGGGTAAAGTATGGTTGATAAAGGAGTACTGCTTGGTTGCCTTGATCCTTCCGTAGCCAAAACATGCGCAAGCTTGTTACCTTCTGTGACGACCCGGCCAGTCGTCTCATGAATTACCGTTATTTCCCCCATTTCTGCTTTTTATTGCTTTGTCTATCGGTTCTAAATGTAATTAGGTTGGTTGGCTCGGGTTCGGAAAGGATTTGGTAAGGTTTGAGATACTTAGTCTATTTTGAAGAAGCTTAAGTTGGAAAAGTCAACCGGATGTTAACTTATGTGTTAGAGGGATCGGATGTGAGTTCCGATGATTCGGATAGCTTCGGGAGGTGATTTGGGACTTCGGAGCGTGATCGAAATGTATTTTGGAGGTCCGGAGTAGATTTAGGTTTGAATTGGCGAAGTTGGTATTTTGGCAATTTTCGGTTGATAGGTGAGATTTTGATATAGGGGTCAGAATGGAATTCCAAGAGTTGCAATAGTTTCGTTGTGTCATTTGGGATGTGTGTGCAAAATTTCAGGTCATTCGGACGTGGTTTGCTTGGGTTTTTTATCCAAAGCGAAATTCGAAAGATTTTGGAAACTTAGGCTTGAATCCGATGTGGTTTGGTTGATTCAATGATGTTTTGAAGATTGGTATAAGTTTGAATAAGGTTATGGGTTATGTTTGTGTTTTGGTTGAGGTCACGGGGGCCTCGGGGTGATTTCGGATGGTTGATGGAGAGTTTGGAGTTTTTGAAGAAGCTACAAATTTTCTGCTTCTGGTATTTCCGCACCTGCGGATTGGGGACCGCAGGTGCGATGCCGCAGATGCGAGGGGGAAGGCCGCAGAAGTGGAAAATGGCTGGGAAGGCAGGAACCGCAGATGAAGTAGATTGACCGCAAATGCGAAAATGCCTGGGCCAGAACATATAAATTGTTTCCTTCGTGATTTTTGAGCTATTTCACCATTTTTAAGTCGGCTTGGGAGCTTTTTGGATGATTTGAAGAAGGATTTCAAGGGAACTTTATTGAGATAAGGCTTTTGGACCTAAAACTCATTCCTATGGTATTATTTCACGAATTAGAGCTATAATTAATGGAAATTAAGGGTTAAAATTGGGGGAAACTATGGCTTGGAAACTTAGACCTTTGATTGAGGATTTGAAGGACCATTTGAGGTCGGATTTCAGAACTTTTGATATGTATGAACTCGTGGGGAGATAAGGAATCTATTGATGTAAAAATTATCGAATTCCGAGACGTGGGCACGGCGATTGGGTTTTGGTAATTTCGGGATTTATGCTATAAATTGATTATTTTAGCTTGGGCTTCGTTCCCTTAGCATATTTTGACGATGTGATTCTGATTTTGGATAGATTCGACGCGAGTAGAGGTCGATTCGAGGGGCAAAGGCGTCACGGGCTAGAGATTTGACCGGATTAAGGTGGAGTAATGATTGTAAATGATGTTCTGAGGGTATGAAACCCCAGATTGCACATCATGGTGCTATATTGAGGTAACCCACACGCTTGATGACGAGTGTGGGGTCGTGCACTATTGAGGATTGTGACTTAGTCCATCCCGAATGACTATTTTACCGTGTATTTGACTGAAATATATTTGCTATCATCATTATTTGGGCTGGATGCCATATTTGGGCTTCGTGCCGACTATTTGAATCCTAAGGGGATTATTATTGATATTTCCTCACTGTTTTGACTTTATATTTGAACTCAGTCATGCTATATTCCATTATTTTCATAACTCAGCCATGTTTACTCTGTTTTAATACTTAAATGATCTTTTAAATGATATTTTGACCTGATAATCATGTTTTGATATTGTCCGAGTGGCTTGTGAGTATTTTGACTGAGTAAGGCCGAAGGCTTATTTATGAGGAAACACTGATTATGATTATGAGGCCGAGGGCCTGAGATATGTATGCCATGGGGTGGCTTGTTGATAAGAGGCCGAGGGCCTAGTGATGATGCCACGAGATGGCTTGATATTGCGCTTGGGCCGAAAGGGGCCCCTCCAGGAGTCTGCACACCCCTAGTGAGCGCGGTACCCATTGTGATGTGAGAGATAGCGCGAGGGGCTCGTATTGTTGACATTGTGCCCGAGGGGCAAAAACCTTTATGTGCTTATCTGTCTTATTTGTCTGTCATTTATCTGTTTAATTGTTGAAAAGGTATTTCCTGAAGTTTAAATTGGACTTATATGATTATTCGTACCTTTACTGATCCACCATTTTAATGGTTTTACTGCTTCATTATAGCATGCAATGTGCCTTACGTGATTTTCTGCTTTCATTCTTTATTTATGATTATTATTCACTGAGTTGGAGTACTCACTTTACTCCCTGCATCCCGTGTGCAGATTCAAGCATTGCGGATCCTACCGGTATGAGTTGAGAACTCCCGACAGATTTCGGAGTCCACGAGGTAACTGCTTGGCATCCGCAGTCCCGTGTTTCTCCCCCTTATTATTTCTATCTCTTTATCAGATAGTTTGTAATAGTTTATGGACTTTTCAAACTTGTATTAGAACTTGTAGATGTTAATGACTAGTGACACCCTGGTATCTGGCTGTGTTGGGTTATTCTTCCGCACATTTGTATTGTTGACTGCTTACACCTTAGTTTATCATGCTCTAGACTTGAATCTTATTATTTAACTGCTTAAAATTGAAATGGGAAGTGTGGGTTGGCCTTGTCTTCACGAGAGGGGCCATCACGTCCGGGTCCTGGTTTAGGGTCGTGACAAGTTGGTATCAGAGCCTAGGTTACATAGGTCTCACGAGTCATGAGCAGGTTTAGTAGAGTCTCGCGGATCCGTACGTAGACGTCTGTATTTATCCTTGAGAGGTTGTAGAACCTTTAGGAAAAACTTCATATTCTTGAAATTCTTGTCGTGCGACTTTGTTGATCCGAGTACTAAACTTCTGCTATTCTATCCTCTCACAGATGGTGACTACATGCGCTACCGATCAAGATGGTCGACCACCAGTACCACCAGTTGTGGACACTAGAGGCTGAGGACGCGGTCGTGGTAGGGGCAGAGGTGTGGCTCGCACAGCATCTAGGGCAACACTTGTAGATCCACCAGTCGCCCCAGTTCAGGATCAGGTCCCAGTTGTTGATGCTCCAGCAGCACCAGCTCAGGCACCAGCTGCGCCCATTGTGATTCCAGGTCTTCAGGAGGCCTTGGCTCATATCCTATCAATTTGCACTGGCCTATCTCAGGCGGTCTCACTTACTACAGCCGCAGTTACTTCTCAGGCCAGGGGAGGCAATCAGACTCCCGCCACCTGTACACTTGAGCAGGTCATGCAGATACTTCAGATACCTGAGGCGCATCCAGCCCAGCCGGTTGCAACTGCTCAGGACTATGTAGTTCCTGCCATGCCAGAGGACGAGCAACGTAGGTTAGAGAGGTTTGGTAGACTTCAGCCTCCGACCTTCAGTGGTGCAGGGGGCGAGGATGCCCAGGGTTTCTTGGATAAGTGTCAGAGGATGCTTCGTACAACAGGTATTCTGGAGACCAGCGGGGTCGCTTTCACTACTTATCAGTTTTTGGGAGCTGCATTCACTTGGTGGGAGGATTTTGAGAGGCGTAGGCCTGTTGGTGCATCACCCCTTACCTGGCAGCAGTTATCCGTTCTCTTTCTGGAGAAATATGTGTCGTAGTCTCGCAGAGAGGAGCTGTGTAGGGAGTTTGAGTGGTTGCATCAGGGAGAGATGACTGTGATGCAGTATGAGATTAGGTTCTCCGAGTTAGATCGTCATGCTATTTGGTTGGTTCTGACAGATAGAGAGAGGATTACGAGGTTTGTTGATGGTCTCACTTATCAGCTTCGTATTCTCATAACCAGGGAGAGGGTGACTGGTGCAACTTTCGAGGAGGTTGTGGATATTGCCCGTGAGATTGAGTCTGTTCATCGCCAGGAGTGAGAGGAGAGAGAGGCCGAGAGGCCGAGAGGATCTGGTAGATATAGTGGTACTTCTTTGAGAGGTCAGTTTCAGCACGGTAGAGGCCGTTCATTCAGGCATGCTTAACCAGCTCGCCTAGGTTATCGTGGGGTGTCATCGGGTCATGGTTCTCACAGTTCTCATCAGGGGCAGTCATCACTTAGTGCCTTTCTAGCTCAGAGTTCGTCCCGTGCCCCATCAGTTCAGGGCTCTTCTATGCCAGGTGCATCATCTAGTCATTCTGGTGCGAGGGGTTCCCTTCAGTCCCCTTCTCCAGCACCTGGAAGTTGTTATGAGTGCAGAGAGATGGGTCATATGTGGAGGCAGTTCCCTTATCGTCTTACGAGTTCATCTTAGCAGAGGGGTCAGTTATCGGCTTCAGCGCCAGTTATTTCACCACCACCCGCCCAGCCAGCTAGGGGTGGAGGTCAGTCAGCTAGGGGTCGCCCTAGAGGGGGAGGTCGATCAGGTGGCGGTCAGTCCTGTTTCTATGAACTTCCAGCTAGACCCAATGCTATTGCTTCTGATATTGTTATAACAGGTATTGTTTCAGTCTGCCATAGAGATGCCTCTGTATTATTTGATCCCGGTTCCACCTTTTATTATGTGTCATCATACTTTTCTCATTATTTGGGTATGTCCCGTGAGTTTCTTGCTTCACATGTTCATGTATCTACCACGGTGGGCGATACTGTTGTTTTAGACCGTGTGTATCGATCGTGTATGGTGACTATTGGGGGTCTGGAGACCCATGTGGATCTTTAATTATTATGTATGGTGGATTTAGATGTCATTTTGGGCATGGATTGACTATCTTCATGTCGTGTTATTCTGGACTGTTATGCTAAGACAGTCACATTGGCTATACCGACTGTGCCATGGATTGAGTGGCGAGGTGTGACTGATTATGTTCCCAGTAGAGTGATCTCATTCTTGAAAGCCCAGCATATGGTTGAGAAAGGCTGTCTTCCGTATCTAGCCTTTATGAGGGATGTCGATGCTGAGACTTCCAGTATTGATTCTGTTCCAGTTGTGAGGGATTTTTCGATGTGTTTCCTACAGACCTGCAGGGTATGCTACCGGACATGGATATTGATTTTGGTATTGACCTGGTGCCAGGTACTCAGCCCATTTCTATTCTGTCGTATCGTATGGCACCAGCAGAGTTGAAAGAGTTAAAGGAACAGCTTTAGGAACTCCTTGATAAGGGGTTCATTCGGCCTAGTGTGTCATCTTGGGGTGCGCCGGTTCTACTTGTGAAGAAGAAGGATGGCACTATGAGGATGCGCATTGATTATAGGCAATTGAACAAGGTAACAGTTAAGAACAAGTATCATATTCCTCACATTGATGATTTATTTAACCAGCTTCAGGGAGCGAGAGTGTTCTATAAGATTGATCTCCGTTCGGGTTATCACCAATTGAAGATCAAGGACTCGGATATTCTTAAGAGAGCTTACAGGACCCGATATGGTCATTATGAGTTCTTGGTGATGTCTTTTGGGCTGACCAATGCCCCAGCAGCATTCATACATCTAATGAACATCGTGTTCCGGCCTTATTTCGACTCGTTTGTCATAGTTTTCATTAACGATATTTTGGTATACTCGCATAGCTAGGAGGACCACTCGGAGCATTTGAGAGTTGTGTTGCAAAGATTAAGAGATGAGAAGCTCCAAGTGTGAGTTTTGGCTCATTTTAATGGCTTTCTTGGGGTACGTGGTGTCTAGTGAAGGTATTCAGGTTGATCTGAAGAAGATAGAGGCAGTTCAGAGTTGGCCCAAACTGTCCTCAGCCATAGAGATTCGCAGCTTTCTTGGTTTGGCGGGTTACTATCGCCGGTTTGTTCAGGGATTCTCATCTATCGCATCGCCCTTGACCAAGTTGGCTTAGAAGGGTGCTCCATTTATGTGGTCGCACGAGTGTGAAGAGACTCAAGACAACCTTGACCATAACTCCAGTGTTAGTTTTGCCATCAGCTTCAGGTTCATATACCGTGTATTGTGATGCTTTGAGAGTTGGAATTGGTTGTGTAATGACGTAGGAGGGTAGAGTTATTGCTTATGCTTTTCGTCAGTTGAATCCCCATGAGAAGAACTACCCCGTTCATGATTTGGAGTTGGCTGCCATAGTTCACGCGTTGAAGATTTGGAGGCATTACTTGTATGGTGTGTCTTATGAGGTGTTTACCGATCATTGTAGCCTCCAACACTTGTTCAAGCAAAAGGATCTTAATTTGAGGCATCGAAGGTGGTTGGAGTTGCTTAAGGATTATGATATCACTATATTGTACCATTCGGGAAAGGCCAATGTGGTGGCCGATGCTTTGAGCCGAAAGGCGGTGAGTATGGGGAGTTTGGCATATATCCCAGTTGGGTAGAGACCTCTTGCAATTGATATTCAAGCCTTAGCCAATCGGTTCATGAGGTTAGATATTTCGGAGCCTAGTCGGGTATTGGCTAGTGTAGTTTCTCGGTCTTCCTTATATGATTGCATCAGAGAGCGCTAGTATGATGATCTGCATTTGCTTGTCCTTAAGGACAGAGTTCAGCACGATGATACCAGAGACGTGACCATTGATGACGATGGGGTGTTGAGGATGCAGGGCCGAATTTGTGTGCCCAATGTAGATGGGCTTCGGGAGTTGATTCTGGAGGAGGCCCATAGCTCGCGGTATTCCATTCATCTGGTTGCCGCGAAGATGTATCAGGATTTGAGGCAGCATTATTGGTGGAGAAGAATGAAGAAAGACATTGTGGGATTTGTAGCTCGGTGTCTCAATTGTCAGCAGGTGAAATATGAGCATCAAAGACCAGGTGGCTTGCTTCAGCGGATGGATATTCCAGAGTGGAAGTGGGAGAGGATCATTATGGACTTTGTAGTTGGACTTCCACGGACTTTGAAGAAGTTCGATGCTATTTAGGTGATTGTGGATCGGCTGACCAAGTTCGCACACTTCATTCCTGTGTGTACTACCTATTCTTCAGAGCGGTTGGTAGAGATCTATATCCAGGAGATGCAAAGCAGATATCCTCACCTGTTTGAGGCTTCAAGTATGTTTCTTGACTCGTTCGAGGATGAACGTTTGTTTAAGTTGGGAGGATGTGACGACCCGGCCAGTTGTCTTATGAATTACCATTCCGTTTCCCCCATTTCTGCTTCTTATTGCTTTATCTATCGGTTCTATATGTGATCGGGTTGGTTGGCTCGGGTTCGGAAAGGATTTGGTAAGGTTTGAGACACTAAGTCTCTTTTGAGGAAGCTTAAGTCAGAAAAGTCAACCGAATCTTGACTTATGTGTTAGAGGGATTGAATGTGAGTTCTGATGGTTCGGATAGCTCCATGAGGTGATTTGGGACTTAGGAGCATGATCAGAATGTATTGTGGAGGTTCGGAGTAGATTTAGGCTTGAATTGGCAGAGTTGGTATTTTGGCGATTTCCGGTTGATAGGTGAGATTTTGATATAGAGGTCAGAATGGAATTCCGAAAGTTGCAGTAGTTTTGTTGTGTCATTTGGGATGTCTGTGCAAAATTTAGGTCACTCAGACTTGGTTTTCTTGGTTTTTTTTATCAGAAGCGGAATTCGGAAGATTTTGGAAACTTAGGCTTGAATCCGATGTGTCGTTGTTGATTCGATGTTGTTTGAGGTGTTTTGAAGATTGGTATAAGTTTGAATAAGATTATGGGTTATGTTTGTGCTTTTGGTTGAGGTCCTAGGGGCCTCGGGGTGATTTCGGATGGTTGACAGAGAGTTTGGAATTTTTGAAGAAGTTACAGATTTTCTGCTTCTAGTATTTCCGCACCTGCAGATTGGGGACCGCAGGTGCGATGCTGCAGATGCGAGGGGGAAGGCCGCAGAAGCAGAAAATGGCTGGGAAGGCAGGAACTGAAGATGCGGTAGATTGACCGCAGATGCGAAAATGCCTGGGTCAGAACATATAAATTGTTTCCTTCGCGATTTTTGAGCTATTCCACCATTTTTAAGTCGGCTTGAGAGCTTTTTGGACGATTTTGAAGAAGGATTTCAAGGGAACTTCAATGAGGTAAGGATTTTGGACCTAAAACACATTCATATGGTATTATTTCACGGATTAGAGCTATAATTAATGGAAATTAAGGGTTAAAATTGGGGGAAACTAGGGCTTGAAAACTTAGACCTTTGATTGAGGATTTGAAGGACCATTTGAGGTCGGATTTCAGAACTTTTGTTATGTATGAACTCGTGGCGAGATAATGAATCTATTGCTGTAAAAATTATCTAATTCCATTATGTGGGCCCGAGGGTCGGGTTTTGGTAATTTTGACGTTGTGATTCTGATTTTGGATAGATTCGACACGAGTGGAGGTCGATTCAAGGGGCAAAGGTGTCGCGGGCTAGAGATTTGACCGGATTGAGGTGAGTAATGATTGTAAATGATGTTCTGAGGGTATGAAACCCCGGATTGCACATCGTTGTGCTATATTGAGGTGACGCACAGGCTTGATGACGAGCGTGAGGTCATGCACTGTTGGGGATTGTGACTAAGTTCGTCCCGAATAACTATTTTACCGCGTATTTGACTAAAATATATTTGCTATCATCATTATTTGGGCTGGATGCCATATTTGGGCTTCGTGCCAACTATTTGAACACTTAGGGGATTTTTTATTGATATTTCCTCACTATTTTGACTTTATACTTGAACTTAGTCATGTTATATTCCACTATTTTCATAACTCAGCCATATTTACTCTGTTTAACATGTAAATGATCTTTTAAATGATATTTTAAGCTAAGAATCATGTTTTGGTATTGCCCGAGTGGCTTGTGAGGATTTTGACTGAGTAAGGCCGAGGGCCTATTTGTGAGGAAACATTGATTATGATTATGAGGCTGAGGGCCTAAGATATATACGCCACAGGTGGCTTGTTGATAAGAGGTCGAGGGCCTAGTGATGATGCCACGAGATGGCTTGATATTGTGCTTGGGCCGAAAGGGGTCCCTCCAGGGGTCTGCACACCCCCAGTGAGTGCGGGTACCCATTGTGATGTGAGAGATAGCCCTAAGGGCTGGTATTGTTGACATTTTGCCCGAGGGGTAAAAACCTTTATGTGCTTATCTATCTTATTTGTCTGTCATTTATCTATTTAATTGTTGAAAAGGTATTTCCTGAAGTTTAAATTGGACTTATATGATTATTCGTACGTTTACTGATCCACCATTTTAATGGTTTTACTGCTTCATTATAGCATGCAATGTGCCTTACGTGATTTCCTGCTTTCATTCTTTATTTATGATTATTATTCACTGAGTTGGAGTACTCACTTTACTCCCTGCATCCCGTGTGCAGATTCAGGCATTGCGGATCCTACCGGTACGAGTTGAGAGCTCCCGGCAGATTTCGGAGTCCACGAGGTAGCTGCTTGGCGTCCGCAGTCCCGTGTTTCTCCTCCTTATCATTTCTATCTCTTTATCAGACAGTTTGTAATGGTTTATAGACTTTTCAGACTTGTATTAGAACTTGTAGATTCTCATGACTAGTGACACTCAGGTATCAGGCTTTATTGGGTTGTTCTTCCGCATATTTGTACTGTTGACTGCTTAAACCTTGGGTTATTTTATCATGCTTTAGACTTGAATCTTATTATTTAACTGCTTAAAATTGAAATGGGAAGTGTCGGCTGGCCTTGTCTTCACGAGAGGCGTCATCACGACCAGGTTCGGGTTTAGGGTGGTGACACCTTCCCGAAAGTTATGCTGGATCAGTGGATTCCCCAGTTCTTTCAGTAGTAACCTACACTTATTAAAAAGATTATAGCAGAGGGAACAATTATTGTAGGAAAGCAATTGGTGTATTTCAGTAGCATCAGTTTCGATTTCTAGGCTATGAAAATTATGAAATTTAGCTATGTATAGGCCATTTTTTAGTGCAAGAAGTTCCATGTAAATAGAGGTGTGGCCATGAGCGGGCATTTTGTATCCCAGAACCCAGTCTCCAGAGTTATTTCAAAATATACCAACAATCCCTTCTTTTTATAACTACCTTGAACACCCACTCAATATTGTGTTTTAACTCAGTTGACGCTGGGGGGGGGGTTCCATTTTACAGTTATTGGGGAGGTGTTGATCTTATTATTTGGAGAGTTAGTGGTATATTTTATATTTCATACAACGTATGGTCATAAAATTATGGACGAGCAGTTTACAGAGGTTATTGAAGTGATCGTTATTTCTGTTCAACCATAAGTTCCAAATGACAAACAGGAAGAATTCATTCCAAGTGTGACTTAAATGGGCTATATTAATGGTCCAGTTTTTGAGCTTAATGAGCCAGTAGTTAGAGTTGTAGTCCGTTGCTTGATTTTGAGGAATTATTTCTTCTAAAAGGATTGAGCTATTGAGCATTCAAAGAGTATGTGGACTATTGATTCATTGGCTCCTTTACAAATTGAGCAAACTGTATCAATATCTAAGCCTATGTGATGAATATAGGAATTTTTAGGTAGGCGGTTGTGGGAGCATTGCCATAAGGAAAATTTTATTTTGTTAAGAGTATTTAATTTCCAGATTCAGTAAAATCTATAGCTAGTGTTGCCCTGTGGGGAGATGAGTTTATAGACCGTTATAGTAGAGAAGGAGTCATTGGAAGTAAGAGCCCAAATCAAAGTATCTTTGTAACCTTGTAAATTTGAAATATTAATAGAGCAATTTTTTGAGCAATATGGAGAGGTAGATCATAGGAAATTTTGGAGAGGTCCCATCGATTATTATCCCAAAAGTTTTTTACTTTGAGGGAAGAGTCTAGTTGGGTTAGAGGCCCATGGATAAGGGAGCTAAGTGGAAGAAAATTGGGGATCCATGCCGAGAACCAATAACTAGCATTTTCTGGTCCAATTATCCATGAGTGTCCATCGGAGCACTACTTCCAGTCCGTCAAGATGTTAGACCAGATGAAGGAGTGGGAGGTGGGGTTTCTTTTATGGATATACCTACTAATGAGCATGGTGGCGCAAATATAATTTGGATTTGAGAAGAGGCGCCAGGATAAACTGGAGAGTAATGCTAGATTTTTGTCCTTTGCCTTCTTGATACCCAGACCCCCATCTTGTTTTGATTGAGTGACAATATCCCACTTAACATAGTGAATTTTTTTCCTTGTCATTGTAGTACCCCATATAAAATAACGTTGGATCTTACCATTTTTTTTAGAATGGAGGTTGGAAGTAAGATATTTTGCACGGAATGGTTTGTGAATGATTTAAGAGTGGACTTAGCAAGCGTTATTCTACTAGGACTGGATATAATATTTGTTTTCCATCCAGCTAGTCTGGAATTCATGTTATCAATGATATAGTGGAGTTCAGATGCTTTTGATTTGCGAGGGAGGATTGGTAATCCTAGATATTTTCCAAAGTTGTCACTTGTATTGGTATTAAGAATATTAGCAAGTTGATTTCGGGTATGAGTGTCACAGTTTTTAGAGAAGACTATTTTGGATTTATTAGTGTTAATTATCTTTTGACCCGAAAGTTGGCTAAAGAATATGAGGCATTGGCTTATAGTCTGAACGGATTTTACATTAGCATTTGCTACAAGTGTAAGATTATCTGCATAAAAAAGATGAGAGAGGGGTGGCCTTGTATGGTTAAGTTGAATAGGGTCCCAAAGGCCGATGTTAACCTGGTGGCAAAAATATTAAGAGAAAAGTTCCATGCAGAGTATAAATAGGTAGGGGATATTGGGTCACCTTGTCTGATGCCTCTAATTGGATGGAAGAACTCCGTCTTAGAGCCATTGACTAGGATTGCAATTCTGGAGGTACTTACACAACTCATAATGAGCTTAGTAATACGCGGGTGGAATTTGAAAAAGAGAAGGGCTCTATAGATAAAAGACCATTCTAATCTATCAAACACTTTCTCGAGGTCTACTTTTAAGAGGAGTTTCCCCCGGCGCCTCTGAGTTTTTTGAAATGGTTCATTATTTTCTGGATGATGATAGCGTTATCACTAGTGTGTCTTCCTTTTAGAAAACTAGATTGATAGAGGCTAATAAGCTTCTCCAGGAAAGGTTTAATTCTACTGACTATGATGTTTGTGATGACTTTATAAATAGTATTGCATAAACCTATAGATCAAAAATTAATGAGAATTAACATTTTGAAATTTCGGATGAGGATGATGTGAGTCAAATTGAGGTTTTCTGGGACGGAGAGAGTTTTAAAAATTTCATGGTAGTATGGTATGACAAGTCCTTGACAATATGCCAATATTTTTGGTAAAAAAAGGTGAATATCGCCCGAAGCATGTGCTTTAAGTGGTTTAAAGGAAAAGATTGCGCGCACAATCTCATAGTCTTGTAAAGGGCGATCTGGTTGCGTGAGATCAATATTGTCAAAACTAGTAGAAGAATGAAAAATATTCTTCCATAGAGTTACTATATGATTGGTTGTGAAGGTATTTTGAAAGTGTTTTAAGTGGCTAAGAATTCGGTGCGGGTCAATTATCCAAGTACCCTTACTATTTTAAAAAAAGGCAATATTATTGGTTCTATATCTGTTGACAACACTAAGATGAATTTTTTTGTATTAGCGTCATCGTCGTTAATTCAATTGATGCGAGAACGAATTTTCCAGTAATCTTCTTCAATTCATAGTAAGTTATTATAATCATTAATGAGGTCTCTTTCTGGAAGTTACAGGAAAAGGCTAGTAGGGAAACAAGGGGAAGCCTGGATTCCTTTAAGCCTTGCAAGAATTCGATGTTTCTTTTTGTTAGTGTTACCAAAAGTCATTTTTGCACATTTGTTAGGCTTATATTTGAAAGCCTCAGTAGCCTCTATTAAGGGTTTTCTATGCCAGCTATTATTTACCATATTTTCAAAGTTGTGATGGTGGCACCAAAAAGTTTCAAGCTAGAAGGGTTTTTCTAGGTCGAGGGGTTATCTTAGTTTTATTTAGAAGAAGAGGGGTGTGATCGTGTCACGACCCTAACCCGGACCCGAATTTGATCGTGATGGCCCATCTCGTGAAGACAAGGTCAACCAACTATTCCCAGTACGATGTTAAACAGTTAAAACAACAGTAAAACAGTCTAAGACATGATTAATAATACGAAGTAGCAGATAATATCAATAAAAATGCGAAAGTGCAACCCAACACAGCCCTAACCGGGGCGTCACAAGTCATGAGCATCTATAAAACCTAATACAAATCTGAAAAGTCTACGAACAGTTACAAATGTCTGATAAGAGATAAAAATGATAAAGAGAGAAACACGGGTCTGTGGATGTCAAGCAGTTACCTCGTGAACTCCGAATGTCCGCCGATAACTCTCAACTCGCACCGGCAGGATCAGCGACGCCTGAATCTGCACACAGGGGTGCAGGGAGTAAAGTGAGTACTCCAACTCAGTGAGTAACAAATGTAGATAAAGACTAAAAACAAGAAATCACGTAAAGTACAAGGCGTTCTATAATGAAGCAGTAAAACTATTTAAAAATCAGTGATTCAGTGAAAGATAGGCAAAATCCTTTGTATCAAATTTTACTTCCTGAAAAGTCTTTTTTAACAATTAAGCAGGTAATTGACGAGCAATTATGAAAAATAAACACATAAAGTGCGCCCCTCGGGCACAGAATTAACAAATCCGCCCCTCGGACAACATCTCAGAATAGTACCAGCCCCTTGGGCTCAATCTCACATCACAATGGGTACTCGCGCTCACTAGGGGTGTGCAGACTCCTGGAGGGGCCCCTTATGGCCCAAGCGCAATATCAAACCACCTCGTCGCATCATAACTAGACCCTCGGCCCCATATCAATCAAGCCATCTCGTGGCGTACGTATCTTAGGCCCTAGGCCTCATAATCAGTATCAAATGTTTCCTTACAACATAGGCCCTAGGCCTTACTCAGTCAAAAATCTCAAAAGCCACTCGGGCTATAGTAAAATAATGTTTCTCAGCCCAAAACATCATTTAAAAATATCATTTAAGTATTAAAACTGAGTAAACATGTCTGAGTACGAAAACAGTGGAGAATAATGTGACTGAGTTCAAGTATATAGTCAAAACAGTGAGGAAATATCAATAAAAATCCCCGAAGTGTTCAAATAGTTGGCATTCAGCCCAAATATGGCATTCAGAACAAATCATGATGATAGCAAATAGATTTCAGTCAAATACGCGGTAAAATAGTCATTCGGGATGGACTAAATCAGAATCCCCAACAGTGCACGACCCCACACTCATCATCCAGCGTTGTCTCACCTCAATATATAACTACGATGTGCAATTTGGGGTTTCAAACCCTCAGAACATCATTTACAATCATTACTCACCTCGAACCGATCAAATCTCTAGCTCACGATGCCTTTTCCCCTCGAATCGGCCTCCATTCGCCTAGAATCTATCCAAAATGAGAACGAGGACGTTAAAATAGGCTAAGGGAACGAAGCCCAAGCAAAAATAATCAAAATACTACACAAATCCCAAAATTACCAAAACCCAACCCCGGGCCCACCTCTCAGAATTCGATAATTTTTAAATCAATAGATTCCTTGTATCCCCACGAGTTCATACATATCAAAAGTTCTCAAATTCGATCCAAAATGGTCCTTCAAATCCTCAATTAAAGGTCTAAGTTTCCAAGCCCTAGTTCTTTAATTTTTGGCTTAATTTCCATGATTTTCTAGGTGGAATTTACATAATAATCAAGTTTTAAGTCCAAGAATCTTACCTTCAAGCGATTCCCCTTGAATCCCTCTTCAATCTCCTTCAAAAAGCTCCAAAAACGACCAACTATGGAGGAAATAAACTCCACATTCCCGGACAAGACGACCTTTTAAACTTCTGCCCAGGCCTGAAAATCCTTCTTTGCAAATGCGGTCAAAGCCTCGCATTTGCGAAGCACAAAAATAAATTTGACCACAATACTCTTATGCGAACGCGGCAAGACCCTCGCAAACGCGATGCTTTACCCAGACGAACCTTCGCAAATGCGTTCCATCCATCGCGAATTCGATGAGTTAATTCCACTGAAGCTCAGCCTCTCAATTCCTTCTATGCGAATGCGACTACATGCCCGCGAACGCAATGCACAATCTCGTAGCCCTTTGCGAATGTGTAACCTGCCTCGCGAACGCGAAGGCTAAATTTCCACCTCCCTCAGCTGACTCTTCACAAACGCAAAGAGTAAATACCTGTAACTGCTGAACCTGCAATTTTTGCAACTTTCTTAACTTCAAAATGATCTGGTTGACCACCCAAAACTCACCTGAGGCCCCCGGGACCTCAACGAAAGGCACACACACATCCTAATACCTTATTCAAACTTATTCCAATCATCAAAACACCTCAAATAACATCAAATCACCCAAAACACATTGGATTCAAGCCAAACTTTTCAAAAATCTTCCGAATTCCGCTTTTGATAAAAAAAACCAACCAAACCATGTCCGAATGACCTGAAATTTTGCACACGCATCCCAAATGACACAACGAAACTACTGCAACTCTCGGAATTCCATTCCGACCCCTATATAAAAATCTCGCCTACCAACCGAAAATCGCCAAAATATCAACTTCGCCAATTCAAGCCTAAATCTACTACGAACCTCCAAAATTCATTCCGATCACGCTCCTAAGCCATAAATCACCTCCCAAAACTAACCGAACCCTCGAAACTCACTTCCAAGCCCTCTAACACATAAGCCAACATCCGATTGACTTTTCCGATTTAATCTTTCTTAAAAGAGACTAAGTGTCTCAAACCTTACCAAAATCATTCCGGATTCGATCCGACCAACCCGATACCACAAAACACGGATAATAAAGCATAAAGAAGTATAAAATAGGGAAAACGGAGTGGTAACCCATGAGACGACTGGACGAGTTGTCACATCCTCCCCAACTTAAACAAACGTTTGTCCGCGAACGAATCAAGAACTATACCTGAAGCCTCAAACAGGTGAGGATATCTGCTTCGCATCTCCCGCTCGGTCTCCCAGGTAGCCTCCTCCACGGGCCGACCTCTCCACTGCATTTTCACTGAAGCTATATCCTTTGACCTCAACTTTCGAACCTGATGACCCAAAATAGCTATTGGCTCCACATCATAAGTCAAATCATCATCCATCTGAACCGTGCTGAAATGCAAAACATGAGACGAATCCCAATATACTTCCAGAGCATAGAAACATGAAATACCGGATGCATACTCGACAAGCTAGGTGGCAAGTCAAGCTCATAAGTCACATCCCCAATCCTCCGAAGCATCTCAAAAGGCCCAATGAACTGAGGACTCAATTTCCTTTTCTTCCTAAATCTCATGACAACCTTCATGGGCAAAACTTTCAACAGAACCTTTTCACAAACCATGTAGGACACATTCCGAACCTTCCTGTCAACATAACTCTTTTGCCTCCCCTACGCTGTACGAAGCCTCTCTTGAATCACCTTCATCATTTCTAAAGCATCCTGCACCAAGTCTGTCCCCAATAGCTTAGCCCACGGGGCTCGAACCAACTAACTGGAGATCTACACCGCATCCTATACAAAGCCTCATATGGAGCCATCTGAATACTCGACTAGTAGATGTTGTTATAAGAAAACTCTACAAGCGGTAGAAACTGATCCCATGACCCTCCGAAATCAATGACACAAGCACGCAACATGTCCTCCAATATCTGAATAGTATGCTCGGACTGCCCGTCCGTCTGAGGATGAAAAGTTGTGCTCAACTCAACCTGAGTACCCAACTCTCGCTGCACAGACCTCCAAAACTGCGATGTAAACTGAGTGCCCCTATCTGAAATGATGGAAACTGGGACACCATGCAAACGAACAATCTCCCGAATATAGATCTCCGCCAACTGCTCTGAAGAATAAGTAGTACACACAGGAATGAAGTGCCCAGACTTGGTCAGTCGATCTACAATCACCCAAATAGCATCGAACTTTCTCAAAGTCCGTGGAAGTCCAACAACAAAGTCCATAGTGATCCTCTCCCACTTCCACTCTGGAATATCCATCTGCTGAAGCAAGCCACCCGGTCTCTGATGCTCATATTTCACCTGCTAACAATTGAGACACCGAGCTACAAATCCCACAATGTCTTTATTCATCCTTCTACACCAATAGTGCTGCCTCAAATCCTGATACATCTTCACAACACCCGGATGAATGGAATACCGCGAGCTATGGGCCTCCTCCAAAATCAACTCCCCAAGCCCATCCACATTGGGCACACAAATTCGGCCCTGCATCCTCAACGCCCCATCATCACCAATGGTCACATCTCTGGCATCATCGTGCTAAACTCTATCCTTAAGGACAAGCAAATGCGGATCATCATACTGGCGCTCTCTGATGCGATCATAGAAGGAAGACCGAGAACCACACAAGCAATACCCGACTAGGCTACGAAACATCTAATCTCACGAACCGATTGGCCAAGGCCTAAACATAAACTGCAAGAGGTCTCTCCCCTATTGGAATATATGCCAAACTCTCCATACTCACCGCCTTTCTGCTCAAAGCATCGGCCACCACATTGGCCTTTCCCGGATGGTACAATATAGTGATATCATAATCCTTAAGCAACTCCAACCACCTCCGCTACCTCAAATTGAGATCCTTCTATTTGAATAAGTGCTGGAGGCTATGATGATCAGTAAACACCTCACAAGACACACCATACAAGTAATGCCTCCAAATTTTCAATGCGTGAACTATGGTAACAAACTCCAAATCATGAACGGGGTAGTTCTTCTCATGGGGCTTCAACTGACGAGAAGCATAAGAAATAACTCTACCCTCATGCATCAATACACAACCAATATTAACTCTCGAATCATCACAATACACGGTATATGAACCTGAAGCTGATGGTAAAACCAACACTGGAGTTGTGGTCAAAGCTGTCTTGAGCTTCTGAAAGCTCTCCTCATACTCGTCCGACCATACAAATGAAACACCCTTCTGAGTCAACTTGGTCAAGGGTGATGCAATAAATGAGAATCCCTGAACAAAATGGCGATAATAACCCGCCAAACCAAGAAAGCTGCGAATCTCTGTGGCTGAGGACGGTTTTGGCCAACTCTAAACTGCCTCTATATTCTTCGGATCAATCTGAATACCCTCGCTGGACACCACGTGCCCCAAGAAAGCTACTGAACTGATCCAAAACTCACACTTGGAGAATTTTGCATAAAGCTTCTCCTCCCTCAATCTCTGCAACACAACTATCAAATGCTCCGCGTGCTCCTCCTGACTACGCGAATATACCAAAATATCATTAATGAAGACTATGACAAACGCGTCAAGATAAGGCCGAAACACACTGTTCATCAAATGCATGAACACTGCTGGGGCATTAGTCAACCCAAAAAGACATCACCAAGAACTCATAATGACCGTATCGGGTCCTAAAAGCTGTCTTAAGAATATCCGAGTCCCTAATCTTCAACTGGTGATAACCTGAATGGAGATCAATCTTGGAGAACACTCTCTCTCCCTGAAGCTGGTCGAATAAATCATCAATGCGAGGCAAAGGATACTTGTTCTTAATTGTTACCTTGTTCAATTGCCTATAATTAATGCACATCCTCATAGTGCCATCCTTTTTCTTCATAAATAGAACTGGCGCACCCCAAGGTGACACTAGGCCGAATGAACCCTTTATCAAGGAGTTCTTGAAGTTGCTCCTTTAATTCCTTCAACTCTGTTGGTGCTATACGATACGGCGGAATAGAAATAGGCTGAGTACCCGACACCAGGTCAATACAAAATTCAATATCCCTGTCCGGTGGCATGCCCGACAGGTCTGTAGGAAACACATCGGGAAAATCCCTCACAACTGGAACAAAATCAATACTGGGAGTCTCAGCACCGACATCCCTCGCAAAAGCTAGATACGAAAGACAACCCTTCCCAATCATACGCTGGGCTTTCAAGAAGGAGATCACTCTACTAGGAACATGATCAGTCACACCTCGCCACTCAATCCGTGGCACACCCGGTATAACCAATGTGACTGTCTTAGCATAACAATCCAGAATAGCACAGCGCGTAGATAGCCAATCCATGCATAAAATGTCATCGAAATCCACCATACACAATAATAAAAGATCTACTCGGGTCTCCAGACCCCCAAAGTCACCACACACGACCGATACACACAGTCTACCACAATAGTATCACCCATCGAGGTAGATACATGAACAAGTGAAGCAAGAAACTCACAGGGTGTACCCAAATAATGAGCAAAGTATGATGACACATAAGAAAAGGTGGAACCGGGATCAAATAATACAGAGGCATCTCTGTCGCAGACTAAAACAATACCTGTAATAACAATATCTGAAGCAATAACATCAGGTCTAGCTGGAAGTGTATAGAAACGGGTCTGGCCGCCACTTGATCGACCTCCCATACACCTCAAACTAGAACCAACATAGCACATAGCCGTACAGTCAACTAACCATAGTAGACTCCCCTACTTGGCTCGAAGCCATAGATCAGAACACACTCAATAACTCATAATGCATATACTCTATTGTTGCCATAGTACCATAGTGAGATTAAACTTGATCCTTTGTAAGTTCGTGAAACACAGAACATCTGGTACTTTAACTCTTATGCAAATCTCACATTCACTCTCATAGTAGTCAAGCCTACTCTCTTAAGCAACCCAAATTCAAATTGTGAAACATATATTTCCCTGGTAATAGAGATCTTCCAATAAATGACACAAGGGATTATGCAAACTTCAGAACAATCCGCAGGAGATAACCCTACCTGCTTTGCCTCAAACTAACATTTTCGTATACCTTCCACCGTCATAAATATTACGCAGTCACTTAAACTTCCTGTGTCTGAACTCAGACCGCAACATGAAATTTACTCCACTCCCAACTAGGAAACATGGAAAGATTCTTCACACACCCATAACTCGGGGCTATACCTCAAATCGAGATGAAAATCAAGTATCTAATAGTTCTTCTATCCTCCAACAGATCCTCCTCGTCGTTTCCAAATCATATGAATAAACCTCGCAGTAATAACATACTTATCACGTAGCTATCCAGTCATTACTCCCCTTAATAGGGACACATCAGAACATATAGATCCAGAAGCACGCGCTCACAAAATCAACAGCTCAGGGATCGAGCTATAGGCAAAAAAATATCCGGCCTCAAGTCTTCCAGACTGGCCCAACATCAACGCACAGAGATCTCATCTCGCCCTTCGATCAGGGAATCACAAGCCATCGATGCATATCCGATACCGAGCACTCATGTGCGCATACGAACGCGTGGAAGGAATTCAAAGAGTTGCTTTTCAATCTGAAACAAGGATGCACGATAAGAATTTTAAGAATATGAAGTTTCCTAAAGGTTCTGTAGTCTCTCGAGGATAAATACAAACATCTTCATACCTATCCGCCAAACTCTACCAAACCTGCTCATGACTCGTGAGACCTATGTAACCTAGGTTCTGATACCAACTTGTCACGACCCTAACCCGGACCCGGTCGTGATGGCGCCTCTCGTGAAGACAAGGCCAACCAACTATTCCCAATTTGATGTTAAACAGTTAAAACAATAGTAAAACAGTCTAAGACATGTTTAATAATACAAAGTAGCAGATAATATCGATAAAAATGCGGAAGTACAACCCAACACAGCCCTAACTGGGGTGTCACAAGTCATGAGCATCTATAAAACCTAATACAAGTCCGAAAAGTCTACGAAATGCTACAAATGTCTGATAAGAGATAGAAATGATAAAGAGGGAGAAACACGAGTCTGCGGACGTCAAGCAGCTACCTCGTGAACTCCGAATGTCTGCCGGGAGCTCTCAACTCGCACTGGCAGGATCAGCAATGCCTGAATCTGCACATAGGGGTACAAGGAGTAAAGTGAGTACTCCAACTCAGTGAGTAATAAATATAAATAAAGAATGAAAGCAAGAAATCACGTAAAACACAAAGCATTCTAGAATGAAGCAGCAAAACCATTTAAAAATCAGTGATTCAGTGAAAGATAGGCAAAATCTTTTGTATCAAATTTTACTTCTTGAAAACCCTTTTTCAACAATTAAGCAAGTAATTGACAAGCAATTATGAAAAATAAATACATAAAGGTTCGCCCCTCGGGCACAGTATCAATAAATCCGCCCCTCGGGCAACGTCTCAAAACGGTACCAGCCCCTCGGG
The DNA here is from genome assembly GCF_000393655.2 of Nicotiana sylvestris. Classification (NCBI taxonomy): domain Eukaryota; kingdom Viridiplantae; phylum Streptophyta; class Magnoliopsida; order Solanales; family Solanaceae; genus Nicotiana; species Nicotiana sylvestris. Next base: position 154,629,471 of record NC_091066.1, read on the forward strand.
CTCAGTCTCACATCACAATGGGTACCCGCACTCACTGGGGGTGTGCAGACTCCTAGAGGGGCCCCTTACGGCCCAAACGCAATATCAAGCCATCTCGTGGCATCATCACTAGGCCCTCGGCCTCATATCAATCAAGTCACCTCGTAGCGTACATATATCAGGCCCTCGGCCTCATAATCAGTATCAAATGTTTCCTCACAACATAGGCCCTCGGCCTTGCTCAGTCAAAAATCTTACAAGCCACTTGGGCTATAGTAAAACAGTGTTTCTCAGCCCAAAACATCATTTAAAAATATCATTTAAGTATTAAAACTGAGTAAACATGGCTGAGTACGAAAACAGTGGAGAATAACGTGACTGAGTTCAAGTATATTGTCAAAACAATAAGGAAATATCAATAAAAATCCTCGAAGGGTTCAAATAGTTGGCACAAAGCCCAAATATGGCATTCAGCCCAAATCATGATGATATCAAATAGATTTCAGTCAAATACTCGGTAAAATAGTCATTCGGGACGAACTAAGTCACAATCCCCAACAGTGCACGACCCCACGCTCGTCATCCAGTGTGTGCCTCACCTCAATATAACACTACAATGTGTAATCTGGGGTTTCAAACTATCAGAATATCATTTACAATCATTACTCACCTCGAACTGGTCAAATCTCGAGCTCGCTATGCCTTTGCCTCTCGAATCGGCCTCCACTCACCTCGAATCTATCCAAGATCAGAACGAGGACGTTAATGTAGGCTAAGGGAACGAAGCCCAAGCGAAAATAATCAAAATACTACACAAATCCTAAAATTACCTAAACCCAACCCTCAGGCCCACGTCTCGGAATTTGATAATTTTTACATCAATAGATTCCTTGTCTCCCCACGAGTTCATACATATCAAAAGTTCTCAAATCCGATCCAAAATGGTCCTTCAAATCCTCAATTAAAGGTCTAAGTTTCCAAGCCCTAGTTCTTTAATTTTTGGCTTAATTTCCATGATTTTCTAGGTGGAATTTACATAATAATCAGTTTTAAGTCCAAGAATATTACCTCCAAGTGATTCCCCTTGAATCGCTCTTCAATCTCCTTCAAAAAGCTCCAAAAACGACCAACTATGGAGGAAATAAATCCCACATTCGCGGACAAGACGACCTTTTAAACTTCTGCACAGGCCTGAAAATCCTTCTTCGCGAACGCGGTCAAAGCCTCGCGTTCGCGAAGCACAAAATAACTTTGACCAAAATCTTCTTATGCGAACGTGACAAGACCCCCGCGAACGCAATGCTTTACCCAGACGAACCTTCGCGAATGCGTTCCATCCATCGCGAACGCGATGGGTTAATTCCACTGAAGCTTAGCCTCTCAATTCCTTCTATGCGAACGCGATGCACAATCTCGTAGCCCTTGGGAACGCATAACCTGCCTCACGAACACGAAGGCTAAATTTCTATCTCCCTCAGTTGACACTTCGCGAACGTGAAGAGTAAATACCTACAACTGCTGAACCTGCAATTTTTGCAACTTTCTTAACTTCAAAATGATCCAGTTGACTACCCGAAACTCACCCGAGGCCCCCGGGACCTCAACCAAAGGCACACACACATCCTATACCTTATTCAAACTTATTCCAATCATCAAAACACCTCAAATAACATCAAATCACCTAAAACACATTGGATTCAAGCCAAACTTTTCAAAAATCTTCCGAATTCCGCTTTTGATAAAAAAACCCAACCAAACCATGTCCGAATGACCTGAAATTTTGCACACGCATCTTAAATGACACAACGGAACTACTGCAACTCTCGGAATTCCATTCCGACCCCTATATAAAAATCTCGCCTACCAACCGGAAATCGCCAAAATCTCAACTTCGCCAATTCAAGCCTAAATCTACTACGAACCTCCAAAATTCATTCCGATCACGCTCCTAAGCCATAAATCACCTCCCAAAACTAACCGAACCCTCGAAACTCACTTCCTAGCCCTCTAACATATAAGCCAACATCCGATTGACTTTTCCGATTTAATCTTTCTTAAAAGAGACTAAGTGTCTCAAACCTTACCAAAATCATTCCGGATCCGATCCGACCAACCCGATACCACAAAACACGGATAATAAAGCATAAAGAAGTATAAAATAGGGAAAACGGAGTGGTAACCCATGAGACGACTGGACGAGTTGTCACATCCTCCCCAACTTAAACAAACGTTTGTCCGCGAACGAATCAAGAACTATACCTGAAGCCTCAAACAGGTGAGGATATCTGCTTCGCATCTCCTGCTCGGTCTCCCAGGTAGCCTCCTCCACGGGCCGACCTCTCCACTGCATTTTCACTGAAGCTATATCCTTTGACCTCAACTTTCGAACCTGATGACCCAAAATAGCTATTGGCTCCACATCATAAGTCAAATCATCATCCATCTGAACCGTGCTGAAATGCAAAACATGAGACGAATCCCAATATACTTCCAGAGCATAGAAACATGAAATACCGGATGCGTACTCGACAAGCTAGGTGACAAGTCAAGCTCATAAGTCACATCCCCAATCCTCCGAAGCATCTCAAAAGACCCAATGAACTGAGGACTCAATTTCCTTTTCTTCCTAAATCTCATGACAACCTTCATGGGCGAAACTTTCAACAGAACCTTTTCACCACCATGTAGGACACATCCCGAACCTTCCTGTCAGCATAACTCTTTTGCCTCCCCTACGCTGTACGAAGCCTCTCTTGAATCACCTTCATCATTTCTAAAGCATCCTGCACCAAGTCTGTCCCCAATAGCTTAGCCTCACGGGGCTCGAACCAACCAACTGGAGATCTACACCACCTCCTATACAAAGCCTCATATGGAGCCATCTGAATACTCGACTAGTAGATGTTGTTATAAGAAAACTCTACAAGTGGTAGAAACTGATCCCATGACCCTCCGAAATCAATGACACAAGCACGCAACATGTCCTCCAATATCTGAATAGTATGCTCGGACTGCCCGTCCGTCTGAGGATGAAAAGTTGTGCTCAACTCAACCTGAGTACCCAACTCTCGCTGCACAGACCTCCAAAACTGCGATGTAAACTGAGTGCCCCTATCTGAAATGATGGAAACTGGGACACCATGCAAACGAACAATCTCCCGGATATAGATCTCTGCCAACTGCTCTGAAGAATAAGTAGTACACACAGGAATGAAGTGCCCAGACTTGGTCAGTCGATCTACAATCACCCAAATAGCATCGAACTTTCTCAAAGTCCGTGGAAGTCCAACAACAAAGTCCATAGTGATCCTCTCCCACTTCCACTCTGGAATATCCATCTGCTGAAGCAAGCCACCCGGTCTCTGATGCTCATATTTCACCTGCTAACAATTGAGACACCGAGATACAAATCCCACAATGTCTTTATTCATCCTTCTACACCAATAGTGCTGCCTCAAATCCTGATACATCTTCACAGCACCCGGATGAATGGAATACCGCGAGCTATGGTCCTCCTCCAAAATCAACTCCCCAAGCCCATCCACATTGGGAACACAAATCCGGCCCTGCATCCTCAACGCCCCATCATCACCAATGGTCACATCTCTGGCATCATCGTGCTAAACTCTGTCCTTAAGGACAAGCAAATGCGGATCATCATACTAGCGCTCTCTGATGCGATCATAGAAGGAAGACCGAGAAACCACACAAGCAATACCCGACTGGGCTCCGAAACATCTAATCTCACGAACCGATTGGCCAAGGCCTAAACATAAACTGCAAGAGGTCTCTCCCCTATTGGAATATATGCCAAACTCTCCATACTCACCGTCTTCCGGCTCAAAGCATCGGCCACCACATTGGCCTTTCCCGGATGGTACAATATAGTGATATCATAATCCTTAAGCAACTCCAACCACCTCCGCTACCTCAAATTGAGATCCTTCTATTTGAATAAGTGCTGGAGGCTATGATGATCAGTAAACACCTCACAAGACACACCATACAAGTAATGCCTCCAAATTTTCAATGCGTGAACTATGGTAACCAACTCCAAATCATGAACGGGGTAGTTCTTCTCATGGGGCTTCAACTGACGAGAAGCATAAGCAATAACTCTACCCTCATGCATCAATACACAACCAATATTAACTCTCGAAGCATCACAATACACGGTATATGAACCTGAAGCTGATGGTAAAACCAACACTGGAGCTGTGGTCAAAGCTATCTTGAGCTTCTGAAAGCTCTCCTCATACTCGTCCGACCATACAAATGTAACACCCTTCTGAGTCAACTTGGTCAAGGGTGATGCAATAGATGAGAATCCCTGAACAAAATGGCGATAATAACCCGCCAAACCAAGAAAGCTGCGAATCTCTGTGGCTGAGGACGGTTTTGGCTAACTCTAAACTGCCTCTATATTCTTCGGATCAATCTGAATACCCTCGCTGGACACCACGTGCCCCAAGAAAGCTACTGAACTGATCCAAAACTCACACTTGGAGAATTTTGCATAAAGCTTCTCCTCCCTCAATCTCTGCAACACAACTATCAAATGCTCCGCGTGCTCCTCCTGACTACGTGAATATACCAAAATATCATTAATGAAGACTATGACAAACGCATCAAGATAAGGCCGAAACACACTGTTCATCAAATGCATGAACACTGCTGGGGCATTAGTCAACCCAAAAGACATCACCAAGAACTCATAATGACCGTATCGGGTCATAAAAGCTGTCTTAAGAATATCCGAGTCCCTAATCTTCAACTGGTGATAACCTGAATGGAGATCAATCTTGGAGAACACTCTCTCTCCCTGAAGCTGGTCGAATAAATCATCAATGCGAGGCAAAGGATACTTGTTCTTAATTGTTACCTTGTTCAATTGCCTATAATTAATGCACATCCTCATAGTGCCATCCTTTTTCTTCATAAATAGAACTGGCGCACCCCAAGGTGACACTAGGCCGAATGAACCCTTTATCAAGGAGTTCTTGAAGTTGCTCCTTTAATTCCTTCAACTCTGTTGGTGCTATACGATACGGCGGAATAGAAATAGGCTGAGTACCCGACACCAGGTCAATACCAAATTCAATATCCCTGTCCGGTGGCATGCCCGACAGGTCTGTAGGAAACACATCGGGAAAATCCCTCACAACTGGAACAAAATCAATACTGGGAGTCTCAGCACCGACATCCCTCGCAAAAGCTAGATACGAAAGACAACCCTTCCCAATCATACGCTGGGCTTTCAAGAAGGAGATCACTCTACTAGGAACATGATCAGTCACACCTCGCCACTCAATCCGTGGCACACCCAGTATAACCAATATGACTGTCTTAGCATAACAATCCAGAATAGCACAGCGCGTAGATAGCCAATCCATGCATAAAATGTCATCGAAATCCACCATACACAATAATAAAAGATCTACTCGGGTCTCCAGACCCCCAAAGTCACCACACACGACCGGTACACACAGTCTACCACAATAGTATCGCCCATCGAGGTAGATACATGAACAAGTGAAGCAAGAAACTCACAGGGTGTACCCAAATAATGAGCAAAGTATGATGACACATAAGAAAAGGTGGAACCGGGATCAAATAATACAGAGGCATCTCTGTCGCAGACTAAAACAATACCTGTAATAACAACATCTGAAGCAATAACATTAGGTCTAGCTGGAAGTGTATAGAAACGGGTCTGGCCGCCACTTGATCGACCTCCCATACATCTCAAACTAGAACCAACATAGCACATAGCCGTACAGTCAACTAATCCATAGTAGACTCCCCTACTTGGCTCGAAGCCATAGATCAGAACACACTCAATAACTCATAATGCATATACTCTATTGTTGCCATAGTACCATAGTGAGATTAAACTCGATCCTTTGTAAGTTCGTGAAACACAGAACATCTGGTACTTTAACTCTTATGCAAATCTCACATTAACTCTCATAGTAGTCAAGCTTACTCTCTTAAGAAACCCAAATTCAAATTGTGAAATATATATTTCCCTGGTAATAGAGATCTTCCAATAAATGACACAAGGGATTATGCAAACTTCAGAACAATCCGCAGGAGATAACCCTACCTGCTTTGCCTCAAACTAACATTTTCGTATACCTTCCACCGTCATAAACATTACGCAGTCACTTAAACTTCCTGTGTCTGAACTCAGACCGCAACATGAAATTTACTCCACTCCCAACTAGGAAACATGGAAAGATTCTTCACACACCCATAACTCGGGGCTATACCTCAAATCGAGATGAAAATCAAGTATCTAATAGTTCTTCTATCCTCCAGCAGATCCTTCTCGTCGTTTCCAAATCATATGAATAAACCTCGCAGTAATAACATACTTATCACGTAGCTATCCAGTCATTACTCCCCTTAATAGGGACACATCAGAACATATAGATCCAGAAGCACGCGCTCACAAAATCAACAGCTCAGGGATCGAGCTATAGGCAAAAAAATATCCGGCCTCAAGTCTTCCAGACTGGCCCAACATCAACGAACAGAGATCTCATCTCGCCCTTCGATCAGGGAATCATAAGCCATCGATGCATATTCGATACTGAGCACTCATGTGCGCATACGAACGCGTGGAAGGAATTCAAAGAGTTGCTTTTCAATCTGAAACAAGGATGCACGATAAGAATTTTAAGAATATGAAGTTTCCTAAAGGTTCTGTAGTCTCTCGAGGATAAATACAAACATCTTCATACCTATCCGCCAAACTCTACCAAACCTGCTCATGACTCGTGAGACCTATGTAACCTAGGTTCTGATACCAACTTGTCACGACCCTAACCCGGACCCGGTCGTAATGGCGCCTCTCGTGAAGACAAGGCCAACCAACTATTCCCAATTTGATGTTAAACAGTTAAAACAATAGTAAAACAGTCTAAGACATGCTTAATAATACAAAGTAGCAGATAATATCGATAAAAATGCGGAAGTACAACCCAACACAGCCCTAACTGGGGTGTCACAAGTCATGAGCATCTATAAAACCTAATACAAGTCCGAAAAGTCTACGAACTGCTACAAATGTCTGATAAGAGATAGAAATGATAAAGAGGGAGAAACACGAGTCTGCGGACGTCAAGCAGCTACCTCGTGAACTCCGAATGTCTGCCGGGAGCTCTCAACTCGCACTGGCAGGATCAGCAATGCCTGAATCAGCACATAGGGGTACAAGGAGTAAAGTGAGTACTCCAACTCAGTGAGTAATAAATGTAAATAAAGAATGAAAGCAAGAAATCACGTAAAGCACAAAGCATTCTAGAATGAAGCAGCAAAACCATTTAAAAATCAGTGATTCAGTGAAAGATAGGCAAAATCTTTTGTATCAAATTTTACTTCTTGAAAACCCCTTTTCAACAATTAAGCAAGTAATTGACAAGCAATTATGAAAACTAAATACATAAAGGTTCGCCCCTCGGGCACAGTATCAACAAATCCGCCCCTCGGGCAACGTCTCAAAACGGTACCAGCCCCTCGGGCTCAGTCTCACATCACAATGGGTACCCGCACTCACTGGGGGTGTGCAGACTCCTAGAGGGGCCCCTTACGGCCCAAACGCAATATCAAGCCATCTCGTGGCATCATCACTAGGCCTTCGGCCTCATATCAATCAAGTCACCTCATAGAGTACATATATCAGGCCCTCGGCCTCATAATCAGTATCAAATGTTTCCTCACAACATAGGCCCTCGGCCTTGCTCAGTCAAAAATCTTACAAGCCACTTGGGCTATAGTAAAACAGTGTTTCTCAGCCCAAAACATCATTTAAAAATATCATTTAAGTATTAAAACTGAGTAAACATGGCTGAGTACGAAAATAGTGGAGAATAATATGACTGAGTTCAAGTATATTGTCAAAACAATAAGGAAATATCAATAAAAATCCTCGAAGGGTTCAAATAGTTGGCACAAAGCCCAAATATGGCATTCAGCCCAAATCATGATGATATCAAATAGATTTCAGTCAAATACTCGGTAAAATAGTCATTCGGGACGAACTAAGTCACAATCCCCAACAGTGCACGACCCCACGCTCGTCATCCAATGTGTGCCTCACCTCAATATAACACTACAATGTGTAATCCAGGGTTTCAAACTATCAGAATATCATTTACAATCATTACTCACCTCGAACTGGTCAAATCTCTAGCTCGTGATGCCTTTGCCTCTCGAATCGGCCTCCACTCACCTCGAATCTATCCAAGATCAGAACGAGGACGTTAATGTAGGCTAAGGGAATGAAGCCCAAGCGAAAATAATCAAAATACTACACAAATCCTAAAATTACCTAAACCCAACCCTCGGGCCCACGTCTCGGAATTTGATAATTTTTACATCAATAGATTCCTTGTCTCCCACGAGTTCATACATATCAAAAGTTCTCAAATCCGATCCAAAATGGTCCTTCAAATCCTCAATTAAAAGTCTAAGTTTCCAAGCCTTAGTTCTTTAATTTTTTGGCTTAATTTCTATGATTTGCTAGGTGGAATTTACATAATAATCAGTTTTAAGTCCAAGAATATTACCTCCAAGTGATTCCCCTTGAATCTCTCTTCAATCTCCTTCAAAAAGCTCCAAAAACGACCAACTATGGAGGAAATAAATCCCACATTCGCGGACAAGACGACCTTTTAAACTTCTGCCCAGGCCTGAAAATCCTTCTTCGTGAACGCGGTCAAAGCCTCGCGTTCGCGAAGCACAAAATAACTTTGACCAAAATCTTCTTATGCGAACGTGACAAGACCCTCGCGAATGCAATGCTTTACCCAGGAGAACCTTCGCGAATGCGTTCCATCCATCGCGAACGCGATGGGTTAATTCCACTGAAGCTCAGCCTCTCAATTCCTTCTATGCGAACGCGATGCATAATCTCGTAGCCCTTTGCGAACGCATAACCTGCCTCACGAACACGAAGGCTAAATTTCCACCTCCCTCAGCTGACTCTTCGCGAACGTGAAGAGTAAATACCTACAACTGCTGAACCTGCAATTTTTGCAACTTTCTTAACTTCAAAATGATCCAGTTGACTACCCGAAACTCACCCGAGGCCCCCGAGACCTCAACCAAAGGCACACACACATCCTATACCTTATTCAAACTTATTTCAATTATCAAAACACCTCAAATAACGTCAAATCACCCAAAACACATCAGATTCAAGCCAAACTTTTCAAAAATCTTCCGAATTCCGCTTTTGATAAAAAACCCAACCAAACCACGTCCGAATGACCTGAAATTTTGCACACACATGCCAAATGATACAACAGAACTATTACAACTCTCATAATTCCATTCTGACCCCTATATCAAAATCTCACCTACCAACCGGAAATCGCCAAAATATCAACTTCGCCAATTCAAGCCTAAATCTACTACGAACCTCCAAAATTCATTTTGATCACGCTAATAAGCCATAAATCACCTTCCAAAACTAACCGAACCCTCGGAACTCACTTCCGAGCCCTCTAACACATAAGTCAACATCCGATTGACTTTTCCAACTTAATCTTCCTTAAAAGAGACTAAGTGTCTCAAACCTTACCAAAATCATTCCGGATTCGATCCGACCAACCCGATACCACAAAACATGGATAAGAAAGCATAAAGAAGCAGAAATAGGGAAAACAGAGCGGTAACCCATGAGACGATTGGCCGTGTCGTCACAGATCGGATTGAGTTCTAGGTAGATGAGTTATGGTTGCATCAAGATATTGTTCTACCCATTGGTCATTAGCTCAATATCTATCAAGTCTTTCCAATATTAAACCATTAGATATAGCTCTACAATTTGTCCAGGTGTATTTAGACCCTTTAAAACCAAGATCCATTAGTTGGCAGTGATTGATGCATGACAAAAATTTGAATACATGGTTAGTTTTGACAGGTCTACCATACCACTTATCATCTTGGGACAGGACCTCGCTAAAATCTCCTCCTACTAACCACGTGCCAGAGTAGTTCGTAGCTATAGATCGTAGGTTACCCCACAATTTGTTACGTAAATTAATAGAAGTGTTAGCATAAATAATACTAAGAAGCCAATGAGAGTGATTTGGTTATACCTGCAAGATGGCATGGATTTCCTGGAGTGCTTTGCTAACTAGGTTGATGGTCACAAGGTTTCCAAACCAAAGAATGACGATGCCTCCAGCAAGTCCTATAGCGGGGACTTCAAGCATGTTAGTGAAGTGAAAATCATCACGAATCTCCACGTGATTTGTCATTTTTGTTTCTAAAAGGGCCACCATGCAAGGGTTGTGAGCGTTGAGAAGCTCCCTAAAGTTTCTCTTAAAATCATCATTATTGGTTCCATGCATGTTCCAAACAACTAGACTGATTGGTCTATTCATTTTGAGTTGGGTGGGGGATGTATGGTTGTTCCTCCTGGAGTAATTGAGTGTTCCTCCTCAATGATGGTCTCAGCAGCACTGCAAAGTTCCTTGCTGCTTTCAGGAGAGGAGGACAGATTGCTATGAAGCATTTGTAAAGGGCTACTGGGCATTTGAATATGTATTTCCTGTCCTCCATCTTCCGAAAGAGCACATGAGATGCTTCTATAATCCTTGAAATTTTTGAGCGATCCCCTGTGGTGAGGGATTATTATTTCCTCTACTAGCTCGTCTTTTATCTATTGTCCCTCTTGTTCTGGTTTGTTGGGAGGGGGTGGTTGCTGGTGATGTATGTCTAGTGGGATTGGGTGGTGTTGAGTGATGGGTTTCCATGGGGGAAAATGGGGTTGTTCGTTAATTGGTCCTCTGGCGTGAAATGTGGAAGTTGGTAGATTAGGTTCATGTTGTTGAGCGGGTTGTAGTGGCGTGGGAGGTTCCAATGGGCTTGCATATTGTGGAATAATGTTGGAGTCATAGCGGGGGCTATTGGGTCTAGTATGTTGGCCATCCACATGTGGTTGATATACTTTTCCATGGCAAGATCTGTTCCCTCGGAGATAAGTTGGGCTAGGAAGTTCGGATTCTGAAGCACTATTCATACTTCCTGGCCATTTATGTTCATCGGAAAGAAATCTCCATCCCCCTGAAGGCGCTACTCTATCTGTGACATTGGGGATTTATTGGGAGGAAGTGGTGGAGATACATAGGTGGAATGGAATTTGTGGCGGGAGGAGAGAAGGATTTGCCATGGATTGATGTTGGAATTGTTTCAGAAAGTTGAAGTTTGCAGATGAAGTTGGAAAGATTAGTGCAAGTTGATATAGATGATGTAGTAGTGGTGTTTGAGTGTGTGTTTAGTTGTAATGATTGCAAATCTTTTGATGGAGTATGTGTTTGCACGGGATATTCGGTGCCTTGGGGATGAGGGTAGTTGAGGATTGGTTCCTCAATGTTCATTGATACATGGCCATACGGTTCGGCCAAGGGTTTAGAAATTATGTAGTTTGTTTGAAGATTGTATTGAGAAATTGGATTTGTAATAGTGGGTAGATTAATTGTCAATAGGTTATATTGTAGACTAGGGTTTTGAGTGTTGCATGACTGTCATGTGCGAATTAGTTGGGGTACTATTTGGTGATAGAGGCTGCCTAGGGGACCTAGGCATCGAAGAGTTTGATTTGGGAGAATGTTTGTCTCCGGATTCATCCATTAGTATCCTAGAATTAGGGGGATTAATGTCTTCCCCCATTAAAGAGGAAAATTTATATGAGGTATGAATATAATTATTGTTCCTTTTTGTGGAGATTGGCCTTAAATAAGTGGGCGTTTGGATGGTATGTGCAAAGTCTTTTATGGTTTCAAGATCTTGGGAAGATGAAGTAGTAGTGTAATTAATTAAGGAAGGTTCTGGAGACGAAGAGACAGTATTGCAATCCAATTTTTGTTTCTTTATAAAAAAGTTTTTACGTATTAAGACACTTACCTGATGCCGCATCGAAAACTTTAATGTCTATACCCGATTTAGAATTTGAGGATGCACCCAGATATTGATCTTCTTGTAGTGTCTGTTGTTTTTCCAACTTCTTCGATTCGTTGTTGTATCTTCTTCTTGGAAAAGTGATAGTGTGTCATGTTTCCTCTATAAGTTGGCTTTCTTCTTTTGTGTTGAGGTCCTTCATGGCTATTTGTTTCTTGTGAACATGGGACATGAGGGGGCAATGTGTCCCAGGCGACCACTGCTTTTGCATAAGAAGTTTTCACCTTCATATGCTAGTTGATGGAGGTGAGTTCCGATGAAAATACTTGGTTGGACTGGATTTTCCAACGGAAGTTCTACACAAAGTCTAGCGTAACGACCCCTTAACGTAGCACTGGTCCATGCATCAATTTTCAGTAATTTACCAATAGAGTTTCCAAATTTTTGGAGTATTAGACTATCATAGAACTCCGTAGATAACTGTGGTAGGTGTATGCAAATGGCGTTGTGATATGTTTTTCTTTTCCGGATACAAAATTAGGTTCCCATTGCTTGACGTATAGGAAGTACTCATTAATGAACCAAGGTCCATTTTGTAGAGCTTGTATCTTATTTTCTTCTTTTGTGAACTTAATAACAAAATAATCGTGGCCCAGGTCAATCAGAGGGAACACATCTGTTGGTTTCTATAGTTTGACGATTTTCTCCTTTAGATATTAGTATTGAATACATTTTCCATGGAGAGTACATACGATTCCGATCTTCATCTATTAGTTGAATGTGTTTGATCCTTCGGTGCTCAGTTTTGTTGTGTCTTCATCTTCAATTCTCTCTTCCTCCATAGGTTGTATTGGCTGTGTGGTTGAGAGTTCAAACGTGTTGAGGCTGATGTCCAGTTGGAGTGTCCTGGAGTCTGTCATCATCTCATAGGTTAGAAGTTTGTTCTTGAAGGAGGATACAAGAATTTGTTCTTCTATTCCAGTTTGTTCGTTGGTAATATGGGGGGGGGGGGTTTGGGGGATAAGTCTTCCCATATCATTTTCTGGGTTTTGAATGTTTTGCTGCATGGAGATTTGAATCTTTGAGACTACAACATGATCCAGTGATACATAAGCAAAAAAGGTCAAATTTTGCCCATATACTATCTCAAATTGAGCAATTCATAATTCATTAAAAAATTTATCTAATGTTATCCCATTTTAAGGAATGAGCCCTACTTATGGTATTATTTATACATTATGCTCCTTTATAATTTATAATTTTTAAGAAATGATCTTTTTAGATCTCTTACGTGTGAAAGATAGATTTCTTACATGTAAAGCAAATTTTTCATGTATAAAAAATATATTCGACCATAAAACTAAACATAAGTTTGTAAGGAGTCACAAAACCAATTGACCCCACTTTTGTGATTCACCTTTTCAAGGACAAATACGGAATTTCCTAATGACAAGGCCACAAGTAGGGGTGTTCATGGTTCGATTTGGGTGGGTTTTTTGCTAAAAAGAAACCAAACCAAGTAAGTCGGTTTTTCAAATATTAGAACCAAACCAAACCAATTAAGTCAATTATTTATCGATTCAGTTTTTGTCGATTTTTGTTGTTTTTTTGGTTTTTTCGGTTATTTATTAGTTTTTTTCTTAAATATGAGACATACACTACCAAACGCATATTCCGGCGACTACATTTTCAACGTAACACTATTAAACCAATTCCTTATTGAGAAATATATCATTTACCAAGATATATTGATAATAATTGAATCAAATAGTGATGAATAATTTAAGTACTCAATTAAAAATCGATTATTTTTAACGTGAAATAAATTCTTATACTTAGCAAAAGAAAACTACTAATCAAACTAGAATGTAAAGACAAAGAAATAGATGATTATAATAGCAAAGAACTAGACTAAAAATACAAATGATTAATATGTACCATAAAATTTTAGAAACTTTATATAGAAGTATATATATATATATATATATATATATATATATATATATATATATATATATATATATATATGTATGTATGTATATGTATATATATATAGGTGTAATAATAAATTTAAATAGCTACTTTTATAGTCGGGTTGGTTCGATTTTTTTGGATATTTTTAATTAAAATCAAAACCAAACCAATTTTGATAGATTATTAAAATTTAAAATCAAAACCAAACCAAACCTAAAAAGTATCAATTTTTTTGTTCGATTTGGTTTAGTTTTCAGGTTTTTATGCACAAGGGTGTGATGGACGTCCGAGTAGATACTGTTACTACTATTATTTGATTAGATATGTTAGATGATAAATTGAATAATTTCCAATAGTATAAAATCAAATTTGGACCTTTTCCCTAAACTTAATTAAGTTTTTTCCCATGAATACTTTAATAGGTCGAAATGAGCTAATAGACAGTTTTTGGTTTTCTTTTACTTCACCTTAATTACAGTTTCCGAGAAATCAAAATTCCAAAAATTGACCACTTTTTTCCCAATTAAATAAAATTGTCCAAATCAATATATATTCAGATTATACTATAGAGTCTTATAAGTATTTATCTCGCTCTATATTTTGTTAGGATCGAAATAATTAGGTGTCACACGAAAACTAACAAAACATACCGCAACAACAATAAAGTAGACAATAAAAAGAAACGTACCAAAAGAGACAAATATTTAACGTGCATATATCTACATGTGAAGATGAGCAATAATCCGCCACACAAAATAAGTACAAAAAAATCAAAAGAATAACCTCACAAGGAGGCACACATAAATGGCAGGGAAACACTTGTTTTATAAATTCTCTCCCTAAATAAGATTCTCTCCCTTGGGGAATATATTGTGTATGCTACCAAGTGAAAATGAATGAAACTCAATTTGTAGGAGTCTAAAATCATTTTCTACAAGAAAGGGATTCGTCGAATATAGAAGGTTATATTTTCTTTTAGTAAAAGGTAAGACTGCGTACAATAGACCCTTGTAGTCCGGTCTTTCCTCGAATTCCACGCATAGCGGGAGCTTAGTGCATCAGACTGCCTCTTTTAGTAGAAGGTAAAATCAATTATAGGAAATTAAATGCCCTTCCTTCAAAAAAAAATATGGTAAGAAATTCAAGAAAAAAAATCTGTCTCACTCTAATATAATAAAGAATTTAATTTCTCTAGCACTACAATCCAGAAACAATTTTTGTGATCCTGCTTGTGAAGATATATATATTTTTTTATTTTTGAGTTTAATCATCTGATATCCGAAGATAATGACTCACTATCCAGATTCACACATAATACTAGAAATTTCTCTCATTCAAGCTCGAAAAGCAAGAGCTACTTGAATTGAGAAAAAAAAATAGTTGTATTGCTGTGAAAAATATTCCTTGATAGTGGTGACTCTTAATGTAATTGTGCTTAAAGAAGTAGGGAGTTAATATATATATTGATGTGAAGGTGGAGTTATGGTTTGACATAAGTGTGAGATTTTAAATATTAAAGTGTATGTATTAAAGTGCTTAGGGAGGTGTAGTCACTATTATATCTAAATGTATCCTACCCGACTCCCAACCTACATTGCAAACAAATAAAGTCCTACTTGATCCTAGACAGAATGAGCTCGATTAGTAGAGTATCACACTACAGGTAAGCCTATGGTGCATCTTGGCATATGAATGTTATTTCTAAGAGTGAGTGAATTCTTTCTATCTTGAGTTCCTAAGTGTTCTTAAATTTTATTGTGTGGAACTACTCTCTTTTATTGTGTGAGAGCACTTGATTCATGAAGAAAAGGTAATTTGAGTGACTTCTATGTTAGAGTAAGTGGGTGAGTTGCGAATAATGCGTGGTACTTGTGAGTCAAATCTTGAGGTGAAGATGTTACACTCTTGTGCTTAGTATATTTTAAATATTCTTGGTATGATGAGTTAGGAGAATTAATTACAAAGGTCGTGTCTATATAAAGTGTAGTTTGATTGCTCGAGGATGAGCAATGGTTTAAGTATGGGGTATTGATGATAAGCTATATTGCGTATTTTAGTCGCTTATTACGCTCTAATTTACTGCACTTTAATTGAGTTTGAGCTTTAATCGCTAGTATTTTGCACTAAATATGTGTTTTATACCTTGTAGGAGTAATTTCGATTTATGTATACGTTATGGAATGAATTCAGTGATTTGGAGCTTTGAAGTCTGAGTAAAAGCCCAAGAAATCACTCCGGAATTGTGTTCGGGGATCAACGGATGATAGCTAAGAACGAAACGAAGAATTGAGTGGGCATACAATGCATTGTCTAGTAAAATGCACAAAACTTTTCGCTCAGAACTCCGTTTGAGCTCCAAAATATACCGTTGGAAAGATATTTGAAAGGGATACAATATTAATGTTTTGCATTTTTGCGAATTCCCACTACCGCTCCGTAGAGTTCGGCGCAGCGTGCACTACACCTTTGGAATTCTCCTGCAGTCTGTCAAAATCAGCTCTCTGAACTTCCTCACAAGCACACTGCATAGTGTGGCGCAGTGTGCGGCGCGCCTGTATAAATTTTACAAAGCCAGAGTCCTATTTCGCACAGGAAGGGTGTTTCATCTGGGCCCAACCCTACTTGGTATAAATACATATAAAAACGCTATTTTGAGGACTTTTGACAGAAGGAGAGCACAGAGCCGCCGTGGAAACCGGGTTTCATCTTTTCTTCCACCAAACTTAGTATTGTTTATGTTTCTTTGTATGATTTGCTGTTTGACTACCATGTCTATGTGGAGCTAAACTTCACGTTCTAGGGTTATGGTTCTTTCATGACTATTGTTATTTGGATATTGATTTTGCCTTCTTGATTTATCATATTGGTTTATTTATTCAATATTGCGCTTAATTATTTGATTGCTTGATCACCAATTGAATACTATTTACGAATCAAGAATTGAACTCGAAAGTGAAAATTCTAGATTGCATACATGATTGAGTAGAGCAAGTTCTTGAACCTGGACATCGGGGAATAGATTCGCAGTTAGGACAGACATATACCTAATTGCCTTGCTTGGTTGATTTACAGAAATTATAAATGCGTTTTTGTTAATTCTAACTCTATAGACATATAAGCGTTAGGTTAGCTTGAATAAGCGAGTAAGAACTCGACAAATTTTTAGGAGCAATATTAACACTGTTAACCAATAAACCAGATAAATTAATTAGTCAATTCAATTGAAGAATACAATATGATTGTTAGATAGCCCATAATCCTAGATCGTTTTCATCGCATTGATAATATGAAAATCTGTTCTTCCTATGTTTAAAGTTCATTATTTATATTTCTTTATTTAATTAATTTAGAATCAAATATTTCTAGGTTTAATTCTTGTTTAGATAATTAGGATAGTCTAATTTAGTTAATAGTTAATCGCAAGTTCTCGTGGGTTCGACATCCGACTTTTAGTCACTTTATTACTTGACGACTGCATATACTTGCGTGTGCATTTGCCACAATAAGTTTTTGATGCCGTTGTCGGGGACTTAGAAATGAACTATTTTTCTAGATTAGACATTTAATTTTTTTTATCTATTCATTTTTTTAATTTATTTAATATTTTTTATTTATTTTAACATGGAATCTTGGAATGAAAATTATTCGAATGATGGTTATTTTTATTTTGATGATCCTTGTCCATATTGTGGAGGACCCCATTGGTGAAAAAATTATCAGAATGTTCCTGGGAGTGAGTTGTGCGCACAATCTCAATCCTTTGAGTGGAATATTTGTAATATGTGTGGTGGTCAAGATGGCCACTAAGTGGTTATCCTAATTCTTTTCATCCTTCTCTGAGCCCTTATTATGATCTTTCTAATGAGGTTTGTGAGTTTGATAGGGGAAATGAAGTACATGATATGGAACATGATGCATATATTAGGGATATTTTGAGGCAAGTAGAAGAGGAACAAGATGAACTCAAAAAAGATATGAAAAGAATGAGGGCATCAATCACAAGAATGAAGGCCAATATGGAAGAATTGAATGAAGAGAGCGAGTATCAACAAGAGAATTTTTTTGAAAAAAGGAGATTATGAGTCAAACTTGGCGGGTAGAACAAGCTGAAAAGTTAGCAATATATGAGGCTCAATGTGAGAAAATTACAGATGGGATACAAGACCTAATAGAAGGAAGAGCTAAACTGGGACAAGAGATCGAAAAATTTGGCACAACTATTCACGACTTGGGATCTCAATTGATTGCAAAGGTTGATGCGTCTAATGCCTAACAAAATATTCTGAGTTGTGTGAAACTGAAAATGAACTTATACGCCAAATCGAGGAGCTAAAATTGGAGAGTCAATCATTCGATCGTACTTTTATTAATGATGTCCATGTTGAGGAAAGCACTTTAAAGTCACGTGAGGAAGTATATAATATTATATTTTAAGACTCTAATGTGTATACACAAAGGATGTAAATAGAGATATAATTCTAGAGTTAGGGCGTATTGGTCCTCATTCCATATATTTTTCAACATTGTGTTTGGATGATGACATGAATCGAGTCATCTGAGCCTTTGAAGGAGACAATGTACGAGGACCTGGGTGCTTATGTTCTGAAATTTATCATGCCAGAGAGACATAATCACATACCTCATTTGAAGGCCAAAAAGTGTAGAATGCGATATTGGTTGCTTGGCCCAATTAAATTTGTCTCACCGCCCCGAGAGCATAATAGAAAGCTTGATGCCATGTTAGGGGTACAATTCATAAGTTCGAGGCAGAGGCAGAAAGTGGTTCACATCGTGCCGCGACGTTAAACCAGGCGCTTGTTGGGAGGCAACCCATCTTTACTGATTTCTTTTATTTTTATTTTTTTACATTATTTTGTAGTATTTTTGTTTTGTTTTGTAGGATTATAAGAATAGGAAGCAAAGCCATTGGAAGAGTGCAAAAGCGAGTTAGATGGTGAGAACTAAGTGTGGGGTGCTACATAAAGGACAATGCTTGGGGAAGTCTGAGTACCTCGTGAGCCGCTATTGCTTCGGCCTTTGGCCTACTAAGGAGTCTCTTTTACCCTCTTGTTATTTATAGTGTGCATTGAGGACATTGCACAATTTTAAGTGTGGGATGCGGAGATTGTCTGGGTGAGTTTTTGTACTATTTTAGCTTAGTTGTAGTATGTCACAACCCTAACCCCGAACCCGGTCATGATGGCGCCTCTCGTGAATACGAGGCCAGCCAGACCAAAATAGACCACCTCTTTTAAACAGTTAAATACCATAAGTAGTTCTAAAACATGATATGATAACCATAATTTGTGGAAATAACGATAACAACTGTGAGCACGTGATTTTTGCCCTATATGAATTACTCCTACAAATTCAAAATAAAATAAATTTTCCATTGTTTGCAATTTTGTGGATTTTTGTGGCATTTTCTGTTAATTGTTTGCATTTATCTGTGCATGTTTATTCTATTTAATTAATGAGAAATAAAAAAAATATGTTGCATTTGCATTTAGAGTTTAACTTTGCATTTTCTTAAAAATTAATTAGTCATTTAATTGTTTTATAAAAATGGAAAATCAAAAGAAAAAAGTAACTTATTTTGCATTTTTAATTGATTAGCTTCAAATTTGGGTAGTCTTTCTTTTAATTTGGTATCTAATTATTTGTGGTAATATTTATTTAAAGTTAATTTATTTATTTTACTTTGTAGGATAATTTTATCAAGAATCAATTTAGATTTTGAAGTTTTAATTTTGAAAATAAAAGAAAAGAGAAAAGGAAAAGAATTTTGGACAATTTGAGAAAGAGACTAGAAATGGGGACAATTTTGGTCTAAAAAGACTCAGCCCAAATGGATTCCTCACCCCTTACCCGGCCCAAAACCACCTTGACCCGGTCCAGCCCTCCCCTTTATCAAAACGACCTCGTTTCACTTGGGGTGGATCTGAGTCATCGAGGTTAATCAATCTAACGGCTCAGAAGCTAGGGCCGTTTGATATATAAATGTCCGAATAACCCTACCCCCTCTGAACTCCTTTCTGCTCATCACCTTCATCAGAACACCCCCGAAACCTTAGCTAACAGCCCCCAAATCCTCCACCACCGGTGGCGGCGCCACCGCAAACCGCCACCAAACTTACACCCCAAGACCTCCTTCATCTCCTCTTCCCAAATCCCTAACCCGTGTCCTTCGAATCCCACTGGTTCGTCTCGAATCTTAAATCGAAGACTAGACCAAAAACTTAACTTTTCCCAAATGGACCCAGATTAATACCATATAGCCACTACGACCCCCTCATGCCGAATCCTCACTCCGTTTCCCTCGAATCTTGCCGGAGCTTCTCGAATCTTAGATCTGAGTTCGAGCCTTGAAAGTTCAAAAGCCCTTTTCTATCGGACCTGGTGCATGCATGGTCATAAGGACCGTTCTTCGAGTTTTGAAGTCTGGATTCAAACGATTGGCGTTAATTTTGTTAGGCCCCGTGTCTCCGATAAATTTCGAGTCTGAATCGGTAGGTTCCCTTCTCCTCTTTTGTCCGGTCTTTCTTTTACTATTTTATTTTCCTCTCCTTCCCTTTTCTTTGGTTTAATTTTCTTCTACTAGTCTAGTTGAAACTTGACCAATCCTCCGGGTGTAGACTATCTTCTGTTAGTTGTTTTTCTTTTTCGTCTTTCTTTGTGAAAGTTGTCTCTGTTTCCTTAGTTGTGTTATCAGCGCGTTTAAAGTTCTGACTTCATATCTCATTTAGTCACCTAGTTAATTTAATTAGGGTTATTTTGATGACTTGGTTAATTTCTTGTTTATTTGTGTAATAATCAGTTGATTAATGTAGGTTTTAATTCTCGAAATCATTCAAATGTTTGCCCTTTGTTTTTTGACTGATTTGATTTAGTTCGTCTTGTTGTTTGGGCTTTGAAGCCATTGCAAACCTCACCCCAAGGGGGGTTGATTTAGGTCATTGGGTCGAAATTGAGCCCAAATGTTGGTTTAAATATCGGGTCAATCTGACCCATATGGGTTCCTAGAGTAAATAATCAGGGTTCGAAGGGTAGTATAGGGAATGGGCCTAAGGAATCTTGAGTGTAACTGAATGGGAAGCTTCCAGGAAGCTGGGGGTAGGGATTAAAGTGAATTTAAGCTAGGGACACCTAAGCAAAAAACAAAATTTAAAAGGGGGCAAAGTGCAAGCTAAGTATGCCCTAGTAGCTTGCCTAAAAAGGCATCCTAGATTGCCTTTCAAGGCAGAGGGAGGAGAGATTTTTGAAGAGCTGAAAATCTGAAAATACCAAAACTGCAAAATTTTACTACTTTCAAAAACTTCAAGGAAAAATACTGTTTCATTGAAGTTTCTCCTGAGGTTTTCCTTTCCAAAATAATTCCTGATTACTCAAGGATTAAAAATGAGTTGAAGTTTGTTTGGTATTCAAGTTTTGGGTTAAACTGTTGCTGAAATCAATGTTCTATTGAATTTACACTGATTTATGGGTTCAATTTCCCGAATCTGGGGTCTGTGTTAATGCTGGTGCTGACTGTTGGTGTTTATCTTGCTGGCTTCTCATTTTCTTCTTTGTTTCATTCTCCAGGTATCCTCCTTATCTTATGAGTGAAGAATAACTGTTGAACATGTAAATCAAGTGAAGTTCTGTTTAAATAAAGGCTGCATTTGATTCTGCTCTCCCTATTCCTCTTATTGTTTCAATACCCCGCAATTAGTTTTAAATTACAGCCGTTAGTTAGTTGTTTTTGCTGAGTTCGTGTATGTGAGAATAGTCTGCAATAGTAACCTATACTTGTATTGATAAATGAACTGTGGACTCTA
Organism: Nicotiana sylvestris; assembly: GCF_000393655.2. Classification (NCBI taxonomy): domain Eukaryota; kingdom Viridiplantae; phylum Streptophyta; class Magnoliopsida; order Solanales; family Solanaceae; genus Nicotiana; species Nicotiana sylvestris. The sequence continues at coordinate 154,651,154 of NC_091066.1, forward strand.
TCTATTTAGTCTTCTTTAGTGAATTTGGATAAAGGCTGGGGTAAAAGGCTTTTAAGGCCTTGTGTTAGGATTCAGTGCACTACTTTGGGTTGAAGGCTTTTGTTTAATTTTATGCTGAAGAACGATGGTATTTTAGCGTTGATAAGCTGTTTGAATGCATTGAATTGTTGAATGGTGGCTTGTATGTGTATTAATTTACCCAGATTCTGCCTTGTCAACATGTCCGTTTTGAAGCCCAGTTTTAGATTCGTTTTTTTAAGTTATGTTAGAAGTTGGATTTTGCTTGCTTGCTTAATATTGAGTTATGATGTTATCTAGTCATATCAGGTCAGCATAACTAAAATTAGAAGTTAAGCAGATTGTTGTGTTTGATCTCTTAAAACCAGAAGTTCATAGTGCTAAATCAATTTCAATGCCCATAGTTTAGTATCAATTGATCGGTAATTTGAACTGGCCTAATAATTTGGAAGTTGTAAATTGGTTTGGGCTCGTAGGGACTCGATCCTGAGTCCATATTTCCCAGTTGCCGCGTTTTAGATTGGGCCTGTTTTTGTGAGGAATCATTTTGAAACTATCAGTGGTTTTGGCAGCACTGGAATCCCCGATAATTTGATTGGGCTCGCTGGGCCCAAGCTTGAAAGTAGCCGTGAACGGGATTCTGAGTCAGATTTTATTCGAACGAGCATGAGTTCCTCAGATTTTCTTTAGTTAATTAATTGGGCTTTTCAAAAAATAGATTGGAAATGTGCTATATTAGGTAATACAAATAGCTTATGGCCCTCCAAAGTTTAGTTTGAATTCTCTTTTAAAAATTGGAATTGAGGTGCACCATGCCAGATAAAACCTTAAAATACACGACCCTCTATTAATTCTTGTGATTTAGATGTAAACAACAAATTTTTGTAGTTTGCTTTAGGCCCATTTAATATACCACCGTGATTGTGTGTACGTTCGCGTAACATAATTACGATTTTAAAAAGACTAATTCAGAGTATGTGTTCGCCCAACTTCGACTAATTTTTCTTAATAATGATAAAGTGTCATTAATTGTGGACACATTCGCAAACAAACAGGTACACGTACGCATGACTTGTTTCAAGATGTTTTCTTAATTAAAAGAGGTAAAAGCACATAGGTTCTAAAACGAGTAATTAGACATTTTAATAAGCCAAGTATGATCAAAGCGACCATGCTAGAACCACGGAACTCGGGAATGCCTAACACCTTCTCCCGGGTTAACAGAATTTCTTACCCGAATTTCTGTGTTCGCAGACCGTAAATAGAGTCAACTTTCCTCGATTCAGGATTTTAAACCGGTGACTTGGGACACCATAAATTATCCCAAGTGGCGACTCTGAATTTTAAATAATTAATCCGGTTTCGATTGTCCTTTAATTGGAAAAACTCCCTTATATACCCTTCTGGGGGTGTAGTAAAAAAAGGAGGTGTGACAACAACAGTAGAAACCATCCCGACACAGCCCAAACCGGGGTGTCACAAGTCACGAGCATCTATTAGAGTATAAATACGACCACAAGGTCTGAATGTACAAAACAGGACTGATGAAAGAGAAGGGAGAAGAGCGGTGCTACGAACGCTGGCAGCCACCTTGCTAAACTCCGATGACTCAGCCTCCAATCAACTCAACACCCACTACCGGGTAAATAAATACCTGCATTTGCACACGGGGTGCAGGGAGTAAAGTGAGTACTCCAACTCAGTGAGTAATTAAGGTAAATAACAATTGAGCAGTAAGAAATCACGTAAAGCAAACCAACATGCTGTATAGAAGCGGTGTAAAAACCCTTGAGAAAAAACAGTGAAACTGTGAAATCTTTAGAAATACCTTCGCTCAGTTTAAACCTCTTTTGAAAATGGCTTTTTCACCAGTTATGCAAATGAATGCAAAACAATTAGTGCAGATAAGCACAAAAATCCACCCCTCGGGCTGAACACTCAATTTAATAGGTAATGCCAGACAATTAGGAAGATAACACATAAAAAACACAATCAACAGTAATGGCAGACAAATGGAAATAAAGTAAACACATAGAACAGTACCAGCCCCTCGAGCTCACTCTCAGAACACTCTCAGCCCCTCGAGCTCACTCTGTGATCATAATGGGTACCCGCGCTCACTGGGGGTGTGCAGACTCCGGGAGGGGCCCCTTACGGCCCAAGCGCAATATCAAGCCATCTCATGGCATCAAATCTAGGCCCTCAGCCTCATATCACTCAAGCCACCTCGTGGCATATAAAAGTATCTCAAGCCCTCGGCCTCATATCACTCAACATATCCTCACATATGACCCTTGGCCTCACTCAGTCCGAAAATCATCACAACCCCCTCGAGCATTAGTAAAACAGTAGTTCTCAACCCAAAACATCATTTAGAAATATCATTTAAGTTTCAAATCTGAGTAAAAGTGGCTGAGTTTGTAAAACAGTAGATATCAACAGGACTGAGTTCAAGTAATAATTCAAAAACAGTGAGGAAATAGTGATAAAAATCCCCGAAGGGTTCAAATAATTGGCACGAAGCCCAAATATGACAATCAGCCCAAATCATGATGATAATAAACAAGTTTCAGTCAAATACGCGGTAAAAACATCAGTCGGGACGGACCAAATCACAATCCCCAATAGTAAACGACCCCACGCTCATCATGAAGCACGTGTCTCACCTCAATATAGCACTACGATGTGCAATCCGGGGTTTCAAACCCTCAGGACATCATTTACAATCATTACTCACCTCGAACCGGCTACAACTCTAGCTCGCGACGCCTTTGCCCCCTCGAATTGGCCTCCACACGCGTCAAATCTATCCAAAATCAGAACGAATACATCACAATATGCTAAGGGAACAAAACCCAAGCAAAAACAATAGAAAATATCAAAAATCCCGAAATTAGCAAAACCCGAGCCCCGTGCCCAATTCTCAAAACTCAAAATTTTTTATATCAGTAGATTTCTCATCTCCCCACGAGTCTATGCATATCAATAATACCAAAATCGGAGTCCAAATGACCCCTCAAATCCTCAATTTAAGGCCTCTTAAATTCAAGCCCAAATCCTCCATTTTTAGCCCTTAAATTCCTTTAATTTCAGTATTAATCCATGAAATATTACCATAGAAATGTGTTTTTAGTCAAAAATCCTTACCTTAACGAAGTCTCTTGATTTCTCTCTCCAGAATCGCCCCAAAAGCTCCAAGGTCGAAGTCAAAAATGGTAGAATAACCCAAACTCGCGAAATGAAATCACATATATCTCTGACCAGCCCTTTCCGCATCTGCGGTCAAATATTCGCTTCCGCGGTACCGCATTTGCAGTCTAAACCTCCGCTCCTGCGGAATTACTTAAACGGACCAAAGCCGCTTCTGCGACTAAAATCCCGCATCTGCGACATCGCAGATGCGGTCACCTACTGCTTTTGCGGTCTCTGCCCATCTGACTCTTTTTTGCTTCTGCGATAAATCACCCGCATCTGCGGCGCCGCATTGCGGTCCACAAGCCGCAGATGCGAAAATACCAGAAGCAGCAATCTGAAGCTGCAACAAAATTCCAATTTCTCCGATAACCACCCGAAATCATCCCGATTTTCCCGGGACCTCAATCAAAAGCACAAATATCACCCAATACCTTGTTCAAACTTGTTCCAATTATCAAAACACCTCAAACAACATCAAATTACCCAAAACACATCGGATTCAAGCCTAAGCTTCCAAAATCTTCCGAAATACGCTTTTGATCAAAAACTCAACCAAACCATGTCTGAATGACCTGAAATTTTGCACACACATCCCAAATGACACTATGAAACTACTGGAACTCTCAGAATTTCATTCCGACATCTATATCAAAATCTCACCTATCAATCGGAAAACGCCGAAATCTCAATTTCGCCAATTCAAGCCTAAACCTTCCACGGACTTCCAAAATGCATACCGATCACGCTCCTAAGTCCCAAATTACCCAACGAAGCTAGCCAAATCATAAAAATTCCGATCTAAGATCATATACAAGCAAGTCAAATCTTGGTCAAACCTTCCAAATTTCAAGCTACAAATTGAGAACTGTTCTTTCAATTTCATTTCGATTTCTGTGAAAACCAAAACCAACGATTTAGATCAGTCATAATACATCACACGGGGCAAGTCATGCCCGAGAACTGGCTATCAAAGTGCAAAAGCTCAAAACGATCGGTCGGGTCGTTACATAGTACTCGTTCTTAGTGTAGAATTTTTTGTTATATATATAAAATTGGACTTTTCACGACGATGGATTTCCTAGACAGTTTAATTGAGGGATTTAAGTCTAAAAAAAGGACAAAATATTTTCTTTGTAGGTAGTGTAGCAACTTCCCCTTGATTTTTTTGTGTGCCGCGGTTCTTTTCCAATGGTTTTGTTTAAACCGGGTGTAGGTAGTTTTATTTTTTTTAGGAGAGAAGTCATGGTGATGTGAGTTGAATTGAAACAATATCTCTTGACTTTGTTATGCCTTGAGAATAGTGAGTAATTTTGTTGTGATGCTTAGGCTAAGTTTTTGACTCTTGTATAAGTGCCTTAAATGGTATAATCTCAACTTTGCTTAACTTCTTTGACTAGCTAGAGTGTCTTGATGAGTCCAATCCTGAGTGAGTTATGTGCCATGTGTGTGTAAGGTTTTATGTTATTCTGTGCAATGCATTTGATGTCTAGAACTTGCCCCGTGTGTTTGCAAATTGAAATAGTAGTTTTGTTCAGTCTTGGAAGTGATATAGGTGTTTCATTGTTGAGCCATATATATATTTTACCCGCCTAATTGTTATGTATCATAGTTAACCCCTTTGGGCCTGTAATCCTGTTTCTTTGGCAACCACATTACAAGCCCTACCCATTTGTTTGAATTAACTTTCTATTTGAACCTTTTCACCTCTCATGAGTACTTGAATTGCTATGAACTTTGTAAAAGTTAAAGTGTGGGGTGATTTGTTTGGTTTTTGAGTGGAACTAATGAAATAAGGAGAAAGGTGCACTGTTTTAAAAAAGTAAGAGCCACTTGAATTAAGAAGAAAAAATAGTTGTATTGATGTAAAAAATATTCCTTGATAGTGGCGACTCTTGATATAATTGTGCTTAAAGAAGTGGGGAATTAATATATATTGATGTGAAGGTGGAGTTATGGTTTGACATAAGTGTGGGGTTTAAAATATTAAAGTGTATGTATTAAAGTGCTTAGGGAGGTGTAGTCACTATTATATCCAAATGTATCCACAATATATCGTTGAAAAGATATTTGAAAGGACTACAACATTCATGTTTTGCATTTTTGCGAATTTCTATTATCGCTCCGCACAATGCGGCGCAGCGTGCGCCACGCCTTTGGAATTCTCCTGCAGTCTGTCAGAATCAGCTCTCTGAACTTTCCCGCAAGCACACTGCATAGTACGACGCAGTGTGTGGCGCACCTGTACAAATTTTACAGAGCTAGAGTCCTATTTCGCACAGGAAAGGGTGTTTCGTCTAGGCCCGACCTACTTGGTATAAACACATATAAAAACGCTATTTTGAGGACTTTTAACAGACTTTTGACCTAGGGAGAGCACAGAGCCACCGTGAAGGCCGGGTTTCATCTTTACTTCCACCAAATTTAGTATTGTTTATGTTTCTTTGTATGATTTGTTGTTTGGCTACCATGTCTATGTGGAGCTAAACTTCACGTTCTAGGGTTGTGGTTCTTTCATGACTATTGTTATTCGGATATTAATTTTCACTACAAGAAAATGGAGTTATTACGATGGTTATTTTAACATATAATGGCGGTTTACAACCGCCGTAATACACAGTAACGTCGGCTTTTGAAAGCGCCATAATCCCGTTTGCCAAAATTATATTATGGCGGTTCTGGCGAAACCGCCGTAATTGCATTTGAAAACTGCCGTATTTTAATCTGGTTAGTGCGGCTTTCTGGTTTGCTTATTGTGGCGGTTCTAAACCGCCGTAGTTGCAAAACTATTTTTTCCAATTTACAATCCTATTTATTGAATGTCATGCTTTGAAACTTTCATAACACTTCATAATCAATTTAACCCAATAATAGGAGATTAAATAAGATAAATATTTATTATATAAAAAACACAAGTATACCAAAATTACATCATCAAAATATTAATATTTCAAAGTGTATTTCAATAGTAATATCCAAAAGATTCATAGTTGATACAAAATAATCACTAATTCACACTAGGACGATCATCATTGTTACTTTCATCGGAAGATCTTCTTGGTTAAACTGTTGATGGTGCACCACTTCCTAAATTCGGTGCCTGAAAAAAAGAAGGAAAAATACAGTCAATAAACAAATAACAAAAATTTTAACTATCAAGCTGAAGTAGCGAGAACTCCCTACTTCCACAATAATTCCGTTTTTTGTAGTGTTTGCCTTCTTGATTTATCATATATATATATATATATATATATATATATATATATATATATATATATATATTGGTTTGTTTATTTAATCCTGCGCTTAATTATTTGATTGCTTGATCACCAATTGAATACTATCTACGAATCTAGAATTGAACTCGAATGTAGAAATTCTACATTGCATATAGGATTGAGTAGAGCAAGTTCTTGAACTTGGGCATCGGGGAATGGATTCGCGGTTAGGATAGACATAAACCTAATTGCCTTGCTTGGTTGATTTACAGAAATTATAAATGCGTTCTTGTTAATTCTAACTCCATAGACATATAGGCGTTAGGTTAGCTTGAATAGGCAACTAAGAACTCGACAGATTCTTAGGAGCAATATTAACCCTATTAACCAATAAACCAAATAAATTAATTAGTTAATTCAATTGAAGAATACAATATGATTGTTAGATAGCCCACAATCCTAGATCGTTTTCATCGCATTGCTAATATAAAAATATGTTTTTCCTTTGTTTAAAGTTCATTATTTATATTTCTTTATTTAACTAGTTTAGAATCAAATATTTCTAGGTTTAATTCTTGTTTAGATAATTAGGATAGTCTAATTTAGTTAATAGTTAATCGCAAGTTTTCGTGGGTTCGATATCCGACTTTTAATCACTTTACTTGACGACCGCGTATACTTGTGTGTGCGTTTGGCCGCAACATTATCAACATCAAATTGTATCTTTACATAAAAATTTGGAGTTAAACACGAGGTGTATTGGATCAAATTCATAGTAGACATGAATCTCAAAAGAACGTGTCCAATCAAAGCTTCCTGAAATGGGAACGAAATTAAGAGGGTAGCCTGGATCGAACGGTTATGTCCAAATCCATATATAGTCAAAGTAAACACATGTAAAAGAGACAAAAGGAGAAAGAAGTTTTATTTTTCGCATAGCTTGGGAGTTGATTCACCCGTTCAAACTTATATACTTATAAGTTAGTGTATTTTATCTTATTATATATAATATATAACTTGTGTCTTAACTTTTTCAGATTATTAATCTTACCCTTTTATGAATATTTTTTATAGTTATCTTTTAGATAGATAACATAAAATTAATTATTTTAAACTATACATTAAAGTTAAACTATTGGTTGGTTTAGGGCCCAGAGCCAATGAAGATCATTAAGTTGTCGATTCATACGAACCTAATAACTTTTGCTTAGACTCTGTATTTGTACTAAAAAAATACAAAAAAATAAAGTTATGAAGAACCCATAGGCGGATATTTTTAAAGTTATGAGTTCATATCTATTATTTTTATAATTTTAATGAATTTTTACATACAAATTTTTATTCTGCGTCAAAATTATGGGTTCAGTTGAACCCGTTGGTGAAACACTACATCTGTCACTGATAGAACCGAATTTAAACCCATAAAATTTAAATCTTAAATTCACAGACACACACACGCGCGCGCGCGCGCACACACACACACACACATATATCTTTGATTGATTTGTTCAAAGAGATTTTCACATCTTTTGAGTCAAACAATTTGGTGCCATCTATAGGGATTTCTTAGTAAAAATTTCCTAGTTTCTCCCAGATCGAAACCAAGAAGTGCAATCGCTCACCAAAAGGAGTGCGGAGGAAAAATCCAACCCACGCGAGACTCAAAAGCAGCACGGAAGAGGAAGAAGAGCCAAGCAAGATCACCGGGCTCGAAAATATTCGTCCCATCAACCATCGATATACTAAACAAAGCAAACGATGCCACAAACCTGTATTCCCCTGCCGGATCACCGGGCAGGAGCAAAGGAAATCTCATTCTCACCTCCCTCTTTTTGTCCGGGCAAGCACATAGGACCCGCATGGACAAACGTACACTGGAACATCTCAACTGAAGGACGAAAATTGCTTCAACGCAGCTGAAATGCCTCTTGCCGACAACATATCCGAGCTGGACGGCAGGAGTCAAACAAGAAAACCATAGGGCATACACAACACGAACCTAAACGAAACATCAACACCTCGCATTCACCAGTATTGTATCACCCGGTGCAAGCAATGCCAAAGGGACTGGGACTCCTTCGAAAGATGACCGACTCTCTAGAAACCGGGACTGACGACGGGCTGTTATTTCGATAAGCTCGAAATAAGACCCTTTAAGGCTAAGAGCCTTCACCAAACGAAAAGAAGAGTTCGACCTCGCTCGAACAACGACAGGCTATTATTTAGATAAGTTCAAAATAATGCCCTTTAAGGCTAAGAGCCTTCGCCAAATGAAAAGAAGAGTTCAACCTCGCTTGAACGACAACGGGCTGTTATTTCGATAAGTTCGAAATAACACCCTTTAAGGCTAATAGCCTTTGCCAAAAGAGAAGAAGAGTTCGACCTCGCTCAAACAACGACAACCTGTTATTTCGATAAGTTTGAAATAACACCCTTTAAGGTAAAGAGCCTTAGCCAAAAGAGAAGAAGAGTTCGACCTCGCTCGAACGACGATGGACTGTTATTTCGATAAGTTCGAAATAACACCCTTTAAGGCTAAGAGACTTCTCCAAAAGAGAAGAAGAGTTCGACCTCGCTCGAACGACGATGGGCTGCTATTTAGATAAGTTCAAAATAACACCCTTTAAGGCTAAGAGCCTTCGCCAAATGAAAAGAAGAGTTCGACCTCATTCGAACGATGACGGGCTGCTATTTAGATAAGATCGAAATAACGCCCTTTAAGGCTAAAAGCCTTCGCCAAATGAAAAGAAGAGTTCGACCTCGCTTGAATGACAACAGGCTGTTATTTTGATAAGTTCGAAATAACGCCCTTTAAGGCTAAGAGGCTTCGCCAAATGAAAAAAGAGTTCGACCTCGTTCGTACGATGACGAGTTGCTATTTCGATAAGATTGAAATAATGCCCTTTAAGACTAAATGCCATCGCCAAATGAAAAGAAGAGTTCGACCTCGCTCGAATGACGACAGGATTTTATTTCGATTAGTTCGAAATAACGCCCTTTAAGTCTAAGAGCCTTCGCCAAAAGAGAAGAAGAGTTCGACCGCGCTCGAATAACGACAGGCTGTTATTTCGATAAGTTTGAAATAACGCCCTTTAAGGCTAAGAGCCTTCGCCAAAAGAGAAGAAGAGTTTGACTTCGCTCAAGTGACGACGAGCTGCTATTTTGATAAGATTGAAATAACACCCTTTAAGGCTAAAAGCCTTCGCCAAAAGAAAAGAAGAGTTCGACCTCGCTTGAATGACGACAGGCTGTTATTTTGATAAGTTCGAAATAACACCCTTTAAGTCTAAGAGCCTTCGCCAAAGAGAAGTAGAGTTCGACCTCGCTCGAACGACGACGAGCTACTATTTCGATAAGTTCGAAATAACACCCTTTAAGGCTAAGATCCTTCGCCAAAAGAGAAGAAGAGTTCGACCTCGCTCGAACGACGACGGGCTGCTATTTCAATAAGATTGAAATAACAGCTAAAAGCCTTCGCAAAAAGAATAGAAGAGTTCGACCTCGCTCGAATGACAACGGGCTGTTATTTCGATAAGTTTGAAATAACGTCCTTTAAGGCTAAGAACCTTCGCCAAAAGAGAAGAAGAGTTCGACCTCGCTTGAATGATGACAGGCTGTTATTTCAATAAGTTCGAAATAACGCCCTTTAAGGCTAAGAGCCTTCGCCAAAAGAGAAGAAGAGTTCGACCTCGCTCGGACGACGACAAGCTGCTATTTCGATAAGATTGAAATAACACCCTTTAAGGCTAAAAGCCTTCGCCAAAAGAAAAGAAGAGTTTGACCTCGCTCGAATGACGATGGGCTGTTATTTGGATAAGTACAAAATAACGTCCTTTAAGGCTAAGAGCCTTTGCCAAAAGAGAAGAAGAGTTCGACCTCGCTCGAACGATGACAGGCTGTTATTTCGATAAATTCAAAATAATACCCTTTAAGGCTAAGAGCCTTCACCAAAAGAAAAGAAGAGTTTGACCTCGATCGAACAACGACAGGCCGACATTTCGATAAATTCGAAACGACGTCCCTAAAGGTCAACCACCACCGGAAGAAAAGAAAAATCGGGACTCATCGGACAAGCCTCCATCTCGCACCAAAGCCATGAACGGTTGAAATAAAAGTGAAGTACAAAGCAAATAGCGAAGAAAAGAATTTTTATTTATGCAAGGTCACAGTGCGGAATGCCGCTGCTTACATATGGCTTAGGCCAACAAAAAAAACAACCAACAAACGACAGTCGACAAACCAAATGAAAATAAAAACAAAAGTTAACATTCTTCATCCAAGTCATCACCGCCGTCATCATCGCCACTGTCATCATCGTCTCCAAGAGGGTCTCCATTACCATCATCCGCATCCCCATTAGCTTCTAGTGTCACCGCGTCATATCCACAGTTAATGCGAGCCTCGCGAGCTTTCGCTTGCACTTCTTCATAAGCAGCCTCGGCCACGATGCCCGCCTCTCACAAACTCTTATATATGTCCCGCTGAGCTTTAGCATAAACTTAGAGCTCATGCGTTTGGCGAGGAACGACAGCGGAAGATGACTCAACCTGAGCTTGTAATCATTCATTTTCTGCCTCCAGGGCTGCGACACGATCCCCCAGAACCGACGCCTCCTGATCAATCATGCCAATGCGGTCCTCAAGCCTCGTCTCCCTCAGGGTAGTTGTCGCTCTCTCCGACTCCTGTTCAGACTATAGTACACGAATGGTGTTCTCCAGAGCCGTTGCCCTCGCCAAAGCCTTAGACCAGGCTTTCTTAATGTTCTCTAAACCAGCAACTTTGCTCTCCATCGCGGTCAGTTTTCTCATACACTCCATGCTCATCGCCTCGACCTTGACCAAATTCTGGTCCATCTCCGACTGCATCGACCTCAACCTTCCCTGTAAATGCTCGCACTCCGCCGCGACCCCCTACCCAACTCGAGTTCCTTGTCCTTAATGCAAAATTGCTCCTCGAGCTCGCTCTTGCTGCGGATGGTCTGCATCAATTCCTGGTGCCTTTTCTCCAACTACTCACCAAGAGCCCGATTACGAGGATCCATCCTCAGCCGCTCGTACATCTCTCGACATCTGTCATGGTAGCGACGGTATTTCTCCAACATCTTCAAGAAAACCCTTGCCCGGATGTTGGTGCGGCAAATGCTTTCCACTTCCACCATGTATGTCTGGAAAACAAAAAGACGGGGTTAAACTAGTACTTTCGAAAAGGGCAAAAACATAAAGCAAAAAAAAAATGTAATGTACCCTCAAGCCTATGACGGCCACCTCGTTTCGCAATTCAGCATCGGAAACATCCCGAAGGGACTCGTTCTTAGCTTCGGAGCACAATAGGCTGAACTCCGGTACTAGATCTTCCCCTTCGCCAAGAGATTAACGCCGAAAGGGATCTAGAGGATACAGGCCGGGCCCCTCGCATTAACCACCGAATGAGTGAGACCCCCCTCAAACATCCTAACGTCATCGGGGTCCAAGTCCGACTCAGACTCATAGTCATCAACCACCACGCTTTTCCCCTTTCTACTGCTGAAGAGGAAGCACAACCCGCTGCAGAAGATGAGGGCATGTCCGAAGTCACAATAGCGGCCCCAGAGTTCTGGTTCTCTACCACGACAAGGTGTTGACCATCATTGGCAGGGAATTCTGATTGAGCCAAGACAGCGGCACGAGTGTCCGATTGCTGATTGCGGGCACTGACAACTCCAATGTTTTATTCTGCCGCAATGGGGGAGAGCCGCAATAACACCCTCTCCGGAGCCAGTCGGGGGAGAGTCGTCCAGATGAATTATTGTTGGGTGCGCCGTCTCAAACTCTACTCTCCGTCTCTTTGAAGGACCCTCTTCCTCTCCAGTAGATGATGACTCATCCGTTTAGCGAACGACATTGGTCGGGACCTCGTCCTGGGAAGCGGCCCTTGCTGGAGTAACCAAGGCCACAGATTCAACCGAAGCAGCCCTCGATGAAGGTCGTATAGTGGATACTGCGATAGGGCGAGCAGATGCAGCCGGATGGCGAAAGGCTAGTTGAGGTGCCCTTACTCTCTGCACCCTCCCTGGCAACGACAAACGATACATAAGAGGCTAAACAAAAAAAGAAGAATAGAGAGCAACAGATAGAAGCGTTATCTCACCTGTAAGGGGCCCGCGTCCAAACCTCTCATGAAAGGTCGACCATGTGCGAACTCCCACTGTGTGGGGAAGAATGGACTCCACCCATTCACGAATCCCTTCGACAGGTGGCAGGGGCAATCTCTCAGCTACAAAGACGAGACAGTTTAGTACTCACAGAAAATGGTCGAACATTTCACTGACTAAAGATACAAACTTACGTGTGAAGTTCCATCTCTCAGGGAATCTCGTCGGGTCCGCCACAATGTGTTCGATGCACACATAAAAGTAGTTCTTATAGAAACGACGGTTGGTCCTGTCATCCATCTTTACCACCAGACTCCTAGACCCCCGAGGACGAATGTGAATCATCGAACCACGGATCAGTTGAGGAACAAAAATGCTGAGCATATGGCCTAAAGTGACCTCACGACCGGCAAGTTCTGCATATTTGAGCAGCATAAGGAATAACTTGTACAAATAAGGCAAAAGCTGGGCGGGGCACACTTTGTAGAAATGACAAAAATCCACCACCAACATGGGAAGAGGGAGTGTGTACCCTACAATAAAGATGTAGGCGTAGAACATGCAGTACTCGGGATGGTCGAAGTGAACTATGTCGTCTCCATCCACCGGCCGCATATCAACGTAGTTGGGGATTCCCCACCTTTCTTTCAACTCTACAATTCCCCTTTCCCTCAAGACGAAGGGGACAGGTTCCGGCTCCGCTCCGCTGCCAAAGCTGAAGTCAGTCGCCTCTCTCCCTGGGTAAGGCAAGATCTCAACCACTAAGGGAATCTCCTCATCCTCCGCCACATCCGCCCCCGGGTGGCCTGGACAGAGCTCTCCGGCACCATATTAGCGGCAGGAAGATGGTCGCGAGAAGATTCACCAGTCATTTTTTAGCAGAAAACGTGCCAAAGAAGTAATGAGAAGAAGAAACGAAAGATTTTAGTAGACAAGAAGGTAAACAGAAGTTCGAGGTATCAGAAAAAGCTATATCTGAAGAACTCTCTCAAGCAAAAATGAAGTGAATCAGTCAAGTGACAAGTTTCCTCTAGTTATAAGGGACATAAATTCCCCGAGTACGAAAACCAAGAGTCGCCATTCGAATCTGATAAGGCACGAAACGTTTCAATCTCCCAGAAACGTCTCATAATGGTGATAACCACAAACTAACGCTTCAGCGCCAACCGACATTTCGATTCTGAAACCGCCGCAACGGTCCACGAGGATCGAAAGGACACCACCACTCCACTATAAACCCATAAAATGCGACTAAGTAATGGAAAATCGTAGGCCATATTTCTCTCGACTTCGTAACGAACATGATCCGTCTACCAAAGTCCGACCTGGGACGACCTCGACAGACGGAGGGACTAACTGTATTGGTCAAAATCTGACCACCACGACCAGGTTTCTCGATACCCAGCTTCAGTAATCGGGCAGTGAAAGTCAATAGAGCCCACTCCATTTCTCCTCCGTGCCAATCGACGAATCGAAAGGAGTAACACCTAAAATTACGACTAGGACATATTAATGACAAGAAAACGTCGAATCAAGAGAAGGGCAAAAGGGCCTCGACTATATATAGCCAAAGAAAGCTCTCAATCAGGGGGGGGGGGCTTCTCCATTTTTATCTGAAAAAAGGGGAAAGCAAAAAACCTTCTTTCTTGTATCTTAGAATACGGGGAAATATCCTCAAAGAATACATGTAACTTGACTTTCTCATCGATTGATGAAAAAGACAAAGTTCAATCTTAATAAGGTCAATCATGCCTTTTTTTGTCTCATATGCAATCATTATCACTAACGCTTCGATCTGGAATTAATTATATTTGGCTTAGATTTACCCCTTCATCTTTGATTGAGTTGTTCAAAGAGATTTTCACATCTTTGGAGTCAAACAATATATATATATATATATATATATATATATATATATATATATATATATATATATATATATATGGTCCACTTGCTTTATGCCATGCGTATAATCATGATTAGTCTGCGAGGTGGGGAGAATCTAGTGGAGTACGACACTGAAATGATATCATTTTGGACAAGAATACGTTTTATAGTTAAAAAAAGTTACATTTCTACAAAAAAACGCAATATATACTATATTTTATGTAGAAATTATTTTTTTATAGGAAAACGCATTATAATACTGCGTTTTCCTTAAACGCAGTATTATAATGCGTTTTCCCTATAATAAAATATAGGGTAATTATTTTTTTTATAGGGAAACGCAGTATAATACTGCGTTTAAGGAAAACGCAGTATTATACTGCATTTCCCTATAATAAAATATAGGCCCCCCCTTCTTCTTCTTCCCCACGACTTCTGTCTCCATTTTTTAAAAAAATCGCCCACCACTACTGGTCCCCCCCCCCGAATTAAAAAAAAAATTCTTGGGCCCCACCCGTCATACAAAAAGTGAAGAGCGTAGGTCCCGCATACATCTCAAGCCTTGGATTCCTTCTTTCGGGATCAAAAATTCGATTTGGATCTATTTCAAAAAACTTAAATCGAGGTATTTCGATTTTGTTTATGTCGAAACTCGTAGAGCATATGCATATTTGTTTTGTTGAATGTGTTTCCACGTTGATTTGTGTTATGTTATGTTTGCATTTAAATTTATATGTTATTTTTACCCGGATTGAATTATTAGCCTTGGTACAAAAAAATAGTTAAAACTTGATAAATAATTTTTATTGTTAATGAAATTATCACAAATATCTTTTACTGTTTTATATGCAACTTAGTGAATGTTATGTTCTTTTGTTTGTTGTTTTTATTTAGTTTAGATTTTTTATTTGCTTAAAGAATAGTGGCCTTTTAGCGTAGTAAAATATAGAGCTTTTTAGCGTTGTAATATATGGAGCCTTATAGCGTAGTAAAATATAGAGCCTTATAGCATAGTAAAATATAGAGCATTTTAGCGTAGTAAAATATAGAACCTTTTAGCGTAGAGTCTCTGTAGTTTAAGTATGTACTAACTACAAACTCTATCCAATTACAATTTACAAAATTAATTATTTAATTTATAAAAATAAACTTACAAAACTAACAAATTAATATATGTTGTCAAATTAACTCAAATATCGAGCCTTGAACCCATAGATAATTACTCAGTCAAATTAAATAATTAATTATTTAATTTATTAAACTAACAAAATTTTAACCTTATTGAAATTGACACACATAATAATTAAGGATAACTTGGTGCTACTAGGCCTCAAATATCGAGTCTGGAATCTATAGATAATTGCTCAGTCCAATTAAATAATTAATTATTTAATTTATTAAACTAACAAAATTTTAAACTTATTGAAATTGACACACATAATAATTAAGGATAACATGGTGCTACTGGGCCTCAAATATCGAGCCTGGAACCCATAGATAATTACTCAGTCCAATTAAATAATTAATTATTTAATTTATTAAACTAACAAAATTTTAAACCTATTGAAATTGGCAAATATAATAATTAAGTATAGTTTGGTGCTACTGGGCCTCAAATATCGAGCCTGGAACCCATAGATAATTACTCAGTCCAATTAAATAATTAATTATTTAATTTATTAAACTAACAAAATTTTAAACTTATTGAAATTGACACATATAATAATTAAGGATAGTTTGGTGCTACTGAGCCTCAAATATCAAGCATGTAACCCATAGATAATTACTAAGTTCAATTAAATAATTAATAATTTAATTTATTAAACGAGCAAAATTTTAAACTTATTGAAATTGACACTTATAATAATTAAGGATAGCTTGGTACTACTGGGCCACAAATATCGATCCTGGAACCCATAGATAATTACTCAGTCCAATTAAATAATTAATTATTTAACTTATTATAACACAAACACATAATTAATATTGTTTAAATTACAGTAGACGACATGACTTGCCGCCTGTGCATCCTGGACCAGCCGAGGATCAGATATTATTGTTACATGGCGACCATATGTCCTTCTATGTATGGGAGGGACATCTATTGGATCAGACTCTCCGCGCCAGGAGACCGGACGATTTGTGGGACTTCTTGAGGCAAAAACATTTCCATCCCCGCGTAGTCGAGGGCCTAGAGGTTACGGGCTTCCTTACGATTTTTTGGATTGGGCGAATACAACTCGATTGGTCTCTCATCACGACATTGATAGAGAGGTGGCGACTGGAGACACACACTTTTCACCTGCCCACTGGAGAGGCCACCATCACCCTTGAGGATGTTCAGGTTTTGTATGGGCTGCGTGTAGATGGACTGGGCGTTGCACTGCCCCAATACATGAGAGCTATGACGCGTCCCTAGTATTTGGATTTGCTGGGTCAGTATACTGGTTACAGACTACATGGTGAGTCTGTACTTAGAGGGGGCAGTCGCGTTTCTATGACAGCTATTAGAGAGAATATGGAGGTATTGCACCCCGACATTACCGGCGAGACAGAGGCTATCCATATTGACCGGTACAAGAGGTTGGCGCTGCTCCTTCCTTTTGGGGTGTCTTGTTCCCGAACACTTCGGGAAATCTAGTGAGTATACGCTTTCTGCATCATCTGCAACAGCTAGATGAGTTACCCTGGTACAACTGAGATGCTGCTATTCTAGCATATCTGTACAGGAGTATATGCCGGGCGAGCATGGGCAGCCAGGTGGACATATGTGGTTTTGGTGGCAACATTTTCGAATACTCTGTTCATTACTCCGAATTTTATATGGTCAAAATGACTCTTAAATTTTACGTCAACCTTTTATCTTAGGCTTGGGCCTGGCAGCGGATCTTGTCGTTGCAGCCATCTCTACCACCACTAGAACCGGGTGTAGCACCTCCGTTTCTCCCTCTAGCTACGAGGTGGGTTCTCCGGCGTGGAACTACTGAGGGATGTGTTAGATATGCTGGTGGCCGGACAGGTAAATATGTACCTAAACTTACTTGTTATAAATTCACTTGTGTTGCACATACTCACTTTTATGTTATTATTTGATAGTTCATCTGGACGCCATACAACGACGAGTTGCTAGCTCAGCTGGCCGATTATTGCTCAGTCGACCGACTGCTTTGGAGCACTTCCGTCCCGATGATCTTCTTCGATGTGGTTGAGCATTATGCCACAGAGCGTATGCTTCGCCAGTTTCACCGTCCCCAGCATATACTGGGGGAACCTGCATGGGTGCCTACACATTATCAGCGGGATGACCGTACTAGGGCGGACGATGCATTTGTAGGATGGCTAGAGCAACAGGTCCATATTTGGGACCAGCGAGAGTACCGTATTCTGCCACCACCTTCACATATCCAGGAGGCCACTATTGAGCTGCATACATCATGGTACTGTTGTCACACCCGACTGATGATCGGGAACCCCATTCATGTACTTGGCGATCGGTACAGACCATACGCCGGGAGGCACGAGGCACTGGTATGTTTTTGTGGATTATTAATATCTTATAATTATGATATAGCGTTATTTAATTAACATTTTAAATGTTACGCAGGCTATTGGGAATCACATATTCTACCAGTTGGGACAGGAGATGCAGCAGCATGGCGACAGCGCTGCAGTCGTTGAGCATGACCGGCGGGTAGAAGAGCTGGCTCATCGGACCCTGTATCAAGAGAGAGATGGCGCGAGGTTGGATCACGAGGCTGAGTATGTGGCGCTAGAGGAGTACCACCGTGGTAGGGCTATCCCACGAGGCAGGGGTAGGGCACAAGAGAGGGGTGCCCTACGAGACAGCGGTACCCCACGAGGTCGTGGGGGACAGCGAGGAGGTGGTCCCCAACAACGGGGTGTTGAGGCACCCGTCGACTCACTTGTTGAGGCATATGATGAGGATCTTGGAGATGAGGATCTTGGAGATGATCAACTGGGTTATTTCTCTCAGCTAGATGAGCCTTCCAGCAGCATGCCGTCGTACAACCTTCAGCTATCTCTGCCAGCATCGCAGGTCACCCCGTCAAATACATTGTTGATCACGGGTACATTCGACGGGTATGTAGACCAGTTCTTTTCAGGCCCATCTACCGCAGTTGAGGATCGGCCGACCCAGGACGTGGATGACGGGCACAAGTTGAGTTATGCCTCATCCTCGGCGGTTGATACGGATCTACCACAGGCGCATGTATGTTTGTATTACTGTAAAATTTTAATTTGTTTTCTTTTCCTTAATGATTTGCCATAAATAAATTCTTAATTTTCTTATTAAGGCTTCGTCTCAGCCCATCACAAAGGCCACTATATGCGCTGATAAGGACACCAAGGATACATATACTCAGGAGGCCTCTTCTACCGATCCTGGTAGTTGTACTGTCGATACTGCTGCACATCCTCACATAAAGAGGCGACTTGATGATGATGATCCCGATAGTGTACCCAGGCAACAGGGGATGCGACTCAAGCAGGCAGCAACACTGAAGCACACAGGCTGCAGGACTCATTGATTTACTTATGTTTGTACTTTGTGTAAATACTACATTATGTAAATAATGACAACAATTCTGTTTTAACAACAATTTTATTTTAACTGCGTTTGAACAACAATTTTATTTTAACAGTACAACACAAACACAAACATAGCAAACCTAATACAACACAAATAGTACAACTAATGAAAACACTTGACAAGGGAAACATAAAGATACACCACTACGCTCAACACGTACATGCCATTGTTTAATCACGATCGCCTAGTATTCTCTGCTCCAACCATTTGAGCTGGTCTTCCAGCTTTTTTTTTTCTCTTCTTCCACCTCCTTGAGTTTCGCCTTCAATTCCGCAATTTCTTGCTTGGATTGGCGCTCTCTGTCCCATTGCCCCGTACACACATTATGAAGATGATACAACTTGTCTTTGTAGTATTCCTGCTCACATGGTTCATCAATCCATACCTTAAAATTGCATGTAGGTACGTCGGGTTGCCTATAGAACTTGTTCATACACGCCCAGTAGCGGCGTCCAGCTTCTTCCCAACAATCGTACATCATGCATTTGTTTCCGCAGTCGCACATTAGGACATAAAGGGGTTGTTGAGACATTTCTTAAAGAGAAACATTAGTTTTATGGAAATATTTGCTATAGGTTGTCGTTAAGCGCAGAAAATAACTAGAATGTCGCCGTTATTTACAGGCAATATTTCACATAAAATGTAGTATTATACCATGCTTTACATACACACAAAACGTAGTATTATACCACGCTTTACATATTAAATTTTTCTGAAACAAAACAGCTTTTTCACATGGTTTTCAGCTTTTTCAGAATGACAAGACAACTCACAAAACGTAGTATTATACAACGCTTTACATATTAAATTTTTCTACAACAAAACAACTTTTTCTGCAGTCGTTTCAGCTTTTTTTAGAACGACAAGACAACTCACAAAACGTAGTATTATACTACGCTTTGCATATTACATTTTTTCTGGAATGCAACAGCCTTTTCACATGGTTTGCAGCTTTTTCAAAATGACAGGACAACTCACAAATCGTAGTATTATACCATGCTTTGCATATAGATTTTTTTTTAATTTTTATATTGGTCTTCTTTAGTAACACCAATAAGTTGAATATTTGAACAATTCTATGAAAAAAATACTACATTATGTAAATAATGACAACAATTCTATTTTAACAATATTTTTATTGTAACAGAATTTGAACAATAATTTTATTTTAACATGACAACACAAACACAAACATAGCAAATCTAAAGATACACATAACAAAAACAAATAGTACAACTAATGAAAACACTTGACAAGGGAAACATGAAGATACACTACTATGCTCAACACGTACAAGCCACTGTTTAGTGACGACCGACTAGTACTCTCTGCTCCAACCACTTGAGTTAGTCTTCCAATTTTTTTTTTCTTCCATCTCATTGAGTTTCACCTTCAACTCCTCAATTTCTTGGTTGGATCAGCGCTCGTGTTCCCATTGCCTCGTACACAAGTTATGAAGATCATAAATTCTGTCTTTGTAGTATTCATGCTTACATGGTTCATCCATCCATACCTCAAAATCACATGTAGGCTCGTCGGGGTGCTTATCAAACTTGTTCATAAACGCCCAATAGCGGCGTCCACCTTCTTCCCACCAATTGTACATACTGCATTTTTTTTCGCAATAGCACCTTGGGACATAAAGGGGTTGTTGAGACATTTCTTAAAGAGAAACTTTGGTTTTATGGAAATATTTGCTATTGGTTATTGTTAAGCGCCGAAAATAAGTAGAATGCGCCCGTTATTTATAGGCAAGATTTCGCATAAAATGTAGTATTATACCACGCTTTACATATTAAAGTTTTTCTGAAACGAAACAGCTTTTTCGCAGTTGTTTCAACTATTTTCAGAACGACAAGACAACTGAGAAAACGTAGTATTGTACCACGCTTTACATATTAATGTTTTTGACAACTGATAAAATGTAGTATTATACCACGCTTTACATATTAAAGTTTTTCTGAAATGAAACAGCTTTTTTGCAGTCGTTTCAGCTATTTTCAAAACGTCAAGACAACTGATAAAATATAGTATTGTACCACGCTTTACATATTAAATTTATTTTTTAATATGTAATTTTTTTTATTCCACAATCTTGGTCTTCTTTATTAATACCAATAAGTTTAATATTTGAACAACCATATCAAAAGGTCATGTTAAAAAATAAGATGTAACAAGATTGTGAAATATAATTTTATTTGATAGATATTGCAACATACACAAGTACATACATGTATTACAAATAACAAAATGAAAACAAAAGACTAGGGGTATCATTGATTGTTGGGTACATTCGACGAACTTGCACCAGTAGCTGGATTACCACCGCCACGCACACCACCTGAAGGACATTTACGACGATCGTGTCTTGTTTGCGAGCATATGCCACATTTACGCGCATAAACGGTGTCACCAACATCCATTTGGTTCCGTATATGCGTTCTCTTTTGCACTTGCAGCTTGCGCAAATAGTCCTTGTTACACACCATCTTAAAAGGTCCCGGCGGCCAATAATGCTCATCACCTAATGACTGCAACTGCCCACTATACGTGTCTACGCATGCATCAACACTGTATTGCCTATCGATATAGTTGGTTGCCCCAAAACCAACTTGTTGAAAGCACTTCAAGGCATGTGCGCATGACATGTGATAGATGGTCCATTTCCCACATGAACACAACCTTCTGGCTTCATTCACCATCTGTAGATTATTCCCACGGTGTCCGCGGATAGCGGTCTTAACTTCAAAAATACCCCGGTCGTGATCGTACTATAAAAATGAATGCCAATATGCTCGCCTCCTGTACCTTTTAAATCTTCTCATAGGTATTGGCATAAATTGAACACCCATGTCTATCAATGCCAACACAACTCCATGCCTTTCAACTAACCTCTCCGCACTCTGTTTGAATGTCATGCGGACCATGGCAGTGACAGATAATCCACGGGCAGACTTCAACAAGCCGTTGAGTGACTCCGACACATTTGTAGTCAGGGCTCCCCATCGTCTGCCTCCATCAGCATGCAATGTCCACATGTGAAGCTCATGTCCCATTAGCCAAGTATAGGCTCGTGGATCTAACTGCCGGATCGCTTCCATGCGCCTCATGAATTTGCACTGCTGGTGCTCAGTTGCAGCCATCCACATTAAGTCATGCAAGGCCTTGTCAGGATATTTCTTCTGGAAATTGGCCTTCAGGTGCCTCACACAGTAACGGTGGTATGCATAGGGTTCCTGCCATTCAGGCAAGCGTCGTACAGAATTTAAAATACCACTATGTCGATCAGATATTAGACAAATACCTAAACGTTGTTTGACAACATGCTGCTTCAATTGGTTCAAAAAAAGCGTCCACGTCTCTTCGCTTTCGTTGGCACAAATGGCAAAAACTAGTGGAAATATTTGTCCGTTGGCATCTACTGCAATTGCAATCAAAAGCTTAATATCATACTTTCCATAGATATGAGTACAGTCTATGGAAATTACAGGACGACAATGTACAAACCATCAATTGCTGGTTTAAATGACCAGAACACATAGTTGAAAATATATTCAGGTCTGTTCGGACTCCGCTCACGCCTCCATTCAACAACAGTCCCGGGGTTAAAGTGTTGCAGTGCGGTCATGTACCTGGGTAGAGATGAAAAAGACTTATCCCAGTCGCCATAAATAAGTTCAAAGGCACGTTTGCGACCGAGATATGCCTTTCTTTTGGTTATAGTACAACCATACTCCTGGTGGACGCTGTAATACACTCTTTAATCTTGAACCTAATGGACACTTCCAAATATGGAATCAAGACAAGAGAAATCAAGTCCACATCCAGGTGAAGTGATTCTCATTGAATGTGTCCATTTCACATATGTTGGTGCTAATAAATTTACCCACTTTCCACAAACCTGATTTTTTCTTACTGGCACGCAATATCCAGTGACAACCCATAAAGTCTCTATGGCATACAACCTTGTATACCCCTATAGTTGACTCCCTTATTGTCATCTCACGGTACTCTCTTATACTGTAGATTTTTACAGCCCTAATTAGGCGAGCTTTATCGGGGAAATACATGCCCTTTGCCAGCACCACTGGTCCAGACTCATTCCATATCGCTTACCGAATTTTGTCATCATCCCTTGTGAGGGCATCCACGTCCGACATACTTGGCAAATTATCAAGGTAGGGAATATTCCGCTCATGAAATGGCACGTGAGACTCGTACACTCTTGGTCTAGCGGGAGGTGGAGGAGCATGTTCCCTCGTCATCTCAGGTTTGGCATCCACTCCCTCCTCGTCATCACCCTCATCAGGGAAGGGTGTGTCATCTCCAAACTCATCCGCATTGTTGTCATAATCACTATCATCTTCCTGACTTTGGACATCTGCCAAATCACGAGTCAGTACGTCGTCTATGGGCAACTGTGTGAGGTCAGGAACATCAAGATGCTCGTTTTCACTGCACAAAAAGAACAAAATGATAAGCTACCCAACTAGATAAATACTTTACATATAGCTATATCACTTTACTTACAAGTCATACTGTCTTGACGTTTCATGATGGATATTTTCTTGTTGGTGATGACTCCCGGATGGACCACCGTGGTCCAATAGGCCAGAACTACGCATATTCCAACTAGGGGCGAGGTTATAACTTGTAAAATTCATATCCGACGGTACCCCCTATGAAACATATGAGTGTTAATACAAATCCAATTAAAATATAAAATAAACATCGCTAAAGCGTAGAAAAATTGAAGTTTACCAGTCGTCTTGTGGATTATATAAAGTCGAAAAATTATGTTGTGGCTGCTCATTCACCGGTGGTGACAAGTTTAAATCAAGGCAAGCTCTTTCATCAGCAATTTGTTTGGCAAAAACTACTCCAGAATAACCACCTGATGACTGGGGGTTATCCCTACTATGCACGCCCTCATTATTGGGAACGTCTTCAACCTTGATGTACATTTCCAATAATTATTACAATAAATTCCCTGTATTCATCCGGAATCCGCAAAAATCTCTAAGAGTTTCATCATCTTCGATGTTAAACTCAGAATAATAAGCAAACCCCTGCGGAGTCACTGAATACGGAAATCTACCGGTTAATTTAAGGTTTACCGAACGTTTCCTCACACTCATTTTTTTACGTAACAACGATACCAATTTATCGTACCTCATTGTAAGCGGCAATTTAACATGACACTGTGGAGGTGAGCTATACCTCACAGAGTTATTCTCCAGCATAACCTCACCCCCAATATAATGAAACCCTTATTTTTGGCTCTTCAGACATTATAAAAAAATGATTGATAAGAAGAAGAGAGAAGTATGAATGGAAGTTTGAAGGAATGTTTTGAAATGGATTTTCATAAAATTCAAATGCCTTTAAATAAGGTAAGTCCGAGCTTGGGGTGCAGAATTTTTTTATGTAAAACGCAGTACAATATCACGTTTTATGTATTTGAATTATTGTTATGTCAGTTATCCGCAGAACACTTATTGGTGGGCCCAAAAATTAGTGTAACACGCAGTATAATAATACGTTTCAGTGTAAAACCAGTATTATACTACGTTTTACACTAAAAAATAAATTATTCTTTGCAGTCTTGCAGAACTATTATAAGGTGGGCCCAAATTTTATAGGGAAACACAGTATAATACTGCATTTTCCTTAAATGCAATATTGCAATGCGTTTTCCTATAATAAAAATTAATTTTTTAATAAAATGCAGTATAATACTGCATTTAACTTTAACGGCTAACTTTTCGTTAAAGTAAAACGCAAGTGGCTGTAAGGGCATTGATCCCTTCGCATGCATGAGGTACTAGCTAGTTTCCTTATTTAGCAACTTGTAGAGGATCAAGTGGGGAAATAGCTAGTTTCCTTATTTAGCAAACAAAGAATATAGTCCCATCAACATAAAGACAGAAACCCCCTCTTCCCATAGATATATAAAAATCATTGTGATTGTGACTTATGATTGTAGCACTGGTCACTTTTAGCTTTTTTTCTTTAACTTGGCACCTAGCAAAAGAGATCGAATTATTAGATGTTAGAGGAAGCCATCACCATAACCCTAGCTAACCTTGTCTTATTTGATTCAATATTCATGCACGTCTCTACTTTGTGTCTCCTCTTCTTTGTTTCTGTTCAGTTGAGACTTCACTCAAATCCCTTAAACTTGTAGTGGATGATTTGTAAAAGGTGATAACTTTATTACCCAAGTTTTATTTGGTATATTAGTGTTAGTTTATATTTGTAATGGAATTAATTATAACATTATATAAATACTGTGAAACGGAGCTTTGGAGTAATGATAAAATTATTTTCGTGTGATTTATAAGTCATGCGTTTGAGCCATGGAAGCAGCCATTAATGGTTGCATTAGGGTAGATTGTCTACATCACACCCTTTGGGGTCCGGTCCTTCCCTAGATCCTGCGTGAATGCGGGATGCTTTGTGCACCGAGCTGTCCTTTACTAATATGTATTGTGAAAAATATTTACACAACCAAGTCATTAAAAAGATAGTTACAGGTAACATTTTATAATTAGTATTGATTAATAACCTACAAATAAATTATAAGTTACTTGCTATAACCAAAATTTTGAATCTCATGTGAATGATCACGTGATAAGGTTTGCAGATGCGATCATGAATCGAACCAGATCGAAATATTCAACTGTCGATGGATAAAGCCGGAACGTCGATCACAAACGAAGGATGTCCATGCCCCAATTCCCAGGGTTAGGGTATTCCTATTATGAGCCTACTCATATCAGAACTAAACTAGTTGATGGACTCTTTGGTGTAAGTTCTTTGGCTTGGACATGACATTTAGTCCATGTTGCTATTCCTGCATCCAAAGAAAAGTACGTTCGATTGAATAATTTCTTAGATGTATTACCATGCACACCCTAAGGTCTTAATTTTTATTTAGAAATAGAAAGAAGAGCTAGCTAACATATTTCATACAAAAGTGCACTTTGCTTGATAATGACTATGGTTTAATGTCATAGAAAGTTCTCGAGAAATCAACAAGGGTTATGGTGGAGTGATACGTACTTAACTAGATGTCTTGGGTCGAGCCTTGGGTATGGATAAGAAGCGTTTTACCTCGCAATGTGGAACTTTCTGGTATGAATTCAAATTTAATTTAGTTAGACCCAATATGGGTACCGAACACCGGGTGGAAACAAAAAAATATCCTCAAGAAAGAAAATCACTTTTTGGGAAACGGTACGAACTTCTTTAGAAACTAACATAATTATTTTTTTTAATAAACTTTTCCCAGATACGTGAGGGGTGTTGTATTAGCAAAAAATAGAGTTTGATGATACAACACAAGGGTAGATAAAACCCTTCAAAAAATATTGAGGCATAGGTGATTATAAATAGGTCTCCCCCTCGAAAAAAATTACAAATTAGCTAACAAAAAAATTGGTCTTGTCATACTTGTTCCTTATGTAAAGAATCTGATCTCTGTCCAGCGAAAAAGGACCTTTCGCTTAACTAGGAAGCTGATGGATAGAGTAGAAGTAAGATGGTTGTTGAGTGTTCCCTGCCATTTTAGCCAAGCAGTCCGCTAATTGATTGGCCTCTCGATAGCAATGGCTGATCTGAATATTGAAGTTGTTGATAGCCTCTCTGATCTTGTTCACTATTTGACTAAGCTTGTAGTTTGTTGCACTTTCTTTATGAAGGACCTCTACAAAGTAAAGAGAGTCCAATTCAAGAGTGGCTTGAGAGAAACCATTTTGTATGCACCAGTTAGTACCAATCCAAGCTGCCTGAGCCTCTACGATGTTATGGTTTTCAGCATTGAATGGAATCGAGAAAGCCATGATAGTGCCCACCCGCTCGTCTCTAATAACTCCTCCTAGCCCTGCTTTTCATTCCCCTTGTAGGAAGCTCTCATCAGTGTTGATCTTGACCCATTCCCTATCAGGCTTTTTCCAGAGAACCATCATGCTTTTATGCACAGGTTGTAGCCTTGTTAGGAGGTCACAGAAGCTGTTCCATGGCAGTTTTAGATTACATTTTGGATAAGCTTTGTTGACTGCAGTCTCAATACTCCAAGCTATTTGTTGGTGTAATTTATAACTGTTGAAGCTTTTTGATCTCCATACCTGCACGCACAGAATTCTTTCCAAAAAAACTAGTAAATAATGATGGGGTAATATTTAAAACAAGTCTGTGGACATCGTTGGTAGTCTTAGAAGCCCACCATTTGTTAAGCATATATCTAATTGGGTAGGGGTGGTACTCTATGCCAAGAGCATTTCCAAAAAGTTTTCAAGTGTAACTAGCAGCTTGACCCTCTGCAAATACATGATTTATGTTATTAGTAGTTGGATTTTTGCAACTGTGGAAACAATTTGTTTGCCAGACTTAATAATCACATCATCAAAAGGAAGTTTACCATACCAGAGCCTCCAAACTAGAAAAGATATTTTAAAAGGGATACTAAAGTTTCATATCTTGTTGATGAATTGCACTTTTGGACTAGCTTTCCTTACCAGACTCCATGCACTCCTATTTGTGAACTTGTCATTATCTGATAGTTCCCAAAAAAAACTTGATCCTCTTTAGTTTGATTTCCAATAGAAATGGTTTGGATATGGTGTACCAATTGATCTGTTAAGAACTCCTTCAGTTTGTTGATGTTTTATTGACCATCAGATATGAACTCTCCAACCAAGGTTTTGACACTCTTTGGAGTATCAGGAACCAGCATAGCCAAGGGTCCCTTTAGAGACCAATTATCCTACCAGAAGCTACTTGATCCTGAATTTACCTGCCAAACAATATGATTCTCTTCAATATCCCTAACTTTGAGTATATGATTCCAAGCATGAGAATTTCCTGGAGCCAATTTTTTTGAGATCAAGTGGGATCTCACAGAGTATTTATTACTAATGAAGCTAGCCCAAAGAGATGATATGGACCTTATCCTCCACCACCTTTTCATTGCCAACATGTTACTAATGTCTTCCATCTTCCTAATACCTCTGCCTCCTTCATCAATAAGGAGAGCAAGATGGTTCAGGAACTCCAATGATACCTCTTGTGTTCCTCTGAGGTACCCCAGGAAAAATTAGCAAAATATTTCTCAATTAGTCTAAATACTCCTTTAGGGGGAGTCATAGCAGAGAGTGTGAACATGATTAGTTACTCATCATGAAAGATTGTTTGCATTGAAGATCACCATGATATTTATATCTAGGGCATCCAGTTCTTGAAACTAAACAATAATTTACCCTAAATATTGAAAGAAACAAAATATAATATAAGATGATTGGATAAGCTTTGATTCTGATAAGAGTGGCAAAGGCAAAGGACGAGGATCTGTTCAATCCTGAAGAGAATATTAATTCCAGAGAATAAAAAAAAGTACTTCAAGAATTATAGCATATCTAGACTATTGTCCTCTTATGCTTAAATTGTCTGGCATTTTAAGCTCAATACATTGTCTTTTTTTTTTTTTGGTATTAGAATAATCAAAGATAATTTTCTTATCATATCTATCACCTAATTAGAGTCAAAACGTCAAAAGAATTTAAGCCTTATAGCTGTCATCACCATGCATCTGTATGAAGTGTTTCTATTTCTCTTCATATTTCGAGGACACTGGTATAAGTTCGGACAGTAGCATCACACAACAAATATTACCAAGAACCTTTGGTGAAAAAACGCAAACCTAATGCACGATTGTCACGTCCAACTCCTTACAAAAAAAGTCAGCTCGATGCACAAAGCATCCCGCATTCACGCAGAGCTCGGGGATAGGCCGCACCTCTAGAGGTTTGATGCAGACAATCTACCATAATGCAAGTATTAGTGGCTACTTTTACAACTCGAATCCATGACCTATAAATCACATAGAGATAATTTTATGGTTGCTCCAAAACTTGCCTTCTGCTCCAACTCCTTACGTTCACCTAAAAACCAACATAAGTAAATATATGTTGGTTTATTTTAGATCAACAAAATCTTGATTGAAATATGAACAAGTTACTTAAGTAAAATTCCACAAAAAAGAACATTAAATATGACTTAAATTGTACTTTTTATACTATTAGTGTATAAAAATTATTTTTTTTAGAGCAAAATTTCTGAAAAGACAAGAGCTTAACCTTGGTAGAGAATTCAATTAGAGAAGCATAACTACTTGAGCACCTAGAAGTTGAAAATATACTATGATAATCATCCAAGTAACATTCATGTATTTGTTAAGCTAAAGGATTACCATGAAAATGAAGATTGAAGAAGAGAAAACCCTAGTGTCTAAGACGAAGAGAGAGAACTGGTGTTAGGCACATGAGGTAAATAAAAGAATGATTCTAATTAATTAAAATTGAAAGAGAATGTTCTAGTTATATGTACAGTCTATGTCTAAGTAAACCGGACAAAGGTCGGGTCCTTAAACGAAAATGAAACCCAACTAATAATAGGCCTAATATGGGAGAGTCACCCTAGATCTGGGCTTAATATATGAACTCCACCCCCCAAAGCTGGAGGGTGGGAACACAGCCAGCTTCCCCAAATTTGTGATGAGGAACACATGTCAAAGCCTTAGTCAAAACATCACCAAGTTGGTGAGTAGTGGAGATATGCTGAAGAGAGATTAATCTAGTGGAAAGAACATCACATACATAATGGAAATCAACCTCAATATTCTTGGTACGCTCGTGAAACACAAGAGTTTTAGCAATATAAAGTGCATCCAGATTGTCACAAAACACAGGAACATGGGAAGATCACTTGGCCTATATCATAACGTAATCGAACCAACCAGGTTACCTCAACAATAACCTTTCTGAGAGCTCGCCTCTGCAGAAGATAAATAAACAGTCTGCTACTTCTTAGATTTTCAAGAAATGGAAGAACCCCCAAGAACAATGTAGTACCCAGTTACAGATTCCCTAGAGATGGGGGCAAGCAGGCTAATCTGAATCAGAGTAAGCCTATAGTGTAAAATCAGTTGTGTTACTAAATAGGATACCTTGGAAAGGAGCATTGAAAAGATACCTAAGGACATGTAGTGCAACCAACATGTGAGGAACCTTAGGAGAGACCAAAAAACTGGCTGAGATGTTGTAATGAGAAGGAGATATCTGGCCTGGTGTGTTGGAGGAAGTTGAGCTTGCCAATGAGCCTCCTATACAATGAGGGATCAAGAAGAGGATCCCATCATGGGAGAGCTTAGAATGTAGATCAAGAGGAATAAGAACAGGCTCGACATCAAGACAATGAAATTCTTGGAGAAGGTCCATGGTGTATTTGTACTGATTGACAATATAACCTTGAGGAACTCTGTTGTCTTCAAGACCAAGGAAGTAGTGCAAAGAACCAAGATCCTTTATTTTAAACTGCTGATCCAGAAAAGATTTCAAGGCAACCATATCAATAGAGTCATTACTAGCCAAGGGAATGTCATCTACATAAATTGCTAATAGAACAATGGAGAAAGCAGACACATTGGTAAAAAGAGACGAATCATTATTATGGGGAGGGGGGATACCCTCTTGAAATAAGAGAAGCAGAAAGCTTGTAAAATCATTGCCTTGAGGGCTGATTGAGGCCATGAAGAGATTTCCTCAACCTACAGGCCAAAGGAGGATCGAAGGAGGTAGTGGTAACAGTGAAACCCAAGGGGATCTTCATGTAGACCTATTTATGAAGGTCACCATATAAATATACATTATTGACATCCAACTGGTGAACAATCCAGTTATGCTCGATTGCAAGGGTCAGGAGATATTTGATGGTAGGAATCTTGACCACAGGGCTTAAAGTTTCATTATAATCTATGCCTTCTTGTTGAAAATCACCCATGATGACCAGAGTGGCTTTATACCTTTCAATGGACCCATACCTAATCTGTTTGACCTTATATACCCACTTGCAGGGAATAGCCTTTTTTCCAGGCGGCAAAGACACAATATACCAAGTATGATTGGTATCCAAGTCTTGAAACTCATTGAGCATAACATCTTTCCATGCATGATAAGTTGCAGCTTGCTAAAAATGCTGAGGCTCATGGAAAGGAAAAGCTGGTGGGGAAATCTTGGATTGGACGGCAGAATTGATAGATGTGTAGATGCAATCCTTAAGGTAACTAAAAGGATTAGTGACTCTAGTGGAATGTCTGAGAGGAGCAGGATCTTTGGATGGTGCAGAAGGAGGGACAAAGGAGGGAGAAGGTGTAAAAGAGGAAGGTACCTTAGTAGGAGGAGGAGAAGGGGAGATGAAAGGTGGTGGAGGAGTTTGGTCAGAAGAAGGAGTAGGAGCAGGAGGTTGGATATCTTCAAAGAAAGTAGGAGTAGGATCAGACACTTAATAGGAAGAAGGGACAGAAGAAGAAGTAGAAGAGTGGTAGGAAAAGATGTGCTCATGAAATGTGATATCCATAGAGAAGAAGATAGAATGAGTGTCTAAGTTCAAGAATTTGTAACCCTTCTTGCCCAAGGGGTAGCCCAGAAATACACATGGAGAGGCTCTAGGTTGAAATTTGTCCCTCTTTATCTTAGGTAAAATGGCATAACAAGCACCCAAAGAACCTCAAATGATGATAAGTGGGAGGATGACCATGTAACTTCTCATAGGGAGAGAGATTCTGAATAATAGGGAAGGAAACCTGTTAATGAGATAGGTAGTTGTTAAGACACAATCACCCCAGTACTCGACATGAAGTTTAGACTGAAAAATCAAAGCCTTAGAAGTTTCTAAAAGATGCTTATGTTTCCTTTAAACTATCTTTTGGGGAGTGTGAGGTACAGTGGTCTGATGAATGATGTTAGATTCAACAAAAACACGAAGCAGCCTAAGAACTGGATCCAAGTTCAAAAGTATTATTTGATCTAAGTATTTGAACAAAAGTGTGAAAGTGAGTTTTGACCATGAATACAAAAGCTTTAATGAGATTGAAATCACTTCTCTTGCAAGAGAGAAAATAAGTCCAAGTGGCACTAAAGTACAAGAATCAGAAAGTATCTGAATCCATGATATGTTCTAATGTGATAGGGACCCCGCAAGTCAACATGAATAAGTTGAAAAGGATGAGTAGATTTAATAGAACGATCTGGAAAAGGAAGTCTTTGTTGCCTATCTAAAAGACACACAAAATAAATAAAAAATTGCTTAGAAGACAATTTATCGGACAAACAAAAGATGGTTTTCATTCTAGAATAAGGCATATGACCTAATCTTTGTTGCCAAAAGAAATCAACTTTATTGCTTGAAGTAACGTGATTATAAGAGGTAGTGCAAGAACTATAACCACATTTAGGTAAATAAGTAGAAGCTAAAATGGTATCTACAGATGAAACAAGCTTACTCAACTCAAAAGAAGATTGAATGACATATAGCCCATTTGGTGCTTTACGAATTTCCAATGGCCTCTTTAGATAAAGGCCATGTATAATATAAGAAGATTTGGAAAAGAAAGCTGTACAATTGAATTGGGGAACACAAATGATATTGAACTAAAAAGAAAGGAACTAGAAGTATATTTGACAAAGTAAAATCAGCATAAGGATTTAAAGAGCCAGAGCATGTAACTTTTACTTTATAACTATTTGGGAGTGTTACTAGAAAAGGAAAGGGCCAAGGTTGAATGTTGTGTAAAAGATCTTTGTGAGGTGTCATATAATTTGTTATTCCTGAATCTAGAATCCAAGTGTTTGCCTTTAAATCTGAAGCACAACACAAGGCAACAAAATATACAACAAGACTGCAAAACACACCTGCAAATGCACCCATGGTAGCGTTGCTAGTGGGAGGATCCTGAATTGGTGTGGTCAAATGAGATTGTTGGAAAAGATTCATCAAAGCGTTGATATTGCTCCCTGGTGAACCCATGAGTATGAGCAGGTGTTATACCTTCGGAGGATGATGAAGAATCCATCCTAAGTTCATCAACTTGAGCACAAGTTGCAAACTTCTTTCCCTCAGTAAATTTGAAAATCCAATGGAAAACCATGGAGTCTGTAACACTTGTCAACAGAATGTCCAGGCTTCTTACAATACTTGCAAACACTAGTGACCCTCTTGTTGTCAAAGTTGACCCTATGAGTATAAACCTTGTTAGTAGTGTATGGTTGAGAAAAGGCAGGTGCTGGAGCATGAGAGGACTTGACAGAAAAATAGGCAGATTCTGAGAGGAAATTGGACTGATCTTTGTTCTGATGATGATATCAACTATCAAGGCCCCTGATGACTGAAGTTCCCTTTGGTTTTCATCATTAGCACAAAGAAAGCCTTTACTAGAGTTGGTACAGGAGTCATCATTAAGATGTTGCTTCTGATATTAGAATAGGTGTCATTGAGCCTAGTTAGGGAGTGGATGAGTTTCAGCCCTTCACTATATTGTGGCTCAGCCCCACATGTGCAAGATGGACCAAAGGAAGCAATCTTCAGCTCATCCCACAACTTCCTAAGTTTGGTGTAGTAACTGTGATAGGTTTTAAATGTCTTTGACTTATGTTTTTATGATCTAACAAACTTACTGTTAAGAACCAGATAGGGAACCTGACACACTTGGACTACACTGCAAGATTAACAGATTCTAGTTAAATGTGAATTGTTGTAGCTTCAGGAGATAGGAAACCAAACAAGGACCTGATACCCTTGTGGCTCCCTCATAGCATTACAAAGTCAATTGGACACAGCTGGAAGCGACGTGACTGCCTGCACTGTTTCTTCTTGCACTGCACTGTTTCCAGTGCCCACTTATTTCTTGACCAACTAAAGTGCTTACATCATTCCAAGTGATGTCATCAAGGTGCATGAACAATGAGTTTATATCAAAACATCACTTGAACATTTCTATTTCTCATTCAAGCCTTTTGCAACTTGAAGAACAAAGTTAAATGCTACTACGGACCAGTTCCTAAAGTTAGTATTTTGTTGTCCTTAGTTGAATTGTAACTTTGTGATTGTTCTTATTGTATCTCCTAAACTACTTATCCAGAAGCGTCAATTAGGAATCCTCTTGTAAAATCCGTAAACTCTCCGAGTTTATGTTGTGACTAGATTTAGTCATAAGTTAAAGTCTTTGTAACTAGAGAGTGACAAAGTGGCTTGTGGTGAGAGTATCATAAGTTAGTTAAAGTCTTTGTAGCTAGAGTGTCACAAAGTGGCTTGTGGTGAGCGTACCACAAGTTAGTTGAGTTGAATCCTTTGTAATAGAGTTATTACAAAGTGGATTGTAATAGGTGTTTACAAGTTAGCGAAGTTGAAAGCCTACAGGTGTAGGTCGGAGTTTTTGTCCCCATCAGTTGGGAGTTTTTCACGTAAAAATTCTTTGTCTCATTTACTTACAGTTTTACTAGCATTCTCAGCATAACCTCATAGAGGACCAGGTACTCCACTGTTTGGTGGACTCATACAAATTATCAATTGGTATTAGAGTAGGTTCCTCCTATCATGCTAACACCTAGGAAGGATACTTATGGCTGCTCCACCAAATTTTAAAGAAGGTCAATCTACATACCGACCACCCAGGTTCAATGGACAATACTATGGGTGGTGGAAAACAAGAATGCATGATTTTATCATGGCCAAGGATTCTGAGTTATGGGATGTCATATGTGATGGTCCTTATGTTCCAACAAAGGTACTGGAAGAACTTCTATTTTCAATGTCAAAAACCAGTAAAGAATACACCGATGCAGACAGTAAAGCTGTGGAGAAGATTTTTTGTGCCAAGAACATTCTGGTATATGGAATAGGACCTGAAGAATATAATAGAATCTCATCTTGCGACACTGCTAAGGAGATATGGGAAGCTTTGCAAATAGCTCATGAGAGAACCACCCAAGTAAAATAGTCTTAGATCGATATTCTCACTACCGAGTATGAAATCTTCAGGATGAAGGACGATGAATCTATTCAAGATATGCACACAAGATTCACTTCCATCATAAATGAGTTACACTCACTTGGTGAAACCATTCTTAGAAACAAGCTAGTGAGGAAAATCCTCAATATTCTACCTGGCCCTTGGTAAAGCAAGGTGAATGCTGTTACTGAATCAAAAGACTTGCAGGAGCTGACCATAGAAGAGCTGGTTGGAAATATGAAGACCTACGAGATGAAGAGGAAGATAGACATTGAAAGAAGAGAACCAAAGAAAGAAAAGAACCCGGTACTCAAAGATGATAGCAATGACTCAAGTGAGGAATACAGTGATATGGCTTACTTAACTAAAACATTTCAGAAGATGGTCAGAAGAAATGGAGAAATGCTAAAAAGGGGCAGCTCTAGCAAACCAAAAAAACTATGATCTCTGTCATAAGTGTGGAAATCCTAGACACTTCATCAAAGACTGTCCTCTCTTGAAGCAAGATTTCTCCAAGAACAACCCTGAAAAAGCAGCTAAGAAGAACCCGATTCCTTTCAAGGACTTCAAAAGAAAGAGATCTGCTGACACTGTGATGAAATAGGCTCTTGCAACATGGAGAGATTCCTCTGGTGAGTCTGAAGATGAAATTGATGTTGGTGATAGTTCCATGATGGCACTTGAATACGAGAAAAATGAATATGACTCAAATTTCGCTTTGATGGACCAATTAGATGATGATAAAGACGATGACAACAAGGAGGTAAATTTTAGGGATGTTCAGAGAATTCTGAAATCCTACTCTTCTAAGAAACTCATGTCTTTAGCTAGTATATTGATTGATGCCAATCATAGTCTTATGGAGGATAGGGATTCCTTGACCTTAGAACTAGGAGAAGCTGAACAAACTAGAGATAACTTAGTGGCTGTAGTTATTGACCATAAGGAAACCATTGAAAACTTCAAAGAATAAAGAAATGATCTCTTGGCAGTAATTACAAACCTAAGGGAAACAATAGAGAGACCAGGGACTAATTCAAAACATGGAAATTCTAAAAAAGGAAAAGAGATAGCCCGTAAGGAACACATTAGGCTTGAAAATGTGTTGAAGGCTGTGAGAACTAGGATACCTGTTGAAACTGAGAAAAACAAGCACCTCCACACTGATCTAAAAAGAGTAAAGAATGATCTTGAAAAGTTTCTAAAGTGGACTTGGTCCTCATAAGGGATAGGGTTCCAAAGGGAGAAAACTCCTTACAATCCTTACAGTAAGTGCGCCACTATTTCTGATAACTGGGTTTGTACCCACTATGGGAACAATAGGCACTTCACAGAAAATTTCCAGGGCAGGGTTCAATCTGTTCAGAAAAATAAAGTGTTTGCTGAAAAAGTGACTACAAAAGAGGGACCAGGTTCCATTCACAAAAAGCGTACATTACCTACATGGAGTAAGAGAGCTCTTATTCATCTTTTTGCCTACTACAAGGGACCCAAACTTGCTTGGGTTCCTAAAACTAACTCTTGATCTTCTTGTGCAGGCAATAGTGAAAGGAAGTGGTTAACAATGGTTCATGGATAGTGGGTGTTCAAAGCACATGACTGGGAATACCATGGACTTTCTTTCACTAAAAGCCCTGTAAGGAGGGAGTGTATCCTTTGGAAATGGAAAAAAGGGGTACATTCTTGAAGTTGGAAAAGTCGGGAAGTCACTTACTCATTCTATTGAAAATGTGTACTATGTCAATGGCCTTAAGTACAACCTCTTGAGTGTCTCTCAGATATGTGATAAAGGAAACAAGGTGGAATTCTTGTCCAAGATATGTACAATTACTGATCTGGTAACTGGTGAAGTGGTACTTGTGGCCAAGAGATACAAGAACATCTATGTTGCTAATTTAGAGGCCTTACAAAGTGGTTATCTGAGTTGTCTGAAAACTGTTAATGATGATGCTGAACTGTGGCACACAAGCTTTTCTCTTCTGAACAAACTAATTGAGAAGGATCTGGTCCATGGTCTGCCCATGTCAAAGTTCAAGGTGCAAAAAATTTGTGATGCATGTGCTAGAGGAAAACATATGAAGTCCTATTTTAAGTCAAAAAGGGATGTGAGCACCTCAAAGCCACTAAAGCTTTTGCATATAGACCTATGTGGTCCTATGAGAGTGCAAAACAGAGGAGGAAAAAGATAGATTTTTGTGATAGTGGATGACTACTCCAGATTCACATGGACTCTGTTTCTTAGAACTAAAGATGAAACCTTTGAGGTGTTTGTGGCCTTTGTGAAGAAAATCTAGGTGAAGATGGAGTCTAGGGTCGCATGTATTAGGTCAGATCATGGAACAAAATTTGACAATGCCAAATTTGATGAGTTCTGCAATGAAAATGGCATCATCCACAACTTCTCAACTCCCATAACTCCCCAGCAAAATGGAGTAGTGGAAAGGAATAACAGAACTCTGGAAGAAATGGCAAGAACAATGCTAATCGACAGTGGAATTGCAAAGAACTTCTGAACTGAAGCGGTCAACACTGTCTGCTACTTGGTGAATAGGTGCATGATCAGATTCCTCCTGCACAAAACCCCATATGAGTTGCTGAATGAAAGGAAACCCAAGCTGACTCACTTAAGAACATTTGGGTGCAAATGCTATGTTCTCAATAATGGGAAGGATCAGCTTGGTAAATTTGATGCCAAAAGTGATGAAGGAATATTTCTAGGCTACTCTTCTCAAAGCAAAGCATACAAGATATATAATAAGTGGACTTAATGTGTTGAGAAAAGTGTTCATGTTATTTTTGATGAGTCTTATCCATCCTATGAGAAGAGTGCTGAAGAAGATCAAGATGGAGAACCCTTACTAGTCTCTGGTGAAGTCATGGACATGACAAATGGAAAGACAGACATGATGAGCCAAGTAAAAGAGCTGAGTGAAGACAATACTGCCTCATCTTCAATGGAACCAGGTACTTCAATTACAACCACTGAAGTTGAAGAAAGAGTAGTTGATGCAGTTCAGGGCACTCCACTAGCACTTGAGAGAAGAACATAGGAAAATCAATCAAATGTACCCACATTCTCTCTAAATGAGCCTCAGACGTCTAACTGGAGACACAAAAGCTCTCATCCTCTTGACAACATAATTACCTCTCTAGATTTAGGAGTACAAACCAGGTCAAAACAAAAATTCTTTTTCCTTCTCAGTCTTTCTCTCCCAAATAGAACCCAAGAATATCAAGGAAGCCT
The DNA here is from genome assembly GCF_000393655.2 of Nicotiana sylvestris. NCBI lineage: Eukaryota > Viridiplantae > Streptophyta > Magnoliopsida > Solanales > Solanaceae > Nicotiana > Nicotiana sylvestris. The sequence continues at coordinate 154,689,299 of NC_091066.1, forward strand.
TGAAAGATGTAGATTGGATTACAGCCATGCAAGACGAGTTGTATTAGTTTGAAAGGAACAATGTCTGGCACCTGGTACCTAGACCCTCAGATCGAACCATTATAGGAATCAGGTGGGTATTCAGGAACAAGCTTGATGAACATGGAAATACTACAAGGAACAAGGCCAGGCTAGTGGTTCAAGGCTACAATCAGGAGGAAGGGATTTACTATGATGAAACGTTTGCTCCGGTCGCTCGCATGGAAGCTATTAGAATTCTAATCGCTTTTGCATCTCATATGGAATTTGCCTTGTCCCAAATGGATTTCAAAAATGCATTTCTGAATGGACTTCTTAAGGAAGAAGTCTATGTGAAGCAACCTCCAGGGTTTGAATGTCATTAACACCCTGAATATGTATTTAAACTGGACAAGGCATTGTATGGGATGAAGCAGGCTCCTTGAGCTTGGTATGAAAGGCTATCAAAGTTCCTCTCAAAAAATGGCTTTAAAAGAGAGAAAATTGACAGCACTCTATTCCTAAAGAAACGGGGAAGGAACCTGCTCATTATTCAGGTCTATGTTGATGATATCATTTTTAGGGCAACAACTGATTCTCTGTGTGAAAAATTTGCAAAACTCATGGGAAGTGAGTTTAAATGAGTATGATGGGGGAGCTAAACTTATTCTTGGGTCTTCAAGTAAAACAATTCCCAAACGGTACATTTATTTGTCAGCAAAAATATATCAGGGAGCTCTTGAAGAGGTTTGACATGGAAGCATCAAAAGTGATAGACACTCTCATTTCTACGACCACTTGACTGGACATGGATGAAACTGGGCCTCCTGTAAATCAAACCATGTATAGAGGCATTATTGGTTCTCTTCTCTATCTTACTACCAGTAGACCTGATATTGTCTTCAGTGTAGGGTTATGTGCAAGGTTTCAATCAAATCCCAAGGAATCTCATTTGAAAGCAGCCAAAAGAATTCTAAGATATCTTAAAGGAACACATGACCTGGTCTTTTATTATCCATCAGGTGACAATTTTAATCTCATTGGTTATACTGATGCAGACTATACAGGTTATCTTATGGATAGGAAAAGCGCTTCTGGAATGGCTCACTTCCTAGGTTCATGTATCATCTCTTGGGGCACAAGGAAACAAAACTTAGTGGCTCTTTCAACAGCTGAAGTAGAATATGTAGCCACAACATCCTGCTGTGCCCAACTTTTATGGATCAAGCAGCAACTGGAGGACTTTTGGGTACTCACTGAGAGTGTGCCTCTTCTATGTGATAACACAAGTGCACTCAACATGGCCAATAATCCAGTTCAACACAAAAGGACCAAGCATATTGATGTGAGACATCACTTTCTGAGGGACAATGTGGAGAAAGGGTTGATATGTATGAAGTTCTGTAGTACAGAAGATCAAATTGCAGACATATTTACTAAGGCATTAAGTAGGGAACACTTTTAAAGAAATAGAGTAAAGTTGGGGCTTTTAAAGCCCAATTGAGAACTTGATTCCTCATTATTTGGCTATTAATATCATCTTCAAGAAAAATTGGCTAAAAGTGTTTTCTAGCCCCGTCTAACTCACTTCAATACCGTTGCAGGTAAACACGCATGATGAGTATAGAGTCTGTAGATGTAGTGCATGGATGATAAACGAGGATTAATATTTTCAAATAACAGGTCAAGAACCTGGTTCTTGTACCAAAGGTTAGTAGTTCTGTGCATTCATTAATACACGTCTTAAAAAGGTACAAAACATAACTGCCAAGTCATCCAACTTTTCAGATCCTACTGTCACATCTCTTCACTTCAAATCATTCCATCTCCCTTTGAAACGTTGCACTTCTCCATGCCCAACCGCCATTTCAGAACCGGTCCCTATCTCTCTCTATTCATAATTATCCATTCTTAATAAAACCCCCTTTTTGTTCTCCACAAATAAGTCCTCTATTAGAACTTCCCAAAGCATCTTCACACCATCCTTCTAATGGCCGAGACAAACTCCGGCCTCCCTGCCTCAGTCATACATGCTACTGATAAACCTATGGAGTCCTCCATCCCTACCGAGCCTTCTTTAACCACTCTTACCCTTCCCGCTAAAATCATACCTCACCCAGATTCCCCGTCTCTCTCTATTTCAGAAAACCTTAAAATTGTTGATCCGTCCTCTCCATCTTCTAAGGTTCCCACTAATAAAAGACCAAGTGGAGAACAAGGTCAAAATCTTGAGGTCACAGAGGGTTCCGCCATTGTTGCTACCGATTCCGTGGTGGCAGTAGTGCCGATTGAGGAAAAACATATTGTAACCATCTTTGTGGTATATGCTGATAGTGTACTGCAAGAGATCATCTCTCAGAAAAATGAGGTACAAGGTATGGGGACGAATGGGCCATTGTAACTATTGAAGGAGCTGCACTGGCAGATACTACTGGGCCCTCACATGAGGAACCTGACCCCTCTCCGGAGGACCTAGGTCAGGGTTCTCATTCCTAGTACAGTTCTGCTCTTGCATTCATTGTTGTGCCCTTGGAAATACAGGCACCTAAGATGAGGTCCAATAAAAAGGAGGATCTTGATAACCTGGCTCTCTATGTGTTCATAGTTAAGCGAAGGGTGGTGTCCACTCCTGAGTCTTCCACCAAGCGACCCACCACTAGGTTGCAAGCTAAGATGGCCTATGTCTCTGCCCTTCAAAAGAGTAGAAAAGATAGGAAGAAGCAAAGGAGGAAGCTGGTGAAATATGGTATGCCCGTAAGTGATAAGGTGATTCTTGTGGTAGAGGTGGAAGAGGAAACACCAGATGAACCTGGTTCACTAGTTAGACGGTCTCAGAAAAAGAAGCAGCCTACTTCAGTAGAGAAGGTTTCAACCTCTGGCTCCAAGTTGAAGGATGTTGTGAGTGAGTTCTCGATATCTGATGAGGATATGTTAGTCAAAACCAAGGGAAAAGAGAAATCAAGTGGTGGGGAGTCCAACAAATGGAAGTTTGAAATTGTTCAGGAACCTGGTTATGTGAAGAGGATGAGAAGTGAAGTCAGCCTTGGCTCAGAACACGTGAGGCACCAAAACGTTCTGTTGGGTCGTACGTTCGACCCATCAATCTCTGAGATGGCTGGTATGCACCAAATTCTTGAAATGGTTGAGTTTCAATGATGGGGGCATCTATTCCAAATAGATGCACCTAAGGCATATGAGGATGAGGTACAAAGCTTCTTTGCTAGCCTCTTTCCCGTTGAGACCGACCACATCTGCGCTTTGGTGAATGGAGTAGATATCGTATTCGATGTACAATTGCTTGGAGAAATTCTTAAAGTTCCCACAGCTGGTATGTCTAGTGTAAAGGATGTGTGTCAGTTTAACTTTAGAAATGCCATGGTAAAAGACAATGCAAACCAAAAGGGGGACTAGATCCATAAGAAAGCGTTACTCCCTATCTACCAGTTGCTTTTCGAATTGGTAAACAAAGTTCTATTGCCTCGAGCTGAGAGGAGGTCTGTGACCTCTAAGTCTGACCTATTCTTAATGGAGCACCTGGATAGCTTCACTCTTGTGAGCCTTCCTGCTATTATGATTGAACACATGCAAAAGGTCACCCCCTTCAAAGATAGTAGCTATGGCCTTCCCTACGGGTTCTTGCTTACGTGAGTGTTTAAATTCTTTGAGGTGCCACTGGGGATAGGCAAGGTGGGGACTAATAAGAACATTGAAAGAATGCGAGTGCATAGAAAAGAGTGGGGGAGTAGGAAGTACATCAACCATCTCACAACTTATTAATGCTCAGAACAGTGCAACTGAGGAGATTCGTCGGTTGAAGTCCAGGAACGCTATCCTGGAAGGTCAGCAAGCCCAAGGGGTTCCGACATCAAATGATGAAGTAGCTCGTTTGACAAAAGAGAATGTTGATATTAGGGAGCAAGTGGAGAAGCTGAAAGCAGAACTGCTTAATGAGCAAACTTCGGCCAATGCCCGAATAGACCTTGTTCTCCAAACACTTGCTGCAGCTTCCAAGCCCTCTACTCCTAGTGCCCCCTAAGTACCCTTTCAGTGACTAGTATCTGGAAATGTTCTTTTAAGTTTTTTTTTTGTGTTATTTGGCAGATGTTTTGTTTTCCTTTTTTTGATGTGGTTGGGATGAAACAATACTGCTCCCATTTTAACAGTCCAATGTTGCCTTTGCTTTTTAAGCAAAGGCATATAAAGTTTTTTTCAATATCAAATCTATCCTCTTTTATTATCTCATTGCTTTAATTCTATGTTTCTCTTCTCTATCATGTTGTGTGCACATTCATGGAATGAGTTGGCTCGGCTAGACTTCTTTATGCTGTTTATCTGTTTGTGTCTTTTTAATGATGCCAAAAGGGGGAATAATAATAAATAAGTGTGTAGTAGATAATAATGAGAAATAAGGAAGGCATAAAGTCAGGGGGAACTACTTGTGAAACTTGTGTTCTCCTGTTACTTAATCTGGTTCTCAATGCTCTAAATTGACTTTATCCATGTTAAGTTTGTCATCATCAAAAAGGGAGAAATTGATAGAGTTTAAATGTCTTTGCCTTATGTTTTGATGATCTAGCAAACTTACTGTTAAGAACCAGATAGGGAACCTGACACACTTGGACTAGACTGCAAGATTAACAGATTCTAGCTAAATGTGAACTGTTATAGCTTCAGGAGATAGAAAACCAAATAAGGACCTGATACCCTTGTGGTTCCCTCATAGCATTACAAAGTTAATTGGGCACAGCTGGACGCGACGTGACCGCCTGCACTATTTCTGCCTGCACTGCACTATTTTCAGTGCCCACTTATTCCTTGACCAACTAAAGTGCTTACATCATTTCAAGTGATGTCATCAACGTGTATCAACAATGAGTTTATATCAAAACATCACTTGAACATTTCTGTTTCTCATTCAAGCCTTTTGCAAAACAGAGAAATCAATTCTTACGAGCTTGAAGAACAAAGTTAAACGCTACTACAAACCAGTTCCTAAAGTTAGTATTTTGTTGTTCTTAGTTGAGTTGTAACTTTCTGATTGTTCTTATTGTATCTCCTAAACTGCTTAGCCAGAAGCGTCGATTAGGAATCCTCTTGTAAAATCCATAAACTCTCCGAGTTTATGTTGTGACTAGGTTTAGTCATAAGTTAAAGCCTTTGTAACAGAGAGTGACAAAGTGGCTTGTGGTGAGAGTATCATAAGTTAGTTAAAGTCTTTGTAACTAAAGAGTCACAAAATAGCTTGTGGTGAGAGTACCACAAGTTAGTTGAGTTGAATCCTTTGTAATAGAGTTATTATAAAGTGGCTTGTAATAGGTGTTTAAAAGTTAGTAAAGTTGAAAGCTTATAGGTGTAGGTCGTGGTTTTTGTCCCCTTGAGTTGGTATTTTTCCACGTAAAAATCCTGTGTCTCATTTACTTACAGTTTTACTAGCATTCTCAGCATAAACTCATAGAGGACCAGGTACTCTACTGTTTGGTAGACTCATACAAATTATCAAACTGGCAATATTAGAAGACCATTGAGAGACACCAACAATCTCTCTCTGAGTTTGATAGTACCTACTGGCATTAGACTGCCCATACCTCTCATCTATATATTTCTTATTCTCCCTTGCAGTGTCACAATGCAAAACATTATCAACAATATCTTTAGACAAAGAAATGCTTAACCATGTAAATACCATATTGTTGCATCTCACCCAATGATTATAGATAAGGGAAGAAAGAGGTGGATTGGAGTTTCTTCTATTGATCATCCGAGCCTTGTTCTTTGCACAAATGCAATGAGAACATTTTTCTTCCAGGATGCGTAACCGGTTCCATTGAAAAGTACTGGTATAAGTAAGCTTTGCGGGTTATCAGATAGATGTACATATAGAGGATATAGAGGATGGGAAGAGTCAATGGAATGGCTAATGGTGGAGTCAACAATTGAAGGGGTTGTGTAAGCGTCGGTACTCATATTCACTAAACAACACTATTGTTCAACTAACAATTAAATGATTCTCACAGTACAAGCAACAAGTAAGTGAAAAGTATACATGCATCTATCCGTGACCTCAGATAAAATATGCAACACAAAGAATAACACCAAAATCTCAAGCTAGGGCCCATAACTTATGACATCAATGAAAAATCTTGAGGAATTGGGAGATATTACCGGTTCTACTTCAGCTAAATGAAGGAGAGCTAGCTTGCATAGTGATTTTCCGAGAAAAACACCAAAATCATCCCGGAGAAGACACGAACTGTCAGTCGCCGATAAATCAAAATTCGACCGAATCAAAAAATTGAACCGGTGAATCGAAAGATCTCGTCGAGAACTATGCGGATCTATGCTCTGATACCATGTTAAACTAAAGTATTGCCATAAAAATGAAGATTGAAGAAGAGAAAACCCTAGTGTCTAAGACGAAGAGAGAGAATTGGTGTTAGACACATGCGGTAAATAAAAGAATAATTTTCATTAATTAAAAATGGAAGAGAAGGTTCTAGTTATATGTATAGTCTATGTCTAAGTAAACCGGATAAGGGTCGGGTCCCTAAATTAAATGGAGCCCAACTAATAATAGGCCTAATATGAGAGAGTCAGCCTGGATCTAGGCTTAATATATGAACTCCATCATTATTATAAATAGAACATATACTCACTACAAAAAGAAAAAAAGAATTTGCAACTAAATTTGTCGCTAGTCTGTTACTAATATTAAATCGCCCGTAGCTAGCTAACAAGGTTTTTTGATAATTCGTCACTAATCCGTCAATGTTGAACTGGTTTAGCAACAAAAATATGATATTTAGTGATGGAATTTATCTGTTGCTAATGCATATATTTTTTAGTGTGTACTACAAACACTTATAGGTCACAGAGTTACCTGTATTAGTATCAAGAGTCTTTGAAACTTTAATTATTTCTCTGTTTCCTTAGCTATAACCACATATTTTATCCTTTAGAAAGAACAAACAAATCCACATCTTCTGGACAATATATATATTCTTCAAACTTCTAACTCTATGTGTTCTTCTTCTCCTCCTGCTGATAAAAACTCCATGGATTTGGTTCAATCTTCTGAACATCTTTGCTACGTCACAAGTCAAATACACAACTGGAACGTAGTAGAAGAAAATGACCATCTAGCAACTGTCACAGAAGAAGAGCACAACTAGGACCTGGTCGGTTAGTGTGTCCTGACAGAAGTACAAAGTCCACTATCCAGCTGGAACGCAACTGCCCAGAAGTGGCTGTGCAGACAGTACATCAGTCACTTCTCATTGGTAAGAAGTGTGCACCAAGAGTTGACATCACTATCCATTGTGATATCTTTTGTGATAAAATAACCTGGTGCAAGGCACACCATTCTTTGTGCATTATGTGATATTCTCTCAAGAAACAAAAGTATTCATCCAGTATTGAAGTCAGTGGTATGTCAAGAACAAGAAGACAACTCCACTAAGGATCAGTTTCTTAATGAATTTATGTACATCCGTAGTTGAGTTGTAATCTTGTTATTTATATGTCATTGTAATTCCTAGTTTGCTTTCTTAGAACCGTTGTCTTAGGAACAAACCAAAATTCGTAAACGTCTGAGTTTATGTTGTGACTAGGGATAATAATAAGCTTAAAGCCTTTGTAACTAGGATAGATATAGAGTGTCTTGTGGTGGTTGCATCACAAGTTAGTTTGAAGTCTTTGCAATGGGGTTTTTGCAAAGTGGTTTGTAATAGGGGGATTGCAAGTTAGTAGAGTTAAAAACCTACAAGAGTAGGTCGTGATTTTTTGATCCCCTTGTGTGGGATTTTTCCACGTAGAAAATCTCTTGCCTTCTTTACTTTAAGTCTTTACTTCATTATAAGCATCATTTCATAGAGGACCAGGTACTCTATAGTTTGGTGCACTTATATAAACTATCAGCTACGCTTAATCTTATTGAAAAACATTTTGCAAGATTCCTTTGGGGATCCATTAGTGACAAGAATAAGTTTCAGTGGAGTTCTTGGAAAAACATGTGTGTACCTAAGTAAGAAGGTGATATTGGAATTACAAGAATGGAAGATATCAAAGAAATTTGCAACATTAAAAAATGGTGTAGGTTTCAGAACCTGTCCTTCTTTATGGGCCAACTACCTTCGAGCTAAATATTGTAGTAGAGCCCATCCAGTTAATAAAGCTATTGCCTTGGGCAATTACTATTCTTGGAAAGCTATTCTTCATGTGAGAGATAAAGCGGAAAAGAAAATTCTTTGGAATATTAACACAGGGAACTACAGTTTTTGGTGGGACAACTAGACAGATAAAGGACCACTTGTTAAAGTGGTCAATCACACTAACACATCCGGTAAGGTTCAAGTTTCCCATTGTTTTAGGAACTATGAGTGGAATATACACTAGATGGAGTAGCTGTTGCCTAATCACATTGTTCATCATATCACCAACATTTCTAGAGGGAGGCAGAACCAAAACGACATGGCCATTTAGGATCTTACTGAAAATGGGCACTACTCTAATTCATCCGCATGGCACATGATTAGAACTATTAACCAAAGAAACCCCCTTGTGGGCAAAGTTTGGCATGATTGTATTCCCTTTAAAGTGTCATTTCTTGTTTGGAAAATGATTCAGGAAACACTCCCCTTTGATGACACCATTAGGAAGTGATGTTTTATACTTCAATACCACACAAGAGGAGGGGAGGTGATTTGTGTGGTGTCCAATTTTTCGCTTAACCTGATTATGGAAGGACTTGGTTCTTATATATGTTCCAACTACTACTGTTGCAGAATAATAAGTACAAAAATTAAAGAACATAGAGATTTTACGTGGAAAACACCTGGCTCAAAAGATGAAAAACCACGACCTGCCTTCCAGTAGGATTTTTCCAAACTCTCCACTAAAATCACTGAGCCAAAAACTATATTTAAAAAAACTCTATTGTAAACCTATGACTAATTCTTTTCCCGTTGTAGCACACAACCTCAACTGTTGCGACAACTTCAAGTTAACTCTAACTTGAAAACTCTGAGTACCTAATACAATTGCTTCTAGATAAAGTTGAAAGGTACAATATAAAACACCTACTACAAGTGAACTAGAAATAAACAAAGACACATAAAACTCTTTATGGAGCTGGTTCTTCAATCTGGTTCATGTAGCTTCAGGTTTGCACACTTGAATCACACACGAACTACTTGCAAAAAGCCTTGCTATTTTTTTCTCAATTCACGTTTAACTTCTGCATTTTTGTGCAAAAACTATAATGTGAGAATATCCTGCAATTTATAAATTAGTAGATGAAGAAATAACTAGAGTTTTGATGCAACTCTTCCTTTGTAGAAGAGTTCTAGTTGATCTCAACTTCTAATTTTTTCCCTATCTTGGATAATATTCTCTTTGAGTAAGGAGTCCTTCTCCTTATCAATTATACAACCTTTTTGATAAGGAGATATTAAATACACCAAGTTAAGCTTATCTCCTTCACGTGCATCCCACATGCTCGAATCTGCCCGTTTTTGTGCACCTAAGGGATGGACCTGGTTCATGCCTGAGCTTCCTTTGTCAATCTTCAAAACTAACTTTCACTTGGTCCAACAAATTCCCCCTTTTTTATGATGACAAACACTGTGCTTTTCATAAGCTTAGGCCCTATTTCAACTTAGCTCAACATCAATACAATGTTAGAAACATTTTTCCTTTTTATCACTTATCATCAAGGACTAGGTACATTCGGTTATAAACATCACTATTCAAAGTGTAAAGCACAACCTTTTCCCCCCTTCTGGCATCATCGAAAAGTTGCATAAAATGTGAGATAACCAGATTTTAAAACTTACTCATGGCCAATGGGGCTACTTCAAATGCAATCATGAATTAATCATCATAGATCAAGCTAAGAATTTTAACCATCAAAGAAATATAAACAAAGATAGTGAATTTCATTGATGATTGATAAGATTCTACCACAGAGCATAAAAAGAAATAAGAATATTGGAAACATGAGCAAAAACAACAAAAAATCCCGAACTGGGTCACTGGTTGATCTACACTAGGCTTGGAGGCTTAAGGCTAGGAAGAACTAGGTGCTTGGTTTTTGACTTGGAGGATTTTCAGCATATCTTGAAGAATGCCATCGTTCTTCTCTTTTTCTCTTGCCAGCTCAGTTCTGAGAGCATCTCTCTCGGTCTCCACCTCAACCAACCTCTTCTTCAGCCTTTCAATATCAGCATCCTTAGCCCCACTTTCTTGCACTAAGGCTTTGACCTTGCTATTCACTAGTACCTTTTGGATGAACTAGGTTCTTTAGGAGTGACATTGACTTCATAATCACAAGCAAGAAGAGTATTAACCTAAGAATGATCCATACTTGTACTAACCTCACACTTTTTCATAGGTACAGTGTAATGTGTGAGCACAATTGTGAGAATGAAGCCATAGGGAATGGTATGGGTTTTGGTGAGATTGATAGCTCTATCAAGAAGCTAGATTATAGCTTTCAGTCACTTTCTTCTGTAGGTCTGTAAGGGTTTCCTCTACAGATGAACCAGGTTCATCTCCCCAAGCAACCATTGCACCTGTGTCTATGGTTAAACTCACAGGAGTGGGTGAAGAATCAACCACTCTTGTCCCCTTTCCCCTCACAATACTCCTAGCACTCTTGCTCTTTTTTTTTCTTTTTCATTTTTACCACCAACTTTTCCAGATTATGTAGTCTCAACACCTGCTATAGATCCTACTAATCTATTTTCCAAATTTGCAGTAACTTTAGAAATTGTCTCAGGAGAAACTTTAGAATAAGAAGATACTTGTAAGTTTTGGAAGAACCACTTTCTTCCCCCTGAGTAGCAGACTTAAAAAAATCTAGGTAGTTTAATACGGTCAGGAGTCTTGAACGTAACTGGTTCACTTGTAACAGACAAGTTCAAAAGAACTTTGGTATTTGGTAGGACTCTGCTCATGGTCCAAATATAGTTATTTCAAATTATGCAAAGTGCAGAAAACATACCGTGTTATCTTAATGAACCAGGTTCTTCACTGATAATTCTCTTGTATAAGTCTAAATTTGCTAAAATAGAGAAAATATCATTAGAGATTAATGAGTCATTTTAACACATGACACAAGAATATACTATGAAAAGTATAAGACTGAGCAAGATTTAATCTAATTATACACAATTTACAGACTTTCTAACCAAATTGTTTTTCCCAATTTTTTTCATATTTTTCGTTTAACCTTGAACTGGTCCTTTTAGGTGATCTTAATCATCCCTAATTCCAACCTGTTCCTCTCAAAGTGATCTCTACTTAAGGCTTTTGTGAAGGTTAGCAATTTGCTTGTCAGTAGCACAAAACTCCACAGTGATCAAGCTTTTCTCATAGTTATCCCTCAAAAAATGGTACCTAACATCTATGTGCTTAGTTCTCTTATGATGAACCAGGTTCTTTGTCATACTAATAGCACTAGTATTATCACAAAAAATAGGGATGCAACCAACATCAATTCCAAAGTTCAATAATTGATGTTTGATCCACATCAATTGAGCAAAACATGAAGCAACAACAACATACTCCGCTTCAGCAGTAGATAATGTTACTAAATTTTGCTTTTTAGTCCCATGACACAAGACATGAATCAAGGAAGTGTGCCATACCCAAGGTGCTCTTCCTATCCATAAGGAAACCTGCATAATCAACATCAACATGTCCCACTAGGTTAAAATTACTACCTTTTGGATACCAAAGGCAAAGGTCAGTAGTGCCTTTCAAGTATCTCAATATTCTCTTGACAGCAGTCAAGTAGGACTTCTTTGGATTTGCCTGAAATCGAGCACAAAGACCTATACTGAAAATAATGTCAGGTTTGCTAGCAGTAAGATACAAAAGTGAACCAATCATACCCCTATACAACTTCTGATCAACAGATGAACCAGGTTCATCTATGTCCAATTTTGTGGCTAATGCAATAAAAGTGTCTATTTCCTTTGATTCTTCCATTTTAAACTTCTTAATCAACTCTTTTGCAATCATACCCATAAGTTTTGCAAATTCCTGCTTAGTTTTTTAGTGGTTGCCCCAAAAATTATGTTATCAACATATATTTGTACTACAAGAAGATCCTTACCTTCTTCCCTCAAGAATAGAGTACTGTCATTTTTACCTCTTGTAGCCATGTTCAAGAATGAATTTGGATAGTCATTCATACCTTGCTCTAGGATCCTACTTGAGTCCATAAAGAGCCTTGTCTAACATGTTCCGGACACTCCTTGCTCTCAAACCCTGGAGGTTGTTTGACAATCACTTCTTCCTTAAAGTAGCTATTTAGGAAAGCACTTTTGACATCTATCTGGTGAAGAGTAAATTCCATGTGTGCTACAAAGGCTATGAGGAGTCTTATTGCTTCCAATCTTGCAACTATAGCAAAGGTCTCATCATAGTCTATGCCTTCCTCCTGGCTATAACCTTGAACCACCAATCTTGCCTTGTTCCTTGTAATAGTTACATCTTCATCAAGTTTGTTTCTGAAGACCCATTTAGTGCCAATTATTGATCTGTCCTTGGGTCTTAGAACCAGATGCCAAACTTGACTTCTTTCAAACTGATTGAGTTCATCTTGCATTTCATTCACCCAGTCTGCATCCTGCAAAGCCTAAGCAATATTAGTAGGTTCAATAAGAGATAAGAATGCATCAAAAGCACACAAATTCTTTAACTAAGATCTAGTTTCAATTCCAGAGGTTGGATTAGTAATTATGTTCTAAATGGGATGAGAACTTTGATACTTGTAAGGTTTCACAACCAACTGGTTTCTGTTTGATGTTTCTCCCATATTTTGTTGCTGAGGAACAGACTCATGGACAGGTTCCATTTGGGGATTAGATTCACTTCTTCGTTGTTCAGTTCCCCTTATCAGGTTGCCCTAGATGGAAGAACCTGTTCCATCACCTGTTCCTTCTTCTGGTGCAGCTTCATTTAACTTTTTTACCAGCCTAATAGCTTCATCTTCAAGTTCCTGTCTCTCAGAAAGAATGTTAGTTTCATCAAAAACTACATGTAGACTTTCTTCTACACACATAGTTCTTTTGTTGTACACGTTATAAGCTTTGCTGTGTGAAGAATATCCCAAGAATAATCCCTCATCACTTCTGGGATCATACTTAATTGGGGAGTCTTTGCCATTATTGCGCACAAAGCACTTGCATCAAATGCTCTAAGATGGGACATATTTAGATTTTTCCCTTTTAAGTGACTCATAAGTAATCTTCTTAAAAAGAGGTCTAGTCGTGCAACTATTTATGATGTAGCATGCAAATATTCAGCAAACTTAGCATTTCAAATTCAGTTCCATGATCAGACCTAATTGATGCAAGTTGATTACCTAATTGTTTCTGAGTTTTTCTAAGAAAAGAAGTAAACATGTCAAATGCTTCATCTTTAGATGTTAAAAATAATGTCCAAGTAAACCTAGAGTAATCATCAACAAGAACCATCACATATCTTTTACCACCTCTGCTTAATGTTCTCATTGGACCACAGAGATTCATATGGACCAGTTCCATCGTTCTGGTGGTGCTTAACACTTTCTTGCATTTAAAAGAGGATTTTATCTGCTTCCCCGTTGCACAAGCCTCACAAACTTTGTCTTCCTTGAAGATGTTAGGCAGCCCTATCACCAGATCCTTGGAGACTAATTTGTTGAGTTGACCTAGACTTGCATGTCCAAGTCTCTTGTGCCAAAGGAGGGGATCATTGTTGTTAGTTTGTATGATTCCACCAAACCGTAGAGTACTTGGTCCTCTACAAGATTCTACTGAGAATGCTGATAAAACAATATATAAATAAGGCAGAGAATTTTACATGAAATAATCCCACACAAGGGGATCAAAAAACCACGACCTACACCTGTAGGCTTTTAACTTCACTAACTTGTAAAGAACCAATTGCAAGCTACTTTGCAATGACTCCTATTGCAAAGGATTTACTCAACTAACTTGTGGTACTCTTACCACAAGTCACTTTGTGACTTCCTAGTTACAAAAGCTTTTTCTAACTTGTGATTCTCTCACCACAAGCCACTTTGTAATTCTACAATTACAAAGACTTTTGTTTATGACTAAATCTAGTCACAACATAAACTCAAGGAGTTTACGGATTTACAAGAGGATTCCTAATCAAACGCTTCTAGGTAAGCAGTTTAGGAGATACAATAAGTACAATAACATGGTTACAACTAGGACAACAACAGGCTATCTTTTAGGAACTGGTCCGTAGTTACGTTCAACCTTATTCTTCAAGCTTGTGAGGATTGATTTCTCTGTTTTTGCAAGAAGCTTGAATAAGAAACAGAAACCTTCAAGTGATGTTTTTTATAAAACTCATTGTAGGTACTTCTTGATCACATCACTTGAAATGTTGTGAGTACTTTGTTTGGTTAGAGAATGAGTGGGCGCTGGAGACAGTGTAGTGCGGCAAAAATAGTGTTGTCAGCCACTTCATTTCCAATTGTGTCCAATTGACTTTGTACTGCTATGAGGAAACCACAAGAGTATTAGGTCCTTGTGTGGGTTCCTAGCTCCCGAAGCTTTAGCAGTTCACCTTTAGCTGGAATCCGTTAAAGCTTGCACCAGTCCAAGTAGGTCAGGTTCCCTATCTGGTTCTTAAAAGTAAGTTTGTTAGATCATCAAAATACAAGAGTATTTAAAATATATCAATTGTCCAACACACTTAAGCAAGTGAGTTCATTTTTTGAAAGTGTGGACAAATCTACAATGTATGTATTGTTTACTCTTTTTTCCTGCAAAACAATCTTGTCAGTGGTAAGATTAATCACAAAACATTTGATAGAGGTGAATGCTACCTAGTTACCTCTATCACATAATTGTGATACACTGATTAGACTATACTTTAGGCCATCTATCAAGTAGACATTCTCAATAGAGTGAGAATCAGTCTTACCTACCTTTCCAACCCCAATTATCTCACATTTTTTCCCATTTCCAAAGGAGACATTACCTCCTTTGAGGTCCTTAAATGAAAGGAACTGGTTCTTGCTTGCTGTCATATGCTTTGAACAGCCACTATCCATGTACCATATTTGGTTGCCCCTTCACTTGGACCCGCAAAAGGAAATTAGGGGTTAGTCTTAGGAACCCAAACTAGTTTGGGTCCCTTTCTATAGGCAAAAGGGTGAATCAGATTCTTTTTAGCCCAACCTAGCAGTCTATTTTTCCCTTGAACAAATTCTTTATTCTTTTGACTAGCCTTTTATTTTGCAATACATTCACTTTTATAGTGACCAGTTTTACCACAGTGTGTGCAAATTATGTTCTCAGGAAGTGTGAAGTACTTGCTTTAGGTATCCCACTTAGGTGTAGGGGTCCCGTAGCCAAGTCCTCTCTTATTGCTACTATGGTATTCATGTAGCCATGAAAGTGCATCGGAGGACCTATTCCATTTACAGGTTCTGTCTAGCTCGTGCTTAACCTTGTTTAGGTCCTCCTTAAGGACACTTATCTGCTCATCTCTTTTGTACTACTCATCTTAATTTTTCCTACATTTTCTTCTAAAGTGAGTTGTGTGTGATCAACTTTTTTTTACCAGTTCCTAATTTCAATTTTAGATTTTCAAATCTAAGCTCTAGCAGAGTGGTGTCAAGTTCAAGAACCTGGTTCTTCAACTCAGTATTTTTACTATCACTTTCACTAGCCCTGAGTTCTAGATTCTTGCACTTAGCTTTCAAGATTACACATTCCTTAGACAGTTGTTCCTTTTTATTGTTTATGACCTCAGACTCATCAATGAAATCTAGCAGTAACTCAGATAGCCTTTCTTTAGACAAAAATTTAATCTTGTCTTTGAGATGAATCACACTTACCTCTTGTTCATCATCTGATTCTCCAATGGCCATAAGTACTTGTTCATCTCAATCTTCTTCTTCTGAATCCTCATCTGAGCTTTCTCCCCAAGCAGCAACCATAGAGTTCGTTGATCCTTTGTTCTTCTTGGGATGAACATATTCCTTTTTCCCTGTTTCTTCGTTCAGCTCTTTCCTTATTCCATTCAATTTCCCATACAGATTTTGATCATACGTCAGTCTTACCACATTTGTAATAGCCCTCGTTGGTCTGTTTTTCAGGGACCCTTGGTTTGTTGTAAGTTGCACCTCTTGAAGAACCCTTTCCTCTCATCAAATACTTATTGAAGTCCCTCGTGATCATATCCATTTCATATTCCTCTAGATCTTCACCTTCAGCGATTCTGAGAGCTAGGCTTCTTTCTTTCTTGGGAGCATACATCTTCATGGCTTGCCTTCTCAGTTCATAGGTAGTGAGATTTCCAAATAACTCATCCAACTTGAGAGTGGCAATGTTCCTCGATTCCTGAATAGCAGTGATTTTGCTTTCTCAAGTAACTGGCAAAACCCTTGTCAGAATTTTCTCAACCTTGTCTTCATCAAGGATAATCCTTCCAAGAGACTTAAGTTCATTTGTTAGTATTGTGAACCTTGTATACATCTCTTGGATAGTTTCTCCTTCCTTCATGGTGAAATTCTCATATTGAGAATACATCAGTGTTCCTCTTGATCTCTTTACTTGAGGAGTTCCTTCATGAGCCACTTGTAAAGTGTCCCAAATTTCCTTAGTAGTAGTGCAACTTTGAATTCTGTTGTACTCGTCTGGACCAAGTCCATACACAAGTCATTTCTTTGCCTTAGCATTCTTTTCCCACTTCTTCAATTCCTCACCCGTGCAGTTAGCTCTAGTCTTTGGCACATCCACTCCTTCAACATTCTTCTTCATAGTAGCTAGGGGACCATCAGTAACAATGTCCAGAGTTTAAATAGTCCTCTCCGATGATATGATCTATCATCCTATTTTCCACCAGGAGTATTACTGGCCATTAAAGAGTGGAGGCTTAGCAGTGGATTGTCCTTCCCAGTTTCCAGGTGGTGCACTAATCTTGATATGTTCCTAAGCTGTTAACATCTTCAAGGATAACCTGCTCTAATACCAATTTATGTTTTATACTTCAATACCACACAAGAGGGGGGTGATTTGTGTGGTATCTAATTTTTTGCTTAACCTGATTATGGAAGGACCTGGTTCTTCTATATGTTCCAACTACTACTGTTGCAGAATAATAAGTACAGAAATTAAAGAACACAGAGATTTTATGTGGAAAACACCTAGCTCAAAAGGTGAAAAAATCGCGACCTACCTTCCAGTAGGATTTTCCCAAACTCTCTACTAAAATCACTGAGCAAAAAATTGCATTTACAAAAACTCTTTTGTAAACTTAGGATTAACTCTAATCCCGTTGTAGCACACAGCCTCAACTATTGCGACAACTTCAATTTAACTCTAACTTGAAAACTCTGAGTACCTAATACAATTGCTTCTAGATAAAGCTGAAAGGTACAATATAAAACACCTACTACAATTGAACTAGAAATAAAGAAAGACACATAAAACTCTTTATGGAGTTGGTTCTTCAATCTGGTTCATGTAGCTTTAGGTTTGCACACTTGAATCACACACGAACTGGTTACAACAAGCCTTGCCATTTTGCTCTCAATTCACGTTTCACTTCTGCGTTTTTGTGCAACAACTGTAATGTGAGAACATCCTGCAATTTATAGAGTTAGTAGATGAAGAAATAACTAGAGTTCTGATGCAACTCTTCCTTGGTGGAAGAGTTCTAGTTGATCTCAACTTCTAACTCCTTCCATATCTTGGATAATGTTCTCTTTGAGTAAGGAGTCATTCTCCTTATCAATTATGCAACCTTTTCAATCAGGAGATATTAAATACACCAAGTTAAGCTTATCTCCTTCACGTGTATCCCACATGCTCGAATCTGCCCGTTTTTGTGCACCTGAGAGATGGACCTGGTTCATGCCTAAGCTTCCTTTGTCAATTTTCAAAACTAACCTTCACTTGGGCTAACAGGAAGTTTGGCAATCAACAAGCGTCAAGGTGCAACTATTGTAACACTCCTCAATGTGAAAGCTTGCATCACGTCTTCATTGATAGTGAGGCTGCTAGAGAATTATGGGAATTCTTTGGAAATCCTCTGGGAATCCGGCATCACTCTAGTTCCACTAGTAGTATTCTCACTCAATGGTGGCAGAGGAAATCAAAGAATATGGTCTATAAGATTACCTTTCACATCCTCCCTATCACTATCTGCTAGGAACTGTGGAGAAGCTATACCTCTTGCAAGTTAGGAGAAGGAAAGAAATTTGTCTGGTACAAGATGAAGTCGTAGATTATTTGGAATACTAATGTTGCGATAAACAGGAAATATCCCTCTATTAAGACTCATACTCACCGGTATAGAAATTTTGAGATGATTGAGCATCTAAAACCTATCCCTATATTGAAAAGTGTGCTATGGGAAATGCCTCCCCATGGTAAATTGAAATTGAATACGGGTGGAAGTTTTAACACCCAAAATGGGAAAGCAGGGATTGGAGGGATTCTTAGAGATGAAGATGGACGCTTTGTCATTGCATTCTCGATTCCTATTCTCCGTAATAGCAGTAGTGAAGCAGAATTGAAGGCTATCAAATTTGGATGTGATTGGTGCAAAAACAAAGGAATTTCGAACTTTATTGTGGAAATTGACTCGAGGGTGATCTGTGACACGCTCCAAAGCAAAAAACTGAGCAACAACAAGCTTAAAAAAGAGGCCGAGGAGTTAATTGATAATCTGGAAATGAGCAATGCAACTACTAACCACTGCCTTCGTGAAGCAAATCAGGTGGTAGATTGGTTCGCTAAGGAGGCCACCACATCCAATGAAGGCATCATCCATACTGATTTCCGTCAGCTTCCAAAGGCGGCCAAGGGGCCTTTTTTCATGGATATGTGACAAGTTCCTTCTTTTAGAATTAGATATGAAAAATCCAATTTTTTTAAGTTAATTCAGTGTATAGTGAGAGAAAATGGTCTAATATATATTTTTGCCCATAGACTCTTCCTTTCTCAATGTAGAAAGGTATCCAAGAGGTAAGGTTTATGTCCTCCTCGGTGTACTCTTTTTGTTTATATAATAGACAAGGTAGGGATCTAGCCAAACTCCCCAACACCACGGAAGATGAAAACCTGGGTGATTGGCTTTTATTAAAAAAAATGCTATATTACAACATTTTTCTTATGGTAAACTTATATACGGTTTCTTGAAAGGGCAAAGAATAGGAAGGTCAAAAGAAAGCTACTGTGATTGTTTCCTCCTTCTTCTTCTTGTTCTTGTTATTATTATTATTATTATTATTATTATTATTATTATTATTATTATTATTACAACGACTTTTTATTATAGTAAGAAGAAAGCAAATCTATTTTTTGTCAAATCACATGCTACTAGAACATATACTATACAGTTGTTGTTATAGCTATCATTTCTCCGTGATTTTTCAGTTTCAACATTCTTCTTTTTTCATGTCACGATTCAGATTTCCCACCCTCGGGAATCGTGATGACACATACTAATGTGAGATGGGCAAACCAATTATTGAACAAATTACCTTTATCCATTTTTATACCCTTTTAGCATTTATAAAGCAAATTTGTGAAAAACAGCGGAAATTTTATTAAGCGAAAGAAATGTAGTAAAATATCTGAAATATGAATCTAATACAACTTTCTAAACCTTAATCACCCAGAACTGGTCTCACAGTACCACAGACGATCTAAGAGTGTTAAATACAAAGTCTGAAAATAAAGATACACAGTTTCCGAATCAAAGAAATGAAACAGGAAATAAAGGATAGAGGAGACGTCATGGCCTGCGGACGCCTGCAAGTCTACCTTGGATCTCCGCGTGGACTGAAGGTAGCCACCCAAATGCTATGGTCCAAGAGCTGCTCCGGGATTTACACATAGTACAAAGTGTAGTATCAGCACAACCGACCTCATGTGCTGGTAAGTGCTTAGCCTAACCTCGACGAAGTAGTGACGAGGCTAGGACCAGACTACCAAATGAACATGTGCAGTTATATAATATACAGGGAAAAATAAAACAGGAACAAACAAGTAAGGATGGGAGGGGGTACATGCTGTGGGGGTGTATCAATATCAACAGTAAATCAAGAGTAATGGTGTAAGGATAATTTAGAATTCACGGCAAAACAATAAGAAACTTGTATCTAATCTATAAACACTTTGTATCAACAATTGTTGTGGCGCACAACCCGATCCCAATATATAACAACACTATTGCGGTGTGCAACCTGATTCATATCGTTTATCACTGTTGCGGCGTGCAATCCGATCCACCTATATTATTGTTGCGGTGTGCAACCCGATCCACATATATCATTGTTGCGGCGTGCAACCCGATCCATATCATTTATCACTGTTGCGATGTGCAACCCGATCCATATATATCATTGTTGCGACATGCAACCCGATCCACATATATCATTGTTTCAGCGTGCAACCCGATCCACATATAATATTGTTGCGGCATGCAACCCGATCCACATATACAATCAACAACAATCATAACAAGAGTCTCAGCAAGGGATCAATAAAGAACTACACTATCCCGGCAAGGGAATTGACAGTATAAGTAACTACGTCCCGGCAAGGGAGAAACAATTATAACCAAACTTGTTCCAACATCTAACTACCTCAGCTAACACTAATACTCAATCATAAGTAATTCCCACAAGAACAATCATAATCCTTGCTCAATACAAAGAATCATCAATTTAAGTATCCGTAGTATTATTCAAGAACACAATAAATCACAATTTAAGACTCACGGTCATGCTCGACACCAATGAATAGATACTCATCACCATGCCTATACGTCGTACTCAACAAGAAACAAGTAGCAAATAGGACACAACTCCTAATCCCTCAAGCTAAGGTTAGACCAAACACTTAGCTCGATGCCACGAACACAATTCACGTCTCAACTATCGCTTTACCCCTTGATTCCACCACCAATTCGCTCGAATCTAGCCACAGGTTACTTAATTACATCAATAAACGCTAAATAAATCAACCCCAATGCATGAAAATGAGTTTTCCAAAGTTTTACCAAAAAGGTCAAAAATCGCCCCCAGACCCACATGGACAAAACCCGAGGTTCGAACCAAAACTCGATTACCCATTCCCCCATGAACCCAAATATATAATTTATTTCAAAATCGGACCTCAAATCGAAGTCCAAATCCCCAATTTTTGAAAAACCTAGGTTCTACCCAAAACACCCAATTTTCCCCATGAAAATCATTGGTTTTGAGTTAAAATCATGTTAAAAGATATTAATAATTGAAGGAAACGAGTTAACATTGACTTACAATCGATTTGGAAGATGAGTTGTTCTTGAAAAATCGCCCTACGGAGTTTGTGTTTTAAAAAGATGTGAAAATGGTTGATTTTCGGCTAAGTATAAAAAGTTGCAGGTATGGAAATTGCGAACAGGGTTTGCAATTGCGAACCCCGACCCCTGCTATGTTCGCATTTGCGATAGGGGTTTTCGCATTTGCGAGGTGGGAAATGTGAAGGATGCATCGTAATTGCGACAACTGGCTTAAAGGGAGGGAATCGCATTTGCGATAGAATCCTTGCAATTGCGAGGATAGGCTTGCCTGGGCCTCTTCGCATTTGCAAGCCAGGCTTCACAAATGCGAAGCCTGCAGGTCTGCAATGCCACAGCTGAAAATATGCAATTTTTCCAAGTCTAGAATACACCTCGTGTCCTATCCAAAACTCACACGAGCCCTCAGGGCTCCAAACCAAATATGCACACCAACCTAAAAATATCATACGGACTCGTTCGTGCATTCAAATCACTAAAATAACATCAACAACTATGAATTCAACATCAAAATCATTAAATTTTCTCAAGAAATTCAAATTACTAATTTTCTGAAAAATGATCCGATTCACGTTGTTTCAAGTCCATTTTTTATAATTTCACGGACTTATCTTAAATCACATATAAGAATTGTACCGGGTGCCGGAACCAAAACACGGGCCGGATACCATCGAGTTCTAATCACAATTCATTTCTAAATCTCCTAAATAATTTCAGAAAATAATTTTCTTTAAAAATTCATTTATCGGGCTTGGGACCTCGGAATTCGATTTCGGGTATACGCCCAAGTCCCATATTTTTCTACGGACCCTCCGGGACCGTCCAATCATGGGTCCGGGTCCGTTTACCCAAAATGTTGACCGAAGTCAATTTAATTCATTTTATAATCAAAATTTACCAATTTTCACATATTAGCTTTCTAGCTACCCGCTCGGACTGCGCACGCAAATCGAGGTGAGATAGAAAGAGGTTTTTAAGGCTTTGGTAACGCATAATTCATTTTAAAAATAGGTAATGACCTTTTGGGTCATCACATCTCATAACACGTGCACTCTCATAAATACTTGTCCCAATCAATAGCGGAATCAGAAATTCTAACAAATAGAGTCTAGAAAATGCAAGAGTGTCACACCTTATATATATTCGAACTGCGGTTTAAAGCATTCTTTGAACCACTTATGTCGCGTCAAGAGGATTTAATATTTTATATATATACGGAAAAAGTTTTTATTACCCTATGTGGGCATTGCAGCAACCTTTCCTTTTTAAGCACTAGACCTCCACTTCATGGCCAATGCTTTGATCACCAACCCACTCTTGAGGTAATTTTTTTTTTTTGACAATCCGCTAGGAAAACGCCTAGGGTTAGTTTTTATTAATAAAAGAAAAGAAAAATACAACAATTGGGAAAAGTACAAATAAGGGGGACAATAGCACCGGTCCTGTTGCCCATATACCTTGGCTATATAATCACTCCTCTGCACCTCACATTGCCTTATGATGACAGCCTCATGTAGAGGATTCATGGTGTAGCTGCCGGCAAAGTCTCACGAGGGCATATAATCTCATAGCCGTGTGGATATTTTTCCAGAGGCATCGGACCAAGGCAACACAAACCGGGCTAAACCTTACCTTACTAATCTTCAGGTAATTAATTAGGTCACATTATGCTTTTTATTTTTTTTAAATTTCTGATTTAATCAGTTTTTCGAAGGGAGCCTTGAAATAACAGTAAAGTTATCTCCGTGTGACGTATAAGTCGTGGATTCGAGCTGTGAAAACAACCGCTAATGCTTGCAGTAGTGTAGGATATCTATATTATACCCCTTCCCGCACCCTAACACAAGATACCTTATGCACCTGACTGTCCGATCCTTTTTTGTTAATTTAGTTTCATAAACAATTGTTGTTTATTTCTTTCATTTTTGAGCAACAGGGTTTGTGTAGTGAGTTCAAGAAGAGTCAGTCTTCAACCTCTGCTTCATCAAGTTCTACTACTGTTCTAGTATCAATCCATTTCTCCAAAGGCACCCTTTGTTGTAAAACGTATGATTTTTTTATATTCTTTTGATTATTTTGTGACGCAATAATTATAAGCTAATGGAAATACTTATATTATCTTCTTTTTATTTTGAAGAAACACAGGCTTCCATCTGCCTACAATCGGTTCATGAAGTAAATATCATCAGTTCTATTTTATTTTTTTCCAATAATTATTTGCCTATTTAGCTATTTAAGGAGCAACTGTAATGTTACACCCCAAGTTTTCATACGTGAGAGTACGTCGTAAGTCATTGATGTAAGCTCGGAAATGAGATTATATTTGGAAGCAAATAAAGTAAGTTAATCATGTTACCTTGGAGGTTACAAATATTTAAGATCATGAATAACGAGTACCAAGAGGGTTGGAAATCTTAGAAGCTAAACCAATTGAAGAAAATAAGTTTCGTCGAAAGTCGACAAGTTTCGAATGTTATAACATGTACTTTGGGGTGAGACTAGGGTTATTAACATGATAAGGAGGTTATTCTATGAGTTATTTTAGTCGTATGATATTCATTTTCTACATTTTGAAGGCAAGCAAGTTGTGGAACAAGAGTTGGCAAAGGTCATCACAAGTTACATTCATAAATTTGCTGAAATTTAGGTCAAATGTATCTGAGAATTTCTCCAAATACACTTGGAATCATGGGGTGTTCTACCTACCAAATTGAAGATCTACGAGTTTAGTTTTAACGCATTAAACCGTTCGTCAATACGACCTTGGAATAGAGAGATATTCGTGTTTTCGCGAGACTGCGCAAGCAGCTCCCAATGGGACCCACTTAGGCGGTGGTTGACCTACTTCAATTTATAAACGATTTGGACGCCTATTTTTGCTCATTTTTCAACTAATATTCGTCTCCAAACTTCTCCTAACCCTCCTAAACATATACCACAAGGGTTTGAAGTGATTCCAAAGTGATTACACCATATTTCAACATCAAAACTTAGTTCTAGTGAAGAACAACACCTCTTTGAGGTTGTGTTGTCATTGAGGATTGTTGTGGGCTGTATTTGGATGAAATTCCAAGTTGTTGCTGCTGTCTAAGGTGAGTATAACAACCTACTAATTGTGCTTAAGCTTGCTTGTATGTTGGTTAAGTTGTTAGGATGATAAACTATAAGATAATACTTGGACTAGCTTAAGTCACTTCTATGGTGTTGTATTGCTATTAAGGGTTGTTGTAAAATGAATATAACTTGGATTTTGACTTGAAGTTACTGTAGGAGGTATGTATATTGTGTTCTTGCTTGTGCCTAAGGTTATCTTGATATTGATTAAGTTAAATGGATGGGCTAGACCTGAACTAGTGAATAAAGTTGCTAGTTGGGGATAGTTGAAGTTGTGGATTATTTTCGTTGTTATAAATATATGGTATAAGGCTGGAATCATTGATTAATGACTTTATTATCATGTTAATGATACTTATATGTTGACGTAAGAAGTCTATAAGGATTGATAAGGGGTATACAGATTCCAATCGGAGCTTGCCGCTCGTCGTAATGTAGTTGTGACTTGTTGTTGTTATATGGTGTCTTGATATTGATAATTATGTATTGATGGATTGCTCTGGTCATTGTTGCTGGTAAATGGTATTGGAGGAGGCCCTTGTTATAAGGGAGATGCTGCCCAAATTTACGTAAACGAGCTACTAGCTTAAGTTATAGACTTAGCCTTTGCTCAACACTGATTTTTTGAATCTCCTTATACTATGATAGATTGAGTTGACTTGTTTGAAGAGTTCCTTGGAAGGGATTAAGGACTCAGCGGGTTTAAGGTATGTTAAGGCACTTTCTTCTTTCTTTTGGCATGATCTAAAATGAAATGAACATAAACGATACGCTATTTCATAATGACTCTACTCCTAGCAACTAAGGTTGTCCATGTTGTTCTTTCCTTATAAAATTATTCTAAACAAGTGTGTATGATCCTTAAATCCTACTAAGGTTCATATTGATGGTAGGGATGTCCATAATGTTCTTAAGTCACTCCAAAAGGTTTAGAAGATGATTCCATGAGTCTAGCATGCATTATATATAGTATCTATTTTACTCTACCGAGCCGCGCTATAGTCGGCCGGGTACGGCACCTATTGTGCAACCACTGATCAGTTGGGTTTACCGAGCTCCACGTGGCCGGGTACGATTCTACCGAACCTTATGATGGTCGGGTACGCTTTTACCGAGTCCTCTTTGAGGCCGGGTACGATATGATGATGATGATGCCCACAGAGGCGAATGTTTTAAAAAGTTTATGTATATATATGTATTATGCATTTCATATCAGTAACCCCCAGAGGCACTCTGATGTTACAGGTTGTATCTCCTCTATCTCTCTCTTTACATTACTGTTCTTGTTTATGCTTTCCTGCCTAACATACTCGGTACTTTATTCGTACTGACGTGGTAACTACATGTACTCGTTCATAATTAATAAAATTAATAATCTGAAAAATGATGCATTTAATTAGAGGCGGAGCTAGGATTTGAAGTTTATGGATTAAGAATTATATTGGTTTTAAGTTACTGGGTTCTAAATTAATAATTTGATGACAAATATATAGTTCTAAACAAAAGCTATTGGTTCGGCCGATCGAACTCGTAACCGGCACTGCTGCTCCGCCTCTGAATTTAACATGCTACAACATGGAGTATTAAATTGTGTAGACCTATCGATAGTGTAAAAGTTATTTACACTATCCGTGTATATATGGTGAAATATATTTGTTAACTTTAATTTTATTTGTAACTGTTATTATAAAAATCAAAATATGGTGGATGTCTACTCTTCCTCCATGATCTTTCTCTCAAATGATTAATGACATATTCAATGACCTATTTTCTATGTTCAATGACATATTTCATGACATATTTTCTTCACTTTTTATGCCTATATAAAGGCCTTGTAATAGATAGGAAAATACACACAATTGAAGAAGAAAATCTCTTCCTTCTCTCTATCTCTATTTCTTGTTCATGTTTTACTAAATTGCTTTTATTTCATAACACGTTATCAGCACGAGTCTCTAACCAATTGTATATATACCTACAAAAAATTTCCTACATCCGAAAAAATTACAATTAGAAGCTATACATATCATCACATGGTTAAATGTAAAGAGAAACTACATATGGTAAGTAATGAAATGTAAGAAGGTATGATTATCTTATACTTGTCATTCCTTTAAAATCTCATATGCACACAACTTCGTACTACACCTGTATTGCATAAGCACATATTAATATTACATCTTTTATATCACATGAATGGAATAAAATTTTCGAAGTTCTATATGTGAAAATCATAGTAGCAGTTAATTGTTGATATGATGCATGTCATGGTAACCAAGGATATTTTATATAAATTATCCTATGCGTATTTATGTGTTAACTATCTTCAATCTGTCTTGCCGCTTTAAACATTTTCTTTTACTTGGATGAATATTTTTTTCCTTTTGGATTTTTACACTTGCATATAGCACCAAAAAAAAAAGGAATAAAAAATAAAATAAAATTGGTCATTGTGATTAAAAGCATAAATCATCTTGAAGAAAACAAGAAATACTTCACATCTTTATCTAGGTTGATTAATTACTTCTTTGAAGTTTGGAAAACAAACCAGCTATTGAGAAAGTATACTTCATAATTTATGGTCGTATCATTTGAAAGCAAACAATGATTAGTATGACTACTAGAAGAGGTATTTTTGAGTATCCATGACCTACTTGATGCTTGCTACTGACTTACCATTTTTAAGTATTTTATATGAATGATGCACAAGCTACAACTGGTAAGTTGTGACCTATAATGTCACTTTTCAGGTAATATAAATGTTGAATTTATGTATTAGTACTATATATATGTATTGTTACCTATATGGTGTACTTTTGATAAATTTATTCACTAATTGCTTGGTTGAATTGAGTGAAGGAAAGTCATGGCATTTAATCAAATCCAATAGGTAGGGTATACCCCGAAAACAACAATAATTTTGAGAGAGACTCAATAAATATTATGACAATGATTTTATGATCCTTTCAAACTCTAATAGAATTTAAAAGAAATAGTCTGACTACAAACGGTTGTATTTCATATAGATGCTACAAATGATTAATAAAACTTTACGCTGATTTGAGATTTGTACACTTATTTAACAAAGCAAATTTGATTTGCTAAGATGCAAATTAGTTGTGTATAACTTTCTTGGCATGTGATTGAAATTAAGTCTTGAGAATGAATCTCAATATTGTTTAGCCTATTATGCCATTGATTGAGGGTAAGACATCGAGATTAAGTCCTGATGCTCCATAATGATAAAAGTTGGGTTTGAGTCCCAATTTATTATGACCTAACATGCCTTTATATTAGTAAGATATTGGGTTTGAGTCCCAATGTACCATATTTATGATATAATGATGACTAAAGAAAAATAATATATTTTTCATGAAAAGGCATGAAAATTGTCCCACTTGATTTGCTACATTCTTGAAGTAAATGTGATAGCAGTGCATAATAAGTCTAAATGAAGACAAGTGGTTGAACAATGAACGAGAGCGTTCCAAATAATAATAATCATCACAATGATTATAAAAGGAGAACAACAAGGGTTCCTAAAGGTGAAGGCAATGTTTATCATCAAATTGGTATGAAGCACATCGCTGATTATGATCCATTCCTTGAAGAGAATGTGACTTGTGATAAGCATTGAGAATGCAGACCCATTCCTAAAGGTGAATGTGGTAATATGTGATAAAAGTAATGAATAAAGACATGCAAGACATGATTGGATGAGTACCACACAACTCACCTTTGAGGGAGGTTTGAATGAAATAAAGAGAACAAATATTATTGTGTGGTTACATGAATATGTCATTGATCTCGTACATGTGATACGCCAAAATATTTTGGTATACCTTATAAAAAAATTATTAAAGGCAAAATTAAAGCAAGAAATAATTTTGCTTATGATAATTTTAACCATGACAATTTATTATGATATAAGTTTCTCCGTAAAGGAGACATTTACCATATGAATGGTATGATAAAAGATCTTGTAGTACAAAAGTTGTTAAGAGCTCCGAAAAAACGAATTTGTTACTACCCAGATGAATAAAATTATTCATGACATTGATATTGTAAAGCCTCAAAAGAAACTTTTTGAATTTCAGATGTATAAGTCAAAGTGGTTGTCAAATTGAGACTATAAATGAAATGAAGATTGAATATCTTCATATTTCTATAATCATACCGGGTAAATATAAAAGGTTACCCGATTTTCTTCCTATTTGTACTACACAAATATAAGCATGATGATGGAATCATATGCCACAAGTAAACTAGAGGTTTACTAAAACAAATATTAATTGGCATGACCGGTTGACCATCTCGGTTCAATTATGATGCGGAAAATTAATTAAGAATTACATTGACATATATTGAAGAATAGAAGATTCTTCAAGAATTCTCTTGTGCTGCTTATTCTCATGATATACCAGTTAAGGTTGGGATTGAAACCCTTGATTTTTGGAACGAATAAAAGGTGATAAATATATGGGCCCAGTCACCTGCCATGTGGACCGTTTACTAATATATGATTTTTAATAGATGCATCTATTCTATGGTCACATGTGCATTTGTTATCAACTTGCAGTTTGACTTTTGCAAGATTGCTTGCTCAAATTATTAGAGCACGGTTCCAGAATATAAATTATGATGATTTATCTTGATAATACTGGTTTAAATCCAAGTTGATTTAGCAGAAATTGTATGCCTCCAATTATAGCTAAATCATTGGTTATGAGAACAAAACTCCCAAAAATGAAATTTGGTATGAGATTTATTATTTAATATACAACAACACTTGTACGCATCTAGCCAAGTTATAAAAATTTCTCCCTATCACAATCGGTTCAGGGTCAGGAACCAAATAATTTCTATATAGAAATATGGATGTGCTATATGAATTAATTATGCCACCAAAATGCACAAAGATGAGTTCCCAAAGATGGTTGGGAAATGTGTTGGTGATTCCAACATTAGGGGGAGAAAATGGGCAGCTGAGAAAGTGATACGTGAAATGAATTATTATGAATACATATAGATCCTCGCACAAGAAAATATAAACTTGAAGTTCAAGTGATAATTCATTTACAAATTAATTGCCAGACGCATTTGCTGACCCAAAGCTAAATGTCATATTTCAGCTGCTAATGCTCCAAATAGAATAAAGTCCATGAGGGACAGAGTCTATGGCACGCATGAAGTGTAACAGACCAATCGGTTCCAAAGATAAAACTCCTTGAAGAAGGAGAGGGGCAAATATTCAAAATGGTCATAATAAGGAGGCAAGTGCCCTAGAAGAGCACCACGACATAACACTTCATAAGACCTCATAGGAGATGCTCAAGTACCTGAAAATAATGAAATAAAGAGATCTCAATAAGTTATGTCGTTATTGGGTAATAATGGAACCGACATAAAATGATTGTCGACAATATTGTTAATATAATGTAGCGCTCAATATGATTAATATTGACGAGGATCTTGAGATCAAATCTATCATGAAATTTGGACGGATAAAAGATTGGCCAAATAAAAAAATACGCAATGAAATTGACTTCACTTGAAAAATGTGAAGTCAGACGGATAGTCCAACACCTGAAAGTATAAAGTCAATTGAGGTATAAATGTGTTCTTGTGCGAAAGGTTCAAGTCGATAGACATAAAGACGACTTGTGGCACAAGAAAATTAGTAAATATCCTCACATTGATTATATGGAGACATGTTCTCTTATAGTGGATATAGTCACTTCAGGTTTTAATCTGGCAATATATGAAAAACTTGATATGCGTATAGTGGATATCATTGAAAGATTTAAATTGTCTTGGAGCATATTAAGGTTTCCAAGAAATTTATTAAATAAAGCTTCAAAAATCCTTATACGGATTGAAACAATCAGGGCGCATGTGGTATAATCGCCCGAGAGAGTACTTGTTGAAAGAAGGGTATAAGAATAATTCAATTTGTACTTGTGTCCTTATAAAAGGATATGGATTTGAATTTGTTATAATCGCCATGTATGTTGATGATTCAAATATCATTAGAACTCCCGGAGAGCTTCCTAAAGCAGTAGACTATTTAAAGAAAGAATTTGAAATGAAAGATCTTGGAAAGACAAAATTTTGTCTTGGTCTACAAATTGAATATATGAAAGATAGAATTTTTGTCCTTCAATCAGCATACACTAAAAAGATTTTAAAGAGCTTCTATGTGGATAAAGCACATCCATTAAGTACCCCGATGATTGCGAGATTACTCGATATAAATAAAGATCCACTCCGACCTCATGAAAATAATGAAGAGCTTCTTGGTCCTAAAGTACCATATCTTAATGCAATTGGTGCACTAATATATCTTGCTAACACTACAAGGCATGCCATAACTTTTTCAGTTAATGTCTTAACAAGATATAGCTCTGCTTAAGGAGAAATTGGTATAAAATCAAGCACACATTGCGTTATCTAAGGGGGATTACCGATGTGGGCTTATTTTATGGCAATGATTGCAATACCGATCTTGTTGGTTATGTCGATGTGGAGTATTTATCTGACACACACAAGGCTTGATCTCAAACATGTTATGTGTTTACATGTGTGGCACTGTCATATCTTGGCGATCGACTAAGCAATCAATCGTGGCTACTTCTTCTAATCATGCTGAGATAATTGCTATTCATGAAGCAAGTCGAGAATGTGTATGGTTGAGGTCTACTATACATCTTATTCGAGACAAATGTGGTTTGAAGTGTGATAAACTACCCACAGTTTTGTATGAAGAAAATACAACATGCATAGCCCAATTAAAGGGAGGATTCATAAAGGAGTTAGGACAAAGCACATTTCACCTAAATTATTGTTCACACATGATCTTCAAAAGAATGGTGATATTAATGTGCAACGGATCCGTTCAAGTGATAATATGGCTGATTTGTTCACCAAATATCTACCGGCGTCAACCTTCAAGAAACTAGTGTACAAGATTGGGATACGAAGGCTCAACGATGTGAACTGATGATCTCATCAGGGGGAGTTAATACGCGTTGTACTCTTTTTCCCTTACAAGGTTTTGTCCCATTGGGTTTTCCTTGCAAGGTTCTTAACGAGGCAACCAAAAGGCGTATTTCTAAATATGTGTACTCTTTTTCCTACATTAAGATTTTTTTTAATAAGGTTTTAACGAGGCACATTGTTTATGGACATCCAAGGGGGAGTGTTATGATAAAAATTAAAATATGGTGGATGTCTACTCTTCCTCCATGATCTTTCTCTCAAATGGTTAATGACATATTCAATGACATATTTTCTATGTTCAATGACATATTTCATGACATATTTTCTTCACTTTTCATGCCTATATAAAGGCCTTGTAATAGATAGAAAAATACACACAATTGAAGAAGAAAATCTCTTCCTTCTCTCTATCTCTATTTCTTGTTCATGTTTTACTAAATTGCTTTTATTTCATAACAGTAACCACTTTGTAACAATTTTCTAACAAAAATGTTGGTACGTAGTGGGCTAGGTGCATTCCTAATGGTGCCGCAAACGGGTCCTTGCCCGATACCACCAAGAATGCAAGAGTTCTTTCTAATTCCTCTTTGTTTTGTTAATAATTTTTCTTTTTTATTTGAAAAATTAACTTAAATAGTCGGGAAATATTTCCGATCGAAATCGTTCGGAAATAAGAGTATTTGATCGCACAAGTCAACAAAAGTGCCTGTCAACAAAAAAAATAAACTTTTCGACCGATTTCGGTCGAAAAATTTGTCAAATATTTGGTCAAACTTGCATATAATGTAAAAAATAATTATTTATTAAAATATTTCAAAATTTCCGACCGAACTGGTCAAAATTTTGGCCAACCTTGTAATATAATGTACAAAAAAAATTATTTATTAAAAAATTTCCAAATTGCCGATAGAATTCGGTCGGAAATTTTGACTTTTTTGTTTCCCGCACAAGATAAAAAATCGAAATAATTATAACTCAATATTTCCGACCGAATTCGGTTGGAAAAGTGCTCAAATATTTGGTCAACCTTGTACATAATGTACAAAAATAATTATTTATTAAAAAATTTCTAAGCTTCCGACCGAATTCGATCGGAAAGTATGAATTTTTTTGTTTATATATATAATTAACCAACCAAAATAATTATAATTGAATATTTCCGACCAAATTCGGTTGGAAAAATGCTTATATACAAATTAAAATATAAATTTAATAATACTGTGTGTGTAAATAATAAAGAGGTTTTAAATAAACAGTATTTAATATAACTTATATATATAAGCTATATTCTATATACTATATATATATATATGCTATACTATACTATATATATTATCCACACTACTAAAAACAGTTGTTTACCGACGCAGCAGTACCGACGGACCTTTTTCTGTCGCTTATAGTAATTAGTAAGTGTATTAGTTGTAATTAGCTTATAGATTGACATTACACTAAGTATAAGTGGCTTGGCCGATGATTTATTCTAAATTTGTAATCACACTACCTAAATGTATAGTGTGTGTGTGTGTGTGTGTATATACATATACATCTTAATATAGTTAATGTTATATCGAATATCGCTTATATACTATACACTTAGTATACATATAATACTATAATATATATATATATATATGTATGTCACAAACCGAATTTCCCACCGTCGGGAGTTGTGATGGCGCCTACTAATGTGAGCTAGGCAAGCCAATCATTTAACTACTTATTTCATTACTCAATTATTTCTTTAAAACAAATATAAGACGATAACGTGAAAGCAGCGGAACTTTAAATAATTAAGCGGAAGATAACAATTAATTATCTGAAATCTACATCTATTACAACTCTTAAAACCTAAAGCACCCAAAATCGGGTGTCATAGTGTCACAGACGGTCTAAGATTTACTACATACAAAGTCTGAAGAAAATGACAATATACTATTTCTGAATAAAAGGAAAATGAAACAGGAAATAGGAATAGAGGAGATGCCAGGGCCTGCGGACGCCTGCAGGTCTACCTTGGATCTCCGCGTAGACTTAAGGTATCCTCCATACTACGGTCCAAAATCTGCTCCGGGATCTGCACATAATGCAGAGTGTAGTATCAGCACAACCGACCCCATTTGCTGGTAAGTGTCTAGCCTAACCTCGGCGAAGTAGTGACGAGGCTAGGACCAGACTACCAAATAACCTGTGCAGTTCAAATACATATACATCAGAAAGAAATACAGAAATAACCAAGTCAATATGGGAGGGGGAGCATGTTGTAGGGGAGATAACAATTCCGAATAGAAAGACATCAAGTAATGAAAGAAACAATATAACTCGGATATCAACAAAGAATCAGAAATCAACAAATGCACAGCATCACCCTTCGTGCTTTTACTCTCGTCCTCACCAAAGCAATCATATAATAAAAATGGACACGGCATCACCCTTCGTGCTTTTACTCTCTTTCCTCACCATATAATCAATATAATCGACACGGAATGGTACATCGTGCGGCATGACATCACCCTTTATGCTTTACACTCTTTCCTCACAAAACAAATAATGCACGGCATCACCCTTCGTGCTTTAACTCTCTTCCTCACCCATACAACAATCACAAATAATAGAGCAAGGGAACAAATGAAATTTACAATAAAATTCCAGCAAAGGAACAACAATTCAACAATTTAATCCCGGTAAGAGAACAACATCAATAACATTAACATCCCGGCAAGGGAGATAACAAATAAATCAACAATAGCCTGGTAAGGGTGACAACATAATGATCTCTTCTTTTTCTCACTTTTGCTTCACTATTCACTTCACAACTCAATCCAATGCCCTAGAGGTTCATTTATCACTTATACTTTCACAATTCGTTACACGACTTGAGTCAACGCTCCTCAAGGTTCATAGATCACAATTCCTTCCACAAACTTTATACCACAAATAGAAACTACCACCAAGGCATGAAAGATACAACGAAGTCACGATAATCACAATATAAATACTCACGGGCATGCTAGACACCAACGTATAGATACTCGTCACCATGCCTATACGTTATACTCAACAATTATCACATAGCAAATAGGACTCAACTCCTAATCCCTCAAGCTAAGGTTAGACCAAACACTTACCTCGATGCCACGAACACAATTCACGATTCATTATAGCTTTACCCCTTGATTCCACCACCAATTCGCTCGTATCTAGTCGCAAGTTACTTAATTTCATCAATAAACGCTAAATGAATCAACCCCAATGCATCAAAATGAGTTTTCTAAAGTTTTACCCAAAGAGTTAAAAATTGCCCCGGAACCCACATGGTCAAAACCCGAGGTTCGAACCAAAATCCGATTACTCATTCCTCCACGAACCCAAATATATAATTTGTCTTGAAATCGGACCTCAAATCGAGGTCCAAATCCCCCATTTTTGAAAAAAACCTAGGTTCTACCCAAAACACCCAATTTCCTCCATGAAAACCTTTGATTTTAAGTTGAAATCATGTTAAAAGATGTTAATGATTGAAGGAAATGAGTTAAAATAAACTTACAATCGATTTGGAATAAGAGTTGTTCTTGAAAAATCGCCCAAAGGAGTTTGTGTTTTGAAAAGATGTGAAAAAATGGATTTAAAATCGTTTAAGTCTAAACTTGCAGGTCGCAGGTATGAGAAATGCGAACAGGGATTCGCAATTGCGAACTCCGATCTCTGCTAAGTTGGGAAATGCAAAACAGGGTTCGCATTTGTGAACCCTTCAAGAAAGATGGACTTTCGCATCTGCGAAAGGGACCCTCGCATTTGCGAGTTGGAAATTGCGAGAGGGGAGTCACAATTGCGACTCAAGGCCGAAACAGGATTAATCGCATTTGCGATCAAAGCCTCGCATTTGTGAGCAAGACAGGCCTGGGCTGGTTTTGCATTTGTGATCCAGCTTTCGCATTTGCAAGCTTGCATTTGCAAGCCCGCATGCCTAATCATACCAGCAAAATTTCTGCAACTTTCTAAGTCTAAAAATCCACCCCGTGGCCATTTTAAAACTCACTCGAGCCCTCGGGGCTCCAAACAAAATACATACACAACCTCAAAAATATCCTATAGACTTATTCGTGTACTCAAATCACCAAAATAACATCTTGAACATCGAACTTTACCTCAAGATCAATGAAATTTCTCAAAACTCCTTTAAACATCAAATTTGCATTTTATGTCCGAATCACATCAAACAGATTTCGTTTCTTACCAAACTTCACAGAATTATCTTAAATCTTATATAAGACCTACACCGTGCACCGAAACCAAGATACGGGCCCGATACAAACATGTTCTAATCAAAATTCATTTCCAAAACCTTTAAACCATTTCAAAAAATAATTTTCTTTAAAAAATTCATTTCTCGGGCTTGGGATCTCGGAATTAGATTCCAAGCATACGCCCAAGTCCCATATTTTCCTACGGACCCTCCGGGACCATCAAATCACGGGTCCGGGTCCGTTTACCCAAAACGTTGACCAAAGTCAAATTAATTCATTTTATAGTCAAACTTTATCATATTTCACAGATTTTCACATTTAGGCTTTCCGGCTATGCGCCCGGACTACACACGCAAATTGTGGTGATGCTAAAAGAGGTTTTAAGGCCTCGGAACGTAGAATTTCATTTTAAAACAAGTGATGACACATTCTCCACCTCTAAAACAATCGTTCGTCCTTGAACAGACAGAAGAAGGAAGTATTTGAGTCGGGGAAAAAATGGGGATAACGGCTCCGCATATCGGACTCGGACTCCCAGGTCGATGCCTTAGGAGGCTGACCTCTCTATTGAACACGAACAGAAGGAAAACTCTTCGATCTCAACTGACGAACCTGCCGGTCTAGAATAGCTACCGTCTCCTCCTCATAAGACAAGTTCTTCTCCAACTGGACAGTGTTGAAATCTAACATGTGGGATGGATCGCCGTGATATTTCCGAAGCATGGGCACATAAAACACTAGATGTACGACTGATAAGCTCGGCGGCAATACAAGTCTATAAGCCACCTCTCCCACTCGATCAAGAATCTCAAACGGGACAATGAACCTAGGGCTAAGCTTGCCCTTCTTCCCAAATCTAATCATGCCCTTCATAGGCGAAACTCGAAGCAATACCCGTTCACCGACCATGAATGCTAAATCATGAACTTTGCGGTCGACATAACTCTTTTGCCTAGACTGAGCAGTATGAAGCCTATCCTGAATGATCCTGACCTTGTCCAAGGCATCCTGAACCAGATCCGTACCCAATAACCGAGCCTCTCCCGGCTCAAACCATCCAACCGGAGACCGAAACCGCCTACCATACAAAGCCTCATAAAGAGCCATCTGAATACTCGACTGGTAGCTGTTGTTGTAGGAAAACTCTGCTAAAGGCAAAAAGTGATCCCACGAGCCTCCAAAGTCAATGACACAAGCTCGGAGCATATCCTCCAAAATCTGAATAGTCCGCTCGGACTGTCCGTCCGTCTGGGGATGAAACACTACGCTCAACTCAACCCATGTGCCCAACTCTCGCTGAACTCCTCTCCAGAAATGGGAGGTAAACTGCGTACCTCGATCAGAAATAATAGACTCGAGCACACTATGAAGGTGAACAATCTCCCGGATATATATCTCAGCTAACCTCTCGGAAGAATAAGAGACTACCACAAGAATGAAATGCGCTGACTTGGTTAGCCTATCAACAATAACCCACACTGCATCGAACTTCCTCTGAGTCCGTGGGAGACCAACAACAAAGTCCATAGTGATACGCTCCCATTGCCACTCAGGAATCTCAATCTTTTGAAATGAACCACCGGGCCTATGATGCTCGTACTTAACCTGCTGACAATTCAAACACCGAGCCACATATGCAATGATATCCTTATTCATTCTCCACCACCAATAACGCTGCCGCAAATCATGATACATCTTCGCAGTGCCCGGATGAATAGAGCATCGAGAACTATGGGCCTCCTCTAAAATCAACTCTTGAAGCCCATCCACATTAGGCACACAAACTCGACCCTGCAATCTCAAAACTCCATCATCACCTAAGGTAACCTGCTTGGCACCTCCGTGCTGCACCGTGTCTCTGAGGACATACAAATGGGGATCATCATACTGCCAATCTCGGATACGCTCCAATAATGAAGAGCAAACGACTATGCAAGCTAACACACTTCTAGGCTCAGAAACATCCAACCTCACAAACTGATTGGCCAAAGCTTGAACATCCAAAGCAAGCGGTCTCTCACCGACCCGAATATAAGCAAGACTGCCCATACTGGCTGACTTCCTACTCAAAGCATCGGCCGCCACATTGCCCTTTCCTGGGTGATATAAGATAGTGATATCATAATCTTTCAACAACTCCAACCACCTCCTCTGCCTCAAATTCAACTCCTTTTGCTTGAACAAATACTGAAGACTCTTGTGATCCGTGAACACCTTACATGCCACGCCATATAGATAATGCCTCCAAATCTTCAACGCGTGAACAATGGTTGCCAATTCCAAATCATGAACCGGATAGTTCTTTTCATGAATCTTCAACTTCCGTGAAGCATAAGCGATGACCTTGCCATCCTGCATCAACACCGCACCAAGTCCAATACGAGATGCATCACAATAGACTGTATAAGGCCCTAAACCTGTGGGCAATACCAACACTGTTGCCGTAGTCGGAGCTGTCTTGAGCTTTTGAAAGCTCGCCTCACACTTATCCGACCATCTAAACTGGGCACCTTTCTGGGTCAACCTAGTCATCGGGGATGCAATAGATGTAAA
Source organism: Nicotiana sylvestris (assembly GCF_000393655.2). Lineage (NCBI taxonomy): Eukaryota > Viridiplantae > Streptophyta > Magnoliopsida > Solanales > Solanaceae > Nicotiana > Nicotiana sylvestris. Next base: position 154,727,533 of record NC_091066.1, read on the forward strand.
CCCCTCCACAAACCGGCGATAGTACCTTGCCAATCCTAAGAAACTCCAAATCTCTATAGCTGACGGCTGGTATAGGCTAGTTCTTGACTGCTTCAATCTTCTTCGGATCAACCTGAATACCCTCCGCTGATACAACATGACCTAGGAATGCACTGAACTCAACCAGAACTCACACTTCGAGAACTTAGCATATAACTGACTATCCCTCAAGGTTTGAAGAACCACTCTAAGATGCTGCTCGTGCTCCTCCCGGCTACGGGAATAAATCAAAATATCATCAATGAAGACTATCACGAATGAATCCAAATAAGGCCTGAACACTCGGTACATCAAATCCATAAAAGTTGCTGGGGCATTTGTCAACCCGAATGACATCACTAAGAACTCATAATGCCCGTACCGAGTGCGAAAAGCTGTCTTAGGGACATCAGATGCCCTAATCCTCAACTGATAGTATCCAGATCTCAACTCAATCTTCGAAAATACCTTGTCACCCTGAAGCTAATCAAACAAATCATCAATCCTCGGCAATGGATACTTATTCTTGATCGTAACCTTGTTTAAATGCCGGTAATCAATACACATTCTCATCGATCCATCCTTCTTCTTAAGTAACAATACTGGCACACCCTAAGGCGAAACACTCGGCCTAATGAAACCCTTCTCAAGCAAGTCTTGCAACTGTTCCTTTAACTCTTTCAACTCCGGCAGGGCCATACGATACGGCGGAATAGAAATGGGCTGAGTGCCTGGAGCCAAATCAATGCAAAAGTCAATATCCTTGTCGGGTGGCATACCCGACAGTTCTGAAGGAAAACCCTTAGAAAACTCACGAACAACGGGCACAAAATCAATAGAAGGAACCTCAGCGCTAAAATTACGAACATATGCCAAATAGGCCAAACACCCCTTCTCGACCATACGCCGAGCCTTCACATAAGAGATAACACTACGAGTAGAATGACTAGGAGTCCCTCTCCACTCTAAACGAGGCACACCCGGCAAAGCTAAGGTCACAGTCTTGGCATGACAGTCCAAGATAGCGTGGTAAAGTGATAACCAATCTATCCCCAATGTGACATCGAAATCAACCATGTCCAGAAGAAGCAAATCTATGCGAGTCTCAAGACTACCAATCACAACTATACATGAACGATGGACTCGATCTACCACAATAAAATCACCTACCAGTGTAGACACATAAACAGGAGCACTCAAAGAATCAATAGGCATGACCAGATACGGTGCAAAATAAGATGACACATACGAGTTTGTGGACCCTAGATCAAATAACACTGAAGCATCTCTATCACAAACTAGAACCGTACCTATAATAACCGCATTTGAAGCCTCAGCCTCGGGCCTGGCTGGAAGAGCATAACATCGAGGCTGGGCCCCACCACCCTGAACTACATCTCTGGGACGGCCTGTTGCTGACTGGCCTCCACCTTTAGCGGTATGAGATCCACCTCTAATACCTGTACCCCCACCTCTAGCTGGCTGGGCGGGCTGTGGGACACCTGGTGCCTGAACCATGGGACGGGAACCCTAATGATGAGAGCTACTCGGTGCTCGAGGGCAAAACCTAGCAATGTGACCCATATCACCACAAGTGTAGCAAGCCCTCGACTGCTGAGACTACTGGCCCTGACGACCTAAATGACCACCCCGGAAACTCTGAAGTGGTGGTGCACTGATAGGAGCAGGTGGTGCACAGTAGGACTGTTGATTAGAATACTATATCTGAGGACCACGGCGACCTGAAGCACCATGAGAAACCTGAAGAGCTGACTAAAAAGGCCTAGGAAGATGGCCTCTACCATACGAATCCCTACCTCCAGACGAGGTACCACTGAATTTGCCTGAATGATGGGGCCTCTTGTCTGACCCATGACCACCTCCCTGTGACAGAACCATCTCCACTCTCCTGGCCACATTGGTCGCCTTCTGGAAAGATATCTCACTCTCTACCTCCCTATCCATCTGAAGACGAATCGGCTGAATAAGTATATCAATGAACCTCCTTACCCTATCTCTCTCGGTGGGAAATATGTAAGAGCATTACGAGCCAAGTCGATGAATCTAGTCTCATACTGGGTAACAGTCATAGAACCCTGCTGGAGGCGCTCAAACTACCTCCGATAGGCCTCTCTCTGAGTGATGGGGAGAAACTTCTCCAGAAATAACTACATGAACTGCTCCCAAGTCAAGGCTGGTGATCCCGCTGGTCTAGCTACGCAATAATCTCTCCACCAAGTCTTGGCGGATCCAAATAAGCGAAAAGTAGCAAAATCGACCCCATTGGTCTCAACTATCCCCATGTTTCTAAGAACCTTGTGACAGTTGTCTAGATAATCCTGGGGTTCCTCAGTAGATGCACCGCTGAAAGTAGTAGTGAAGAGGTTGGTGAACCTATCCAACCTCCACAAAGCATCGGCAGACATAGTTGCTCCATCGCCGGTCTGAGCTACCATACCCGACTGAACTGCTCCAACTGGCTGAACCGCTGGACTCTGAAACTAGGGAGCTACCTGCTTCGGAGTGCGAGTAGCAGGAGTTTGGGCTCCTCCTCCAGCCTGAGAGATGGCTAGTGCTACAAGAAGCAAGCCTGCTCGGGTGAAACTCTCCATGAGGCCCACCAGACGGACCAGAGCATCCTAAAGAATTGGGGTAGCAATAAACCCCTCTGGGACCTGAGTTGGGCCCACCGGAACTGCTGGGCCGGAACCTCATGATCAAAGTCAACCTGAGGCTCTGCCACTGGTGCTGCTGCTCGGGGTTGAGCTCTGCCTCTAGCATGGTCTCGGCCTCGCCCTCTGCCCCTCGTGGGAGCTGCTGCTGGGAGCTCGGGCTACTTGTCAGTGGATGAGGAAGCGCTTGTTCTCGCCATCTGCGAAAGAAAAGAGTGGAAATTCAATTAGCATTGAAAAACCAAACAGCACGACAGGAAGAATAAATGTGAAGTTTTTTTCCTAACTCTGTAGCCTCTGGGGGATAAATACAGACGTATCTGTATCGATCCCTCAGACTCTACTAAGCTTGTCTGTGAATTATGAGACGCATGTAACCTAGAGCTCTGATACCAACTTGTCACGACCCGGATTTTCCACCCTCGGGAGTCGTGATGGCGCCTACTAATGTGATCTAGGCAAGCCAATCATTTAACTACTTATTTCATTACTCAATTATTTCTTTAAAACAAATATAAGACGATAACGTAAAAGCAGCAGAACTTTAAATAATTAAGCGGAAGATAACAATTAATTATCTGAAATATGTATCTATTACAACTATTAAAACCTAAAGCACCCAAAACCTGGTGTCACAGTGTCACAGACGGTCTAAGATTTACTACATACAAAGTCTGAAGAACATGACAATACACTGTTTCTGAATAAAAGGAAAATGAAACAGGAAATAGGAATAGAGGAGATGCCAGGGCCTGCGGACGCCTGCAGGTCTACCTTGGATCTCCGCGTGGACTTAAGGTAGCCTCCACACTACGGTCCAAAAGCTGCTCTGAGATCTACACATAGTACAGAGTGTAGTATCAGCACAACCGACTCCATGTGCTGGTAAATGTCTAGCCTAACCTCGGTGAAGTAGTGACGAGTCTAGGACCAGACTACTAAATAACTTGTGCAGTTCAAATACATATACAGCGGAAAGAAATACATAAATAACCAGTCAATCTGGGAGGGGGAGCATGTTGTAAGGGAGATAACAATTCCAAATAGAAAGACATCAAGTAATGAAAGAAACAATATAACTCGGATATCAACAAAGAATCAGAAATCAACAAATGCACAGCATCACCCTTCGTGCTTTTACTCTCGTCCTCACCAAAGCAATTATATAATAAAAATGGACACGACATCACCCTTCGAGCTTTTACTCTCTTTCCTCACCATATAATTAATATAATCGGCACAGAATGGTACATCATGCGGCACGACATCACCCTTCATGCTTTACACTCTTTCCTCACAAAACAAATAATGCACGACATCACCCTTCGTGCTTTAACTCTCTTCCTCACCCAAACAACAATCACAAACAATAGGGCAAGGGAACAAATGAAATTTACAATAAAATCCCGGCAAGGGAACAACAATTCAACAATCTAATCCTGGTAAGAGAACAACATTAATAACATCAACATCCCGGCAAGGGAGATAACAAATAAATCAACAATAGCCTGGAAAGGGTGACAACATAATGATCTCTTCTTTTTCTCACCTTTGCTTCACTATTCACTTCACAACTCGAGCCAATGCCCTAGAGGTTCAATTATCACTTATACTTTCACAATTCGTTATACAACTTGAGCCAACGCTCCTCAAGGTTCATAGATCACAATTCCTTCCACAAACTTTATACCACAAATAGAAACTACCACCAAGGCATGAAAGATACAACGAAGTCACGATAATCACAATATAAATACTCACGGGCATGCTAGACACCAATGTATAGATACTCGTCACCATGACTATACGTTGTACTCAACAATTACCACATAGCAAATAGGACTCAACTCCTAATACCTCAAGCTAAGGTTAGACTAAACACTTACCTCGATGCCACGAACACAATTCACGATTCAATTATAGCTTTACCCCTTGATTCCACCACTAATTCGCACGTATCTAGTTACAAGTTACTTAATTACATCAATAAATGCTAAATGAATCAACCCCAATGCATGAAAATGAGTTTTCTAAAATATTACCCAAAAAGTCAAAAATCGCCACCGGGCCCACATAGTCAAAATCCGAGGTTTGAACCAAAACCCGATTACCCATTCCCCCACGAACCCAAATATATAATTTGTTTTGAAATCGTACCTCAAATCGAGGTCTAAATCCCCAATTATTGAAAAAAACCTAGGTTCTACCCAAAAGACCAAATTTTCCCCATGAAAATCATTGCGAACCCCGACCTCTGCTAAGTTGGGAAATGCGAAACAGGATTCGCAAATAGGAAAGCTGGACTTTCGCATTTGCGAAAGGGATCCTCGCATTTGCGAGTTGGAATTGCGAGAGGGGAGTCGCAATTGCGACTCAAGGCCGAAACAGGATTAATCGCATTTGCGATCAAAGCCTTGCATTTGCGAGCAAGACAGGCCTGGGTTGGTTTCGTATTTGCGATCTAGACTTCGCATTTGCGAGCTCGCATTTGCGAGCCATGCGAAGCCTGCAGGCCTGATCATACCAGCAAAATTTCTGCAACTTTCTAAGTCTAAAAATTAACCCCCGTAGCCTATCCAAAACTCACCCGAGACCTCAAAAATATCCTATAGACTTATTCGGGTATTCAATTCACCAAAATAACATCATGAACATCGAATTTGACCTCAAGATCAATGAAATTTCTCAAAACTCCTTTAAACATCAAATTTGCATTTAAGGTCCGAATCACGCCAAATGGATTCCGTTTCTTACCAAACTTCACAAAATTATCTTAAATCATATATAAGACCTGCACCGGGCACCGAAACCAAGATACGGGCCCGATACCAACATGTTCTAATCAAAATTTATTTCCAAAACCTTTAAACCATTTCAGAAAATAATTTTTTTTAAAATTTCATTTCTCGGGCTTGGGACCTCGGAATTCGATTCCGGGCATACACCCAAATCCCATATTTTCCTACGGACCCTCCGGGACCGTCAAATCATGGGTCCGGGTCCGTTTATCCAAAACGTTGACCGAAGTCAAATTAATTCATTTATAGTCAAAATTTATCATTTTTCGCAGATTTTTACATTTAGGCTTTCCGGCTACGTGCCCGGACTGTGCACGCAAATTGAGGTGATGCTAAAAGAGGTTTTTAAGGCCTCGGAACGTAGAATTTCATTTTAAAACAAGTGATGACCCAAAAGGTCATATATAAGACCTGCACTTATGTCTAAATTCGTAATCATACTACCTAAATGTTAAATGTATAGTGTGTGTATATATATATATATATATATATATATATATATATATATACACACACACACACTATACATTTAGGTAGTGTGATTACGAATTTAAAATAAATCATCAGCCAATCCACTTATGCTTAATGTAATTATCAATTTATATAAGCTAATTGTCACTAATACACTTCTACGTAATATAATTATCAATTTATAGTTGAATCAAACCTAACATTACTTAAGGATACTACTAAAGGAATTATACTTAGTGTAATATCAATCTATAAGCTAATTACAATTAATACACTTACTAATTACTATAAGCGACAGAAAAAAGTCTGTCGGTACTGCTGCGTCGGTAAACAACTGTTTTTAGTAGTGTGTATAGTATATGTAGTATATTATAGTGTGTGTATATATATATATATATATATATATAGTATATCGAATATAGCTTATATACATATGTTATATTAAATATTGTTTATTTAAAATCTCTTTATTATTTACACACACAATATTATTAAATTTATCTTTTAATTTGTATATAAGCATTTTTCCGACCGAATTCGGTCAGAAACTTGGAATTTTTTTAATAAATAATTATTTTTGTACATTATGTACAAGGTTAACCAAATATTTGACCACTTTCCAACCACATTCGGTGGGAAATTTTGAATTTTTTGTTTCCCGCACAAGACAAAAAGCCAAAATAGTTATAACTCAATATTTCCGACCAAATTCGGTTGGGAAGTGGTCAAATATTTGGTCAACCTTGTACATAACGTACAAAAATAATTATTTATTAAAAAATTTCCAAGTTTCCAACCGAATTCGGTCGGAAATTTTGAATTTTTTATTTATATATTTAATTAACCAACCGAAATAATTATAATTGAATATTTCCAACCAAATTCGGTCAGAAAAATGCTTATATACAAATTAAAATGTAAATTTAATAATATTGTGTGTGTAAATAATATAGAGGTTTTAAATAAACAATATTTAATATAACTTATATCTATGAGCTATATATATGCTATACTATACTATACACACTACTAAAAACAGTTATTTACCGAAGCAGCAGTACCGACGGACTTTTTTCTGTCGCTTATAGTAATTAGTAAGTGTATTAGTTGTAATTAGCTTATAGATTGACATTACACTAGGTATAAGCCCTTTAGTAGTATCCTTAAGTAATGTTAGGTTTGATTCGACTATAAATTGATAATTATATTACGTAGAAGTGTATTAGTGACAATTAGCTTATATAAATTGATAATTACACTAAGCATAAGTGGATTGGCCGATGATTTTTTGAAATTCGTAATCACACTACCTAAATGTATAGTCTATATATATATACACACACACATCTTAAATTGATAATTATTGTAAGTAGACCTGCATTAATGGTATCCTTAAGTAACGTTAACAATCAATGAACTAGTGGTATCCTTATATAAGTAACGTTAGTGATTGATTAGCCGATACATTGATAATTATACACTAAATGGAAGTGTATTAATGATATTTGTGAGAAATGTTTGTGATTGTTTATCTTTAGTTTGATAATTAAAGTAAGTGGAGGTTTATTAGTGGTATCGTTAAGTAATATTAGTGTTATCCTGAAGTAACGCTAGTGATTCATTAGCCTATACATTGATAATTATACTAATTAAGTATATATTAGTATAGTCTTAAAAACTATTACTAATTCATTAGAAAGTAGATGCGTATTAGTGATATCCTTAAGTAATTATACTAATTAAGTATGTATTAGATACGTTGACGAAGACGACTAGCATGTTAGTTTTTTCAAACGCTCTCAACTTATATAGATTTATATTCTCAATTCTAACATTTTCTTTAATTTATGCAGATGGCCGGTAGGGGTCGAGGTAGGTCTAGGAAGGATAAAAGGCCTACTGATCATGATGATGGTGCTACACCCTCGCTTCCTTCCACTCCACACTTGCGTCCCTCTGTTGCTGATGGCCGACAGCAATCTTCTAGGCACAGATCTATTCCACCACATCAATCTACTCATTATACTACCTAACATTCGCTCGTCCAGCAGTATTATCACAATTCTCCGCCACAGGGCTATACCCCGCTTCCTCCTAATAATCCTACCAATAGTTACATGGGTGCATCGAGTCACCAGTCATAGAGCCATGTGATACGCCCGTCATCTGCTCCATTTGCTTCATCTCAAGCCGGATCGCATCCATCTAGATTTCAGACAGCCGAATCACAACAGGGGTTTTGTGATGACCTTTTTGGGCCTTAAAAACCTCTTTTAGCATCACCTTAATTTGCGTGCGCAGTCCGGGCGCGTAGTCAGAAAGCCTATATGTGAAAATCTGTGAAAAATAATAAATTTTAACTATAAAATGAGTTAATTTGACTTCGGTCAACGTTTTATGTAAACGGACCCGGACCCATAATTTGATGGTCCCGGAGGGTTTGTAGGAAAATATGGGACTTAGGCGTATGCCCGGAATCGAATTCCGAGGTCCCAAGCCCGAGAAATAAATTTTTAAAGAAAATTATTTTCTAAAATTGTTTAAAGGATTTGGAAATGAAATTTGATTAGAACATGTTGATATCGGGCCCGTATTTTAGTTCCGGTGCCCGGTACAGGTCTTATATATGATTTAAGATAATTCTGTGAAGTTTGGTAAAAACGGAGTCAGTTTAACGTGATTCTGACCTTAATTGGAAAGTTCGGTGTTTAAAGAAGTTTTGAGAAATTTCATTGATATTGAGGTTTAATTCGAGGTTTCTGATGTTATTTTGGTGATATGAGTACACGAATAAGTCTGTGAGATGTTTTTGAGGTTGTGTGTATATTTGTCTTGGAGCCCCGAGGGCTCGGGTGAGTTTTGGATAGGCCACGGGGTGCATTTTGAAGTTAGAAAGTTGTAGAATTTTAGCTGGTGTGCGCAGGCCTGCAGGCTTCGCATGCGAAGGCTGGATCGCAAATGCGAAAATAGCCCAGGCCTGCCTTGCTCGCAAATGCGAACATCCCTGTTCATCCTTGGGTCGCAAATGCGACCCATTCTTCGCAATTCCCAAGTCGCAAATGCGACATGCTGTTCGCAATTGCGAAGGTCCTATTTTCCTGAAGGGTTCCTAAATGTGAGCCCTGTTTCGCATTTCCCAACATAGCAGAGATCGGAGTTCACAATTGCGAACCCCTGTTCGCATTTCCCATACCTGCGACCTGCAACTTTTATACTTAACCGATTTAAAACCCATTTTTCATATCCTCTCAAAACATAAACACCCTAGGACGATTTTTCAAAGGCTTCTTCTTCTCCAAATCAATTGTAAGTCATTTTTAACTAGTTTTCTTCGATCATTAACATCTTTTAACATGATTTCAACTCAAAATCAATGATTTTTATGGGGGAAATTGGGTGTTTTGGGTAGAACCTAGGTTTTTCAAAAAATTGGGGATTTGGACCTTGATTTGAGGTCCGATTTCAAAACAAATCATATATTTGGGTTCGTGGGAGAATGGATAATCGGGTTTTGGTTCGAACCTCGGGTTTTGACCATGTGGGCCAGGCGATTTTTGACTTTTTGGGTAAAACTTTAGAAAACTCATTTTCATGCATTGGTGTTGATTCATTTAGCGTTTATTGATGTAATTAAGTAACTTGTGACTAGATACGAGCTAATTGGCGGTGGAATCAAGGGGTAAATCTATAGTTGAATCGTGAATTGTGTTCGTGGCATCGAGGTAAGTGGCTTGTCTAACCTTGTGTGGGGGGCCTTCCCCTTAGGATTGGTGTATTTGGTAATTGAAATTCCTTGTACGTGAGGTGATGAGTGCGTACTTGTGCTATTTGTTGGAAATCCGGTTTTCTTTAAGTAATTACTAGTATGTTTCCTTTTCTGTTTCTATTTCTTGCACTGTTAAGCCTGTTGTTAGCTTAGGAAAGCATGTCTAAGTGACTTGATTGCTTTATTTGATTCAACCTGCCTTACTTGAATTCTGTGCAGCATGCTAGGCTAGAATCACTTATTTCCTTAATATGAAATTTTGTCATTTCTGTTTATCTTTCTGCTGCTGCTGTGTATTTATTTTGGGACTATGAATGTGGGATTCCGGAAGCTCCCCCTTGTCTGTTTACTTTGGAACTACGGGTTAGATTCCCGGTAAATCCCCCTGCACAGTTATATGGAACTATGGGAATGCACTTGGTAGATTCCCCCAATACTGGGTATTTACATTTGGGACTACGGATCGGGATTCCCATAGATACCCGCGCATTGATAGTTAGACTACGGGACGGGATCTCGGGAGATCTTTCGGAAATATATATGATGGACTATGGGACGGTATCCCGGGAGATCCACTGGACAGTTATAATTGGGACTATAGGACGGTATCCTGGAAGGTACCCCGGTTGTTGTCTTTGTGCTGAGCTGTATTTCTTTCCGTGGTTTGTTTTATCTCTGTTCTAGTTGTTGTTGTTCTATCAATTCTATGTTATTTCTTACTGTTGCGCTTATTTATACTGTTTTATTTCACACTGTTAACCCTTATATTGTATTTAACCTCAGTAGGGCCATGACCTTCCTCGTCACTACCCAACCGAGGTTAGGCTTGGCATTTACTGAGTACCGATGTGGTGTACTCATTCCTCTTCTGCACATGTTTTTCATGTGCAGACCTAGGTACTTCTACTCATACCTACGATCCTTGAGGGAGGCGACTACTTAGAGACTTCGAGGTACATCTGCCGCATCCCCAGATCGAGGAGTCCCTTTCTATTCATGCCTTTTAGTATTTAGCCCTTTTATACTTTCTGTTCTTATTAGACAAATTCCAGAGTTAGAGCTATGTAGTATTTCTTTTTCTTAGCTTGTGATTCATGGGTTTCCGGGTCTTGGATTTAGATATTGGTTTTGAGATCAATATAAATATGGTGTATGCCGAGCGGCACATTTAACACTGTTATTGCCTTATTTCTGCTTTTAAATTGTTTTACTTCCGCAAGTTTGGTTATCTTCCGCAAGTTTAGGCTTACCTAGTCGTAGAGGCTAGGTGCTGTCACAATGGTTCACGGAGGGCGAACCGGGATCGTGACAGGTCTAGATCGGCGCAGGGATGTGGATCGCAGCCATATTCATCAGGGACCCCGTCTCCCTCTTCACATAATTCATCTCCTAGCATTTCTAGACTTTGTCTTCGGGATAGTAGCACTGAGCTAGATGCCCACTCTTCTGCGCATGCTTGAGATTCATCAGAGGATGATGATCCGGATGATGTGCGTTATGATCATTACCATAGGATGATCATCAGGCCTGAGGGCAATGGGTAAGATTTATTTATTACTTCTTTATTTTTGCCAAATTATAATACCCACTCTTATTTATTTAATGTAATTGCAATGTTGCAAATTTATTCCTAATAATCTGGTTACAAAGATAATCACTGATATACTTGGCTCGTTATATTTGACACCCTATCCGACTTGGAGTGACTTTCCAGAGAGTCTCGTGCAACAGATGTTCAACCAATTTAAGGTTTTAATATAATTCTTTTCTATTTAAGCGTTATATTAACAATATTTTCATCTAATGTTACTTACTTTATTTGCAGACTAAGTGTTCCTGGGAGGACCAGTATAATCGTAAAATTTGTAAAAAATGGGAGTACAAATGCCGTAAGAGACTCTCTGATTCCTTCAGCTCCGCTCGAAGGGTTAAAAAGAAGCCTTCATGGGTTCTACCGGATATATGGGTGGAGCTGAGAGGTATTGGACCATCGATAAATTCAAGAAGTAGAGTGAACAGGGAAAGAAGGCCCGAGCATTTGAGAAGGGTGGCTCCTTGCACTGTCTGGGTTCAAAGAGCATGAGGGATACGAGGAGACATCTGGTAATTCCTTAAAATATTTCGGTCTTTTTTATCGAACTATATTTATATATCTCCCAAAATTTTGGAATATCACAGTAAGTTGGCGTTTCAAAAATACACACATAATACTCCGATACCTATGTTGGTTGGAGATAATAGGTACACGATGGAATAGTCAAGGTGAGTTTAAGCTGGTTTGAACACCACCGTCCTAAAAATATTGCATACATAATGTATAGTTAGCTTATCCGTAGTCCTCCCCGAACTATCCCAATAATCTATCCAAGTTGTAAGCATTAGGAGAAAGACTTGTTTGGAGTTTACACTAAAAATAATCAATTCACTCTTTTTCTTTATGTGATATCGGCTGTTGGATTAGACTTGAGGTAGCTTTTGAGAGTCAGGTTAAATCTTGCTGGTTTAAGATGTTTGTGGAATTGGATTTTGGGTTGCGTTGTACTTGTAAAATGTTTGGCCACCTTATGCAAGAATCTTATCATATCGTCAAAATGTGTTGAACTACTCCAAAGTGTACTTCATGGAGAGAATTCTGCTGTTTTACAACAATCAGTCAAGGATGGCTAAATTCAAACTAGTTGTGATCTTCTATTTGAATATTTTATGTTCATTTCACTCGACTATTATTTAAGCCTTTCATCCTATTTTTAAAAATAATACTATTGGAAGAAAAATACATAAATAGAAAGTGCTACTCCTACTATATTGTCACGGTATTCACTATTGATTATTTGGAATTCCAGATATTCTATAGTCTTATGTTACTCCCAAACGCACACGCAAGTATACGTGGTCGACAAGTAATATAATGATAAGTTGAGTGTCGAACCCACAGAGACTTGTGTAAACTACTCACTAAATCACTAAAATTGTTATTCAATCCAGCTAAAATCAAAGTCCAATAATATGATTATATTATACTACAATTCTAAATAATAACTAAGTTATCAAGTAACGAGTTGATTGTTGTGTATTCAGTAGAGACAAATATTTCAGAGTTGTGATCGATTCACCAATCGTATTGTGTTCTAATTAACTCTCCCTTTCATATAATTCACTCATGGTTGCTAATTAATCGATAAATGCTCTCATAGCCTTCTCCCGAAATACTACTCACCTATTCTCAATAGATTAACGCCTATATTCCTATGAAATCAATCTATTAAGAACGCATTAAGATCACGATATTTAATTAAGCACGGTGACTAGGTATATTCCTATCCTAACCACAAATCCGCTCCCCCTAAGGGTTAAGATCATGCTCTCTTCAATTCTTCTCTAATCTAAACACGGCTTTCCCAAGCATAGCATAGATAGTAAATAGAACCTAGCTGCTGGCCAAACAATTAAGCAATTAAACACAGAATTGAAGAAACAACCATATATTGGTGAATTATAATCAAGTTCAAGCTAATATAAAACAACAATATTCATGGATAAATCACATCCCCAGAACAATGGGTGTTTAGCCACTCATGATGTAATCAAACAATTGCATAAGTGTTGAATCAATTGGAAATACTAGAAAAATATGAAGAAAACTGAGAATTCTTCGCTTCCTCACGATCCCGTGTGTATCTCTACTCCAAAGTGGCGTCTCCCCCCTCAAAAATAGGTTTAGTCTTGCTTTTATATCAGTTGGGTAGGTCTAGGGCCGAAATAAACTTGTACCGGGCAAAATAGGACACATTTCACGTCACCAGCGCCCAGCCCGGAGCCAGACGCCCTCTACGGCGCCCCATTATTTGTGCATACTGTTTTTGGCGCCACAGGTGGCGCCAGACACTGCCTGTGGCGCCCAACTGCTTCCTTTCCCGATTTTGTTCGTTTTAGCTTCAAATCTTTCACGTTTTGCCCCAAATTGCTCCCGAATCATTCCTACAAGTAAAAATACTTCAAATCAATATAATTCATAGCATTTAACATCCCAAATTCACGAAATAAGAGTAAGATATGAGGCGATATACATCAAAATATATATACTTTAAGCTAAACATCATCTTACATTTAATTTTCCACTTGTTTCTTTGTCCAAGTGGTTGCATCTTGTGTTTCATTAGTTTAGATGTTTACTAGAATGAGTTCCACTTATCTTGCAGCAGATTTATGAACCAACCATTAATGTAATATTATCTACTCAATTTTGTATGGCTTCCGTCAGCTCTCTTTAGCTGTTGTTTTGGGATTCACATTTTGGCTGCAAAACCGCCGTCTAATTAGGAGTCTTGGCTACTTGAATACTACTTGTGCTTTTTACTGAAGTTGCAAAAACCTAAAACTAATGCTTGTAGTCAAAATCCCAACAAATGTGCGTGATGTTACAAGTCAAAACCTTAGGGTATAGAGTGGATCATGCTAATGACATGTATAGTTATTGGGGCCAAGCACAAGAACATGCAAAAGTTTGTGATGTATCTGTTTTCAGATTGCACGAGACCTATAATATGTTTAAACTCTTTCACCACAGAAGCTTGTCACCTGCAGCTTCATGTTGTATTTTTTATTCTATGTTTCTCTTAAGAATCTAGTTACTTAAAATTCCTATCTCTTCAATTGCACTCTGCTTTTACAACAAAATGCGAGTATAGCTACAGCTTTCGTTAACACGTTTATTATACTTGTAAGAAAATAAATTGGGGAGGAAGATGAGTCATGATGAGTTCTTCATGGAGACTCACATCCGGAAGAAGAAGGCACCGACAGATCCAACTAGATGGGTCGAGGACCGGGCAGAGACTATACATGTAAGTTTCATAACTACTATAAATGTTTATGATATTATATAGTTAGTAATTTTCTATCTTCTAAATAAAGGGTCGCTACAAGATCAACTTGGAGGAGTACACTCAGAGCTTGCCACCGAATGAGCAAGGCAAGCGACCACCCATTTCAGACGAAGAAGGGGAGAGGATATGGTTGGATACTGTCGGTGGTCCTAAAAAGGGGATAGCATACGATCTTTCAGATAAAACATTTCGGCGCTACAGGGCTGGATTGCAAGGTATAGGGACTTCCGCCCAAGGCGAAACGATTGATAGTTCGACTATAACATGTGTGGAACAGAAGATCGCAAAGCTGACAACAGAGCTTGAGAGACCAAGGCTAGAGAAAAGAAGAGATTTGATACTCTTCAAGTTCAGCTAGAAAGGAGGGACGAACAAGTTGATACTCTTCAAACTCAGCTAGAAAGAGGACCGAACAATTTGATCTCCTTCAAGGTCAGCTGACCAATCTTCTTGCTAGCGGTGCTTTCCCCATTCCCCGGTCTCCTCCTCCTTCCCCATGTGCCGGCGATGAAGGTCCTAGGAATGAAGATGGAGATGATGCTACATAAAAACTCATTGAATGTTGTGTATTGTTAAACAAAATTTTGAACTTGTCAATAGTTTGTTGTTGTTGGCTATTTGAATGATGATTATATTCTTATTTTGATGTTGAACATTTTAGTAGTTGTTGTGGTTATTAGTTGTCGTGGTTGTGGTTATTAGTTGTTGGTTAATTGTTGTTGGTGGTGGTTATTAGTTGTTATTTTGTTGGGTTTTCATGGTTGAATGGCAGCAATGTAAGCCGCCATTATAGGATGTATATAGTTTAAATTGGCAGGTGGTGTAGCTTAAAAGCAGCCATTTTCGGCCCAGTTTTTACCCAGATTTTCGACTGAATTTGGTCGGAAATTAATTTTGTTTTTTCACCCAGAAATACATAATTTTCGACCGAATTCGGTCGGAAATTTCAAATATATTCTCCAGATTATTGAAATTTCTGACCAAATTCGGTCGGAAATTATGAATTTATATTTATTTTTTAAATAAATTAACAATTAACAAACAATTATTTAATTAAATATTATTATTATTTTTTAAAATATTCGACCGAATTCGGTCGGAAAACTAAAATTTAAATAATAATAATAATAATATTTTTCAACCGATTTCGGTCGGAAATTTGAAAATTTTAAAAAAAAATTAATAATTTCAACTGATTTCAGTCGGAAATTTTCGACCAATTACGGTCGGTCCACGTTTGCGACCATTATTTTTTCGTCCAATTAAAATTGGTCGGAATTTGATAATTTCCGACCGAATGGACAGAAATCACCTGATTTCTAATAGTGATACTCAAGCGTTTAAACTTAAAATAGCCGGCGGATGTATAATATATAGATAATTTATATATAATTATTGTATACCTGACTAGGAAAAATAAACAGTAAATTTAACCGGCTATTTATGTAAAGGCCCCTTTTTCATTTTTCTTCTCATATACCTATATATCTAACAAGAAACAGAAACATTATTATTATTATTATTTTAAAACAATAAATTCAACCGGCTATTTGTGTAAAGACCCTTTTTCATTTTTCTTCTCATATACATATATATCTAACGAGAAACAGAAACATTATTATTATTATTATTATTATTATTATTATTATTATTATTATTATTAGTATTAGTATTATTATTATTTTTTGTGCGTAGATTTAGATGCTGAATTGAAGCAAACTGGGGGACTATATAAGTAATGATGTTTTACATTTACTTGGGAAAAATATGTAGGATGTTTAAGTTTGTTGCACGTCTTCAACCTTCCTGCCTTGATTAGTGTTAATTTCTATTCTATTTTCGAATTTTAGTAAAAGCAAAGTCTATCCTATGCTATGTTATATCTAGTGCTTATTTACTTAACATCTTCCTCAATTTAAAATTTTAGTATATTATTAATCTCAAAGGCTCCTTTTCTTTTGAATTGCACTTGCATAAAAATAATTATAAATTACATCTTGTTTGTCTATAATCTGATTCAGTCTAAAGTCTTGCAAAAAATGTCTATGTATTAAAATTTAAAAATTCTAAAAGAATCTCTACATCATATATGAAAGACAAAATAAGAATGTTTTGAAACAAATTTAGTAATAACGGCTAGTGTGGTCCTCTCAAGAAGCAGACTTTCCAAAGTCAATTTGTTGACTTTTCCCTTTGTAAAACTTTAAATACCCCATTAATAAAAATGTGAACGTACTACACTATTTTTTCGTTTACTTTGTATTTATTATGGAGTATTATCATTTTTAGCCCGTGTCAGAAATTATTTATATTTGGTAGTCGAAAGTGTATAAAACTTATAAATTTTTTGTATATAACATACAGAATGTATATATATACAAAAAAATATATAAATTTTATATATATATTTTTTCGACTGTTATTTTTACAACGGCTACACGATATAATTTTTCTATTTACTATCGACACTGAGATATCACTTCGATCCAGAACCTATATTTAGGGCAGCGAAGTATAATAACTTGAAAAAAAGAAAATATGTTTTGTCGATTCCAACAACTCCAGTTAAAATTCAGAATCTTTATCCAAATAATTGGCCGAATTTATTGTTTCATTTTTCTAGCTGATAAACATAAATTATACCTGATGATAAATAATTATATAAATATTGTACATAAATTATACATTCATTAGTTATTTTTAGTTTAAGTAGTTGGTTAGGCGGCTATTTAGGTTAATTCTTCTTAAAGATTCCGAAGAGACGAAAGAAATATAGCTTCACTTACTTCTAGGGGTGTTCGTCAGTCGGTACAACACGGTATTTGGACACTTTGGTTTGGTATTTTTGGTATTCGATTTCTCAAAATGCTATACCAATACCGTACCTAATTAAATTCAGTATAATTCGATTTTTCTCCTTTCGATTTCGGTTTATTCGGTTCGGTAATTTCAGTTTGAATACTAACTAGTATATAGAGTTATAGACTATAATATTTTTAATTAAAGTACTCAAAAGTATAAAAATGAAAACGTTTGTTTACAAAAAAATTGTCCAAAACCAATAAATATTAACCCATTGAGAGAAAACTATCCATAAAAGAATAAATTTGATCATTAGAAATGTCTTGTCACTTGCTTAAAGTTAATTAATAAACTTAAAGAATAAAAGAAAGTAAAATTTTAGATTTTTTATATTTATGTTATAATTAATAGTATGTGTGCTGTGTAATATAATATATATTTCGGTACGATATCGGTATTTTATTTTAAAATACCAAATATCATACCTAATACTATTTTTTTTAAAACTTAAACCAAATACCAAAATACCAAAATTTTCGGTTTCGATACGGTAATTCGGTATTTACCAAATTATGCACAACACTATTTACTTCCCCAGATGGGTAACAATGAAAAATATTCATAGAATGGAAATTAGCAGGGGGATTTGCATTTATATCCGCTTTTTGGGTCACGTTTTAACTTGTTGTAACACCCCGTAAAAATCCAGCTTAGGTATGAATGAGGAAGGAGTAGTAAGGATATATTTTGATCATGTGAAGTCCCATCGGGATGATTATGGGTGAAAATAGTTATTTCAAAATCAAGATGGAAAGTTAGGTGTATAAGATTTGACAAAATCGACTAAGTTTGCAGAAGGTTCGTGTTCCAGCAGGTTTTAGTGCAAATGTGTAAGGAATTTGGGAAAACGCAAAGCATAAAAGTTGTAGGCCTTTAAAATAGCTTCCCAACGATATATTGTGGAGTTCAAAAGGAGCTCTGTGCAAAAGGTTATGCCTGTTTTACAGAGAGGTGTGCAACCACCACGGTCCTACCGCGTTTTACCGCGGCCGCGGTGGCGAGGCAGTGTCTCAGCGATTTACCGCGGTCGGGACCGCGGTCACGCCAACCGGGACGCGGTGGATGACTTGGGAGGTCATTTTTTAGCCTTATTTCGTCCCCTACAGCCCCAAAACATAAACACTTGTCCTAGAAAGGAAAACTCTCAAAAACCTAACTCCTTAAAGGTCCCTCCACCACCCAAGGTAAGTTCTAATGGTGATTCTATGTTTATTTCAATTCCCCAACATCTTATTAACATGGGTAAACCCTCCATATCATTAGATATTCTATTGGGACATCATTGTTGAGAGAAGAAACCCTAGAACTCGAATTCAAGGAGATTGAACGTCAAAAAGGTAATATCTTCACCCTCTAATTGATTTTGTCATTGAATTAATGATTATAGACTCTAGTTCATAAGATATGAGTTGATGGGTTTGATAGAAAAGCATGAACGATGATAGGTTTGGGTTGTTGATTGGTTATTATTGGTTATGGGTGTTGATTACGTTATGGGTGATAAAGAATGATGTTGATTATAACTATTTGAGACTTTAGAATTTATCTAGAAGCAAGAGAATGGGTTATTGGGTGTAGAGACACCATTAATAAGGGCTATGAAGCTTTATGCCACCAAGTGTTTGATAAAATGCCTAAGTGACCAAAACATAAGTATTATTGCTAATATGGAATCCCTTTGACTTGTATTTATATAGATTGAAGTTAAAAGGGTTGGAGAATGTTGTATTACGCTCAAAAATAGGAAGTTAAGGTATGTGAGGCTAACTCTCTATGTTAGGAAATGTTAATGATTCTCCTTACATTACGTTTCTTTTACGACGTATCAATTGCCTCAGAAATATAGTTAAGCCTAGTTCCTTGAATAGTTGTAGAACTTCTATTCTCTAGCTTCGTAACTCGTTCATGACTTTCATTCTGAACGTTGTGAGCTCAGTTCGTATTCAATATAGACTTGGGTTTGATGTCCCTAAGTCTCAGTATAGCTTACTCAGCATGTCGTAAAGAGTTGAAGTTTCAGTGTTCATAACCAGTTCAAGAATACATGTCTCATTCTAGTCCTATTCAGTATTCCAGTATTATGTAACTCAGTATGATTCAATATTCCAGTATTATGTAACTTTGTATGATTCAGTATTCCAGTATAATGTAACTCAGTGTGATCCAGTATTCCAGTATCATATAACTCAGCGTGATTCAGTATTTCACTATTATGTATTGCAGTATGATTCTCAGTTCCTGATTTTAAATCCCTGAATGTTGAACACCTATATTTGGGCCTGAGGCCGAAACTAATGCTTTATGAATCTTTGGGCCTGAGGCCGCAGTTTATGCTTTATGCATCTTTGGGCCTGGGGCCGCAGTTTATGTTTTATGCATTTTGGACCTGAGGTCGTAATTATGTATACGTATACTTGGGCTCGAGGCCGCAGTTTGTGCATATATATATATGGGCCTGAGGACGCAGTTTAATATTCAGATAAATAGGTTGTTCATTATTCAGAAGAGTGAGTATTCATATCCTTACTTCCTTTCAGTTCAATTATAAGTGACCATTCAATTATCATCTATCATATCAGTTACCAGTTATCAGTTATCATTTCAGTTTCAGTTTGAATAGTTATCATTTCAGTTATCAATTATAAATTCTTAGTTATCAGCTTAGTTTCAGTTTCAATATTTATAATTCTTTCTTTCAGTTGCTTTACGTACCAGTACAATTCAAATGTACTGACGTCCCTTTTGCCCGAGGCCTGCATCTCACAATGCAGGAAATGAATTACAGGTTGATGATTCCAAGCGTTAGGATTCTCGTACCAGCTATTTGGTGATCCCAATTCTTTCGGGGCATTATCATTACCTTAAAGTCTTAAGTATTTTTTTTTACACAGTCAGTGTTTTCAGTACTTCATTAGAGGCTTCATAGACTAGAGTAACAGTTAGACAAAGTCACGGGCTTTTTATATTAAGCTATGTTGGCTACAAATATATTTCAGAATTGTATTAGTATTTCCGCACTTTGATTTATATCATCCAGACTTTCAGTATATCAGCATGTGTTAGTTTATCTTCCGCATTCAATATGTTATGATACCACATGTTGATTCAGCCAGCCAGTTGGCTCACTCGGTCATATGTAGTCTGGCACCGAGTGTCGTGTTACGTCCAGGCCCAGGTTTGGGGTGTGACAAAGCTTGGTATCAGATCACTAGGTTCAAGAGTCCTAGGGAGTCTATGAAGCCGTGTCCAATGGAGTTTCCTTTATATGTGTGTGTCGGCCACTCATATAAACGGTTAACTACCAAGACATCCTGGATTGTCTCATTTCTTTCTACTCTAGATCGTGCCACGAATCTTAGAGCAATAGGTAACCTTTTCTTCCTATTGAATTCCAAACATATTGGATGCCCAAGCGACGCGCAGGAGAAACCTAAAGTCCTAGAGAGGATAATTGCCCATTGATGTATAATTATGGAGTACAGGTTGGTAAATACGAGACTTTAGAGGATGTAAAAAGTGGGATGCAATGGATAGTGTTACAGATTAGAGCATAACCTTATCAGAAAGTACAAAAGCAGTTATCATGTCTTATGGTTATCAGTTTACCTCAGTTACCAGTTATACAGTCTTTCAGTTAGCAAGTTTATGGTTATTCAGTATGCCAGTATTCAGTTATATGTTTACCAGATATCTAATTTCCAGTGTATCAAATTTCTGGTGGCGGGTGAGTAATACAGTGATGCCTATAGGTTCTCATAGAAAATGTAAGTAAGAGTGGTTATAGCTAAATCTTCACATATTTTAGGTCCGGATTAAGACCCAAGAATCGCCGGATGGTGCAGTAAGTGATTTATCAGATAATGGTATACTCTGAAGGATAAGTTTGTGTATGGTAATCTTATGTGTTTTACCTCAGAGAACTATTTCTTTTAATTTTGGAAATGGAGCTACAAGTTGGATGATGATAGTTGAAATGTCAGACCCTAGCATTGGTCATTATAGTTTTGGACAAAAAAGAGCCTAAGGGCAAAATCCCTAGGAGTATCATATAACTCAATGTGATTCAGTATTTCACTATTATATATTGCAGTATGATTCTCAGTTCCTGATTTTAAATCCCTGAACGTTGAACACCAATATTTGGGCCTAAGGCCGCAGCTAATGCTTTATGCATCTTTGGGCCTGAGGCCGCAGTTTATGCTTTATGCATCTTTGGGCCTGAGGCCGCAGTTTATGCTTTATGCATTTTGGACCTGAGGTCGCAGTTATGTATACGTATACTTGGGCCCGAGGCCGCAGTTTGTGCACATATATATACATTGGGCTTGAGGCCGCAGTTTAATATTCAGATAAACAGGTTGTTCATCGTTCAGAAGAGGGAGTATTCATATCTTTACTTCCTTTCAGTTCAATTATTAGTTACCGTTCAGTTATCAGCTATCATATCAGTTACCAATTATTAGTTCAGTTATTAGTTATCATTTCAATTTCAGTTTGAATAGTTATCATTTCAGTTATCAATTATAAATTCTGAGTTACCAGCTTAGTTTCAGTTTCAGCATTTATAATTCTTTCTTTCAGTTGCTTTACATACCAGTACAATTCAAATGTACTGACGTCCCTTTTGCCCGGGGCCTGCATCTCATAATGCGGGCAATGAATTACATATTAATGATTCCAAGCACTAGGATTCTTGTACCAGCTATTTGGTAATCCCAATTCTTTCGCAATACCTTACAGTCTTCGATATTTTTTTTAGACAGTCAGTGTTTTCACTACTTCATTAGAGGCTTCATAGACTAGAGTAACAGTTAAACAAAGTCACGGGCTTTTCATATTAAGCTATGTTGGCTACAAATATGTTTCAGAATTGTATTAGTATTTTCGCACTTTGATTTATATCATCCAGACTTTCAGTATATCAACATATGTTAGTTTATCTTCCGCATTCAGTATGTTATGATACCACATGTTGATTCAGCCAGCCAGTTGGTTCGCTCGGTCACATGCAGTCAGGAACTGAGTGTCGTGTTACGTCCAGGCCCAGGTTCGGGGTGTGACACTTGTGCCCGCTTTGCAAGAAAAATTGCAAGCGCACCCACTTTTTCGCGTAACTTCAGCATACGGGGTTGAAGTAGCAAAGGCAATCACGCAAAACTTCAGCATTCTAGTAGACGGTCCTGAAGTAGCAAAGGCTTTTTCAAAAACTTCAGCAGAAGATTCTGAAGTTATTTAGTTCATTTGTAAAAACTTCAGCACTAAAGTAACCGAAGTTTTTTGTCCTGGATTCATTAGTTTTGTCATAAAAAAATTTCAAAAACTTCAGCAGAAGATGCTGAAGTTATTTAGTTCATTTGTAAAAACTTCAGCACTAAATAATTTGAAGTATTTTTGTCCTTGATAAGCTTTTTCAAAAACTTCAGCAGAAGATGCTGAAGTTATTTAGTTCATTTGTAAAAACTTCAGCACTATATAAGCTGAAGTTTTTTTGTCCTGGATTCATTAGTTTTATCATAAAGCTTTTTCAAAAACTTCACCAGAAGATGTTGAAGTTATTTAGTTCATTTGTAAAAACTTCGGCACTATATACGCTGAAGTTTTTGAAAAAGCTTTCTAACATACTAGATAAATAATCACCTTATTCTTTCATAGTGTATTACAACTATAAAATAATCAGATTTCCAATAGTATCTAAATCATAAATTTTGGAAACAATAAACGTGAAAAGAACAGGATTACGTGGAAATATTCACAAATTATTGTCTACTAACTTACGTAATTATTTATAATTTATTTTTAAATAATCTGATAAACATACTTATGACAATCATCCCATGAACTGAAGTTTCATAGCAGCACCTGTAAGCACGTGATTTTTGCCCTATGAAAGAATTACTCCCAAAAAAATTCAAAATAAAATAATTTTCCTTTTGTGTGCAATTTTTGAATTTTTGTGGTATTTTTGTATTTTTGTCTGTGCATACTTATTTGTTTAAATTAATAGAAATATAAAAAAATATATCGCATTTGCATTTAATATGTAATTCTACAATTAGGAGTAATTAAGTTTGTTTTAAAAAATGAAAAATTACAAAAATAGGCATTTTTTGCATTTTTAGCATTTAATGTCCAAATTGTGTGATTTGATTTTATTTTATGTTTAATTTTGGGTGATAATCATTATTAAAAGTTAATTAGTATTTTTAGATAATTTTGGTTTTTTATAATTTAATACATTTTAGTTTTATTAATAAGTGAAAGAAAAGAAAAAAAAATAGACGAAAATCGGTTTAGGGCCTCTTCTTCAATTTTAAACCACAAGCTCAAGGATACCCAATCTTCCCCTACGACCTGGTCCATTTCAAACCGGGTCGACCCAGTCCATAACCCAAAACCTCACCCCACCCTTTCTATTTTCATTCTTGAACAAAAAAAAATTGCAAAACCCTAAAAGAACAAGACCTAAACTACCCGCCCCCCACCTCTCTTTTTCTTCTTCCTCTCCAAAAACACCCCAATCTCCCCTCCCATGGCAGCCATGGCTGCTGCCCTTCCCCCCCTGTCCTTCACCTTCAACACACACACACACACGGGTTGTTGTTTCCTCTTCGTCTTCGTCCTCGTTTCAGCTGCGTCAAGCTTGAGCTCAAGCAGCCATGGCTTCCCCTCTCGCTGCTGCGTCTTCTTCATCATGCGTGATGCTGCTGCGTCGCGCCACTGCTGCCATGGCTGCATCCACCTGCTGCTGCCGTTGCTTCTTCTCCGTCAAGATGCTGCCATATCCAATGTTGTTGCCCGTCGTGCTGCTCCGCCACCATTGTTGCCCTCGATGTTGTTTCACCATCCAAACACGCTGCCTGCTTCGTCTTCTTCAATCGAGTTTCTGCTTTAGTCAAGCTCCATGTTCAGCAGTAGCAGCTGTTACTGCTTCACTGCTGCCATGGCTGCGTCTTCTGCTTCACATCCAGCTGACCTTCAGTTGCTTCTTATTCGGATCGTCTTCGTCGTCGAATTGTTTTGGTGCGATAATCGCTTCCGGACAGATTTGTTTTCATTCAAAGTTCTTCGTCGTTCCGATCCGGTTAGTTGGTTTAAATTTCGTTTATGTCCGTAATTTGTTTGATATTTTTCGGATTTGAAATCAAATATGTTTGATATTAATTTCATGTTCATCGTTTTTTTTTTATCTTTCAGTTTTGTTTTCATTCATTTTTCTTGTTTATTTTTAGGTAGAAATTGATTAGTTTAATTATAATGTTGTTAGATTTGAGTTGAAGATTCAATTAATTATTTTTCAGTTTGTTTTATTAATTTAAAAGGATTTAATTTTAATATAGAAGAGTGTTAGTTTAAATCGCTTGAATCCGTTCTTTGTTATTTAATTTGGATATAATTCATGTTCATTTTTTGTTTGAAGTTCATGTTAATTCAGTGATTTAATGTGAGTTTATGTTTTAAGTTTTTAGTTTGAATCATGTATCTTTGTTATAATTTTGTTGGATTTAATTTAAAGATCAATTGATTATTTAAGTTTAGTGATTTGAATCTGTTTATTTATTTTGTTTAAAGTTTAATTTGAATTTGAGTTCATGCTTTGAATATATTTGTTTGTTATTGTTGGTGAATCTGAAAATAGGTTTGTTGTGTAAAAACATTGTTCAGTCAAAATAATTCAAGTTATTTCTTTGTTGTTCATCATATAGTTTGAGTTTGTTCATAAAATCTGATTAGGAATTGGTTATAGCTGCTATATTTTGGTTAGAATTGATTAGTTGAACTTGTTATAGTTGATGGGATATATTGGTAAATTACAATGTTTTCACGGTCAAAATGGTAATTTCAATAAGGTTAGAGGGGTATTTTTGGAATTAAAATTCTGAACAATTATTTATTTTGAGTGCTCTGTCAATTAGGATTAAAATAATCAATAATGGGGGGACAAGATATAATGGTGGGGAATAATGCAATTATTTAATATAAGCATGGGGGACAAGATATAATGGGGTATTTATTTAATATAGTGGGGGACAAAACATTAGGTAGTGGGATTAAAAGGGGGATGAGTGGGAAGATAGTGGATTTTATGTTTAAAAATGCTGAAAGATGGTAATAAATATGGGGACTTGATCAGATTTTAAAAAAACAAAAAAAAAAGAACAAAAAAGAGGACAGAGAGAAAAAGATACAGAGAAAAGATAGAGAAAAAAAGGGGAGTGAACTTGAAGAACATTTTAGGAGAACATTTTAGGAGGAATACATTCTGAAAATCTGAAGAGAGTGGTAGAGTTTAAAAAGAGAAAACAAAAACAAAGTGAGAAACGAGTTTAGTTTCGGGTTTAATACACGCGCGGGTTGTTGCTGTTTGGTTTGTTTACATACTTTTGGGTTTGTTCTATTGAGTTGTTCAGTTTTTTCAAAGTTTTCTGGGCCTTGAACCTGGTTCGAATTGCTGCTGTTGGGTTGTTGTTGTGTTGCTGTGTATTTACACTACTGCTGCTTCTACTGATCTTCATCTTCTTTCCTTGCTTTCCAAATACCAGGTACACAAACTGATACACTGGTTCATCTTGTAAGCCACTCGAAGCATGAATGCAAAAATGAGAAAGATTTGAAGATGTAATTTAATGTAGTATTTTCTTTCTTTTATTGTCTGTATATAGAACATTATATCCGCTGTCCATGTAAACTTTTTAAACGACTCACTTTCGAAACTTGACTATAATAACTCGAAAGTATGTAAATAAAGTAGGACCTTTTCTTCATTTATTTTAGAGAAAACGGAAAAATAAAAAAATGTAGTCATTCTAAGATTATCTTTTTTTTAAAAAAAATAAAAAAATAAAGAGACGAGCATCGCCAAATAAAAATTCAAATTGCGGGGCCCTCACAAAATGTATGTGTTAATTACTTAGAACTCGGGATAGGCCGCTTAGCGAACTCCACGGCCTTACCCAAAATAACAACACGCTAGTTTCTTTAGGACGCGTCTTAATTAATCCTACTTTCTTAAACTCGGGTGCACATTTATGTGACCCAAATCCAAATCTCAGCGGAGTCGAAATGTGTCTCTAATCACGGGTACATTGATTGTGACGTGGTTCAAGATGCGTGTCCATGACGTTGCGAATTCCTTTTTAAAAATAAGAATGAGATGAGCCTCGCCGAATAAAAATACAAAATTGCGGGGCCCTCAGTAAATATTTGCTTTAAAATTGCTTAGAATTCGGGATGGACCGTTTAGCAAAATTTCACGGCCCTACCCAAAGTAAATGATACGCTAGTCTCTTTAGGCGCGCCTTTAATAATTTAATTTTCTTAAACTCGGGTGCACATTTATGTGACCCAAATCCAAATCTCAACGGAGTCGAAATATGTCTCTAATCACGGGTACATTGATTGTGACGCGGTTCAAGATACATTTTCACAACGTTGCAATTCCCCCCAATAATAATAATAATAATAATGAAAGCGGTAAAGAGTTAAAATCTGCATATAAGCTCATAATTGTATAAAATCAGATAAACAAGCCGAATATGACAGTTGAGCGACCGTGCTAGAACCACGGAACTCGGGAATGCCTAACACCTTCTCCCGGGTTAACAGAATTCCTTATCCGGATTTCTGGTTCGCGGACTGTAATACAGAGTCATTCTTTTCCTCGATTCGGGATTAAATTGGTGACTTGGGACACCCTAAATCTCCCAAGTGGCGACTCTGAAATAAATAAACAAATCCCATTTCGATTGTCCTTTAATTGGAAAAACCCCTTCCGCACCCCTTCGCGGGCGACGCGGGCGAAAAAGGAGGTGTGACAGCTCTGGCGACTCTACTGGGGAATGGTTATCTAGAACCATCGATTCAGGGTTAGAAATTAGAGCTTGATAAATTGTTGTATTTTGGATTTATTATCTGATATTCTCATATGATCTGTGCTTAATATGCAAATTGATGCTTTTTATTGCTTTGATATTATTTGAACTGTACATATAAACTGTGCCGAAACCTTCTCTTCTTACCTCCGAGGATGTGCTTACTGGTTAAGACTCCCTATTCTGTTAGTGTCATACCCTAAATAAAAGAGGCTCGGAAAGTTTCTAAGCCGGCTGGCCTTTTGGTTCCCGGAAATGAGCTCCTTCCTCAACTCGAGTTGTCCGCTCGGGTACGCTGTCTAGAACACCGACCCAGGTTTTGAACATAGAATAACGTGACTTCATGTCGGATCCCTAGTAGGAACGCTTATTTGCATCACGTTGCATTTGACTTAGGGGACTCAACACAGGGGTTGGGTCCGTCTAGAACTAGCAACCTGAGATGAAAAGACCATCCTGATGCATCCTATTTGTTTTTCCGTGCATTTATTTGTCCCGCGCCCGCATGCTGACCGGTTTTTGAATATTAGGAATGTTGTGAAATTGAGAAGAAGAAAAAAAATAGCGGTTAGGGAGTTAATTGTTTATTTTTGAAAAAATAAATAATGCCCAAATACCGTCGAACTCTGTCGAAATTTTGAGAAAATAAAAAAAAATTATTAATTTGTTTTACTAAAAGCAAAGGAAAATAGAAAAAAAAAGAGCCTTTATTCTATCTTGTTTTCAAAAAATAGGAAAGGAAAATAGTTTGTCTTGCCATGGAAAATAAAAATGAAAAAAAAGGGTCTTATTTTTTAAAATAGTTTTTTTTATTTTTATGAAAATGCCCAAAATCGAAAAGGAAAAGAGTCGTGCTTTGAAAGTGGTTGTGATATTTGCTGCCAAAAATGAATGAAAAAAAAAAGTTTTAAAATAGTTCAGTTAATTGCCCGAACTACGCGGGTCTGATTCTCACCGGATGTGAGATACGTAGGCAAACCTCTTAGTTTTTAGAACTCAAACCAAAAAAAAATAATACAAAAAATATTTCTTTTTAATCTCTCTCAAAATTCAAAATATTTATTTAAAAGTTCAAAAGAAAATTCAAAATTCAAAAATATTTTCTCTTTTCTTTTGTAGTATTTCTTTCAGAAATCCATGAGTAATAGTCCAAAAATATTTCCTTTTTTTTCTTTAGAAGATTTTTTGAACTTTCCAAAAAAAAAGGGGGGAAAAAAATGAAGTTAATATATATATATATATATATATATATATATATATATATATATTAGCCGTCGTTTCTTTTCAAAAACAAAAAAAATATAAAAAAAAATAATAATAAAAAAACAACAAAAATCAAAATCCAGAAATATTTTCTCTCTTCTTTGTAAGTATTTTTTCGGAAAAAAAAGAGTTAGCTTATTTGCTTTATTTCTGATGGGTGAACTACGCTGGTTTGATTCTCACCGGATGTGAGATACGTAGGCAGCTCTAATCGGGTCCAACCTCCCCTTTTGTTAAAATAGCCAAACAAAAAAAGTATCAAATTTTAATTTCATCATAAAGAAGTCGGGTGACGCTTGTGAGCACGTGATTTTTGCTTCACGGAAATTACTCCAAAAGAAATCGAAAATAAAACAAGTTACCTTCGGGTACAATTTTGAGAATTTGCGTGATATTTTTGGTAATCATTTTTGTCCGTAAATGTTTACTTTTTTGTAGTTAATCGCGAAATATAAAATAAATATATTACATGCTTATTTAGGATTTAATTGTACATTTAGGAATTAATTAAATCATAGTCTGGTTTTTAAAGAAAAATAGCAAAAGTATGCTTTTCGTCTTATGTTTTGTTGCAATGGTGTGATTTTACCTATTTAAATATTTTAATATGTGTGTGATAATTGTGTTAAGTGTTAATTAATATGTGTTTAGTTTTACTTTAATTAGGTATTGTGTTTTAAATTAGAAAATAAAAGAAAAGAGTGCAAATTGGTCTAAAAATCGGACTGGGCCAGTTTCTTTAGGAAAATTCGAGGCCCAAAAGCACCAAAACCAGCCCAAGGCAGCCGGTCCAAGAGACCCATCTCCCAGGCCACCAAACGACGTAGTTTGATACCAAAACTACGTCGTTTCAAGAATAACCCATCTCAGCCGTTCAAACCAAGTTGATCTGACGGCCCTCGTCCCATCTTCCTTACCCGTTACCTGACCCGACCCATTCCACCCAAAGACCAACCCGGTCTCACTTAACCAAATGATGTCATTTTCTAAAAGTGGGAGATCCAGGCCGTTGATCTCGACTATTCTAACGGCTATGATCAAACGACCACCCCGGTATATAATCCCCCATCTCTCACCCCACACCCCCCATAACCAAACCCCCCTGCGCTTTGTCTTTATCGTCTCAGGGACTGAACCAGACGATCCCACGAAACCCTAGCGCCGCCCCCTTACCCCATCGCCTGAAACCCAGCGGCATCAACGCCACCGGTCACCAAATTAACACCCCTAGTGCACCTTGACCCCCTGAACACGAATCTACAAACCGTTTGGCTCGAATCAACCTACATCGTCTTGAATCTTCATTTGAAGATTCGAGCCAAACCTCAACCTACACCAACCGACCACAAATTCACACCAGTTACTCCCCTGACCTCCCTCATACCCTAATCAACGGTGGTTCCGTTCGAATCTAGGTAGAACCCTTCGAGCCCCAAATCGGCCTGTATGAACCCTAAAACTCAAAACCATGGGGGGTCTGTCCAATTAAAAGAGGAGTTGGGGGTCTAATAGACCTTAATCGAGGTTTCTCAGTTGAGAACACTTCGATTGAAGTTCGTTCGACCTCAAAGAAGTGAAGTCCAGTTCGAGCCTGGGTCATCCTTGTTTTTAAGCTTCCGAGGTAATTTTTCCTTTCCTTCTGTTCTGTTAGTGATTCTATTCGTATCTCTTTACATGTTTAGTTTAGTTTATGTGAGTTTTCTATTTTTTTAATCAATTAATTCTGTCTGTCTCAATAAGATCCTTTATTTGGTCGATTCTTCTATTTGTTTGTTAATTGTACCTATTGTGAGTTATGTGTTCAACCTGTTTAGAGTCGTCGAATAGCTAGTTCATATAGTTTCCCTGTTATGTCTAAAGTCACTGAAGCCATTTGGTAACCTATTTTGTCTAGTTTGTTTATCGATTGTTTGTTATCTGTTAGAGCTCGTATAGTCGATTAAATAAATGTCGTTAACTAAAATTATCTGAAAACTAGAGAAGCATGAGTTTGCTAATGTCAGTGTAATTACATGCATGTTTCTCTTGTCTGTGCTAAGACCTGATTGATACTGCTTCATTCCTTAGCTTTCATTATCAACTCCCTGTTGATCAGTTGGTTTTTGAGTTGGTCAGGATTGGTTCCCAATATGACCAACTCAGGCCATTTGACTAACACCCCTTATGTGTTATGACTTGTTTGAGCCTAAGCTGAGAATTGGATATAGTTGTAGTAATCTAATAGTTCAACCTGAAATCAGTGTTAAGTGTAAGTTTATATAGGTTGTAACTTCAGACTTCTAAACTTAGGGTAATACAGTAATAATCAGTGGATTCAGGGGTAATTTGGGGTGTCAAAGTTTGAAAAATGGCTAGTGCTAGTGGACTACCAGTGAGTATGGTTTGAAATACTAGAATAATCTATAGTGAAAATACACCACTGGCTGACATCTTTAAAGATGGAAGTCAGGTGTAAGATGAGTTTAATAATAAAAAGCTGAAATGCACATGGAAATGTTAGTGGAACCTGCTGTACAGTAGGATAGGCACTACATTTTTGAATTTCAGAAGATTTAAAAATAATAACTCCATACCTAGACAACTTTAAGTGGGGTGACAGATTAGGATTTATGGTTACACTAGGGCAGCCTATCAAAGGGAAGGGGCTCCTTCTTTCTAATAGCATATATAGACATAGATAGAGGAGAGTGCCAAAAAAAAAGAAGAGAAAAACAGAAATAGACATAGAGAGATACACAGAATACACAGGGATATAGAGATACACAAGCTAAAAAGACTGAAAAACAGAAGAGAAGAAAGAGTGAGCGAGAGTTGAGTTGGAAGAAGTAGATAGAGTTCACATAGCATCGAAGAGAGGCTTTGAAAATAGTTGATAGCGAAAGCAACAAAACACTACTTCAGTGAGTTCTGGTTTAGTGTCAAGTCCCGGTAGTTGACATTGATCTGCTCGCCTGATTTCAATTTGTTGGAACCTATTGGCATCTATTGGTCCAGTTTTGGTCTAAATTCAAGTTCAGTTGAGTCTGTTTGGGTTGTTTAGTTGTTGTCGGGTTTCACAACTCACTTCGAGCCTCCTTTAAGTATATTTCTGGGGTATTTGGTGTTGTTAGAACTGCTGCCTTTGCTATTGCCTGTGTACTACTGCTGCTTTGCTGGCTTCTTTTCTCTTCAATTGTAAACGTTTCCAGGTACACACTTCTGAAACTATGGGTTGATGTAAGCTTGAATTGGAAGTTGAGTTGAAATAAACAAAGAAATGAAATGTTCACCTGCTTTCACAATATCTGTGTTCAAGATGTAGCAATAGGATAAAATGATTCAATTAGTTCGTATTTGTTTGTGCTCATTCTAATCGTATTTGTTTTGTATAAATTGGGGCGTACTCGAACCAATGTGGATTATTAAATAGTATGTTGTTATATTGATTAGATGTATACCATGTATTTAGCAATTTAGTTTAACTTAGCTGACGATGATGGTATAACGCATAATCTAATAGGTGTCTGTATGTACCCTGTCGGACCTTTGGACTGTTTAAATTTGTTATGGCCCGGTTCAGTTTGATTTTAAGAAATATGTATCTCACATAAATTTTCATATTGTGTTAGTTAATACCAGCTGATTAGCGATATACGTCAACTCTCTTGTTGGATTCCTTGCTTCAATACAGTCTCAATAATGTAGAGTAGTAATTAATATTGGCATTGGCCCGCCATTTAAACGAAGCGGCTATTAATAGAATCAGTAGGTTTACATTTTTGGGAGCACGAATCAATGTAACAAGTTAAGAGCATTAATCTAATAAGCATGAATTTAGCAAGAAGGTTTAGCGTTTAGATCTAATAGATTTTCGGATAAGCATTAATAATTAAGGGTAATTTTAGTTTTAAATAGTCCCAGGTAATCATTGGTTTGTGGAGATAGCCCAGTTCTAGGATAATTAATCTTATTCGAATGTATCATCTTGTCAACCTCGATCTTGCTTAAAATTTCAATCTTTGTAATATTCTTTTCCATTAACACTTGTATTGATCTAGCCATTAATATGTCACGTTTCTTTAGCATGCAATGAACTAGGATTTTTTTTCCCTTTTTTTAGAGACGAGTTTAATAGAAATGTAGTCATTTTAGGATATCCTTAAAATAAATGAATTGCGCCTCGCCAAATAAAATGCACAAACTGCGGGCCCTCATAAATGTACATATTAAAAACACTTAGAATTTGGGATGGACTGTTTAGTGTATTTCACTCTCTTCCCCAAAGATAATAACGCGTTAGACTCTTTAGGCGCGACTTAATTAAATTACATTCTTAAATTCGGGTGCGCATTTATGTGACCCAAATTCAAATCTCAATGGAGTCGAAATGTGTTAACAACTACGGGTGCATTGATTGTGACGTGGTTCGAGATGCATTTTCACGACGTTGCAATTCTATAAAAAATAAATGATAATAATAAAAGCGGTTTAAACTTAATAAAAGCACATAAGTCATAACATGTATTTAAATCAGATATTTAGCCATTATAACAATTTAAGCGACCGTGCTAGAACCACGGGATTCGAGGGTGCCTAACACCTTCCCTCGGGTCAACAGAATTCCTTACTTAGAATTTCTGGTTCGCAGACTTCATTTGGAAAGTCGAAAATTTCCTCAATTTGGGATTCAAGATAAACCTGGTGACTTGGGACACCAAAAGCCAAACCTTTCCCAAGTGGCGACTCTGAATTAAATAAATAATCTCATTTCGAATATTGTCACTTAAATTGGAAAAACTCCCTCGCGCATTTACCCTTCGGGGTGGGCGCACAAAAAGGAGGTGTGACAGCTCTGGCGACTCTGCTGGGGACCTAACCCAGAACCACTGGTTCAGGGTTCAAGAATTCGAGCTTAGAATAATTGTTATATTTGGCTTTATCTGATTTTTACATGTTTGGGCCTAATGTGCTAAATGCTACTTTTACCGCTTTGATATTATTTGACTATATATATAAACTGTGCCGAACCCTTCTCTCTTCACCTCCGGGGATGTGCTTACTGGTTGAGACTCCCTATTCTGTTAGTGTCATACCCTGAAATAAAAAAGAGGCTCGGACAAGTTACGAAGCCGGATGGCCTTTTGGTTCCCGGTAAGTTGCCCCCTCCTCGACTTGAGTTTGTCCGCTCGGGTGCACAGTCTAGAACATATACCCAGGTTATAAACCTAGTATAATGAAACCTCATGCCGGATCCCTAGTAGGAACGCTTATTTGCATCATGTTGCATTTGACGTAGGGGACTCAACACAGGGGTTGGGTCCGTCTAGGACAGGCAACCAGAAATGAAAAGACCATCTTGTTGCATCCCGTTTGTTTTACGCATTTATTTGCTTCAGGTCTGCATGCTGACAGGTTTCTAAAAAAAAACTTTAAAAAAAAAAAAATAACAGCGTGGGGAGATAATTACTTATTTTTGGAAAAATAAAACCAATGTCCAAGTAGTGTCAAAACCTCGCCGGAATTTTCTTAAGAACAAAAAAATGAAAACAAAGTCTGTCTCTTAGTTTGATTTATAAAAAAAACATATATATATAAAAAAATTCCTTTTTATCACTTTCAAAAATAAAATAAAAACGTATGTGTTTAGAAAAATTTTAAAAAAAAGGGAGGGGGGGGAATCAAAATAAAAAGTAATGTTGTTTCTTTTGTAGTATCTCTTTTATAAGTTCCGACCAATAGTCCAAATACTTCCTTAAAAGATTTGTCGAAATTTCAAAAAAAAGTGTAAAAAAAAAAGTTCAAAGGAAAAATATTTTCTTTAGTTTTCATCTCTTTTCGAAAATAAAAAAAAAATCCAGAAAAAAATGTTTTTCTCTTTTTCCTTAAAAATTGTAAAAGGAGTTTAGTTTATTTCCCTATTCCTGATCGGACCGAACTACGCCGGTTTGATTCTCACAGGGGGTGAGATACGTAGGCAACCCTCATCGGGTCCAACTTCCCATTTTGCAAAAATGACCAGAAAAGAAAAAAAATGACAAAATGCTGCCACTTTTATAAAAGAGTCGGGTGATGCCGTTTTTTGTAAAAGTAGCCGAATGTTCCTAAGCGGGACGTCGGAAGACTGACATTGCATAAACGGCCATCTTTGGTCATCATTTTTTGATTTTTTGACCGGTTGATCCTCGCAGCCTTAAAATCTTCGTTCCCGAAGTGCTAAAAGGCCGCATTTGAAAACCGAGTCCATCGTTTTGAAAACAAATCTTGGAAAAGAACATAGATAGTTTTATCTTGAGTCTAATAAAAGTTTTTCGTCAGCATAATCACCTTGATAAATGTGCAGGATGAGCACAATACAAAACAAACCCTTTTCAATAATGACCAAGATCCCTTTTGAGTTGCGATTATGGTGGAATGACCTAGGCAAGGAAGGGCAAGGCAAAGTAAAGAAGTATCTGAAAGATCTCCCGGATCTACAAGACATCCAGCCTCGGGGTGATGTTATCAGATCATTGGTCACTTGTTGGGATTCAGCACACAATGTATTTCATTTCTCGGACTTTGAGCTCACCCCGACATTGGAAGAAATAGCGGGATACATCGGAAGTGATGAAGCTCCGCTAAGGTTCAAGTACTTGATTGCACCTAGGGCCGTCACTGTACACCGGTTTTTGGATTTCCTAAAAATACCACGAACATTTCACCATCCAGATTTTGCAAAAGGTTTATGCAGTCTCCGCCTCATATATGCTAGATACGGCCACGTGGGCGGGTTCAATAAGCCAGACTTCAAACTATGCAGTAGATATAACCGACAAAAGTGGGATGAACACAGGCTGGCAGCTTTTATGATAGCTTTTTTGGGTCTTATAGTGTTCCCAAGGAAAGACGGAAACATTGATTTGAAAGTAGTTAGGGTCGTCAGTACTTTACTCACCCACGATAAAAGTACTCTGGCGCCTATGATTATGGCTGACATCTTCCGGGCTCTCACTACTTGCCGAGCCGAGGAAGACTTTTTCGAAGGATGTAACCTATTGTTGCAAATATGAATGATAGATCATTTATGCCACCGCTCCCCGCTCTTGGGTTACGGTTTGCCCGAGAAGACTTGTATTGGAGAATTCTACACAAGAATCAAAGGGGTTAGTCTACCCGAGGGAGTCACAGCTTGGACGTCATTCTTCCGAACTCTCACTGCCAACCAAATCTAGCGGACGCTCGGATGGTTGCCTGTTGAGGAAATCATATACATGCCGGCAACCAGGCCCCACTTTCTGTTGATGGGACTTAAAAGCATCCAACCCTATACAGGGTATCGGATTTTGAGGCAACTTGGGAGGTATCAAGTAGTGCCGAAAGATGAAGACTTGAGTACCCAAGTGGTTGAAATCAGTCCAGACGGTCGGTTCCCCGAAGAAGAAGTTTGCCAGATCTGGAGTGAGTGTCAACATTTGACGGGAAATACTTGTGTGTTGGATACGGCTAAAGGAGAAGTTTCCCCGGGGTATCACTCTTGGTTTAGAGGTGACATGTCCTGTGGGAGACCAGCTAAAAGACCTCATCTCAAATACTTCGTTGAGTCATCCCAGGAGCAATGGAACTAGATAGCAAAGGAAAAGGGTTATTGGGCGGAGATCAGTGAGTTGAAGCAACAGGTTGAAAGTCTGAAATTCAATAACAGTATGCAAGTCGCTGCGGATCGAGGCGAAAAGAATAGATTGGCCCAAGAAAATGAAGAACTTAGGGCCCAAATCCAGAAATTGAGAATGGCTCCTGATAAACAACCAAGGAGTCGATCAGATGAGCAGTTGATAAAAGGGCTGAAAAATAAAGTCAGGGAATGGCGAGATGGTTTAGAAGAGTCTGAAAACGTCATGGCAGAGCTCAAAGTACAGTGGGGTACGAGAGCAGATAAGCATCGCCGACACCTGAATCAATTGAAACGCGACCACGAGAAAACTGTTGCCGAAATGAAGAGAAAGGTGGCTACACTTGAGGGTAAAGCAGTTAAGCAGGCTGAGGATTTCCAAATTGAAAGCGGACACTGTTACGACTTGTTGGCCCAAATGGAGATAGAAGTGCGGCAACTGAAGAATCAGCATATGCAGGATTCTCAGGCATTAAAAACGTGCAGTGATCATATAAAACGCATGCTTATAGAAATGAGGCAAACCAGGGATAAGATTAGGACCATTGCCCATGCCATTATCAGAAGGTGTCTACGTTGTGAAAACATGACCAGCATTACCGTTCTCTCGGCAGTGATGGTTTATGTCAAGCAGATCATGCATGAGCTCGAACAACTTGAAAGGGATCTCACACCTAAGACCGCGACGAGGCCGAACGATGCCCCGCGGGCGTCAATTCTCGAAACCTTAATGTATTCATAGGTCGAGTCTGTCCGTCTTTTCGCATCAGGGTGTATTAGTCTGTTGAGTCTGTACTATTTTCAAGGCTTGTTACTTTCCTTTTTTCGAAAATGTTAGTTTGTAATAGATTGTTTCAGTAATAGAATGTGTGCTTCTTTTACACTCCTCTTTTTTGAACTACGTAATGATCTGATTCACGTGGCATCGTGATACGTAGGCAATCCTTATCAGATCCAGTCACATTTTTAATTGCAAATAATGAAAACAATAATAACAGGAAATAATAAAATAAGATAATAATAAAAAATATATATAATAAAAATGGTGATAAATTAAAGGAAAGCCTAAGGAGAAGCCGGAATGACGCATGTCTCTGTTGTAAACATGTAGAAATTCACTTAACTGTGTAGGTGCATCACGCCCCAACGTGCGATTACCTATCTGTTATTTGTTTCACACTAACCGGTTGCTTTCTGCTGAGTTCCAGGTTTTTAGAAAAGGTGGTTGGTTTGGTGGAGGTCTGGCCTTGCATTCATACATCACGAGGTCGAAAGGGAGTGTTCAGTTACCCGTCGTTAAGTCGAGAGGGAGTATTCACACTTACTTCACAAGATCAAAGGGAAGCATAGAGATGTCTTCAGAAATTCCTTTGCCGACAATTCCTGTCTCCAAAGAGAGTTCAATCTCGGCCGTCCTCACGCCTGATTCGGAAACTGCTGAGGAAAATAGAATCATGCAGCTCCGCATGTTAGAAATGTTAGATGACTGGAGTAACAGAAAAGAGCCACCGCGCGCAATCCCCGGGTTCCCTGAGTTGTTCTCCAGGACAAGTGGGACTTCCAACGTCCCCATAAGCTATCCAACTACCCCATTCGGGTACCCGGCCATTTCAGCCTACTTTGCTGGATCACCTTCTAATTCTTATCCCCGGATGTCAACAACAGATGTAGCTACCAACATATTCACTGCACCTCCCTATCCAATCGTGGCACAACCTGCTACACACAGGCCAAATTTTGATTCATCCTCATCACATTCCAAGCACCATCCTTCTCACTCGAACCGACTCGGTTCACCACCAGCACTCATCCTCAACAACCTCAATACAAGTTTGCACCTAGGCAGGATCAAAACCCCAAAGCTGTTGAACAAGATGAGATGGCGAAAATAATGAGGAGCCTCGAGTAGAGTTTAAAAAACATGCAGGGTTTAAGCGGGCAAAAGAGTATTTCCTATACCGATCTATGCATGTTCCCTCACGTGCACCTACCCGTGGGTTTCAAAACACCAAAGTTTGAAAAGTATGATAGGCACGGCGACCCCATTGCTCATCTAAAGAAGTATTGCAACCAATTGAGGGGAGCTGGCGGCAAAGAAGAACTGTTGATGGCATACTTCGGGGAAAGTCTGATAGGAATAGCCTCAGAGTGGTATATGGACCAAGACATATCCCGATGGCATATATGGGATGATCTCGCCAGAGATTTTGTGAGACAATTCCAATATAATATTGACATTGCACCAGACAGAAATTCCCTATCAAACTTAAAGAAGAAACCCTCTGAAAGTTTCAGGGAATATGCTATTAAATGGCGCGAGCAGGCATCAAGGGTAAAACCTCCTATGGACGAGATAGAAATGGTCACCACTTTCCTCCAGGCTCAAGAATCAGACTATTTCCAGAATATGATGTCAGCCATGGGAAAGCCTTTCACGGAAGCAATCAAGATCGGGGAGATGGTAGAGAATGGTTTGAAAACAGGAAGAATCTTAAGTCAGGCAGCCATAAGGGCAACCTCCCAAGCCTTCCAAAGCGGGTCCGGAGGAATGGCAAGAGGAAAGAAAAAGGAAGAAACGTCCATGGCAGCATCAGAGGCCAGGGAATATCGTAATCCTAGGCCCCGATTTCTAGAAAGAACCCCACAGCATTACTACCCCCACCAAAATGTGACGTATGCTCCTCAACCCTACATGGTCATGAATACCCAGCCCTATGTCCATCTACCACAGCAAGCCAATCGAGGCCAAGCTCCACCTCCTAGAAATCAGCCTCCCTACCGGAACCACTATAATCCACAGCCCCCTCAAAATAACTTCAGCCCTCAGGAACCACCTAGAAGACGGACTTTCACACCCATCGGCGAACCATATTCTACCTTGTTCCCAAAGCTAGTCCAGATGGGTTTCCTGCAGCCAGTCCCTCAGACAAGGCACAATCCGGCATCACCTGCTTACAAAGTCGGTATTAGGGCGCTTATCATTCAGGAGCAGAAGGGCACGATACAAATGATTGTTGGACTTTGAGGAGGGTAGTTGAGAGCTTAATAGAGCAGGGGAAGATAGTACTGAGGGACGAGGAGGTCCCAAATGTGACAAATAATCCGTTGCCCGCTCACAACAACGGGCCGTTGATTGGAATGATATGTGAGGACAAAGAATTTGATCCTGCCTTAAAAGCTATAATCGCCATCGTCGATGCAGGGAAAAGGCCTAAAACCACCCCGAAGCTAGAGAAAGGGGAAAAGAAGGCTAGTGCTGTCAAGGTTAAGCCCGAAGAGAAGGCCGAGACAAAGACAGTAATGATGGTGCCTGTGAGGAATGAAGTTCTCTACGTTCCACGAGGTTGAGCAGAGAAGCCTCATAGATTCGAAGTCAAAAGGGCAAAACCAATGTACGTACCAAAGGGGGCCTATGTGGTCCAGGGGACGATTCAACCACCTCGGCTGAATGAGCCAGTGGTTATCGGACGCGTGCCACAGAAGCCGATGACAGACCCGTCCACAGTACCGTGGAACTATCAAAGAACATTGGTTACGTACAAAGGCAGAGAAGTCACGGGAGAACTTCCAGAGAATACTTTCGTCGGAAGATATTCAAACACCCAAGAGTTAAACAATGCCACACGGAAACGCTTCCCACCCAAGGAACCTGTAAGCGTTGAGGAAGCTGAAGCTTTCTTCCAGAAGATGAAAATGCCAGACTACGAAGTGGTGGATCAGCTACGCAAGTGCCCCGAGCAAGTGTCCATGCTATCTATGCTGATGAGGTCGGCCGAACACCAAAAGATTTTGCTCAAGACCCTTAATGAAGCGTACATACCAATTGAAACTTCAGTCGAACAACTGGAGCGAATGACGGAGAGGTTCTTCACAATTAACCAGGTTTCTTTCAGCAAGAACAACTTACCTCCAGAGGGAGCAGCTTACAACAAAGCCTTACATCTGACAGATAAATGCGAAGACTACTACGTCAAACGGGTAATGTTGGATGGAGGTTCAGGTGTTGACATTTGTCCGCTCTCCACGCTGCAGAGAATGGAAATTGGGATTGGAAGAATTCGCCCCAATAATGTCTGCGTAAGGGCTTTTAATGGCGTCAAGAGGGACACCCTCGGGGAAATAGACTTGGTGTTAACTATAGGACCAGTGGAGTTTGAAATAACTTTCCAGGTGCTTGATATGGATACGTCTTACAATTTTCTCCTCGGCAGACCTTGGATTCATGCGGCAGGGGCTATGCCTTCCACTCTTCACCAAATGGTGAAGTTTGAATACGAAGATCGGGAAATTGTGGTCCACGGAGAAGACGAACAGTCTATTTATCGGGACCCATCCATCCCATATCTTGAAGCAAGGGAAGGGAGCGAGCACACGGTTTATCAGGCTTTCGAAGTTGTGCTAGCGGAGCAGTATGAAGAAGGAAGACCTTGCCCCCAGCCCTTCTTGTCCAACGCCTCAATCATGGTGGCTAAAGAAATGATCCGACATGGATTCAGGCAGGGAAAGGGCTTGGACGAACGTTGCAAGGAATAACAGAACCCATCACCTTGCCTTCCACCAAGAAACTTTTTGGGATAGGTTTTCAACCCACTCCAAAAGATGAAGAGTGGGCAAAGAAGAGGAAAAATGAGGGTTGGAAACTGCCTCAGCCATTGCCAGATTTATACGAGGCTTTTGTTGGACCGAAATACATCGAGGAAGAAGACGATGAGGTTTTCACGGCAGAAGAGATCGAGGAGATATGTGGGGCAATGAGAGGAATGCTCTACGAAGCTCACATGGTTCAACCGGGAGAAGGCACAAGCACCGCTGAGATGATATATGTGGGGCCACATACCAAGCTTCGAAATTGGGAGGCCACGCCGCTCCCAACTAGGCAGGAGTCCGGGTAGACCTGTCCTGCCACCTTTCCTGCATCACGAGTTATCCCTAGGATGTAACTCGGATGTTTTTCCTTCAGTTTCTTGTTTTGAATTCCTGAAATATAAACCTTGTTATCTTCCAAATTCCAAGAAATAAAAATCAGTGTTTTCTCATTTTTTCCTTTATTCTGATTTTTGTTATTTTTCCTTTATCATTTCTTTCAGTTATAATAATGCGGCTTTAAATAATATGACATTCTTGCGGACTTCACGCCCAGATCACAACGAGCTGTTTAATTGTGAAATAATGAACCAAGAATCGAAATATGATGAAGAAGGGGCTTTTAGGGAAATAAATCGAGAATTGGAACACTTTGAGAATAAACCTAAGCCGAATATGAATGACACTGAACTGGTTAATTTGGGAACTCCTGAAGAAATCCGAGAGACCAAAATAAGCATTCACACAGATGAGAGAACGCAAGACGTGATAATTCAACTCCTTCTTGAATTTAAAGATGTGTTTGCTTGGTCATACGATGACATGCCAGGATTAGGTGTTGATCTAGTGGTGCATAAATTGCCAATTCACCCTGATTGTCCTCCAGTTCAACAAAATCAAAGAAAGTTCAAAACCGATGTCAGTGACAAAATTAAAGAAGAGATCACCAAGCAGCTGAAAACGGGAGTAATTCGGGTAGTCCAGTACACCACGTGGTTGGCGAATGTAGTTCCAGTGCCGAAAAAAGATGAGAAGACTCGGGTATGTGTGGATTATCGAGATCTAAACAGGGCGAGTCCCAAAGAACATCCACATCCTTATGGATAATTGCGCCAAACATGAGATCCAGTCTTTCGTAGATTGTTACGCTGGGTATCATCAAGTGTTGATGGATGAAGAGGACGCCGAGAAAACTACCTTCACTACACCTTCGGTCACTTACTGTTATCGGGTTATGCCATTCGGTCTGAAGAATGTTGGGGCAACTTACATGAGAGCCATGACTGCCATTTTTCATGACATGATGCATCAAGAGATAGAGGTGTATGTGGACGACGTGATAGTCAAGTCCAGGACTCGGGACAATCATATCCAAGACTTGAGGAAATTCTTCGAGAGACTGAGGAAGTACGACTTGAAGCTGAACCCGGCCAAATGCACTTTCGGAGTCCCATCAGGCAAGCTTTTGGGTTTCATAGTAAGCAGGAGAGGTATCGAATTATATCCAACAAAGATAAAATCTATCAGAGATCTACCTCCCCTAAGAATGAAGAAAGACGTGATGAGTCTATTGGGCAGGTTAAACTATACCAGCCGATTCATTGCCCAGCTGACTAGCACGTGTGAGCCCATATTTAAGCTATTGAGGAAGGATGCAGCGATCAAATGGACAGGTGAGTGTCAAGAAGCTTTTGACAAGATCAAAGAATATCTTTCAAATCCCCCAGTTTTGGTCCCGCCAGAGCCAGAAAGACCCCTGTTCTTGTATCTGACAGTCTTGGAAAATTCTTTCGGTTGCATCCTCAGGCAACATGACATAACCGGAAAGAAGGAGCAGGAAATCTACTACTTGAGCCAGAAATTCACCGGCTACGAGGCCAAGTATACTTTGTTGGAAAGAATGTGTTGTGCTTTGACATGGGTTGCTCAAAAATTGAGACATTATCTCCAAGCTCACACTACTTACCTCATAAGCAGGTTGGACCCTTTGAAGTACATATTTCAGAAGCCAATGCCTACGGGAAGACTGGCCAAGTGGCAAATCTTGCTTACCGAATTTGACATAGTCTATGTCACCCGCACGGCGATGAAAGCCCAGGTGTTAGCAGATCATCTAACCGAAAACCCGGTTGATGAAGAATACCAACCATTGAGTACTTATTTTCCGGATGAAGAAATAAACACCATAGAAGTAGCCTCGGAAAGCGCTCATGTTTGGAAGATGTTCTTTGATGGGGACGTAAACACTAAAGGTGTAGGAATTGGGGCAATTTTGATCTCACCCTCTGGCCAACACTATCCTGCTACAGCTAGACTGCGTTTCTTCTGCACGAACAATACAGCTGAATATGAAGCCTGCATCATGGGCATGCATATGGCGATCGATCAGGATGTTGAAGATTTATTGATTAGGGTGGATTCTGACCTGATTATCCGACAAGCCCAAAGCGAATGGGAAACTCGAGATGTCAAGCTTATTCCTTACCGACAGCACGTGGAGGACCTCAGCAAGCGTTTCAAGTCAACAGAGTTCAGGTACATCCTGCGGTGTCACAATGAACTAGTGGATGCACTTGCTACCTTAGCTTCAATGTTACCCTACCTTAGCTTCAATAGTACCATGATATCAAGAGGTTCTTGAAGACACAAGAATACCCCGAACATGCTACTGGAGATCAAAAGAGGACTATCTGACGGCATGCAGGAGGTTTCTTTTTGAGCGGCGAGGTATTGTATAAAAGGACCCCGGACCTCAATTTGTTAAGATGTGTTGACGTCGAGAAGGCGGGAAGAATCATGCAAGAAGTACATGCAGGAGTGTTTGGGCCCCACATGAATGGTTATGTTTTGGCAAAGAAAATCCTTCGAGCTGGTTATTACTGGATGACCATGGAAAAGGACTGTTTTAGCTTCGTTCAAAAATGTCATCAGTGGCAGGTGCATGGTGATTTGATTCATGCACCTCCCACGGAACTGCA
Organism: Nicotiana sylvestris; assembly: GCF_000393655.2. Taxonomy (NCBI): domain Eukaryota; kingdom Viridiplantae; phylum Streptophyta; class Magnoliopsida; order Solanales; family Solanaceae; genus Nicotiana; species Nicotiana sylvestris. The sequence goes on from NC_091066.1 coordinate 154,771,327, forward strand.
TCCCATGTCTGCACCTTGGCCATTTTTGCTTGGGGCATGGACGTCATTGGTCCGATTGAGCCGAAGGCTTCGAATGGACACAGATTCATATTGGTTGCTATTGACTACTTCACGAAATGGGTAGAAGCTGTCACTCTCAAATCCGTCACTAAGAAGGTTGTAGTGGATTTTGTACATTCAAATCTTATCTGTCGTTTTGGTATTCCCGCAACTATCATCACAGATAACGCGACAAACTTGAATAATCATTTGAAGGGGGATGTATGCGAACAGTTCAAAATAACGCATATGAACTCCACTCCTTATCGGCCCAAGGCCAATGGCGCTGTTGAAGCAGCAAACAAGAACATCAAGAAGATTTTGAGGAAGACGATCCAGAGTTCCCGACAATGGCATGAATAGTTACCCATTGCATTGCTAGGATATCGCACTACAGTACGTACTTCAGTAGGGGCAACCCCTTATTTGTTGGTGTATGGGACCGAGGCTGTAATACCAGCAGAAGTAGAAATTCCTTCGCTCCGAACCATTGTCGAAGCAGAAATTGAAGATAGCGAGTGGGTTAAGACTCGATTGGAGCAGTTGACTTTGATTGACCAGAAACGAATGGCTGCGGTTTGTCACGGGCAGTTGTACCAACAAAGAATGGCCCGTGCTTACAACAAGAAAGTCCGACCCAGGAATTTTGAAGTGGGTCAACTGGTATTGAGGCACATTCTGCCACATCACCAGGAAGCGAAAGGAAAATTTGCTCCTAATTGGAAAGGCCCATACATCATCCGGAAGATATTGCCGAGAGGCGCACTGTATCTGGGCGATATTGAAGGAAATGATCCTGAAACAGCAGTGAATGCAGATGCAGTCAAAAGGTACTATGTTTGATGTTTACTTCGGTGATGTCTTGACACATTTGAGATGATGAAGGATTTGTTCCCACTGCCCAAACACTATAAACACTCTCCACGAGCCTTTTGAGCCGGTTACATTTCTTTGGCTACCTTATAAAAAAAAGAAAAAAAAAAGAAAAAAAAGAAAAAAATTTGATTGAGTCTGAACTACATTTGACTTGATTCCGAAAGGATACGTAGGCAGCCTCTCTCTAGGGTTCAGTCACAACAACAATAAAATCCCATTTACCCTGAAATTGAAACCGGGGCACACCAAATGGCTTAGAATTTGCAGTTTCATCTACCATTCTTTTACCAAGCACAAGTCCTTCGGATCAATCGCCAAAGGCAGGGAAAGCCGACAGACATCATGATTGAAGGCTGGCACATTCAAATTGAGAGAAATAAAATGAGAGAGTCTTGTCGGTGAAAACATTCAGGCACCGTGAGGTGACGGGAGCAGAGAAATCGAAAATGAGAGAGCTTGTTTAGCAAAAACTCGCAAAGAGTGCTATCAAGAGACAACAAGAAGAGAAATGAGAGAGGTCGACTAGCGAAAACCCGCAAAGGGCGTTGTCGGCCGAAAATGTGATTCCACCTCATAAAGTCTTGGCAAGGTTCCACCGATTTGGAAACATAGATCCGTTTCTGGTTCATGAGGAAATGCGAGCTCGTGAAAGTCGGGCATCCAGTCCAAAGAGCATGTCATGTCAATTTAAAGTCGGCATGTTTTCCTCAGATAAGTCTTTCTTGTCCCGAAAAAGACACTCCTCTCTTAAATTTATTTCCTCCGTTCTTTGTCTTACTTTTATTTGAAACCCTTTTTTTTTACCCCAAGTTTCGAATATACTGGAAAGAATAGGTGGTAGGACCGGTCTCACGGAGCTCCGTTTAGTAAGAAGTAAACACCCCGCTTCAAGTGGTACATCGGTCCAGTCCCGATTTGATCATGATATTGGTTGCTTTCGAAGTGAAGCCACACATACCCACACAAAAAAAATCCCACAGAGTCTCCCCTGGTAAAAATCCCAATTTCCCCCTTTTAAAAAAAAATCCCCACTGAGTCTCCCCTGGTAAAAATCCCTGTTTCCCCCTTTAAAAAAATCCCCACAGAGTCTCCCCTTGTAAAAATCTTAGTCTGCCCCAGCAAATCCCCAACGAGTCTGCCTTGTAAAAATCCCCACAGAGGCTCCCCAATAAAAATCCCCACAGAGTCTCCCCAATAAAAATCCCCACTGAGTCTGCCTCGCTAAAAATCCCCAAGCAGAATGGGATGAAAGAACCAAAGCCTTACACGGGCAAATCATCACAGAATCCGGGAACGCGAGTTTGAACAGCCTAAAGGGATCTCGCCTGTGAATCCAATCAATGGCGGAGTTTCTCAACAGGAACAAGGACGCAACAAAGCAATTGGAACAATCAAGGTCACCGAACCAACCACCATTTTCAAACTGACAATTGTTCTTTGTTTGGAAGATTGGAACAGGTATGATCCGGGGCAACCGTCCAAAAGCAGGTGCCGCCCCAAAAGAAAAGGAATGCACAAGTGCAAGAAACGGCTTTGCAATAAGGAATCGACCCAAAAGGGAAGTTTCCCCAAAGTTCTCTCCTGCATTTTACTAAACGAAATATAAAAAAAACGAAAAAGGAAGTAAGAAGAAAAACTTAAAAAAAAGGGGTCAGTTAGAATCCCCGACATTTTCCATTTAGCCAACATTAGGGCTTCAATCCCTGAACTGAGCAATTTTCCATTTAGTCAGCATTAGGGCTCCAATCCCTGAACTGAGCGTTTTCCTGTTAGCCGACATTAGAGCTCCAATCCTTGAGTTGAGCATTTTTTGTTTTAGCCAGCATTAGGGCTCCAATCCCCGAACTGAGCACTTTTCCATTTAGCCAGCATTAGGTCTCCAATCCCTGAACTGAGCATTTTCCTGTTATCCGACATTAGGGCTCCAATCCTTGAGTTGAGCATTTTTTGTTCCAGCATTAGGGCTCCAATCCCTGAACTGAGCACTTTTCCATTTAGCCAACATTAGGGCTCCAATCCCTAAACTGAGCGTTTTCCTGTTAGCCGACATTAAGGCTCCAATCCTTGAGTTGAACATTTTTTGCTTTAGCCAGCATTAGGGCTCCAATCCCTGAACTGAGCATTTTCCTGTTAGCCGACATTAGGGCTCCAATCCCTGAGTTGAGCATTTTGTTTTAGCCAGCATTAGGGCTCCAATCCCTGAACTGAGCACTTTTCCATTTAGCCAGCATTAGGGCTCCAATCCCTGAACTGAGCGTTTTCCTGTTAGCCGACATTAGGGCTCCAATCCCTGAGTTGAGCATTTTTTGTTTTAGCCAGCATTAGGGCTCCAATCCCTGAACTGAGCAATTTTCCATTTAGCCAGCATTAGGGCTCCAATCCCTGAACTGAGCGTTTTCCTGTTAGCCGACATTAGGGCTCCAGTCCCTGAGTTGAGCATTTTTTGTTTTAGCCAGCATTAGGGCTCCAATCCCTGAACTGAGCGTTTTCTTGTTAGCCGACATTAGGGATCCAATCCCTGAGTTGAGCATTTTTTGTTTTAGCCAGCATTAGGGCTCCAATCCCTGAACTGAGCAATTTTCCATTTAGCCAGCATTAGGGATCCAATCCCTGAACTGAGCGTTTTTCTGTTAAGCCAACATTAGGGCTCCAATCCCCGAGTTGAGCACTTTTCCGTTTAGCTAGCATTAGGGCTCCAATCCCTGAACTGAGCATTTTCTGTCAAGCCGACATTAGGGCTCCAATCCCTGAGTCGAGCATTTTTTCATTTGGCCGGCATTAGGGCTCCAATCCCTGAGTTGCGCTTTGTAGACTAGAGTTTCTTCCAATCCCCTCATCAGTGCTGTAAATTTTCATGACAATTAACTCACGAAATTTGCCTAGTTGAAAGTGGGGCAGAAAACTTTGTTCGTTTGTTTTGTTGTCTCAACAGGTCTGAACTCGAGGCACGTGGATCGAGATGACCTACGGAATGAGTCTCAATCCAGAATAAAGAAAAGAAGAAAAGAACAAAAAAAAAAGATGTTCCCAGATATCGGAACAAACAAAGGGCAGGTCGCTCAAAATTTGATCAAATTCCCGAGCTCCGCCAATCCTGTCTTACTCAATGCTGCAGAAATAAACAAGCACCTACAACTTGCGAGCATCAAGATTCAGATCGAAGTCTACAAGCAGAATCAGCTAAGACTCAAGATCAAGTTTCAAGAGAATTGTAGATAGGAATCTTATAACTCATAGTTTGATAGGCATAGCTAGTTCAGTTTCGATTTTTCCTTTTGGTGTAATAAGGACGCTCAGCAAGCAGCATCAGCAGCAACCACATCGGTAACAGCAAAGACACAGCTTCCGGTAGTCCCAGCTACCGAAACTTCCCGAACTACATTGACCTGATTCTTGTTTAGCCCAGGATATGTAGGAAACCTCTGAAGCAAAGGTTCGGTCAAATGCTTTCAAGAAATGTTTCACACGGAGTACCCGACAAGCAAAAATCGCTCATACCCGCTCACTTTATCTTTGCACGAAAACTCTTTGTGTTTTCGGGCAAAGAGGGGCAGCTGTGAGCACGTGATTTGTGCTTCACGAAAATTACTCCAAAAGAAATCGAAAATAAAACAAGTTACCTTCGGGTACAATTTTGAGAATTTGCGTGACATTTTTGGTAATCATTTTTGTCCGTAAATGTTTACTTTTTTGTAGTTAATCGCGAAATATAAAATAAATATATTACATGCTTATTTAGGATTTAATTGTACATTTAGGAATTAATTAAATCATAGTCTGGTTTTTAAAGAAAAATCGCAAAAGTATGCTTTTCGTCTTATGTTTTGTTGCCATGGTGTGATTTTACCTATTTAAATATTTTAATATGTGTGTGATAATTGTGTTAAGTGTTAATTAATATGTGTTTAGTTTTACTTTAATTAGGTATTGTGTTTTAAATTAGAAAATAAAAGAAAAGAGTGCAAATTGGTCTAAAAATCGGACTGGGCCAGTTTCTTTAGGAAAATTCGAGGCCCAAAAGCACCAAAACCAGCCCAAGGCAGCCGGTCCAAGAGACCCATCTCCCAGGCCACCAAACGACGTAGTTTGATACCAAAACTACGTCGTTTCAAGAATAACTCATCTCAGCCGTTCAAACCAAGTTGATCTGACGGCCCTCGTCCCATCTTCCTTACCCGTTACCTGACCCGACCCATTCCACCCAAAGACCAACCCGGTCTCACTTAACCAAACGATGTCATTTTCTTTAAGTGAGAGATCCATGCCGTTGATCTAGACTGATCTAACAGCTATGATCAAACGACCACCCCGGTATATAATCCCCCATCTCTCACCCCACACCCCCCATAACCAAACCCCCCCCCCCCCTTCGTCTTCATCATCTCAGGGACTGAACCAGATGATCCCCACGAAACCCTAGCGCCGCCCCCTTACCCCATCTCCTGAAACCCGGCGGCATCAATGCCGCCGGTCACCAAATTAACACCCCTAGTGCATCTTGACCCCCTGAACACGAATCTACAAACCGTTTGGCTCGAATCAACCTACATCGTCTCGAATCTTCATTTGAAGATTCGAGCCAAACCTCAACCTATACCAACCGACCCCAAATTCACACCAGTTACTCCCCTGACCTCCCTCATACCCTAATCAACGGTGGTTCCGTTCGAATCTAGGTAGAACCCTTTGAGCCCCAAATCGGCCTGTATGAACCCTAAAACTCAAAACCATGGGGGGTCTGTCCAATTAAAAGAGGAGTTGGGGGTCTAATAGATCTTAATCGAGGTTTCTCAGTTAAGAACACTTCGATTAAAGTCCGTTCGACCTCAAAGAAGTGAAGTCCAGTTCGAGCCCGGGTCATCCTTGTTTTTAAGCTTCTGAGGTAATATTTCCTTTCCTTCTGTTCTTTTAGTGATTCTATTCGTATCTCTTTACATGTTTAGTTTAGTTATGTGAGTTTTCTATTTTTTTTTAATTAATTAATTCTGTCTGTCTTCATAAGACCCTTTATTTGGTCGATTCTTCTATTTGTTTGTTAATTGTACCTATTGTGAGTTATGTGTTCAACCTGTTTAAAGTCGTCGAATAGCTAGTTCATATAGTTTCCCTGTTATGTCTAAAGTCACTGAAGCCATTTGGTAACCTATTTTGTCTAGTTTGTTTATCGATTGTTTGTTATTTGTTAGAGCTCGTATAGTCGATTAAATAAATGTCGTTAACTAAAATTATCTGAAAAGTAGAGAAGCATGAGTTTGCTCATGTCAGTGTAATTACTTGCATGTTTCTCTTGTCTGTGCTAAGACCTGATTGATACTGCCTCATTCCTTAGCTTGCATTATCAACTCCCTGTTGATCAGTTGGTTTTTGAGTTGGTCAGGATTGGTTCCCAATATGACCAACTCATGCCATTTGATTAACACCCCTTATGTGTTATGACTTGTTTGAGCCTAAGCTGAGAATTGGATATAGTTGTAGTAATCTAATAGTTCAACCTGAAATCAGTGTTAAGTGTAAGTTTATATAGGTTGTAACTTCAGACTTCTAAACTTAGGGTAATACAGTAATAATCAGTGGATTCAGGGGTAATTTGGGGTGTCAAAGTTTGAAAAATGGCTAGTGCTAGTGGACTACCAGTGAGTATGGTTTGAAATACTAGAATAATCTATAGTGCAAATACACCACTGGCTGACATCTTTAAAGATGGAAGTCAGGTGTAAGATGAGTTTAATAATAAAAAGTTGAAATGCACATGGAAATGTTAGTGGAGCCTGCTGTACAGTAGGATAGGCACTACATTTTTGAATTTCAGAAGATTTAAAAATAATAACTCCATACCTAGACAACTTTAAGTGGGGTGACAGATTAGGATTTATGGTTACACTAGGGCAGCCTGTCAAAGGGAAGGGGCTCCTTCTTTCTAATAGCATATATAGACATAGATAGAGGAGAGTGCCAAAAAAAAGAAGAGAAAAACAGAAATAGACATAGAGAGATACACAGAATACACAGGGATACAGAGATACACAAGCTAAAAAGACTGAAAAATAGAAGAGAAGAAAGAGTGAGCGAGAGTTGAGTTGGAAGAAGTAGATAGAGTTCACATAGCATCGAAGAGAGGCTTTGAAAATAGTTGATAGCGAAATCAACAAAACACTACTTCAGTGAGTTCTGGTTTAGTGTCAAGTCCCAGTAGCTGACATTGGTCTGCTCTACTAATTTCAATTTGTTGGAACCTATTGGCTATCTATTGGTCCAGTTTTGGTCTAAATTCAAGTTCAGTTGAGTCTGTTTGGGTTGTTTAGTTGTTGTCGGGTTTCACAAATCACTTCGAGCCTCCTTTAAGTATATTTCTGGGGTATTTGGTGTTGTTAGAACTGCTGCCTTTGCTATTGCCTGTGTACTACTGCTGCTTTGCTGGCTTCTTTTCTCTTCAATTGTAAACGTTTCCAGGTACACACTTCTGAAACTATGGGTTGATGTAAGCTTGAATTGGAAGTTGAGTTGAAATAAACAAAGAAATGAAATGTTCACCTGCTTTCACAATATCTGTGTTTAAGATGTAGCAATAGGATAAAATGATTCAATTAGTTCATATTTGTTTGGGCTCATTCTAATCGTATTTGTTTTCTATAAATTGGGGCGTACTCGAACCAATGTGGACTGTTAAGTAGTATGCTGTTATATTGATTAGATGTATACCATGTGTTTAGCAATTTAGTTTAACTTAGCTGACGATGATGGTATAACGCATAATCTAATATGTGTCTGTATGTACCCTGTCGGACCTTTGGACTGTTTAAATTTGTTATGGCCCGGTTCAGTTTGATTTTAAGAAATATGTATCTCACATAAATTTTCATATTGTGTTAGTTAATACCAACTGATTAGCGATATACGTCAACTCTCTTGTTGGATTCCTTGCTTCAATACAGTCTCAATAACGTAGAGTAGTAATTAATACTGGCATTGGCCCGCCATTTAAACAAAGCGGCTATTAATAGAATCAGTAGGTTTACATTTTTGGGAGCACGAATCAATGTAACAAGTTAAGAGCATTAATCTAATAAGCATGAATTTAGCAAGAAGGTTTAGCGTTTAGATCTAATAGATTTTCGGATAAGCATTAATAATTAAGGGTAATTTTAGTTTTAAATAGTCCCAGGTAATCATTGGTTTGTGGAGTTAGCCCAGTTCTAGGATAATTAATCTTATTCGAATGTATCATCTTGTCAACCTCGATCTTGCTTAAAATTTCAATCTTTGTAATATTTTTTTATATTAACACTTGTATTGATCTAGCCATTAATATGTCACGTTTCTTTAGCATGCAATGAACTAGGATTTTTTTTCCCTTTTTTTTTAGAGACGAGTTTAATAGAAATGTAGTCATTTTAGGATATCCTTAAAATAAATGAATTGCGCCTCGCCAAATAAAACGCACAAACTGTGGGCCCTCATAAATGTACATATTAAAAACACTTAGACTTTGGGATGGACTGTTTAGTGAATTTCACTGCCTTCCCCAAAGATAATAACGCGTTAGACTCTTTAGGCGCGACTTAATTAAATTACATTCTTAAATTCGGGTGCGCATTTATGTGACCCAAATTCAAATCTCAACGGAGTCGAAATGTGTTAACAACTACGGGTGCATTGATTGTGACGTGGTTCGAGATGCATTTTCACGATGTTGCAATTCTAAAAAATAATAAATGATAATAATAAAAGCAGTTTAAACTTAATAAAAGCACATAAGTCATAACATGTATTTAAATCAGATATTTAGCCATTATAACAATTTAAGCGACCGTGCTAGAACCACGGGATTCGAGGGTGCCTAACACCTTCCCTCGGGCCAACAGAATTCCTTACTTAGAATTTCTGGTTCACAGACTTCATTTGGAAAGTCGAAAATTTCCTCGATTTGGGATTCAAGATAAACCGGTGACTTGGGACACTAAAAGCCAAACCTTTCCCAAGTGGCAACTCTGAATTAAATAAATAATCTCATTTCGAATATTGTCACTTAAATTGGAAAAACTCCCTCGCGCATTTACCCTTCGGGGTGGGCGCGCAAAAAGGAGGTGTGACAACGCTGTTTTGTCAAAACATAGCTAATTGTTCCTGAAAGGAACGCCGAAAGGCTGACTTGCATAAACAGCCACCTTTGGGTCATTTTTTAAGATTTGGTCTAGTTGACCCACACAGCCTTAAAAATCTTCGTCCCCGAGGCGTTGAAAAGCCGTGTTTGCAATATTGAATTTATTATTTTGAAAAACAAGAAAAGGTCATAAATATGACGGTTGACGATGTTTTGTCAAAAATAGCCGAATGTTCCCGAAAGGGACGCCGGAAGCCTGACTTTGTATAAACAGCCACCTTGGGTCATTTTTTAGGATTTAGGCCGGTTAGCTAACGCAGCCTTAAAATCTTTGTCCCCGAGACGCTGAAAGGCTGTGTTTGCAACACCGGGTCTTTTATTTTAATTTTTTTTTTAAAAAAAACTAAAAAAAAAAAGAGTCAATAGCCAGTTGAATACTATTTGGATTTTTAGTCAAAATAAGCCGAGCCAACTTCGGCGGTGTCTTAAACCGTTCTTGCTGAGATAGCCTTAGAAGTATCTTTCAATTTTCAAAAGGCTATTTTCGTAAAAGAACGGACAAGTTTGTGAAATGTCATAAAATAATCTTCCTGGCCTCAAAATTCATTCGAAATTGGGAAGGGGCCATGTTTGCAAAAACAGACGTTTAGTTAAAATCGACATATAAGGGAAGGAATCTGTCATTTTATTTTGCTTGAATTTATATTTCTTTGGATTAGAGAATGTGGGCCGTTTGACTTTCGAGCATGTTGTTCGTCTTTAAATAATTCCAAAAATGTCTTATTATTGTTTACTTTTTATGGGTCCGAACTACTCAAGGTCTGATTCATGCGAGGCCATGATACGTAGGCAATCTCCATAAGATTCGACCACGACAAAAAAATGAAAAAAAAGAGGAAAAAAAGAGAAAAAAAAAGAGAAAAAAAAGAGAAAAAGGAAAAAAAATCTTAATAATGAAGACCGAATGAGTCCATTCTAACCTGTTTTATTTTGAATCGCAAGAAAGCTAAGGTGGTTGGTTTGTGGTAAGCCGGAAACACAAGATCCAGGAAACCCTGATTGTGATCCAAGACAGTGACACCCAGAATATCGCGCAGAATCCTTTACCTGCACATCATGATACACATTTTATGGGGATAAGGCTTGATAACAGAAGCACTCGAATCCTATCGGGGACTTGTTGACTAAAGTTGATGATATTGAAGTTGGCCATGGTCTAGGCAATACTGATGCGAAGCTCAGTGGCTAAGATGCCAGTTTTGATAAAGTGGGAGGACGCTCCGTTCCTTGGTTAGCAAGAGAGAAGCTTTTGGTGGCTTATTTTGTTGTCATTTCTGTTGTCCGGATTATTAAGGTTGTAATTCGGATATTGTCTTGTGTCAAACTTTCTTATCTTTCCATTTTGTCATAGCGGTTTGTTTAAGCTTTGTCCAAGTTGTTTTAGGATTTTATTCTGGTTTGTTTTTGTTTGTTTTGTTATTCAAACCATTTCACCGGTAGTCTAATGCAAAGTCTAGTCTTTTATTATTTCCAGTCATCTTTTTGTTTAGTCCTTTTATCATTTTTTGTTCAGCGCTGATTCTAGTGACATGACATGCGCACACAGTTTGGGCCTAATCTTAAAAGTTAAATCATAAAACCCCGAAAAGGTTATCAGAACATTTAAAGGAAATAAGGACGGTTTGAGATTATTCGGAGCTCGAGTCATGTGGAATTAGGGCAAGTAAAACACAGAAAACCGTTAAAAGCAAGATTCGCCAAATTGGCATGAGGGTCGTTCATGATAATGAGAGTGAGAGTGTCTCCCAACGGTGCTTTAGAAATGACAAATGAACAAAGAAATGTGTTAATCTAATTGTCAAGAACAGCACCATCAGAAGACACTACAAATCTTTGTTTAATTGTGTTGTTTGCACTTGGCATGTTTTGAAGATTGGAATGACGAAGGCATTTTGTTCTGCTACCTAAACATTTTATCCTTCGTTACCCCTTTTGAGCCTTATTTATTTTTCTTTCGTACCCCTCGTTCGGAATCAGTAGCAACGACTTGAAAACACAAGCATGGCAGGTAAACAAAAGAAAAGAAGAAAAAATAAAAATAAAAAAAGAAGAAAGAAAAGAAAACAACAAAACGACAAAAGAGAAAGGAGAAATGAGAAAAAGAAAGGAAAGAAAACGAAATAATAGGTAAATGAAAAAAAGAGAGGAATTGGTAACTACGTTCGACCTGATTCCTCAAAGAGGATACGTAGGCGCTTTACGGCTCGGTCATAGTGTAATAAAAAATTAAAAAAAAATCTCCAAGCAAGTAACTGGGGCAAATGTTGCGCTTGTTGTAAACAAATATGGTTCCGAAGGTTGTAATTTTGAACCCCAAATTGATTTGTTTTTGAGCCTTTAATACCCTTTCTTTCTAGCCTATCCAAAAACCCACATTACGGTCCAAAGAAAGACCTTCTGATCAGTCTTCAAAAGATGCCAAGTCAGACAAATGAGAGTCTTACCGATGAACATAACACTCTGATCCACAGCAGAAAGAACTCTAATCCCCAGCAGAGAGAGTCATATCGGCAACACTCCAAATCCTCAGCTGGAAAGTGATACAAATGAGAGAGTCTTATCGTTGAAAATCTTCACGGACACCATAAGGCGATAAAAGCTGAGACAAAACCAAAATGAGATAGGCTTGATAGTGAAAACCCTTCGGGCACTACAAGTCGAATAAGATTGAGAATTAGATGGGGAATCGCCAAATGAAGATCCTGAAAGACAATTGATGGCAGAGGATAGGCCACATGTGCATGTCATGACCATTAGAGTCGGTATTTGCGTTTGATAGGTTTTTTTATTTATAGTTTCTCTTGTTAAAGAGTCATCTTTTTTCCTTTGTCTTTTATTCTGTTCCTTTTTTTCTTTCTCCTTTCATAGAAAAATTCCCCAGTAGAGTCTGTTTGGTTAGAACAAGTGAGAAATGACTTCAAAATATGCCATCAGTTTTCCAATTATGCAAGATGAGATCTGACTAGTACATCCAAGTGGTATAGTCAGCAAGGAACAAACGTGAGGCCAGTGTCAAGAAAGATATCCCCAGCAAAAGGGAATTGACAAAAGGATTGACGAGTGTCAAGAGGGATATCCTTGCCGAAATCAAAGGTTATAAACCTCAAGGCCAAGGCCCGTGGACAAATCAAGAAGAGCAATGGGCATGATTTGGGAAATTCATACGAGACTAAAAGGTCGGGAAAATGACAGTTTCCGAACTATGCCACAAAAGAAGAGGGATATCCCCAGCAGAAAGGGATCATTCCCATCAAATAATATCATCCCCAGCAAGTTTTTTGGAACGCAGAGCAGGGAAGGAGAAAGGGAAAAGCCATCCACAGTAGGAGTATCACAACCAACCACCACAGTCGAATCTTAAAAGGAAATGGCATTGATGGCGGAAAGGCATGCCATAAGGGAGATTGTCAAACTGGGGCAGAAAATTTTTATTTCATTTAGAAAATTTTCTAAAAGTCAGATACCCATTCGGGGAAGAATAAAGATAGCACTAGTCTCAATGGAAGTGGTCTTTGAACCAGTTTTACCCCCATCGTAACAAGTTTTAATAAAGGAAGTTGTTCCCCAGCGGACAGAACAAAAGGATGAAACTTGTGCTCGGAAAAAGAAAAAGGCCAGTATCATTCCCAGCAGCCTTCAGAAGAGTGAAGCACTAGTTTTGAAGGAATCAAAATCCCCCAGCAATGTTATCCTCAATAGCGTTATCCCCGGATGATAACATTTTATCCCCAGCAATGTTGAGAGAGAAAAGTTTTGAATGAAGTGGCTTTGGAGAAAAGGGGAAGAAAGGAGACTCCTCAATAATATTATTCCCCAACAGGTAAGTAAATAATTCCCCAACAGTGTTATCCCTAGCAGTCTCGGGGAAAGACAACACGAGCTTTTAAAGGAGATAACCATCCCCCAGCAAGGCCACAAATCGACCACCATTTTTTTTAAAAAACAAAACACTGATAAAAATTTTCTTTGCTTGAGAGTTGAAACAGGAACAAAGCAGTGAAAAAGAAAAGAAAAGAAGAAATTATCAAGGTAAGTTTCTCAAACCTTTGATCTCTACATTTTCCTCCTAGGATAAAAGTCCTAGTCCGATGAAATGTTCTCCTCAGATATCAAATCTTAGTCCGATGAATCTTTCTCCAAAGCTCGAAAGGAGCTTGATTTATTTTTAAGTTATTAGAGTTGGAAAAGTCAGGAGCCCGCCTGAAGAGAGGAAAGGCGTTTTATTTTTAAAAGTTGTTGAATTTTTGCCAGCCTAAAGAAAGGAAAGGAGATTTATTTTTCAAAGTTGTTGAGGTCAGGAGCCCTCCTGAAGAGAGGAATGACATTTTATTTTCGAAGTTGTTGTTGAATTCAGGATCCTGCCTGAAGAAAGGAAAGGCGTTTTATTTTTAAAAGTTGTTGAAATCTCGCCAGCCTAAAGAAAGGAATGGCATTTTATTTTCAAAGTTGTTGTTGAAGTCAGGAGCCCGCCTGAAGAAAGGAAAGACGTTTTATTTTTAAAAGTTGTTGAAATCCCGCCAGCCTAAAGAAAGGAATGACATTTTATTTTCAAAGTTGTTGTTGAAGTCAGGAGCCCGCCTGAAGAGAGGAAAGGCATTTTATTTTTTTGAAATCTCGCCAGCCTAAAGAAAGGAATGGCATTTTATTTTCAAAGTTATTGTTGAAGTCAGGAGCCCGCCTGAAGAGAGGAAAGACGTTTTATTTTTGAAATCTCGCCAGCCTAAAGAAAGGAATGACATTTTATTTTCAAAGTTGTTGTTGAAGTCAGGAGCCCGCCTGAAGAAAGGAAAGGCGCTTTATTTTTCAAAGTTGTTGTTGAGGTCAGGAGCCCGCCTGAAGAAAGGAAAGGCGTTTTATTTTTCAAAGTTGTTGATGAAGTCAGGAGCCCGCCTGAAGAGAGGAATGGCGAATTTATTTTCAAAGTTGTTGGTTGAAGTTGGGAGCCCACCCATATAATAGAGGAATACATTGCAAGTCAGTAAAGCAGAAGAATCCAACAGGAATCCCCAGCGGGAAACAATAAAAATTCCCAACACCGGAAAGCGGAAGGTTGCAACAAGAGATCCCAGCGCAAAATCAAGCGCATGAGTCAAAAGGGAGAAAAGACGCATCTTGAAAGAAGCGGCCTGTGAACATTGAATTATGCCCAGCATAACAAAGCTTAATGAAGAAAGCCATATCCCTAGCGGACCGAACCAGACAGTGAGAATTGGTATTCAGAGTAGCAAAAGGTCGGTGTCACCCCCATCAGTTCTCGGAAGAAAGAAGCACCGGAATCGACGCAAGCCGACAAGAAAGCAAGGCATCAAGAACAAATGGAAGATAGATGGGATCTTGTAATCCGTAGTCTAGCCTAACTTCTTGATTTTTCTTTTAAGCATGGTGTAATAAGGAGGTCAGCAAACAAGTAAAAGTAGCATGCAACAGCAGTAACATTGCAGTCCCATGGTAGTCTCAGCTACCAAAACTTCCCGAACTACATTGGCCTGATTCCTGTTTAGCCCAGGATATGAAGGAAACCTCTGAAGCAAAGGTTCGGTCAAATCTTTCAAAAATGCTTCACACGGAGTACTCGGATGGGCAAAAATCGCTCACTTTATATTTGCACGAAAACCCTTCGTGTCTTCGGGCAAAGAGGGGCAGCTATAAGCACGTGATTTTTGCCCTATGAAAGAATTACTCCCAAAAAAATTCAAAATAAAACAATTTTCCTTTTGTGTGCATTTTTTGTATTTTTGTGGTATTTTTGTATTTTTGTCTGTGCATGCTTATTTGTTTAAATTAATAAAAATATAAAAAAATAAGTCGCATTTGCATTTAATATGTAATTCTACAATTAGGAGTAATTAAGTTTGTTTTAAAAAATGAAAAATTACAAAAATAGGCATTTTTTTGCATTTTTAACATTTAATGTCCAAATTGTGTGATTTGATTTTATTTGATGTTTAATTTTGGGTGATAATCATTATTAAAAGTTAATTAGTATTTTTAGATAATTTTGGTTTTTTATAATTTAATACATTTTAGTTTTATTAATAAGTGAAAGAAAAGAAAAAAAATAGACGAAAATCGGTTTAGGGCCTCTTCTTCAATTTTAAACCACAAGCCCAAGGATACCCAATCTTTTCCTACGACCCGGTCCATTTCAAACCGGGTCGACCCAGTCCATAACCCAAAACCTCACCCCACCCTTTCTATTTTCATTCTTGAACAAAAAAAAATTGCAAAACCCTAAAAGAACAAGACCTAAACTACCCGCCCCCCACCTCTCTTTTTCTTCTTCCTCTCCAAAAATACCCCAATCTCCCCTCCCATGGCAGCCATGGCTGCTGCCCTTCCCCCCCGTCCTCGTCCTTCACCTTCAACACACACATACACGGGCTGTTGTTTCCTCTTCGTCTTCGTCCTCGTTTCAGCTGCGTCAAGCTTGAGCTCAAGCAGCCATGGCTTCCCCTCTCGCTGCTGCGTCTTCTTCATCATACGTGTTGCTGCTGCGTCGCGCCACTGCTGCCATGGCTGTGTCCACCTACTGCTGCCCGCTGCTTCTTCTCCTCAAGATGTTGCCATATCCAATGTTGCTGCCCGTCGTGCTGCTCCGCCACCATTGTTGCCCTCGATGTTGTTTCACCATCCAAACACGCTGTCTGCTTCGTCTTCTTCAATCGAGTTTCTACTTCAGTCAAGCTCCATATTCAGCAGTAGCAGCTGCTACTGCTTCACTTCTGCCATGGTTGCGTCTTCTGCTTCACATCTAGCTGACCTTCAGTTGCTTCTTATTCGGATCGTCTTCGTCGTCGAATTGTTTTGGTGCGATAATCGCTTCCGGACAGATTTGTTTTCATTCAAAGTTCTTCGTCGTTCCGATCCGGTTAGTTGGTTTAAATTTCGTTTCTGTCCGTAATTTGTTTGATATTTTTCGGATTTGAAATCAAATATGTTTGATATTAATTTCATGTTCATCGTTTTTTTCTTCTTTTTTTTATCTTTTAGTTTTGTTTTCATTCATTTTTCTTGTTTATTTTTAGGTAGAAATTGATTAGTTTAATTATAATGTTGTTAGATTTGAGTTTAAGATTCAATTAATTATTTTTCAGTTTGTTTTATTAATTTAAAAGGATTTAATTTTAATATAGAAGAGTGTTAGTTTAAATCGCTTGAATCCGTTCTTTGTTATTTAATTTGGATATAATTCATATTCATTTTTTTGTTTGAAGTTCATGTTAATTCAGTGATTTAATGTGAGATTATGTTTTAAGTTTTTAGTTTGAATCATGTATCTTTGTTATAATTTTGTTGGATTTAATTTAAAGATCAATTGATTATTTGAGTTTAGTGATTTGAATCTGTTTATTTATTTTGTTTAAAGTTTAATTTGAATTTGAGTTCATGCTTTGAATATATTTGTTTGTTATTGTTGGTGAATCTGAAAATAGGTTTGTTGTGTAAAAACATTGTTCAGTCAAAATAATTCAAGTTATTTCTTTGTTGTTCATCATATAGTTTGAGTTTGTTCATAAAATCTGATTAGGAATTGGTTATAGCTGCTATATTTTGGTTAGAATTGATTAGTTGAACTTGTTATAGCTGACGGGATAGATTGGTAAATTACAATATTTTCAGGGTCAAAATGGTAATTTCAATAAGGTTAGAGGAGTATTTTTGGAATTAAAATTCTAAACAATTATTTATTTTGAGTGCTCTGTCAATTAGGATTAAAATAATCAATAATGGGGGGACAAGATATAATGGTGGGGAATAATGCAATTATTTAATATAAGCATGGGGGACAAGATATAATGGGGTATTTGTTTAATATAGTGGGGGACAAAACATTAGGTAGTGGGATTAAAAGGGGGATGAGTGGAAAGATAGTGGGTTTTATGTTTAAAAATGCTGAAAGATGGTAATAAATAGGGGGACTTGATCAGATTTTAAAAAAAAAAGAACAAAAAAGAGGACAGAGAGAAAAAGATACAGAGAAAAGATAGAGAAAAAAGGGGAGAGAACTTGAAGAGGATTTTGAGAGAACATTTTAGGAGAACATTTTAGGAGGAATGCATTCTGAAAATCTGAAGAGAGTGTGGTAGAGTTTAAAAAGAGAAAACAAAAACAAAGTGAGAAACGAGTTTAGTTTCGGGTTTAATACACGCGCGGGTTGTTGCTGTTTAGTTTGTTTACATACTTTTGGGTTTGTTCTATTGAGTTGTTCGGTTTTCTTCAAAGTTTTCTGGGCCTTGAACCTGGTTCGAATTGCTGTTGTTGGGTTGTTGTTGTGTTGCTGTGTATTTACACTACTGCTGCTTCTACTGATCTTCATCTTCTTTCCTTGCTTTCCAAATACCAGGTACACAAACTGATACACTGGTTCATCTTGTAAGTCACTCGAAGCATGAATGCAAAAATGAGAAAGATTTGAAGTTGTAATTTAATGTAGTCTTTTCTTTCTTTTACTGTTTGTATATAGAATATTATATCCGCTGTCCATGTAAACTTTTTAAACGACTCACTTTCGAAACTTGACTATAATAACTCGAAAGTATGTAAATAAAGTAGGACATTTTCTTCATTTATTTTAGAGAAAACGGAAAAAATAAAAAATGTAGTCATTCTAAGATTATCTTTTAAAAAAAAAAAAAAAAATAAAGAGACGAGCATCGCCAAATAAAATGCAAATTGCGGGGCCCTCACAAAATGTATGTGTTAATTACTTAGAACTCGGGATAGGACGCTTAGCGAACTCCACGGCCTTACCCAAAATAACAACACACTAGTTTCTTTAGGACGCGTCTTAATTAATCCTACTTTCTTAAACTCGGGTGCACATTTATGTGACCCAAATCCAAATCTCAGCGGAGTCGAAATGTGTCTCTAATCACGGGTACATTGATTGTGACGTGGTTCAAGATGCGTGTCCATGACGTTGCGAATTCCTTTTTAAAAATAAGAATGAGATGAGCCTCGCCGAATAAAAATACAAAATTGCGGGGCCCTCAATAAATATTTGCTTTAAAATTGCTTAGAATTCGGGATGGACCGTTTAGCAAAATTTCACGGCCCTACCCAAAGTAAATGATACGCTAGTCGCTTTAGGCGCGCCTTTAATAATTTAATTTTCTTAAACTTGGGTGCACATTTATGTGACCCAAATCTAAATCTCAACGGAGTCGAAATGTGTCTCTAATCACGGGTACATTGATTGTGACGCGGTTCGAGATACATTTTCACAACGTTGCAATTCCCCCAATAATAATAATAATAATAATAATAATAATAATGAAAGCGGTAAAGAGTTAAAATCTGCACATAAGTTCATATTTGTATAAAATCAGATAAACAAGTCGAATATGACAGTTGAGCGACCGTGCTAGAACCACGGAACTCGGGAATGCCTAACACCTTCTCCCGGGTTAACAGAATTCCTTATCCGGATTTCTGGTTTGCGGACTGTAATACAGAGTCATTCTTTTCCTCGATTCGGGATTAAATTGGTGACTTGGGACACCCTAAATCTCCCAAGTGGCGACTCTGAAATAAATAAACAAATCCCGTTTTGATTGTCCTTTAATTGGAAAAACCCCTTCTGTACCCTTTCGCGGGCGACGCGGGCGAAAAAGGAGGTGTGACAGCACAACAACAGTAGAAAGGGGGCTGAAGTTATTTAAAAAGTGGGTACAAGTTAAAACTTTTTTAAAAAAAATGGGTATAGCTTAAAGGAATTTTTACTTCCTATAGCAAATGTTGATACCTTATTTATTTTAAATAAATACCCTTTTAAAAAATTATATTCCATAGCTACATTTTGATTTTTATAGCCAAATATCTATTTATGGTCACCTCCTACCCTTAAGCCATAAAATAAGCTTTGTATTATTTTTTTCTCTCATTCTTTCAGATTTTTCTCCACCCTTTCTCTCTCAACGCCAGTTCTCACACAACAGAAGATTGAAACAGAATACACCATGGAAGAAATCGAAGAAGCACCAAAAAGTTCATCGTTATTTCCCGTTTTCCCCCAATCTCAAATAGTTGCACCACCCAAACGTCTCATTCATCCCTTCTTTGAGATATTCCATTTTGTCTTTTTCTTTCTTTCTTTTGTTTTATTCTTTTCCCCAACTTTTCTTTCTGTCAAGACTTAGATGAAGCCATGATTTTCTATGTCAAGAGTCAAGATCAAGATGAAGATTTAGTGGTTGAAGAGTCTATTTAGAAATCAATGTCTTATGTTTTGAATTAATATCGAAATCTGACATAGGGTAAATTGGGGCTGACAATAGAGGTTCGAAATCTGCTATCGACGAGACGATATTAGGGTTATTCTTGAACAAAGACGACGGAGTTTGGGGCTGAGCAACTTGAAGAGTCTATTACCTTTTTTCATTGTATTTCAATGTATCTCGCTAAATTCTATGTATTTCATTGTATTCATTGTCTTCTTTTTTCATTGTATTTCAATATATCTCGCTGTATTCCATGTATTTCATTGTACTCACTATCTCGCTATATTCCATCAATGTATTCATATATTTTTTTTAATTAATATAATTTATGTATTTTATGTATTCAGATTTATAATTGTGTTTGTTGAGTTATATTAGGAGTCTATTGTGTTAATTGATTCACTTTCCGTTTAAAACATCTGAATAGACCATGAATTGCGCTATTTACGTTACTGTATTCACAAATACATATCGTGAATACAGTCGGATACAGTTGAATACAATAATTTGTCTAGCTGTAATCCCCTGTTTCACGCGTGAATACAATCGTATACAGTCGAATACAATAATCTGTCTAGCTGTAATCCCATGTTTCACGCCAAGAAATGCTACTATATTCATGAATACAGTAGCTTAAATACATCGAATACACTCTAAGAAAACCTGAAAACATAACTATAGGAAGTAATCTATATATATATTAAAGGAATAAAGTTACCAAATATAATTAGCATTGTGGTTAAGCCAAGTGGCAAGCTAATAAATGTCGATAATGTATGGTAACTTTATTCTATATTTAATTATGTTAGTCAAATAATATATATATATATATATATATATATAAATTTTTAAAATTTGAATTAAAATAAAAATAAAAAGAAATTTATCTGTTGTTATCATGTTATCATGCTTAATTTAATTAATGATCATATGCAATCATGTTAAAAACTTTTGATAATTTTTTATAATTATTTAAATTCTACTTTGCCTCTAGCAATAAAGGGGAAAAAATTATTCCATATAATTCTAAACTTTTTCACATCTAAAACCCTATAATTACAGTTCTTTAAAACACTATAGCTAGATTTGAATAAAGCAGATTTCTTTTAAAATAAATATAATATATAGGATATATGTCTATGTTTATTCAAATAACAAAAAAAATTTAAAATCAAATAAAAGTTTACTTACATATATAATGAAGTAAACCTACATGGTATAGAAAGAAACATCACAAAAATGTGTTAATATTCAAAAAAAAAAGTTATTTTTCTTTTTCTTTTTGAAGAATGTTTGTTTGAAGAGTCAAATTGTATAAATGGACATAAAAAATAACAAAATATTGGTTATACAATTGCTATCATTAATTTTAATTTAGCACCTTTTAGGAATTGAAGGGTATAAGTTGAAACTTTTTCATTTAGATGTAGTCAAGCCATCATTGCAGGAGTATAATATTTTTTTCGTTGAAGAATATTAGTTTTGAATCATTAAACTATGTGAAAGGTTTCTCGAATTTCAACAAGAGGGATATTGGTTTCTAATTGGTAGTTTCTATATCAAATTTTCAAGTGTAACAATTTAAAAATAAATGGTATGACACCAAATATTGTAAAAAAATTATTTCAAAATGCGATTATTTTTTAAAATATAATGTAATTTTAAAAATAAAAGGATAAGATATTTTTGAATTTTAGTAGAGAATTTTTAAATTATTATAATAGAAGTCATATCATGGATGAAATCAAGTAACCGAAATCTTATGAAATATTTACATAAATATCTGGCCAGATTTATTGTTGATCTTTTATAGCTGATATACATAGATGATATACTGACAATACATGATTATACACATATTATATATGGATTATATATAAATTACACATCCTTTATTTTTTTAATTTAAGTGGTTGGGTGAGCACATATTTAGGTTGATTAGATAAAGCCAAAAAAAATATGAAATAATTTTAACCAAAGACTAAAAATATAAATAAATTTCTTATGTAGACAATTTCTATTAAAAATTATCCTTTTATAGCGATATAAATTAATTGTTTGTTACAAAAGAAAGACATAAAAATAAGATAAAAGAAAATAAATATAGAAAAAAATGTATGGAAAATCTAAGAACTAGAAAATAGAGATGACAACGAATTTCTTCTTCTCTTTTATCTCTGTTGAGTATTAAAAAAATTGGAAGCTAATCTCATTGATTTAAAATATTTTTTTCAACTCAAATACATAGATTATAAGATAAGGATATCTTAGAATATATTTTTCTAATTTACATTGTGTGTCGTTTTAAAAAAATTACTATTACTAACAAACTGATATGATATTCGAATATGAATTTAGATGCAATTTGAGTAGTTTGCATTGATGTTAAGCCAAGTATGGTGTCGAGAAAAAATTACATGGTAATTTTAAGACAATATGTGCAATGCTATATAATAACAATCAACTTATTTAACATTTAATGATTCAAAGAACAAAAAATTTGTATATATAGGGTATTCAAAATTTAAAATCTGTGGCTGGAGATATTGATAAACTCAAAATAGAGCCACACTGAAATAAAATTTCGCCGGCTAAAAAATATTTAAATTTTTAGATAGTTTATTAAAGTGAATTTTAAATTAAGGATAATATCTTCACTTGCATCATTACACACACACACACACACACACACACACACACACACACACACACATATATATATATATATATATATATATATATATATATATATATATATATATATATATAAAATATTTTTTGAAAGATAACCACATATATAAGAATTTCAAAATAAAATATTTTTTGAAAGATAACCACATACCAGAGAAGAGTTCAAATCATAGTAAAAGAGTTATGTCGTAACCAAAGAGTTGTTCATATTGTGTCAGCCTTTGTGCTTTGCCATAAATACGAGTTATTATTTCGCTTCGTGACTTTTTAGGTTCCAATTACTCCAATAAGAATGGTGCAAAAAAAAATCACTACGAGATGAAAAAATATTTGTTTTTTTTTCATGTAATATTTCCTAATTAATATCTGACGATTATCTATAATTATATAGAAGGTTTAAATTTTAAGGTTATTTACATATAATTCAAATAACTCAGATGTTTAATATGGTTAGTGTCAAATATCAAAATGGAGTCATACTGAAAAAAATAAATTCACTGGCTAAAGAATTATTTAAATTTTTAGATACCCGACTAAATTTAGTTTTTGAATTAAGGATAATATTTTTACTTCCATTATTACAAAAATAATCATTATTAAAAAATAAAATTTTAGAAACTAAAATTTTAAAATAGAAATATTTTTTGAAAGATATCAACCACCAAATAAGAGTTCAAGTAGTAATACAAGAGTCAAGTCGTATCCAAAGAATCCTTCATAGTCTTAACCTTTGATTGTTTTGACATATATATGAGTTATTATTTTGCTTCCTGACTATTTTCAGGATTCAATGACACCGTTGAGAATGGTATAAAAAAAATAGAATTATAACTAGAAAATTTGAGAAATGATTAATCTTTTTCATGTAGTGTTTCTTAATTTATATCCAATAATTATCTATATTTATCAAGAAGGTTTAAATTCTAAGACTATTGACACATAATTCAAATAAATAAATATTTGACATGATTAGTGTCCGCGCATCCATGCGGGTACTAATACTAGTATAGTAAATGGTAGCTACAACTAGCTAATAACCAATAAAACATAGTGATTTCTGAAAGTCTCTCTAGGTTAAATTTGGTCGCCCCGTGTAATTTTTACAAATTAGCACTGATAGATTCCCAGCACACAAACGCTCAATGCTCAATCCCACTTTATGAAATTCCAATTTGTATTGTTTATAAAAGAAAATTAACTAATCACAAATTTTATTCCCAAAAGTTCTGTTTTTTAAAATCATCCACTTGAAATATTGAACAATTTTTCACAGCTTACTAGAATGATACTACATGATGGGAACAACAGGCCTATTTTTACAACCAAATGGAATGTTGCAAAACCAAGAATAGATGGACCACATCCTCTTTCTTCCTTCTTTCTTTATCAAGGACCACAACAAAAACACACTAATCTAATGCATAAAATAACACTAATAGTGAATTGAAAAGCTAACCAACCAAGTCAAAATTCAGCTAAAGATCACAAACCCTGACATAAGTAACTATACTTAATCATATTTTCCATATACAATTCTGCACGCCTACAACCCAAAAAAGTTATGCCAATATATAACTGCTTGAAATGTTCTTTTTTCGCTAACATACACGTGTGCACACATGGATGGAGTACCACAAGTACGGTCTGGGGAGGGTAGATAGTACGCAGACCTTACCCCTACAGTGAATGTAGAGAGGTTGTTTCCAGTAGACCCTCGGCACGAGGAAAAAATGAGGAAAGAGCAGTAGCAATAACCAATAACGAGAACAAGATAAAATGGAATACTAAACTCAGGAATGATGCTGATGCCACACATGCATGGCAGCAGAAGTGTTGAACTGAAAAGTAGACTAAGCCATCAAAAAGACTGATATTGTTGCTACAAACAGTAGGTACAACTTTTTCTTTTTTATAAAGACGGTGTTCGGACCAGATTGCATGTACTTCGACAGTCGACCATATTACTAATCCACTATGTACCTGCTGCCTCTCACCAGCACAGTACATACTACCAGTATAATAAGGAGATGAATTTGCATCAAAAAACTGCTGATGGAAAATGAAGCTTTATATCTGTCATGATAAAGGCAAGTACTACCATTGTTTCCCTATAACTCAAGGGGTTTTTACATGTTTTTACATTTCCACCTAACATAAAAGAGATGCTATATACATATTACACACAAGAAATGTTATCCTTCTGATACCATTTTCTTCTTAAACATCAGTATATTCTGCAAGATTCCAAATATAATACCGACTACTAAAATAAAAGAACACTGTTTCGACGAAATGGATCTATTGAAAGGAACACTTGATGTATGATAGAAAATAAATATAAAGCTATCGCTGACACTTACAAAAGATATACTGATATCAATCATTTATTAATCTGCCTTTGCCTTTTGACTTGTTGGAAAGGCCACTTGTGGATTAGTTTAATCTCCTCATTATCTTCGGAATCTTCATTTCAGATGTTGACCCTTCAGGCTGCAGTAAGAATGAAGAAAATCAAGACAAGGTCATATATGAAAACAACAACTTATATGAGTACATATTTCAGACAAAGAGTTCTTATTCCTAAAAGCTTTTGCTTTTGAGTTTTCTCTCTTTTCAAGAAGGAGAAAGTTGGGGGAGTGGGGAGACCCAGGATTCGAAGGTCATGGGTGTACTTTTGGATTCAACCAAAATCTGTTTTGTATATAGGGTGTCCACTACTAATATATCACTATTTTCTAACGACATATACATGTATAAAGGAAATTTTGCCAAACTTTATGGGTGCCGGTGATCCCGCTTGGTACGGCATAGGTCCGCCTCTGGTGGAAGGGTTGAAAAAATTAAAGATCTTAATAACGCAAAGTCACATTGGTAGCCTGCTACACTACAGCAGGGGGTCACATTTTTTGTCTATTGAACTCAGAAACATTTGTTCGTGTTTTAACATAGACATACGACCTGAAGTACACTTGTTTATTGGTTGCGGGCATTCCTTTGTCTCACATTTACTTTTCCTATAACTTGATAACTAGTAATGAGTCAATACATTGTTTTGAAATGTAACATCTTGCTTAAGTTTCATTTCAACTACCATAAGTCCTTGGTTTAAAGCATTCTTGACAAACAGTATGGATTTACATGTATTGACATTTTAAATTCCTGATAGAAATGAAAGAAGCATTAAATATCAACTGGACATGTTTACAGACCTTGTAGCTCTCATAAGACCCTCAAGTGGAAGCAAAAGAACTAAAGATATCATTTTCCTGCTTTACTTGGACAGAATTTTTCTGCTGTTCCACCCTTAGCAGGTGCGACGACAACTGCACTAAATCCATAGTAGGTCCACCTTCTGGAGAAAGGCAATTCTTGGAATTCATAGAGTTTGCTCTTTGATCATGTCCGTCTCTCTGCATTTCAGGAACACTTACTCTGGGAGATTTTGCAAGATTATGATGATCGTCTTTAATGTAGGCATGAGCATCTCCTTTAACCATCCACGGCAGAGTTGGTGAAATGCCGGTTGAATTGCGTAGAAGGTTTTGTGAGTGGGCTGACAGAAGAGAGAGAGCACAAGAGGAGTTTTGCCCTGCAGAAATTTCTTGAACTGATAATATTGTTGACCCAACCGGAACTTTGGATAGATCTTGTTTTCTCACTCCGTACTGATGCTGATTGCTTTCCGCAGGGGATTGCCCGCTTGTGACTGACATAGCCAATTGAGATATGCAGAATGGCTTACGGTCTAATCTAAGATGCTGGTCATTGTTATTCACTTCATAATTTTCTTGATAAAAGAAACTACCAGGAAGTATTTCTGGGAAAAGAAATGGAACTCTCCTTTGAGTCATATCCAAGAATCTTGATCCTGCATTTCAATAAATTGGTAGAACAAACTGAGAATGCTAGAAGCTAAAAGAATGACTAGAAGCATTTGAGGATATGCTAACCAAATAAAATTGAAAAACTTAACACAAAAACTACCTTTAACTCGATATGATTTGAGTAAATAGGATAAGTAGCAAGAATAAAGTTCCCGAAAACACCCAAGATAAGCAAGTTGGGATAAGAAATAAAAGTTCTATCACGGCTTCACATGAAAACAGGGTTAGGAAAAGCAACAGTATGCTTTTATATTCAAAACTGGCATAGGAAAAAGGAAGAGACTTGGAATGCAGAGAATGAAACGCTAGGTTCAACAAAGTTAAAAAAACTCGATTTTAAAGAAACTAAAAGCCAAATCAAGCATAGAACTCTTACTAACTTCAACATAATCAACAAATCCAGGACAATTAGCAGAGAAAAGGTTACCCCAGTGACTATCAAATTGAGGCTTTCTCCGCCGCTCATTATGGCCTGCAAGGCGTTTGCGACAGCTGCGTTTACCTTCATCAAATTCTGCCAGCAAGTGAAACCTGCATTTTTAAAAGGTTACTGCAATTCTATGCAGGAGTAGAAGCCAAGAAATTCATGCCAGATCATAACCACGAAATTATGACATTCAGACTTATGAATAAAATCAGCATATAAATTGCCAGAGTAAAAACCTACACTGGTCTCTTTTGTTAACACCGAGAACAGTGCTCTACTTTAAGGATGATATGCAGAACAATGAATCCAGAGGCTGGTCCATTAGCAGGTTATGATAAGTAACTTTACAAATGAATAAAGGAACTTCTATATTTCCTAACTTTGTAGAGGTTTTGGCAGATCATTCAAACTGAAGTTTACAGAAACACTACGACACTAAACCAAGAGTATTCATTTTAGGAATTTCAGTTTATGTTTTTGTCCGTGGACATTACATCCACAAGATCTGCCCCTTGATTTAGTTTCATAAGCCTCGTGAAACACATAACTTCAATATAATAGCTGGTTTTCCCAGATCAAATGCAATACCATTTATAAAGTCAGATTAACGAAATTTGTATGTGTGTTTGTGTATACGTTCACACACACACACATTCAATTCTGTTTGCAAGTCAGAAACAAAGAGTGCAACCTAGATTACATGAAAAAAGGAGCAAACCTGAGCTAGACCATACCTGCTACACTGCTGACAGAACCTTTGCTCAATGCCATTAACGATAACTATAGCAGTTTTTGAGTGTTCATCACATACTTTGTGTCTTTTGTGATAGTCTTTTGACGAGGTCAGGTCCTTGTTACAACCATGAACCTGGCAGAAAGGAACCTCAGAATGCAAATTCGTAGTACGTAGTCTTTTTCCCTGCAATGATGAATTGACTGTAGACAAATCCGGGTTCCTCTTTAAAGATTGGTTACTCTTGACTTCCCTATAAACAATCGACTCCTCCTCCTTCTGACCACGAACCTGAGAGATAGGAAACTGAGAATGCAAACTCTTTCTTTGGGCAGCTTTTCCAGTTGGCAATGAAGATTCTGGTGAAGAAAGAACTGAACTTTCTTTTGACGATTGACTAGTCCTCACTTCTCCATAATCAGTCAACTCGTCCAATTTCAAACCAATTGGTAATGACATCGGATTATTAGATTTAGTAGCACTATGATTAAACATGGCTCCAAGTTCCAACATAGAACCATTACCTATTTCACCACTTAAAGCTCCTGGGCACGGGTTACTGGCTGCTGATTTCTTAAAAATATCAGCAATACCGGATTCCAAGAACCCCGTGCTTTCAGTTATTTCTTGGCTAGGACCACAAATGCTTTTATCAACATCACAAAAAGGGTTCAAATTCCATTCCTTTACAGTATTTCTACTTCTTGAAAATGTGTCAACAGACAGTTCAACATTATCAGGAAACAGAAAACCTCTCCCTTCCAAACCATAGCTCAAAGGTTCCATCAGTGGCAGAAACAAAAATTTCTCAAATTATACAAAGTGCAAACACTTACAAAATTGGTGCTTCAAATTTATAAACTTCACAGTTAAGTCTTCACCACTAGCCAAATCCAACTGAATTTCTGAATATGAAAAATACAAAGTGACAGAAACACATCAGTATAAATTAAAGTTCCAATCTTTAAATTCAAACCTTAGATATAAACATGAAATATACTAACTTTTTACAAGAATACACAAGCAAAACTAATTGCCCCCACTATTATATAGAACTAGAAAATTAAAACTAAAATTAGCAAGAATGATACTAAAGTCAAAACCAAGATCACCCAAATAACAAAATCCCAAGTTTAATTTACTATCAGACTTTACAAATCAGGAAACAAGCAATTGACCAAATCAGAACCTTAATCTTAGAGTATCAAACAACAAACAAGAAAATACCCAGTTGAGAAAATCATAGGATACGATAAATTTAATCATCTTTAATGTAAAAAGATTGAAACTTTACATCAAACTTACCAAGAAAAAGAGTGGAAAAGGAAAGAACTGGGAACAGGTGCTTTGGTGGTGTGCCACTTTTTGTTCTTGGAAAGAAGCACTAGTAAACCAGATACACTTATTAAAGAGTCAACACAATTTCCACTCCCGACATTTTGAGGGGGGAAAAAAAGAAAAAAGAAAAGAAAATAGGCAACTTCAAGGTCTTTTGTAACTTTTCATGGGTGCTTAATGAGGGCTAAAGAGTCAAGATTTAAAGTTAATGTATTTTAGAGGCTGTCTGGTCATTGAAAAAAATTATTTTTTTCAAATGTTTTTTTTCGAATCAGTATTTAGCAATTAAAATTCCAAATTTCACTTAAAGTTAAATTTCAAATTTTTCGGAATTTGAAAAACTCCAAAAAGCTGTTTTTCAAAATTTTCACTTCATTCACTTACAAAAATTCAAAAACAACTTCAAATATATTCATGTCCAAACACAACTCTAATTTTTAAATTTCAAATACCATTTTCAACTTGAATTTTTTTCCACATTTTTTCTAGAATTTCACAGTTCTTATATCAAAACGACCACTCAATTAATAAATTAATAATCAAAACTATATATATCTAATATAAATATAAGCTCTAAGCGAAATTTATTGGGTTCGTCCAAATCCATAACTAACAATATAGCTTTGTCCCCACCTGTGTGTGAGAGAGAGGGGGAGGGAGAGAGAGAGCATTTTTTTTCTTTTTAAAAAAAAAAAACAAATCCAAAAGCATGTGTTTCCATTTTTAGGTGATATTAAAGATTAAATTATGAGGAGCAAAGGGGCTAAAGTATAAATTATTACTAAATGTAGGTAGTTAGGTGTGTCTAATCACTAGACTCTATAGAGTGTTGAAATTTGATGCTAACTGACCTTTACTATTGCCTTTGACACTCAACCTTTCAATTATATGCCACGCTTATACTTTAGTCCAATTTAATACTTAAGTAGGGACCTAATTACACATCAAAGTTGGAAGGTAACACAATCTTGTATATTTTATAACATTTTTCTATGTTACATTTCATTTTCTTTCTATAGGGTAATAGTTTGATTTGCTTCTAGGATTTCAAGTTACTTGAAAAAGAAAGACATTTGATGATATTTCTAGATTGGCCACCTATTCTTGGGTTTGGTTGAGTAGAAAAGAAATAGTACTATATAGGAAGATTAAGGAAGTTGTGATTTTCTTCTTCTGGCATAAATAGGGTGTAGTTGAAGAATATTCCTTCTTTCTAATGTTAGTAAAAATGATTATTAGTCCATCTGTCTCAAAATGATTTTTCAAATTTTACTTACTTGAGATCCTTACATTACATCTGTCCTAAAATGATTATTCCTTTTTTACTCTTGAGAGTTATAAAGTTGATAGTTGGCTAAGGTTTTAATGTATTATTTTTTCATAGGGTGGAAATCATATTGATTTCCCACCTTTACCTAAAAAACCAAACTTCTCTTTCAATATTAAACAATAAATATTATGCTCCGTATAATTATACGCGTTGTTTATTTTATCTTGATATTTTCAATTCCCCCTCTATGCATATAATTTTTTTATTCAATTAAATTCCTCCTTTAGCTAAGTGTTTTACCAATTTAAATATTTCATTATAAATTTCATAATTAAAGCTCATAAAACTTAACTAGAATATTATTTTTCTGAATTTGGAAGAAAATTTGTTCATACATTTTTTATTGTTACTTTAATATTAAGTATATATTTAAGTTTTACTTTATATATATAAAAGTTATTAATATATATTAACAAAATATTTTCTAAGCTATAATTTAAAGAACATCTAAGTTATTAATATATATCTTTTAGTACTTTATTATAAAATTTACCTCTATAATTATTATTTTTATATTGTTGCACTAACTTTTATTTGATTGATTTAGTGAGATCTTTTATTCTAATACTTTAGTTGCGCACATATCTTTCATATTCAATTTCAATAAATTATATATGATTGATTATCGTTTTTTAATTTTTATTTTTTTTTATTTTTCACTAGCGATTAATACATAACATAGATTAAGAAAAATATTGTGATATTAAAAAGAAAAAAATATATATACCAAGGACGGTAAGATCGATTGTAAAATAAGTATTTTAAAAATATAATTGAGTTTGAAGGGGCGTTTATTGTTTAATGTTGGAGGATGGGTTTGATTTTTAAGATGAAGTGGGGGGGATCAAAATAATTTTCACCCTTTTTCATAAGATCACTTATATGGTAATTTTGATTAATTTTGCTTTAATCTTAAATAATTAATTTATTCTATGTATTTAATGACCGTTATCGTAATTGTATTTAACTTTTCCTCTGATTCTATTTTTTTCGTTTTATTTTACGTAAATAATCATTTTTGTAATAGTTATTTTACGCGAAAGGTCACCAAAAAGAGTTGTACCTCTTCGAACCAAACGTGTTGGCTATAAATACCAAGTCATTTCCCTCATATTTTTCTTTCGAAATTCTGAATCCTCCTTCTTCCTTCTGCATTATTTTCTAATATAAAGTAAATAAAAGTGTGATTTGCTATCGATTCTTGAGTTCGTTGTGAAGTACAAGAGGGGTTGAATTATAATTTTTCTTTTTCTTTTGCAAGGTAGTTGACTAATTTTCTTTCTAGTCGACTGGATTCTTGATGCGAGAGATATAAACAATATACAGAATAATAAATAACTGAAAGTAAATGACACCCAATATTCAATAATGATTCAGATTCAAAGTGAATCCTACTCTAGTCCCGTTGGGTTACAAGGGAATCCTTTTTCAAGTATTTGAAATCTTTTGATATTGGTATGTTGGTGTTGTTATGCACCAACAACTTCGTCTCGATAGTAGTACTTTTCTTGCTTCAGATACAATGCATCACCAGTGATTTTTCTCCCTTTCTTCTCTCCCTAGTTACATAGTAAATCTTGAATGAACTATAATACTTGTTTGGAGTAGAACAAATAGATTGATAGTAGTTCGATCAAAGTATATTCTTCCTTTGCGCCTCTTGTTGTATATATGTGATTTGAACGCCAATCTTCTAAGTGTGATAGATCTATAGACGGAGGGCAACCCAAGGAAATTGATCCTTAGAATCAATCAAGATTGATTTCTTCCAAGAATAAGATAGTAACTTTCTATACTTGGTTTGTTGCTTTCATGGTTGATTTTTTGCAGCAAGCAATTGCTTCCCTGATAGATGTGATTAATTATCCTCCGCAAATCTCCCTTGCAGATTGATTGATATGTCTTTCGTAAATAACTGGATCAAATATTTATTTTGCATGAAGCTCGTAATTATATCATGATTGATTCCTTGATTCTTGCTTCCAGATCTTTAGTAGAATCTCAACTTCTTCTCTATTGGTACTCTTCCACTTTGCCTTTTGACTTCCTTCTTTTGAATTGTTTTTCTATAAATAGAAGTAAGTTATTTTCCATCATTAAAACATATATCTAACAATCTCCCTTTTTTATGATGACAAAATAACTTAATTCATTTTACTCCCTCTTTATCTCGTCTTCAGTCAGCTCTCCCTCAACTTGTTGTCGGGTCTTTTGAGTCGCCCCCACCCCCCCTCAACCTGTGGCCCCTTTTTTTGTGGATTGACTAGTCAACTCTTATTTAGTTAGTTGACTTGTCGATTGGCCCTTCCCAGCAGTTGACTCAAAATTTTCCTACAAGTTAGTTTATCCTTTTCTCCCCTTTGGCGTCACTCAAAAAGAGCACTAAGTAAGTTTAACTACAAGCAGATAAAATTAGCAGATAGTAAGTTTAATTACAATCATCCAGATAATCCAAAAGCATGAAAGCAAAAAAATATTCAGAATATCCAAAAAAATTATCTAGACACAACCACATAGATCATCGACGAAGAAAGTAGGTAAGGATATTGCAAATAGCTTCCTTGAGACGATCAAAACTTGCGTTCATTGTGTCTGAGAATCCATCAACTCGATCGTGAACTTTCTTGAAGGTTTTTACTGCCTTTTCTGCAGTTTTCAGAACTATGACTCTCAGCTTAGAGACATCAAAACCTTTTTCCTTGGCAACTTCTTAGATATCGCAACTAAGAACTGAGTAGTCAGGAGCCGATCTTTGATGACAGTTAGCTTGTCATCAAGTGCAACAATCTTTGCAAGCAATTTTGGATGGTTGACAACAACCTAAGAAGAATAAGCCTTTACCTTGGAGCTAGAGGGAATCATTTTGACTTCAATTACTACTTCTTTATCTAAGTACCATCCACAACAACATAACCCATGCTAACAAACGCTCTATTGTTATAACACTTGGAGACAAACACATAAGGGTAGTTTGAGAGAGGGATATTAAAAGCTTTGAGGAGGTGAGTGATAACCATCCCCTAAGGAAAATTTGATGGTTCTTCAGCACATTCAACTATAAAATTGATTATCAAGAGGACAACTTCACTTTGTGCTTGGTGAGAAGGTAGTAGACCAATAAGGTGTCCCTTTGAGATAAAGTAATGTAGGGTCCTGTTTTGGAAAGAATGGTGGCGGCAACAGTGTGGGCAAGAATACATGTTTCAAAATTGATGTCACTAAGCCGTAGTTGATTTGGCAAAGGATCAGATAGTGAATCAGCAAGACATTGTTTGACTTGTTCAAATGACACTTCAAAATCTTAAGGCAAGAGTTTATAAACAAAGCAGAGTAACCGTATTTTTTTTACACTTAAACAGAAAATCAAAGGTAGAACAATCTAGAATGATACGTTGACCTAGCACGAATGACTTAATTTTATCAAATTTGGGGGAACGAAGATTTGTATAGAACATGCGAACAAGATCTTCATAGACTTTTGGAAGGGTTAGAACAAAGAAATTTCCCATCCCTGAAAACTAAAGAAGTCGTTTACCTTGCAATTAAGGGCTTCCATATATTCCAAATTGATGATTCTTCCATGATCAATTGACTTTTCCTTGAAAGTGACGAACTTGTCTCTGTTGGGTGAATCCCAGTAGTTCAATTCTAACTCTAGCACATTATCCAAGTCTATCTTCACTTTTTTGGGATGTAAGCGTTTACTCCTTCTTCCATGGGACGCTTCCCTAGGGCTTTTTCCGTTCGAGTATCATCAGAGAGGTATTTTTAAAAGATGAGAAACCCTCAGAGTAGTCAGACCCAATAGTGACTGGTTTTTATGGGTGAGAAGCGATTTTCCCTTTGGACCGGGTGTTTTGTGAGTGGAAGCAAAAAGATTTTTCGAAGTTTTAGCCATTTGAGAGATAGGGTGAAGATTACGAAGTGGGGGCTTAAGTAAGATTAAGTCTTAGAGAAAGGAAGAGAGGCATGAAAAGACGGGATTGAACCGTCGTGACTGATATTGTAGAGAAAGGGAACATACACGACTGCTTTATTCTGTTTCCTTCTTGGTTTACTAAAGATGTGGAAAGAAATGCTAAAATTGGAGGCGCTTCATTAATGCAACATGTAGTAATAATGAGATACACGGTAAAAAAAAGATTTTCTAACAAAGTCACTTAAGCACACAATCTTTGTAGAGTACGAAAATTCCAAAAGCTTAATTAGAAAAAGTAATAATGACAAGTAAGTCCCTAAGGTTTTGAAATCTGTCCTCTAGAAGATGCTTAATAAAAATATCAGCTAATTAGTTTTTAGTGTCAACAACGATAATTCAATGTCACCCTTAAGAACATGGTCTCTAATAAAATGATGCTTGATATCTATATGTTTTGCCCTAGAATGATGCATTGGATTTTTTGATAAACAGATAGAACTAGAATTATCACAGAAAATTTTAACAGGCTTAAAAGACAGATCATAGTCACTTAGTTGGTGAGTCATTCAGAGTAGTTGAGCGCATCATTGTCCGATGGCAATATATTCAGCCTCAATCGTAGATAATGCAATTGATCCCTATTTCTTATTGTTCCAAGAAATGAGTGATTTTCCAAGTAATTGACATGCTCCATTTTGTGCTTTACTGTCATCTTTGTCTCCTACAATATCTGCATCTGAAAAACCTTCAAGCTTAAACTTCTTACGACGTGGATACCATAAACCATGTGATGTAGTCCCAATGAGATATCTAATAATTCGTTTCACTGCCATTAAGTGAGACTCAATAGGAGCTGATTGGAACATGACACATCTGCACACACTAAACATTATTTCAGGATGACCGACAATTAAGTAAAGTAGAGATCCAATCATTCCACGATATTTTGATTCGTCCACCGATTTTCCTTCCTCATCTTTGTCGAGTGATGTAACTGGACTCATGGGAGTTCCAAGTACCTTTGCATTGCTCATTGCAAATTTTTGTATCAGTTTTTTCGTGTACTTTGTTTGACATATGAAGATACCTTCATCTGATTGATGAACTTGAAGTCTGAGGAAGAAAGTCAATTATCCCATCATGCTCATTTCAAACTTGCTTTGCATGAGATGTGAGAATTATTTGTATAGAACAGGGTTAGCACTTCCAAATATAATGTCATCAATATAAATTTGAATAATGAGATTACATGAAGATGACCTTTTAATAAAGAGAGTAGTATCGATCTTACCTCTTGAGAAGCCACGACTAACCATAAATGAACTTAGTCTTTCATATCAGGCTCTAGGTGCTTGTTTTAACCCATAGAGAGCCTTAGTCAACTTAAACGCATGGTAAGAAAATTGTGAGTTTTCAAATCCAGGAGGTTGTTTAATATAGTCCTCCTCATCAATGAAACCATTTAAAAATACACTTTTAACATCCATTTGAAATGGTTTAAAACCTTTAAAAGAAGAATATGCAAGCAGAATATGAATTGATTCTAACCGAGCCACTAGAGCAAAGGTTTCCTCATAATCGACTCCTTCCTGCTGAGAGTAGCCCTATGCGACTAGCCTTGCTTTGTTTCTGAAGACTTTGACTTCTTCATTCAGCTTGTTTCTGGATACCCATTTGGTTCCTATAATTGCTGCATTTGCTAGTTTGGATAGCAATGTCCAAACTTGATTTCTGTCAAACTGATCAAGTTCTTCTTGTTTAGCTTATACCCAACTTGAGTCTTTCAGAGCTTCATCCACTTTCTTTGACTCTATTTGAGATATGAGTGCAATGTTAGCCTTTTTTTAGAGCTCCTCTTGTTTTCATTCCGTCAATTGGATTTCCTATGATAAACTTCTGAGGATATTTAGGTTCGCTTGTCCATTCGTTTGGTAATGCTTTAATATGTTGACTAGTTAACTCAATCTGAGATTTAGCATGCTCGTTGATAACTTCATTAGTCGACTTTGGGATTTCATTTCCATTGTCAACTGATTCTTTTGGGTTAATCTGTTGTCACGACCCAATTTAGGATCATGACCGGCATTTAGGAGCAAGTTCTCCCAAGTAAGTCTCATCGGTATTTTACAAAAAATCGGACAAAGTTTCCTCTGTTTTTGGACCATCCCAAAAAATTTCTCTGTCTCAAATCAACAACCAAACATCCTAATAACAATTCAAATGACAATAACTTTATCAATTAACCAAAATAAATATCTACCTTTAATAGTCCATCCACTAACAACTAAAAATATGACTTTATCTCCAAATTTAATAAGAATGAGCGATACTCAACATAAGTCTATAATAACAAAGAATACTCAAGACACTAAAAGAATGACCATGGAGCGACTTTAAGAGTTCAAAGAAAAGACCATAACAATTGATAAAATTTCCGCCCACGCGAACAAGTGCGAGGCTCACCAAGAACTATCAACCTGTGCTCTCTAATTAACAAAACCCTCGCCCGCGTCAATTGTTGTCTCTGTAAAAAAAAATTAGCGGGGAATGAGTTGCTAGCTCAGTGAGTAATAACACTTAACCACAACCGTTTTTACTGGGGACAAGTCAGAAAACATGCTAGTATCTCAAAAAGAAAATAACATAAAAATGCCCTTTTAGAAACAATAAATAATTTTCAATCTCATCATGCTTTTCTTATAGTATAATACAATTAACAGTTCAGTAATAAACTCGGTAACCACTGTATAATATCAATATTCACATTTGGGAGGTTTCAATGAACGGATTATATAATCGGTATAACTGTGGATTTCTTCGCAATAAGTCAAATATAAAGGTAGTCCCTACTCAAGGGAAATCGGTAACAGTATGCTAGTTCTACCTTCCCACTAGCGAGGGCTGTAACGGTCATCGATAATTACAAGGTGCACCAGGTCTAGCGAACCCGCCATTAGTTACGGGATCTTTCAAAGTCTACTCCCATTTATACTTGTCTCTGTATCCGTATATACTCGTAAAAAATATTTTAAAATAATATAGGGCATTTCGGTTCTTATCAAATCATATAATTTTATTTCGATAACAGTAAATTCAAGTAACGGTAAAACAGATATAGTGACAACGAAAATATTTAAAACAACGGTAATCATCTCAAATAACTATTTCAGTATCATATCGAGTAAAAAACTTGTTCCACATGCAACTTAAAATAATCGGTAACATATTCATATTAAAAATCATGTGTAAATCATGTAAGTTATGAAACTACAAATTGCGGGAAGATTACTACTCACAGTACTCGTGCCGAAATACCAAATACTTCATCTCGAGCAATTCGTACAACTTTCTCCAATCAATATATAATTACATGATATCGATCTCATATTAATTTCCATTTTTAGGCTAATTCGTAGCTAATTTAGAATGCCCAACCCTCAGAGTTTAATGTTTGGCTCTTAATTCGTCGAATTGTAATAGCCCAACAAATCCCTCTTATTCTACTTGAAATATCAAGACCAATTTCAGTATCCCAACTCATTGCTACCAAAATTACATTGTAAATTTTTTTCCAATATCACCAATATTAGTAGCAATCATATTTGATTACCAATCACTAACGAAACGGAAAGGTTTTTGAAGGAATATCCCTTCTTCTCTCCTTTTTTTTGGCATTTACAGAATATATAAGTTTATACCCCAAACCTATAGTACCGTTCATGAAAAATAATGAACTCTATTAATTCATTAATTTTAATTATTCAACTAATTCTCAACCCCAATTCTATAGTCATGGAATTTATGAATAAAATCTATGAATTAAGTTCCAAAATTTACCTACCTTGTTCCCCTTCTCTGTAAATCCCTTTGCTAGAACAAAGTAAACCCACTTTAGTGTTGCTTTTGATCGCCTCTGTCCGTTTTGCTTCTGCCGAGCTTGGTCCGTGTTCTTTTGTTTTTGTAGGCTCAAAGCTCTGTTTCTCTTTAACGCAGCTTTTGCTGCTTTCCCCCTTTTCCTCGTTTTGTTTCTAACCCTTCTACGCAGAATGGGCTTCGTGCCCTTTTAAATTTTAATCCTTATTTTTTTTTTTTTTTTAAAAATCCTTTCTTTTTTGTCCGTACTTGATCAGATGGGCTAAGGCCCACTAATTCATTACATTCACTCTTTATTTTTACTAGTAGTCGTACTCGCGCGATGCGCGGTAAATATTAAAAAAATATTAATTAAATTAAATTATGATCGGGTTTATTTAATCCTATTAGACCTTATTGCTTTATTAAATTTAAATTGTCATCTTATTGTCTATACGATATACCCAATAATAAAATCTCTATTAACTTAAAGATACTTATATAGTCAGCGAATAACTTTTTTGTTCTATATTTTTCTTTATTACATTATCCATTGTTTAGTATTATTACATTGTTAATAGAAATTTTTATTAGTATATTACTTTGTTTACTCCAAACCCCACAATGTGAGATATTACTGGGTATATTGTTATTGTATATTACTTTGTTTACTATTTTTGTCTGCTCACTTTCTTTTTCTAATATAAGAGAAGATATATAATTAATTTTTGTTGAAATATTTTTTTATTTTGAATTTTATTCTGTTATTCTTAATAATATTATCTAAATTTTAATGAATAAAATCTCTATTAAACTAAAGGGACTTATACATGCAACGAATAACTTTTTAGTTTTTCTTTATTTTATCATCCAATATTTAGTATTATTACATTGTTAATAAAAAATTTTATTATCAAATTATTTTATTTAATATTTTTCTCTGCTACTTTATTTTTGTAATATAATAGAAGATATATATTTTATTAATCTTGCAATAATTTTATTTTAAATTTTATTCTATTGTGCTCAATAATATTGTCTGAACTTTAATGAACAAATTTTCGATTAAATTAAAGGGACTTATGTAGTCATCGAATAACTTTTTTTTATGTATTTATCTTTATTATATCACTCATGTTTGAGTAGTTAATTCAGGTAGTTAATTTCTTTGTTAATTTTTAATAAATAATTGTTATTAACTAATTGTGCCATATGTTTTTAATTGCTTTATTTTCATTTTTAATTTAAAATAAACTTAAAATTCCAACTTGAAACTACTCCCTAATTTGAATTGGTAATTTTTATTTTTTTTACTTTTATTTTTTATTTTAAAATTATTTTAAAACTCCAACTTGAAACTACTCTCCGATTTGAATGGGTAGTTTTTCTTCTTTTTTTCATTTAATTATTAAAGCTAATTATTTTAGTTTAAAATAATTTTAAAACTCCAACTTAAAACTACTCCCGCCAATTTGAACGGGTAGTTATTTTTATTATATATTTATATTTTTCATTTTTTATTATAACTAATTATAAGATCTATATTTATTAATTCAAATAAAGTAACCAATATATATATATATTGTAGTTTTTTTATTTTTTATTATTTTTGTTTTTTATAAATATTTAAATTCAAAAATAATAACTAATAATTAACTAAATATTAAATTTTATCATATTTTTCTCAATAACATTTACTTTTAGTGAATAATTACACTTTTATTTTGAAAAAGAAAAACGAAAATGATTTAACAAAATAAAATAAAGAAATTAATTAGGCTGCCACTTGACTTAAGGATAGGGCTTTATCCTCTCCTTTTAATTATACAAGCAGATTTGAAGAGAGGAAATTTGAACTTATTAAAAAATTATTGTGACGATATCTAAACCCCAAGATGATTGGGGCCAGGAAAGATTCATATATAAACATATGCAAATTTTAATACTAAGATATTCCTTACACTTGAACGGGAACTAACAATTAAAATATGAATGTCAGCTAATGAATCAAACTACAATATTTATTTCCTTTAACTTTAAAAATATATAAAAAAAATTCATGCACTAAACTGACATAAGCTATAAAATGATTTAAATCATCACGGTAGGAATATTCATAATATATTTCCAATAGAACCCATGAGAATGATATTTAATATAAGATATACAAATGTATTACAAAATCAACACATGTTTATATAAACATAAAGATAACAAATGCAGCACAAAAGAAAGAAAGAGAAAAAGAAAAACGAAAAGGGAGAACATAAAATTAAACAAAAAAAAATAGAAGAAAGAATATGAACCTGGTTGAAAGCAAAAAAAAAAAAAAACTTCTTTGATGTAATAAGGAATCCTGGCGAGTACGGATCAACTATAATAGGAACACTCCGACGTCGGACTCTAATGACAATAGCTAATCGGCTGATTCAAACTTTTCATTCTCTACACTTTTTTTTTTTTTTGAAAACTATATTAGCAAATTGCAGAAAATATGAAGAAGAGAAGATCTGGAAATTTCTCTCAAAGTTCACTGTCTAAAAGAAATCCTTTTCACTCCCAAAAATCAAAATTTTCCAAAAAAAAAAACCTCATTTTCTCAACGTGATATCTCCCTTTTATAGAGGAGCATATCTGGTGGTATGTGATCATGTGCAAAAGAGTTGGAGTGGGAGAATATGGGATTGAGGGGATATAGCGGTTTGGACGTGGGATAAAAGAGAAAAGTGCAGGTTTGTGCTGTGTGACGTGGGTGAGATCGTGTGTAATGGAGGTAATTTGTGAAAGAGTAAATTTTTACAAAGTGATGTGATGGAAAGGGAATTGTTAAGGGATGATGGCTGATGTTTTATATATAAAAAAAATAAGAAAACTGAAGAGAAGGTGGAACGGTTTACTCATGAACGGTTTGAAGGCTACTCCAAATATTGTATTTCCTAATAATGTGGAGCAATGTCTTAAAGTGCCAAATTTATTTTTAGGAATCTGCCACTTGGCTTCATGAGGGGCTTTTGTCTTTGGCTTTTAATTATAGATAGATTACACTTTTTATTTTGAAAAAGAAAAACGAAAATGATTTAACAAAATAAAATAAAGAAATTAATTATGCTGCCACTTGGCTTAAGGAGAGGGCTTTATCCTCTCCTTTTAATTATACAAGCTGATTTGAAGAGAGGAAATTTGAACTTATTAAAAAATTATTGTGACGATATCTAAACCCCAAGATGATTGGGGCCAGGAAAGATTCATATATAAACATATGCAAATTTTAGTACTAAAATATTCCTTACACTTGAAAGGGAACTAACAATTAAAATATGAATGTCAGCTAAACCCCAAGATGATTGGGGCCAAACGATATCTAAACCCCAAGATGATTGGGGCCAGGAAAGATTCATATATAAACATATGCAAATTTTAGTACTAAAATATTCCTTACACTTGAAAGGGAACTAACAATTAAAATATGAATGTCAGCTAATGAATCAAACTACAATATCTATTTCCTTTAACTTTAAAAATATATAAAAAAAAATCCATGCACTAAACTGACATAAGCTATAAAATAATTTAAATCATCACGGTAGGAATATTCATAATATATTTCCAATAGAACCCATGGGAATGATATTTAATATAAGATACACAAATGTATTACAAAATCAACACATGTTTATATAAACATAAAGATAACAAATGCAGCACAAAAGAAAGAAAGAGAAAAAGAAAAACGAAAAGGGAGAACATAAAATTAAACAAAAAAAAATAGAAGAAAGAATATGAACCTGGTTGAAAGCAAAAATAAAAAAAAAACTCCTTTGATGTAATAAGGAATCCTGGCGAGTACGGATCAACTATAATAGGAACACTCCGACGTCGGACTGTAATGACAATAGCTAATCGGCTGATTCAAACTTTTCATTCTCTACACTATTTTTTTTTTTTTTGAAAACTATATTAGCAAATTGCAGAAAATATGAAGAAGAGAAGATCTGGAAATTTCTCTCAAAGTTCACTGTCTCAAAGAAATCCTTTTCACTCCCAAAAATCAAAATTCCCCCCAAAAAAAAAACCTCTTTTTCTCAACGTGATATCTCCCTTTTATAGAGGAGCATATCTAGTGGTATGTGATCATGTGCCAAAAGAGTTGGAGTGGGAGAATATGGGATTGAGGGGATATAGCGGTTGGGATGTGGGATAAAAGAGAAAAGTGTAGGTTTGTGCTGTGTGACGTGGGTGAGATCGTGTGTAGTGGAGGTAATTTGTGAAAGAGTAAATTTTTACAAAGTGATGTGATGGAAAGGGAATTGTTAAGGGATGATGGCTGATGTTTTATATATAAAAAAAATAAGAAAATTTAAGAGAAGGTGGAACGGTTTACTCATGAACGGTTTGAAGGCTACTCCAAATATTGTATTTCCTAATAATGTGGAGCAATGTCTTAAAGTGCCAAGTGTATTTTTAGGAATCTGCCACTTGGCTTTATGAGGGGCTTTTGTCTTTGGCTTTTAATTATAGATAGATTATTATTTCATTTTTTTGTTGTCTTATAGTATTTGATTGCTATTTATTTATTTATTTATTTATTTATTTATTTATTTATTTATGTATTTATTTATTTAGTTCTTTTTGTTTATAGTTAGTTTCTTATTACAATATTATCATTATTATTATTTTGATAATGACCAATACACCTTTATTAAAAATATAGGGTATTACATCTGTTCACTGATCTTAGGTTGATTTTGGTTGATCTCTTCATCACATGCAAGAACTTTTTTCTCGGCCATAGAGTTATTATCATCAAAAATAACATGAGCTGATTCATCTACACATAGAGTACGCTTGTTATAAATTTTAAAGGATCTACTATTATTAAAGTAACTAAGAAATATACCTTCATTACTTCTTGTATCAAACTTACCAAGGTTGTCCTTACCATTATTGTAGACAAAACATTTGCTTATCCAGATGTTAGATCTCTTACCTTTCTATATTCCACATGGAGTCTTCTTTAGAATGGGTCAAATCAATCACATGTTTAGTATATGACGTGTTGTGATGACTGCTTCTTCCCGTAAGTAGTTTGGTTGGGAGTGCTCCAGCATCATGGTTTTATCCATGTCTTGTAGAGTTCTATTTTTACGTTCAACCACTCCATTTTGCTATGGTGACCCCGGTGCCAAGAATTTATGAGTGTATCATTGGTCATTGAAAAATTTCTCAAATGATCTGCTTTTGAATGCTCCTCCATGATTACTCTGAATAGTTGAGATAAGGTACCTCTTCTCTCTTTCTATCTTTTTGCAGAAGAACTCAAAGCTCTTTAGAGCTTCGTCTTTGTGAGCCAAGAATATTACCCATATAAAACGTGAGTAGTCATAAACAATAACAAAAGCATATATTTTTCCTCCTATACTAGCAGTTCTAGTAGATCTAAACAAATTCACATGTAATAGCTGAAGAGGTTGATTATAGAAACAATATCCTTGGGTTTGAAAGAGGTTCTAGTTTGCTTACCAAGTTGACATGCATCACATATATGATTTCTAGAGTAGTTGAGCTTAGGAAGGCCAATGATTAATTCATGCTTGGATAGTTTTTTAATCAAATGCTTGTTGACATGACCAAACTTCTTGTGCAAAAGCCAAGGAGCATCAGTGATGGATGCTAAACTGAAATAACTATCCATATTATCAATACAATCTAAAATGTAGACATTTCCATACCTCTTTCCCGAAAGGATGATTTTACCTGATTCGTCCTTAATAGCACACCAGTTTTCTCGAATTTCACTTCATATCCAAAATCACATAGTTGACTGATGCTTAGCAGATTGTAGTTTAGCCCGTCTGCAAGATAAACTTCAGTAATATCACAGTTATTGTTAAAAGGAACTGTTCTAGTACCGATAATTTTGCCTTTTGAGTAATCACCAAACCTGACATTTCCTCCATTAATTTTGGTAATTTCTTTGAAGAGATTTTTGTTGCCTGATATGTGACTAGAACATGCCCTATCGAGATACTAACTTCCCTTTCGACTTTTCTTATGGTGCTCCTTGAAAGAAAGATTATTACTTTCTTTTAGGTATCCAAGCTTGCTTGGTTCCTTTGATTAGTTCTATTAATATCAGGGTCATTTTTAGGCCTCCAGGTCCTTTTGGCGGAATTTGAATTACGAAATCTATAAAAGGAGTACTTGCGACGAGTTTATTAAAAAATGACAAACATTAGTGGATCTTTCACTGGATCCACTATTGGTGTCTTTGCGAGTAGTCTTATTTCCAATAGGTCGTTTACTAGTTGACTTAAAAGTCGTTTGGTTAGACTTCACAGAACTGTGACTGGTGGATTTATACATGCTATTTAGTTGCAATTGCAATTCCTGAACTTCCTCTTGAAGAATATCTCTTTCGATTTCACACACTTCAAGATTAAGTTCCTAGTTTTTCTTTTCCCTATTGTCTCTCTTTATTTCATTCAATATTTTCTGAGACTCTAAGATCAAGAATATCTTGTACTGTAATTCATTATATCTTTTGTCACACCTCCTTTTTGATGCGCCCGCAGGGGCGTAGAGGGAGTTTTTTCCAATTAAAGGACAATCGAAATGGGATTTATTATTTAATTCAGAGTCACCACTTGGGAGGTTTATGGTGTCCTAAGTCACCGGTTGAATCCCGAATCGAGGAAAAGATTGATTCTGTATTACAGTCCGCGAACCAGAAATTTGAGTAAGGAATTCTGTTAACCCGGGAGAAGGTGTTAGGCATTCCCGAGTTCCGTGGTTCTAGCACAGTCGCTCAACTGTTATATTTGGCTTAAATTATTTGATT
The DNA here is from genome assembly GCF_000393655.2 of Nicotiana sylvestris. Taxonomy (NCBI): domain Eukaryota; kingdom Viridiplantae; phylum Streptophyta; class Magnoliopsida; order Solanales; family Solanaceae; genus Nicotiana; species Nicotiana sylvestris. Next base: position 154,815,635 of record NC_091066.1, read on the forward strand.
TTAATAATTATGATCCTATGTGAAAATTTTAATCTTAACCGATTTTATTCATTTTTAAAGAAAATTGCAACGTCATTAAAACAAGTTTTGAACCACGTCACATAAATGCACCCGTGGCTTTTGGACATACTTTAACATCGTTGGGATTTGGATTTGGGTCACATAAATGCGCACCCGAGTTTAGGGAGATAATATTATTAAAATACGCGCCTACAGAGACTAACATGTTATTATTTTGGGGAAGGCCGTGAAATTCGCTAAATGACCCGCCCCGAAATCTAAGTATTTTAATACGAACCTTGAAAGAAGGTCTCGCAAGTTAGGCATTTTATTTGGCGAGGCTCATCTCATTTGTTTTAAAAGGGTATCCTAAAGCAAGCTATAATTTTCTACTTAGCTTGTCTCTAATAAAAAATAAAACCTAACTGATTATTATCTTTTAAGAAGTACTACATCTAGACCTGCAAACTCCAAACAGTCTGCGTGAGGGAATCATAATCCAGGCCCAACACAAACTGGACCAATCGCAGACATGGGTCCAGGCCCCAAACGGATATGCATGTTAGACCCAGGCCTGGGCCATTTATTTCGGCCCTGAAGCTTACACTTTATGCAAAGGGGCTGTCAAGCCCCAACCATCAAATTAATCAATGCTTCAGTTCGATTATGCACAAGTGTTCACTGAAAGTTTTAAACCATCAAGTTTAATGAACTAACTCAACTCAACGAACAATTATTCTGATTTTTTTACCCCAGCCCTTATGCTAACCAAAATTACCAACTCGAGTTCATGTGTCTATCAGATTTAGAGCCGTTGTTCATGCTAGGAATTAACACGGACAATCATGGAAAAGCTTAACTTGTTGAGGTGATTAGCTACTATACCATGTTATTCGTACAATTAGTCATGTCTAATTTTATACCTGTTTGTGATCCCAGCACCCTAAATATGGAAGCTATAGTGATTGGCTATTACGACCCAGATTCACCTTCACATTAACGTCACAGTTAACTAAAATAACTATAGCAAATCCGAGTAGCTCATACAGTCCAATACAGATTCATGGTCATATAATCAATAATCCACAGTCTCTCTAGTTTAATTACAAGACAAGTTTCAGAAATTACTAATGCGTATTTGAAATCTATAACTACAAGCTACACTAATAGTGAAATACAGAATCAAATTCATATGGTAGCAGTGCCTCGTCATTTGATTTCATAATCGTTCAGATACATCGAATGAAACTTCAAGGCATTAGAGACAACAAGGTACCTGGAAATATAATCGAGTAGAAGGAGGAGTTAGCAATAGAAGAGAAAACAACAACAACCAGGAATTCAAACAGCAACCATCACAGTTCAAGACCAATTTTACCCAGGATCAACTCGACCACAACCCAGAACAAGTTGAAAAACCAATAGCAACAACAAATATCAAAACGAACAGACTCAATAGAGTTTGAATTAAACCAAAACTTAACCAAAACTTAGCCAAACTTTTAAACCCCAAAGTACCCCTGAAATTACTGTGATTTACTGTCCTAGTCCAATCCCCTGTACCTCATCAGCTATAACCAATTTCCTTAGTCAAAATCAAACAGCAACTCAAACTACACAGATTAGATCAAATAGCAAACTGATATTAAACTGCTAAGATGCACATGTATATGAGAATAACTGACTACATTCACAATTCTAAACCAAACCTAGACAAAAATGAATGAAACATTGTAATATCACGAATTCATATGCAACAAACTGATTGGCAACGGAGAGGAAAGAATCAAACATAACATAATAAGACAATTTGAACCAACAGTAATATCAAACGATCACAGTTTTATACAATCACTCACTGAACTTGCCTAACTCGAAATACTCAACAATGTAAAGAAGAAACTAATCCAGAGTGAAACCAAACAGACAGGGGTTCGAGCGATTTCAACTAAATCCAATTAACTATAAAATTCAATTAATACAGTGATGAAAATTTGGACCAGAAAAAGGTCCGAAAGAGGGGGAAGAAGTAATTGACAAACATAGCAATGAAACCTAATTAGGCAAACAACAAACAACAATCAAAAAAAGAAAAAGGAAAAGAGGATAAATACCTCAAAATCAGAAACCAAATGAACTCCGTTCTTATTGACACTTCGTCTTGAAATTTTGAAGCCAAAACGGACCTTAATCGAGTGTTCTCGACTGAGAACACTCGACTAAAGTCGGTTAAAACCTCAAAATTTCAACTCCGTACACAGTCTGAAGTTTATTTCTTTTAGGGTTTGCCTTCGATTTGAAATTCGAAAGGCTCTAACAAGATTCGGACAGAACTGGGGTGGGATTTGGGACGAGGGTAGCTAGGTGGTTCAATGGGGTAACTTTGGGACTGGTTGGGTAGATTTAGGGTTTTGCTCGAATTTTCGATTGAAGATTCGAAACAAACCGGGATGATTCGAGGTTAAGCGGGTAGGGATTTGTGTTGAGGGTGGTTAGAAGGTTCAGGGCTGTGAATTTGGTTGTTATCGGAGAAGGTGAGGTTTTTGGCTGATTCTTTGATTGAAAATTCGAGAAGATTGGGGATGATTTGAAGGTAGTGGTTAGAGGGGTTGGGGTGGGGAGGTTGAGGGGAAGCTATGGTGTGAAATTGGGGGTCATTGGACCACCAGAATCGCCGTGAGGCAATTTTCGGTGGGCGGAGCACGGTGGTAAGGGGCAAAGGGTTCCTTTGGTCTCTAAGGCTTAAAGACGAAGAGGTGAGAGGGGGGGGTTGGCTTGGAGGGCGGGGGTATGGTTTGGGCTTATATAGTAGGGTGGGAATTTGATCTTGGCCGTTAGATCATTCACGATCAACTGCCTGGATTACTTCACTAATGAGAAACGACGTCGTTTGGTTTTGTGAGGGGATCAGGTTAGACCGGGTACAGGGAATGGGTCAAAAACGGGTTATGGGAGGGGTGATCTGGACCGTTCGATCAAAACAAATCAAATGCTTGGATTTATTGGCTAGATACGACGTCGTTTGGATATATCCAGAGACGGACTGGATTGGGCCGGGTATTGGGCTGATTTTTTGGGTAAGAACTGGGCTGTGGCCAATTTGGCCCAGTCCGGTTTCCTTTTCCTTCTTTTCTTTTATTTCCTAATTAATAAAACTAAAATTCTAAATTAAATTATAAACCAAATTAAAAAATACTAATTAATTCCTAATAACAATTATCACACCATTAAATACCAACTAAAATAAAATCACACAATTGGAGATTAAATGCTAAAAAAAAATGCCAAGTACATATTTTTTGTGATTTTCATTCTCGCAAATCCAAATATTATTTAATTAATTCCTAATTGTAAAATTAAATCCTAAATGCACATGCAACACATTTTTTTGTATTTTTCTTAATTAAAGTAAAAAATAAACATGTACAGACAAATACAAATAAATCACAAGCAACACAAAACTATTTTATTTTGAATTTTTGAGAGTAGTTCTTGTAGGGCAAAAATCAAGTGCTCACAGCTGCCCCTCTTTGTCTGAAAACATGAAGAGTTTTCGTGCAAAGATAAAGTGAGCGGATACGAGCGCTTTTTGCCCGTTGGGCTACTCCGTGTGAAGCATTTTTGAAAGATTTGACCGAACCTCTGCTTCAAAGGTTTCCTACATATCCCTGGCTAAAAGGGAATCAGGTCAATGTAGTTCGGGAAGTTTCGATAGCTGGGACTACCATGAAGCTGTGGTTTTACTGTTACTGTTGTTGCTGCTGCTGCCGCTACTTACTGACCTCCTTATTACACCATGCTAAAAGAAAAACAAGAAGCTAGACCAAACTATAGTCTATGAATTACAGAATCTTATCTAAATCTTCAGTCTTGCTCTTGTGTCTCTTGTTGCTTTGATGTCTTGCTGACTGGTGTTTCCTCTGACGTTTCTTTCTTTCTGTCTTGACTCGTAGTCTTCTCTTGATGGTCAAATTTGAATTGCTTATTTCCTTCTTGTGAGCTTCGAATTATTTTTCCTTCGAAGCTTGAACTGCCTTCTTCTGACTAGAGTTGCCTTCCTTCTGACTTCTGAACTTTAATTTATGCTGGGGATCTTTGTTGCAACCCTCCGCTCTTCGGGCAGGTTACTGACTTCAATTATGACTAAAATATAACAACCTCTATTCTCCAGGCGGGCTCCTGACTTTGTCAACGACTTAAAATATATCGCCTCCATTCTCCAGGTGGGCTCCTGGTTTCGTCAACGACATAAAATATACCACCTCCATTCTCCAGGCGGGCTCCTGACTTCAACTATAACTTGAAATAATAACAACCTCCATTCTCCAGGCGGGCTCCTGACTTCAACAACTTCTTAAAAACATAACACCTCCATTCTCCAGGCGGGCTCCTGAATTCAACAACTTTTGAAAAGATAACAACCTCCATTCTTCAGGCGGGATCCTGACTTCATCTTCATCTTAAAAATAACATACCTCCATTCTCCAGGCGGGCTCCTGACTTCAACTATAACTTAAAAAGATAATACCTTCATTCTCCAGGCGGGCTCCTGACTTCAATAAACAATTTAAAGATAATACCTCCATTCTCCAGGCGGGCTCCTGACTTCGACTACAACTTAAAAATATAACAACCTCCATTCTCCAGGCGGGCTCCTGACTTCGACTACAACTTGAAAATATAACAACCTCCGTTCTCCAGGTGGGCTCCTGACTTCAACAACTTCTTAAAAATATAACACCTCCACTCTCCAGGCGGGCTCCTGACTTCGACTATAACTTGAAAATATAACAACCTCCATTCTCCAAGCGGGCACCTGACTTCGTCAACGACTTAAAAATATAACACCTCCATTCTCCAGGAGGGTTCCTGACTTTGACTATAACTTGAAAATATAACAACCTCCATTCTCCAGGCGGGCTCCTGACTTTGTCACCGACTTAAAAATATAACACCTCCATTCTCCAGGCGGGCTCCTGACTTTGTCAATGACTTAACAATATAACACCTCCATTCTCCAGGCAGGCTCCTGACTTCGACTATAACTTGAAAATATAACAATCTCCATTCTCCAGGCGGGCTCCTGACTTCGTCAATGACTTAAAAATATAACACCTCCATTCTCCAGGCGGGCTCCTGACTTTGTCAACGACTTAAAAATATAACACCTCCATTCTCCAGGCGGGCCTGACTTCATCAATGACTTAAAAATATAACACCTCCATTCTCCAGGCGGGCTCCTGACTTCAACAACTTCTTAGAAATACGTTCTATTGCCGTTGTTCCTTCCTGCCTCCTGAACCATTTTCCTTCTAACTTGAATAATCTTCTTTCAGAGCTGCTTCCCTCAAAACTGGTGTTTCATTCCTCTAAAAACTGCTGGGGATAACACCGGTGTTTCATTCAAAAATATGTTATCCTCCTCCTTCAAAGACTAATTCCCTTAAAGCTCGTGTTTTCCTTCCTCTGGAACTACTTCCCTTAAGACTTGTGTTATACTCCTCCCGAAATTGCTTTCTTTAAAACTTGTATTGCCTTCTTCCAAAAACTGCTGGGGATACCGCTTCCCTCAAAACTTGTGTTAGACTTCCAGAAAATTTTCGAAATGAAAGAAAATTTTCTGCCCCAGTTTAACAATCTTTCTTGTGGCATGTCTTTCCGTCATCAATAACATTTCCTGTTCCTGCTTCAAATCAAAGAAAATTTGTTAGTTTAAAATGTGGGGGACGTTCCTGCTGGGGATGGTTTTCCCTTTTTCTTTTTTCCATGCTCTGCGTTGTTCGACCGTCTTGAAACTTGGCCGATAACTTTTAACCTTCTTGATGCTTCTGTATTCTCCAACTTCTCAACCGTTGTTTTCCACTTTTACTCCATACTTTCCACGACATCTTAGAGTAATCCATCATTTGGTCTTATAATGACGTCTTTCTTGTCCCGTCACATTATCTTCGGCCTGTCTTATCCCCATTTACCTTGCACCATGTTGGCAACTGGTAGTTGGCTTTGAAAATCCTTCTTAAAAACAAACTACTACTGACCAAAAAGAAATGGAAAATGATGACTTCGAAAGATAGAACAAGAAAAATCTTTCTAAGCAATTGTTTGAAGAGAAAATAACTTATCTGAATGGTATAACCGATCCCAATGGTCATGTCGTGCATTTTGGACTAATCAACCTAGTCTATTTACACCAACCGATCTTTCTGATGTCCCTTCCTTACATTCAAAAGGTCCCGCAACCCATCTTCTTTTACCGAAACAACATCTTTATTCTGCTTGATGTCTCGACGGATCCTTTCTATCAAGCTTATCTCATTTGCCCCTTTTAATTCCTTGTCGCCTTATAGTGCCCCTCAAGGGGTTTTCACTAATAAGACTCTTTCGTTTCTCTCAACTCCTGTCGCCTTATGGTGCCTGTGAAGGTTTTTACCGATAAGACTCTCTCATTTTATTTCTCTCAACTTCTGTCACCTTATGGTGCCTGTGAAGGTTTTCACCAATAAGACTCTCTCATTTTCATTATTTTCCCTACTTGGACCGGAGTATTACCCTGATATGAATCACTTCTGTTTGTTCGACTTGTCATCTCTTGAAAAACTGATCAGAAGGTCTTTCTTTGGACCGTAATGTGGGCTTTTGGATGGGATTAGAAAGAAAAGGTATCAAAGGCTCAAAATAATTTGACATGGGTTTAAGATTACAACTTTTGGAATCATATTTCTCATTACAGATACAACCTCTGCCCCAGTTTCTTGCTTGGGGATCTTTGGATATTTTATTTTACTATGACCGAGCCGTAAAGCTGCCTACATACCCTTAACATGGATCAGGTCAAACGTAGTTCATACTTGAATTTCCTTGTTGTTATATTTTTCACTTCTTTTCTTTTCTTTTTTTCTTTTCTTTTTCGTTATTGATTCCAAAAGATGGGTATGAAAGAAATAAATAAGGCTCAAAAAGGGGAACAAAGGGTAAAGTGTTTAGATAGTAGAACAAATTGCCTTCATCATTTCAATCTTCAAAATAATGCCAAATACAAGCAATCAATCAATTATACCAAAGAAATCATACATAATATCTTTTTACTGCATCAGAATTAATAGCCATGTCTATGCATTTTCCTTCGATATCTGTTAAACATAAAGCACAATTGGACAATACTCTGGTTACAATGAATGGCCCTTGCCAATTCGGGGCAAACTTGCCTTTTGCCTCAGCCTAATGTGGAAGGATGCGTTTCAGCACTTGCTGGCCCACTTCAAACTTTCGGGGACACACCTTTTTGTTGTATGCTCTCGCCATTCTCTTTTGATACAACTGGCCATGACACACAGCTGCCAATCTTTTTTCATCAATCAAGTTCAACTGCTCCAGACGGGTTTTGACCCACTCATCATCATCAATCTCAGCCTCAGCGACAATCCGAAGGGACGGGATTTCAACTTCTGCAGGTATTACGGCTTCAGTTCCATATACCAACAAATAAGGAGTTTCCCCTACTGAAGTACGGACAGTAGTACGATAACTCAGTAATGCAAATGGTAATTTTTCATGCCATTGCCTAGAACCTTCTACCATTTTCCGAAGTATCTTCTTTATGTTTTTGTTGGCTGCCTCAATTGCTCCATTTGCCTTGGGACGATATGGGGTAGAATTGCGGTGTGTAATCTTAAACTATTGACATACCTCTTTCATCAAATTGCTGTTAAGATTAGCACCGTTATCTGTGATGATCACCTTCAGGATTCCAAATCGACAGATGATATGAGAGTGAACAAAATCGACCACTGCTTTATTGGTCACAGATTTGAAAGTTTCGGCCTCAACCCATTTGGTGAAATAATCAATGACTACCAAAATGAACCTATACACGTTGGATGCTGCTGGCTCAATTGGTCCAATGATATCCATGCCCCAAGCGACGAAGGGCCATGGCGCTGATATTGTGTGTAATTCCGATGGCGGAGAATGAATCAAATCTCTGTGTATCTGGCACTGGTGACATTTGCGCACAAAACTAATACAATCTCGCTCCATGGTGAGCCAATAATAACCTGCTCGGAGAATTTTCTTTGCCAACACATATCCGCTCATATGTAGTCTGCAGACTCCTGAGTGTACTTCGGATATGACAGACGTAGCTTGTCTAGCATTTATGCATCTTAACAATCCCAGGTCTGGTGTTCTTTTATACAAAACTCCTCCACTCAAGAAAAATCCGCTTGCCAACCGTCGAATTGTTCTCTTTTGATCCCCCGTGGCTTGCCCTGGGTATATCCCCATTCTGATGTATTCCTTGATATCATGGTACCACGGTTCGCCATCAAATTCCTCTTCAATCATGTTGCAATAAGCATGATGATCTCGTACTTGAATATGCAAAGGATCGACAAAGGCTTTATCCGGATGGTGCAGCATTGACGCTAGGGTAGCCAAAGCATCGGCGACCTCATTATGGACCCTTGGAATATGCCTGAACTCCACTGATCTAAACCGTTGACAAAGATCATGCAAGCATTGTCGGTATGGAATGAGCTTCAGATCTCGCGTTTCCCATTCTCTTTGAATTTGATGTACCAGAAGGTCCGAGTCTCCCAAGACCAAGACTTCCTGAACATCCATGTCTGCAGCTAACCTTAAACCCAAAATGCATGCTTCGTACTCTGCCATATTGTTGGTACAATAAAATTGAAGCTGAGCCGTAACATGATAGTGATGCCCTGTTTCAGAAATAAGCACAGCTCCTATTCCGACTCCTTTCATATTAGCAGCCCCATCAAAGAAAAGTTTCCAACCTGGTTTTCCGACCTGTTCTAGTTCATCAATGTAAATCACCTCTTCATCAGGAAAATAAGTCCTCAGTGGCTCATACTCTTCATCGACCGGGTTTTCGGCCAAATGATCGGCCAATGCTTGGGCTTTCATCGCCGTCCGAGTCACATAGATTATGTCAAACTCTGTGAGCAAAATCTGCCATTTTGCGAGTCTTCCTGTCGGCATAGGCTTTTGAAAGATATACTTCAACGGATGCAAACGCGAAATGAGGTAAGTAGTGTAGGATGACAAATAATGTTTCAATTTCTTTGCCACCCAAGTTAGGGCGCAACATGTCCTTTCCAGGTGAGTGTACTTAACCTCATAAGCCGTGAACTTCTTGCTAAGATAATAGATGACTTGTTCCTTCCTGCCGGTGACGTCATGCTGCCCCAGTACACAACCAAATGAATTTTCCAAGACTGTCAAGTAAAGAATCAAAGGTCTCCCTGGTTCTAGCGGAACCAGTACAGGTGGGTTTGTCAAGTAACCTTTTATCTTATCAAACGCTTCTTGACACTCATCAGTCCACTTGATCGCAGTGTACTTCTTCAACAACTTGAAAATAGGCTCACAAGTTGTCGTGAGCTGAGCAATAAACCTGCTAATGTAGTTCAACCTTCCTAACAGGCTTATCACTTCAGTCTTGTTCCTCGGAGGGGGCAATTCTTGTATGGCTTTGATCTTTGATGGGTCCAACTCGATGCCTCGTCGACTGACTATGAATCCTAACAGCTTTCCGGATGGAACACCAAATGCACACTTGGCGGGGTTAAGCTTGAGGTTGTACCTGCGAAGCCTCTAGAAGAATTTCCTCAAATCCTCGACGTGGTCGGCCTGATGCTTTGATTTTATGATCACATCATCTACGTATACCTCAATCTCCTTGTGTATCATATCATGAAATACAGTAGTCATCGCCCTCATATAAGTTGCCCCAGCATTCTTCAAACCAAATGGCATTACCCGGTAGCAATAAATTCCCCATGGCGTGATGAATGCCGTCTTTTCTGCATCTTCTTCATCCATTAGAATCTGATGATACCCGGCATAGCAATCCACAAAAGATCCAATCTCGCGCTTGGCACAATTATCGATCAAAATGTGGATACTGGGTAGTGGGAAGTTATCCTTCGGATTTGCTTTGTTGAGATTGCGGTAATCGACGCATACTCTGATCTTGCCATCCTTCTTCGATACGGGCACGACATTAACCAACCAAACAGGATATCAGGTGACCCGAATAACCTTTGCGTCCAACTGCTTGGTACTTCTTCTTTAATTTTCACACTCATATCAGTTTTAAATTTCCTCAGCTTTTGCTTGAGAGGGGGGGGGAATGCCGGATCAGTGGGCAATCTGTGGACCACTAAATCAGTGCTTAAACCCGACATGTTGTCATATGACCACGCAAAAACATCTTTGTACTCGATGAGTGCTTTGATTAACTCTTCCTGGATTTTTGGCTTGAGGTGGACACTTATTTTAGTCTCTCGGACATTGTCTGTGTCCCCTAAATTGACGGCTTATGTGTCATTCAAATTGGGTTTTTCTTCGAAGTGAATTAACTCCTTACTAATCTCTTCGAAGGCTTCATCATCATATTCTGATTCGTAACCACAATCTACTTCTTGAACTAACATTTCTGAATCAGATTGATTTTTAAACTGGGCTGAGGATTCCTTATGCACGCCATGTCATTAGAACCAGCGAAAAAAGAACTGTATAGAAAAGAAAAGAAAACAAAAGGAAAACCATCAGGAATGATGAAGAAAGGGAGATTGTATATCATTGATTGATAAAAGATAACCAGGTTTGCACACTCAAACAAACTGGAAAAAAATGAAATCTGGATTACAACCCTGGAATAATCCGTACAAACTTAAAGGAAAATCAAAGCGAACTACCAAGACTCCTTCCGAGTAGGGAGAGAAGTAGCCTTCCAATTGTTAAGCTTTGTTTTTGGCCCGACAAATTGCACTTCCGTGTTGCTAGAACCTTCTCCAATTTCCACCATGTTCACACTGCCGAACAACTTCTCAAATCTTTCAATCAACTCATTGTCCGGATCAATCACAGAACTGGGAATTGCTGTTACTGGGTGACTCCTTGTACCAGACTTGACAAATGACCTGGAAAGATGTGGGACTGGCTTTGGAAGGACCCATGCCCTCTGTTTCGATTTCCTGGCTCTTTTCATGTCCGCGGCTGTGGGCTTGATCCCGGACCAAATGTTCCCGAGTTTTCAGGAAGAAACACGGGCTGTATGATGCCTTGCAGATCTGACCCTAAACCCTTTCCTGGTACAAAACCATTCTTCAGCATTTCATATGCTACCATGGCTGATGCGGCATTTATCTTCGGACTTGGGATACACTTCCCTTCTGGAACTTTCTCGATTGACATTGCGTCAGAAACTTGGTAGACCCATGGTCCCTTGTCATCTTCCACTTCAATGAAAGGCACAATGGTGTTGTTGTGAGCGCACAAATTATCTTCGCCGTGCACCACTATTTCCTGTCTGTCCCATTCAAACTTGACCATCTGATGGAGTGTTGATGGCACTGCTTTAGCGACGTGAATCCACGGTCGCCCTAACAACAAATTGTAGGAAACAACGATATCCAGCACTTGGAATTCCATTGTGAATTCTACTGGACCTATGGTTAGCTCCAACATTATGTCCCCGACTGAGTCTTTTCCTCCGCCATCAAATCCCTGTACATAGATACTGTTCGTATGGATCCTCTCCTCTTCTACTTTCAGCTTGCTTAGAGTGGAGAGAGGACAGATGTTCGCACTTGAACCATTGTCAACCAATACCCGGGTAACCATGGCGTCCTCGCATTTCACTGTTAGGTAAAGGGCTTTGTTATGCTCAGTACCCTCTACCGGCAATTCATCATCGGAAAAAGTGACTCTGTTTACTTCAAAAATCTTGTTGGCTATCTTTTCTACATGGTTTACCGAGATCTTGTCGGGAACATGGGCCTCATTCAGGCTTTTCATCAGTGACTGACGGTGCTCATCTGAATGGATTAGCAAAGAGAGTAATGAGATCTGAGCGGGCGTTTTCCTCAACTGTTCTACAACAGAATAGTCATGTACTTTCATTTTCCTCAAAAATTCCTCTGCCTCTTCTTTAGTTACAGTTTTCTTTATCGGCGTTGAATTATCTTTGGCTCTTCTTAATTCCTCGGGAGCAAAACACCTTCCTGAGCGAGTCAAACCTTGCGCTTCACAAACTTCTTCTTTGACTTCTTTCCCCTTGTAAATCACCGTCACCCGTTCATAATTCCAAGGAACAACCTTGCTGTTGATTACTGGAAGCTGAGTTACTGGTTTTATAATAACAGGCTCTGTGCGAGCACCCTTCACGACCACAACAGGTTTACTTGCGATGCCTGACACTACCACTTTAACTTTCTCTGGTTTCACTACAACAATGCTTGACGACCCTCTCTCGGCTACCACAGCTGGCTTATCATCTACCCCTCTCAACTGGACCACTGATTTCCCATTGATTACTTTTTCCTTTGAGCTGGTTTCGCTGGAACGGATCATCATTACCGTCTGTGAGGGCTTCCTGGGCTCCCCTCTTTGTGTATCAACTCAATCATGTGTGTCTCCTAGTGAGTTGGTAGTGGATTCTGATTGATATTTGGTGCTTCTAGGGATTGAACCTCGATTCGATGAGTATCAATAAGCTCTTGCACAACTGTTTTTAGTTTCCAACACTTCTCTGTATCATGCCCAGAGACCTCTGAACAGTACTCACAACTCACCGAGTGGTCAAGATTTCTAGGGGGAGGATTTGGAATTTTAGGCTCAATTGGATTCAACATGCCCAACTGCCTCAATCTGTGGAAAATACTGGTATATGATTCTCCCAGTGGAGTGAAAGTCTTTTACTTCTATGTCCTCTCATTCTCGAGGGCTGGGTTTGGTCGAAAACCTGTCCCGAGGGGATTTCTGTAGGCCCTTGGGGTGGATATGTGTTTTGTGGAGCTGGGTATGTATTTTGTGGAGCCGGCACACGCCATTGTGCGTGTGCCGGGGTTTGGGTATAGGCTTGTGCATGATGGACGGAAAAATAGGGATCTGGCTGTGGGTAGTAGTGCTGTGGAGGGATATATGAAGTGTGGGGGTAATTTTGGTGGTAGGGTCGTGATTGGATATAGTAGGGTGATGGGCCTCTAGATCCGAACCAGGCTCCGGACTCAACAGTCGTGACATCTTCTTTCTTCTTCTTCCCAAGTACACCCCAGTGCTGTTTTGGATGGCCTGAGTGGTCGCCTTGATCGCTGAATAACTCATGATTTTGTTGGACTTAAGCCCCTCCTCAACCATGCCTCCCATTTTTACAACCTCATTAAAAGACTTGCCAATTGCGGACACCAAATGACCAAAGTAGTTGGCTCCAAAGCCTGCAAAAAGTAATCGACCATCTCGCTTTCTTTCATTGGGGGATCTACCCTTACTGCTTGCTCCCTCCACCGGAAACCATATTCTCTAAAGTTTTCACTGTGCTTCTTCTCTAGTTTAGTCAAAGATAGTCGGTCTGGAATGATCTCAAGATTATACTGAAAGTGACAAGCGAATGCTTGTGCCAGATCATCCCATGTGTACCATCTTCCGTGATCTTGGCGGGTGTACCACTCCAATACTGCTCCGCTCAAACTCTGACTGAAGTAAGCCATTAGCAATTCATCCTTTCCTCCGGCTCCCCTCATCTTACTGCAAAAACCTCTCAAATGAGCCACCGGATCACCGTGTCCGTTGTACAAGTCGAATTTGGGTATTTTGAACCCTGCCGGTAGTTGTACATTTGGGAATAAACACAAATCTTTGTAAGCCACGCTTACCTGACCTCCTAGTCCTCTCATATCCCTGAAGGATTATTCTATGCTTTTCATTTTTCTGAACATCTCTTCATGTTCGGGATTTTTGGCTGGTCTCTCAACTTCTCTCGGGAGATCAGAACGTGGATCGTAGGGGTAGGTTTCAGGAGCTTTGAATGTGGGTTTCGGGGGATAATATTGGTTGTCCTGAGCTTGGAACACGGGTTCACTCAGGGATCTATAGAGTGCAACTGGTGGAGATATCACAAAGATAGGGGTGACTGGCGGAGGAGGGCATGGAATCGATTTTGGCGGTAGAGCTTGCGACATATGAGAAGTAGTGCCATGGTAGTGTTGATAAATGGGAAAACCTGGATTGGTGGCGGGGTGATCCTGAGACTGGGCTAATGGTGGGGTAAAAGCCGGGTTGGCTGGGTAAGACGGTGGTGATTGCCCATAGGACCAGGCCTGGTACATTTTGGCCATCTGTTGCTTAAGCTTGAACATCTCCTCATTCATTTTATTGACGTCCAACTCCTCTACCTCAACACTAGTGTCGACCTCCAGGATAGACATGATTTCTGGTATTGGTCCCTTTGATCTGGTTTGGTAATGATAATGTGCAAGTATCCTCTAAATAAACTAACTTCTTGAATTCTCTAGAAATCAACAAACTTGTTAGTTTTTAGAGTTTAACACATATGCAATTACATGTTGGGATGCAATGCACCTAGACAATTAACCATTTTCTATCATGTATTTGCTTCGGTTGCGTGCGTCACTCCGACCTCTCATAATTGTGCCCCTTCTTTTAAGCTTCCTTTATTCTATCCTTCTTTATTTATTTTTCATTTTCCCCTTTTTCGTTTTTAGTGGTGGTCGAATCTTATAGAGATTGCCTACGTATCATGTCCCCACATGAATCAGACTGTGCGTAGTTCTGTCCTATAAGTGCGAAAAGTAAAGAGACAATTTTTTGGAAATTTTCGATTTTTCATTAATAAACATTCTATTACAAATCAGACGCTTTTGGAAAGGAAAATAACAGCCTCGAAACCAAACCAAGTACGAACTAAATAACTTCTGATAGACTCTGATGCGAAAGAAAAAACAGACTCTAACAAACAACAGACTCTAAGAAAAAAGAAAATGCAGATTCGAACTATGAACACATTAAAGTTTTAAATTTGGGTGCCCGCGGGGCGTCATTCGGCCTCGCCGCGGGCTTAGGTGTAAGGTCCCTTTCCAGCTGTTCCAATTCATACATGATTTGCTTCACAAATATCATCACCATCGAGAAGAAAGTAGTGCGGGTCATGTTTTCACACACCCGACATTTCCTAGTAATAGCATGAGCAATAGTCAGAATCTTGTCCCTGGTTCGGTCTTTCTCTAGGAGTAGGCGTTCTATCTGATCCCCTCTAGCCTTCAAAACCCGAGAATCATGCAGATGTTGTTTTTGTAACTGCTGTATTTTATCTTCCATTGAGGCCATTAGATTGTAGCAGTGTTTACTTTCGGTTTCAAAAGCCTTGGCTTGTTTAGCCGCCTTGCTCTCTAGGGTGGTCACCTTCCTTTTTAGACTGGCAATGGTCTTTTCATAATCTTTCCTTGCCCGCTGTAAGTACTATGTGCGCTCTTTTGTTCTTTTTGCCCATTGTGCCTGGAGTGGTGCTATGGTACCCTCAGATTGCTTCAAATCATTCCAGCACTCACTGATTTCTTTTTTCAACCCTTTTATTAACCGGTCATCCGATCGACTCCTTTGTTGGTTGTCAGCATCTATCCTCATTTGTCGGATTTGGGCTTTCAGTGCCTCATTTTATTGGGCCAATTTGTTCTTTTCTCCCTGATCGGCGTCAACTTGCAGACTATTTTCAAATTCCAGGTCTCTAATCTGTTGCTTCAGCTTGCCTATTTCTTCCCTGTAACTCACTTCTTTAGCCAACCAATCCCACTGTTCTTGCGACGCCTTGACGAACTCCTAGAGATGGGTCTTCTGGCCGGTCTCCCAAACTCGATTTCTCTCCTAAACCAAGCAAGGTATCCTGGCAAAACTTCACCCTTGGACTGATCACATACACATGTATTTGCTGTTAAGTATTGACACTCACTCCAAATTTGTTGGACTGCTGCTTCATGAAATTGTCCGTTGGGCCCGATCTCGACTACTTGGCCACTAAGATCTTCATCTTTTGGAACTATTTGGCATCTCCCCAATTGCCTCAAAACTCGATAAGGGGTATAGGGATGGATACTCCTGAGCCCCATCAAAAGGAAATGAGGTCCAGTAGCTGGCATATATATGATTTCATCCACAGGCAACCATCCAAATGTCCATTCTATTTGGCTCGCAGTGACAGAACGGAGGCGCGCTGTCCACTCTGTGACCCCTTCTGGTAAGCTGATTCCGTCAAACCTCGTAGGAAATTCCTCTATGCATGTTTTCTTCGTCGACCCATAACTCATAAATTGAGGACGACGACATAGGTGTTCGATCATCCACATCTGCAGCAACGCGTTACACCCCTCAAAAAGTCTCCCCCAGCTTTGCAGGCTGTGAGACCACGGAAGATTTCAGCTACTATCATGGGTGCGAGGGTGTTGTTGGCCTGAGTAAGTAAAGTGCTGACAACCCCAGATACTCGTATGTCAATGTTCCCGTCTTTTCTAGGAAACACCAGGAGTCCCAAAAAGGCTGCCATGAATGCAAAACACCTATGTTCTTCCCACTTAAGGCGATTTCCTTTGCTACAGATTTTGTTTTCCGGCTTATTGAACCCCCCTATGTGGCCATATCTATTGTATATAAACCGCAAAGTACAAAAACCAGCTGCCAAGTCTGGATTGTGGACCCCCTGCTTATTTTCAAAGAGTCTAGGAACCTGTGTACGGCTACGGCCCTTGGAGCAATCAGGTACTGGTGTCTCAGAGGAACCTTGGGACCCCCGATGTATCCGGATATTTCTTCCAATGTTGGGGTAAGTTCAAAATCCGAGAAGTGAAGTACGTTGTGAGCCGGGTCCCAAAATGCGACCAAGGCCTTTATGATATCCCCCCTAGGATTAATCTTCAGCAATCCAGTGAGGCCTCCCATGTATAGATTGACTGTGTCGCGCCCTGATTCGCCCAAGTCATCCCACCACATGTGCAACTCCAAAGGGATCTTGTTCACAATTGTTACGTGCAAATTCTGACTTGTGCTCATTCTGCACATTTATTAGGGTGGTTAAGCAAAAATCACGATTCAAAGATAACATGGACACTTTTCTCTATTTTTTTCATTTAAAATAAAACCTGGTTTTGCCAATACGGCCTTTCAGCACCTCGGGGTCGAAGATTTTAAGGCTGTGTCGGCTAACCGGTGAAAGCCCTAAAAAATGACCACATGCGGCTGTTCTTGCAAAATAGCCTTCCGATGCCTTTTTAGGGATATTCGGCTATTTCTAGCAAGAATGACATCGCCCTAGTTATTTTCAAATAAAATTTTTGTTCTTTTGGCTAATTTCGCAAAGTGAAGTTGGACCCGATGGGGGTTGCCTACGTATCTCACACCCTGTGAGAATCAAACTGGCGTAGTTGAGGCCGATAAAACAAACTTTTTTTGAAAACCAGACTCTTTTCATTGGCAAATAAAACTATATTTTTTTCCTTTTTTTTTTTTTCATTTTCTCAAAAATTCGGCAGAGTTTCGACACTATTTGGACATTGTTTTTTTTCAAAACAGGCGATTAACTCTCTTTAACCCTCGTACCTCTATCTCTCTTTCTTCAAAATATTCAAAAGCCGGTCAACATGCAAGTCCGAAGCAAACAAATGCACAAGTAGCAAGTAAGATGCATCAGGATGGTCTTTTGTCATTTTTGGTACACTTGTTCTAGACAGACCCAACCCCTATGTTGAGCCTCCAAAGTCAAATGCACGTAATGCAAACAAACGTTCCTACTAGGGATCCGGCATGAAGCTGAGTTATCTAGGTTTATAACCTGGGTATTTGTTCTAGACTGTGTACCCGAGCGGACAACTCGAGTCGAGGAGGGGCTACGTACCGGGAACCAAAAGGCTATCCGGCTTAGTAACCTGTCCGAGCCTCTTTCTTATTTCAAGGTATGACACTAACAGAATAGAGAGTCTTGACCAGCGAGCACATCCCCGAAGATGAGAAGAGAAGGGCTTCGTAGCAGTTTATATGCAGTTCAGATAATATCAAAGCGGTAAAAAGCATCACTTAGCACATTAGGCCCAAACATGTAAAAATCGGATAAAACAAGCCAATTATAACAATTATCTAAAGCTCGAATTCTGAACCCTGAACCAGAGATTCTGGGTTCGTCCCCAGCAGAGTCGCCAGAGCTGTCATACCTCATTTTTTCTGCACCCGCAGGGGCGTAGAGGGAGTTTTTTCCAATTAAAGGACAATCGAAACGAGATTTATTATTTAATTCAGAGTTGCCACTTGGGAGGTTTATGGTGTCCCAAGTCACCGGTTGAATCCCGAATCCAGGAAAATATTGATTCTGTATTACAGTCCGCGAACCAGAAATTTGAGTAAGGAATTCTGTTAACCCGGGAGAAGGTGTTAGGCATTCCCGAGTTCCGTGGTTCTAGCACGGTCGCTCAACTGTTATATTTGACTTAAATTATTTGATTTTAACAATTATGAACCTATGTGCAAATTTTAATCTTAACCGATTTTATTCATTTTAAAAAAAATATTGCAACGTCATTAAAACAAGTCTTGAACCACGTCACATAAATGCACCCGTGGATTTTGGACATACTTTAACATCGTTGGGATTTGGATTTGGGTCACATAAATGCGCACCCGAGTTTAGGGAGGTAATGTTATAAAAATACGCGCCTACAGAGACTAACATGTTATTATTTTGGGGAAGGCCGTGAAATTCGCTAAACGGCCCGTCCCGAAATCTAAGTATTTTAATACGAACCTTGAAAGAAGGCCTCGCAAGTTAGACATTTTATTTGGCGAGGCTCATCTCATTTGTTTTAAAAGGGTATCCTAAAGCAAGCTATAATTTTCTACTTAACTTGTCTCTAATAAAAAATAAAACCTAACTGATTATTATCTTTTAAGAAGTACTACATCTAGACCTGCAAACTCCAAACAGTCTGCGTGAGGGAATCATAATCCAGGCCCAACACAAACTGGACCAATCGCAGACATGGGTCCAGGCCCCAAACGGATATGCATGTTAGACCCAGGCCTGGGCCATTTATTTCGGCCCTGAAGCTTACACTTTATGCAAAGGTGCTGTCGAGCCCCAGCCGTCAAATTAAGCAATGCTTCAGTTCGATTATGCACAAGTGTTCACTGAAAGTTTTAAACCATCAAGTTTAATGAACTAACTCAACTCAACGAACAATTATTCTGATTTTTTTACCCCAGCCCTTATGCTAACCAAAATTACCAACTCGAGTTCATGTGTCTATCAGATTTAGAGCCGTTGTTCATGCTAGGAATTAACACGGACAATCATGGAAAAGCTTAACTTGTTGAGGTGATTAGCTACTATACCATATTATTCGTAAAATTAGTCATGTCTAATTTTATACCCGTTTGTGATCCCAACACCCTAAATATGGAAGCTATAGTGATTGGCTATTACGATCCAGATTCACCTTCACATTAGCGTCACAATTAACTAAATTAACTATAGCAAATCCGAGTGGCTTATACAGTCCAGTACAGATTCATGGTCATATAATCAATAATCCATAGTCTCTCTAGTTTAATTACAAGACAAGTTTCAGAAATTACTAATGCGTATTTGAAATCTATAACACAAGCTATACTAATAGTGAAATACAGAAGCAAATTCATATGGTAGCAGTGCCTCGTCATTTGATTTCATAATCATTCAGATACATCGAATGAAACTTCAAGGCATTAGAGACAACAAGGTACCTGGAAATATAATCGAGTAGAAGGAGGAGTTAGCAACAGAAGAGCAAACAACAACAACCAGGAATTCAAACAGCAACCATCACAGTTCAAGACCAATTTTTACCTAGGATCAACTCGACCACAACCCAGAACAAGTTGAAAAACCAATAGCAACAGCAAATATCAAAACGAACAGACTCAATAGAGTTTGAATTAAACCAAAACTTAATCAGTAGACTACTGAACCATTTCAGCAATGAGAATCACTGTCCAGAATTCGACTTACACCTATGAATGCAATGAAACAATATATTTTTGGTTTTCTGTTCTTAAACTCTCCAGAACTCTAAAAAAACTGAATGCCTTAGCTTTAAAATGCTGTCTGAGACTGCCTCTTCAAAGAACTCTCAAAACTCTGTCCCCCTCCTTCTAAGGTCTTCCCTGTTTATTATACCCTAAGACAGACCCCTTTTCCAGCCTGTTTTAACACTTAATCATTAAGAAATGTGTTTCTTCCATCACATTCCCTGACAGCCACTACTAAGTGTCTAATTTCATTGTTTAGTTCAAAGGTGTATGGGCAATGCTATATTTTAATCAATTCCTTTTAAGCCTCCACATACCATTATGTTTTGTTTCCCACTAACTATTAGATTAATGGTTAATTAAGTACTTTACTGACAACCCACTAGCAAGACCATTTGCCAAACTTTTAAACCCCAAAGTACCCCTGAAATTACTGTGATTTACTGTCCTAGTCCAATCCCTTGTACCTCATCAGCTACAACCAATTTCCTTAGTCAAAATCAAACAACAACTCAAACTATACAGAATAGATCAAATAGCAAACTGATATTAAACTGCTAAGATGCACATGTATATGGGAATAACCGACTACATTCACAATTCTAAACCAAACCTAGACAAAAATGAATGAAACATTGTAATATCACGAATTCATATGCAACAAACTGATTGGCAACGGAGAGGAAAGAATCAAACATAACATAATAAGATAATTTGAACCAACAGTAATATCAAACGATCACAGTTTTATACAATCACTTACTGAACTTGCCTAACTCGAAATACTCAACAATGTAAAGAAGAAACTAATCCAGAGTGAAACCAAACAGACAGGGGTTCGAGCGATTTCAACTAAATCCAATTAACTATAAAATCCAATTAATACAGTGATGAAAATTTGGACCAGAAAAAGGTCCGAAAGAGGGGGAAAAAAGTAATTGACAAACATAGCAATGAAACCTAATTAGGCAAACAACAAACAACAATCAAAAAAAGAAAAAGGAAAAGAGGAGAAATACCTCAAAATCAGAAACCAAACGAACTCCGTTCTTATTGACACTTCGTCTTGAAATTTTGAAGCCAAAACAGACCTTAATCGAGTGTTCTCGACTGAGAACACTCGACTAAAGTCGGTTAAAACCTCAAAATTTTAACTCCATACACAGTCTGAAGTTTAGTTCTTTTAGGGTTTGCCTTCGATTTGAAATTCGAAAGGCTCTAACAAGATTCGGATAGAACTGGGGTGGGATTTGGGACGAGGGTAGCTAGGTGGTTCAATGGGGTAACTTTGGGACTGGTTGGGTAGATTTAGGGTTTTGCTCGAATCTTCGATTGAAGATTCGAAACAAACCGGAATGATTCGAGGTTAAGGGGGTAGGGATTTGTGTTGAGGGTGGTTAGAAGGTTCAGGGGTGTGAATTTGGTAGTTATCGGAGAAGGTGAGGTTTTTGGCTGATTCTTTGATTGAAGATTCGAGAAGATCGGGGATGATTCGAAGGTAGTGGTTAGAGGGGTTGGGGTGGGGTGGGGAGGTTGAGGGGAAGCTATGGTGTGAAATTGGGGGTCATTGGACCACCGGAACCGCCGTGAGGCGATTTCCGGTGGGCGGAGCACGGTGGTAAGGGGTGGAGGGTTCCTTTGGTCTCTAAGGCTTAGAGACGAAGCGGTGAGGGGTGGTTTGGCTTGGGGGGCGGGGGTATGGTTTGGGCTTATATAGTGGGGTGGGAATTTGATCTTGGCCATTGGATCATTCACGATCAACGGCCTGGATTACTTCACTAATGAGAAACGACGTCGTTTGGTTTTGTGAGGGGATCGGGTTAGACCGGGTACAGGGAATGGGTCAAAAACGGGTTATGGGAGGGGTGATCTGGACCGTTCGATCAAAACAAATCAAAGGCTTGGATTTATTGGCCAGATACGACATCGTTTGGATATATCCAGAGACGGACTGGATTGGGGCGGGTATTGGGCTGATTTTTTGGGTATTGGGGCGGGTATTGGCCAGATACGACGTCGTTTTGATTGATATGCCTTTCGTAAATAATTGGAATCAAATATTTATTTTTCATGAAGCTCGTAATCATAACATGATTGATTCCTTGATTCTTACTTTTAGATCTTTAGTAGAATCTTGACTTCTTCTTTATTGGTACTCTTCCACTTTGCTTTCTTACTTCCTTCTTTAAAATTATTTTCTTACAAATAAAATAAGTTATTTTCCGTCATTAAAACATGTATCTAACACGTTGGTCACTGGGGTTTGAAGTACCGTTACACCAGTGTAGGTAATTCGTTCTATGTTACGAGAAAATAATCCTAAACTTTGGGTGTTAGGAGAGGATTAAGTTCCTTAAGGAAATATTGTTAATTAAGTGAGCTCGAATTAATTTTTACTTCTTTTACATTTCTATTTTCCATTGTTTAAATTTTTTAAATTTATATTTCTCGATACAGATTAAAGGTAGACTTCATCCATCCTACGCCCTGGCTTTCTTTTTAGTTTTCCAATCTTCTGTCCTTTATTCTTGCAGATGCAAATTATAGATGACCTAGTGGCATTTATGCCAAACCAGAGCATTCTTCTCAAGAAAAGAAAGCGGAGAAGGTGACTGAATTTCACTTTTTATCATTCCTTACTGCTCCTCAATTCACATTAAGTGTTGTCTTATTTCCCAAGCCACTCAGAGCATGAAGCAAGGGTCAAAACTTTAGGCGGGGGCCTCTGTTGATAGAGCTAAAGCAGTCATTCATTAATCCACCCTCGACCTACTAACAATTTTACCAATTGTTCAATCTAATAACAACTTGGCATAACTTCTTAAGGGGTTGTAAAGTCACACATCTGCAAAAATTTACTCAACAAATCAAAATCAATATGTTAGCTTTTCTACAAGGTGCAAATTAATTCTCGCAGGGTTTAAAATTATGGATAATTGAAATATAACCTTTATCTGGGAATAAAAAATTATATATTAATATATTCTCCTATAACCTAACTGGTTTTATCAGATTCCAAATGTTTAAATTCACCCAATAATAAATATTTATCAAATTATGAGGTACTGGTTGTATTTTGGACAGTTATGTTTCATCAAAAACTGCTTTATGAACCTGAATAAACATTGTTCTAACCAAATGCCTTAACTAATGATTTTGCTTTATATTATAGTAATAAAATAGCAAAGCAAATCTTGACACATGTATGATAGCTTTTGGATGGGATAAAAATATATATTTAAAGTTCACTTCAAGCACAACCACCCCTTAAGAATAAATAAATCTGAACAGGAAAACAGTCTTCTTAGTGAAGGGTAAAGGAAGAAACCATACTTTTACATCTTATGAACTTACTAAAGTCTTTAAATCATTTCCAAGACTAATCAAGTCCATAATGGCCACCACCGAAGGCTCTAGTGGAGTGATAAGTATTCCTTCATCATTAATTAGAGGTCTCGAGTTTGAGTCTCGAGTGTGAAAGCATCTTCGTTAGGGAGCATTTTACACCCTAATATGAGACTTTCTGACGCAAATATGAACTTAATTGGATCTTTTGCGAATACCGGATACCGAATAAAAATTAAAATGAAAATACCATAATGATGAAGGATTTTGTTTCTTTTCCTTTTTCCCGTTTCAACAATTAAACAAAAAATACACATTGTTGGGCTTCTTGTAGGGAGCATAGAGTACGGGGATTACACAAACATTTTTTTGTGAAAATAGCACGAGCTAGCATGTTTTGGAACTAGTAATTGAAAAATAGTCAGCTTTGTAAAGTCATTGAGAAATAGTCACTATTTTGCTGCAACACGGAAAGTTCCAGCATAATATACTGGAGATTGGAGCACCTGTGTATGGACTTCCAACATATTCTACTGGAACTCCAACATATTATGCTGAAAGTCGAGTATATTATGTTGGTACTCTAGTATATTATGTTGGAATATTTTTCGAATTTTGAACAGTATTTTTGTTCAAATTTATCTTTTACATGAAAAATGGCTAAATTTCAATTACTTTTGAAAGTGTGACTATTTTTCAACTACCACTTATAAATCTGGCTATTTATGAATTTCACCCACTTTATTTGGGTCAAAATTCTTAATTTGAACTTTTATTGACCCATTTTGGTTAGAGAGTGCGTTGAACGATGGCTTAGTGGATTGACTTCATTTCATTTCTAACTGGTCCATTCTTTTTCGGCCCATTTCGATCGTTTGGCGTATGTAACCTAGAATGAATGAGAAGAATTAACCCAAATAACTGCTCATCAAACCACTTTAACTATAAATGGCCAGTGAAGGTATAATATATATCTATATATATATATATATATATATATATATATATATATATATATATATATGCATAATCGATGTACTATATGTGTATAATTGTGTATAATTAATGTATAATCTATGTATATGGTTAGAAAAAAGTAAACAATGAATATGACCGGCTATTTGTGTAAAGATCAACTTAACCCCGTATTTTTGACTTAAAGTAAATACGGGATCTAGCAGAAAATTTGATTCTTTTTTATCTCCGGATCGGGTATTTCTGAAGTACAAAGGGAGTTATATCATCTCATGGCGGATTGGCGAATTTTTGGGCCGAGCTGGATTTGAACCAGCGTAGACATATTGCCAACGAATTTACAGTCCGTCCCCATTAACCGCTCGGGCATCGACCCAGGAAGAATCAATTTTAGACTTATTGGTAATCCATGATCAACTTCCTTTCGTAGTACCCTACCCCCAGGGGAATTTTCAATCCATAATTCCAAAAGTGTAATTGGTTCAATGATATAATTCTAAATATTAAACTCATCATATTTAACTTCTGAATTTGCATATCATTTCATGATAACTATTACATAACTAAATTTTTAATAACTTGATAGGTAAAAAGATTTTTACATAAATGTTAGAACTCTGCTTCTAATAAAGAGCAAGAATGACTCAATCAATGTCATATCTTTGCCCCCCTTTTACTTGATAATATAGACAAATTCTTTGATTAATTTTTTTTTCTCTACATAGAGGGAGGAGCAAGGAGAAAGGATAAATAAGGAGGGAAATACAAGGTGGGTAATCGACCTTTACCTAAGGTAAAAATTTAAATAATCAGCCAACTCGACTACTAAGATTTCTCATACCTTTACTTACAATTCTATGAACTTGTTGACAATCTCTCTTTTCACTCTCATGAGTCAACCTAACGTTATAACCAATATTTATGTTTTAAAATAGGGTTGAACTCTTTAGAAAATATAATGTAAGTTACAAGCAACTGATTGTGCAACATGTTTTCAAAGTGATAACAACTACTAATAAAAAGTCCCAGATATGGTTATCATCATAGGCAGATCTAGAATTCGACATCATGGAATACTATTACATTTAATATAAATTTATCATTGTTCAATTGGATCAGGCCTCACTGCTAATATCTGATTATTGCTCAATATTAATTTTTTTCCTCTCTCTAAAAGGTAACTAGATTTAGTAAATAAAAATGGCGTCAAGTTTCATGACAAATTGCCATATTTTTTAACTTGGCACATTCTAATACTCCATCCGTTCTAGTTTCTTTGGACTTTCTTAGGGGTGGGCATAGTTTGGGCAAACCTGAAATTCAAACCGAAATTCGAATTTTTTGAATTTTTGGTTTAGATTTTCGGATTACGGATTGAATTTTGGATTTAATTTTATACAATTTTGGATTTGGTACTTCGGATTTTTGGATATTTGAAAATTCAAATTTTTTATACTTTATATTTAGTCCGTTATTCATATGCAAGTAGTAATAAGTTCAATACCCTACCCATTAGATATTATCTCATATATTCACTATTAATTACTAAATTACTATTTTAATATTTTATATTTGGATATGGTTTTACTATTGCTACTTCTTATCAGGCGTATTAATGTCTTTGTTGCATTTTCTTAATAATAATTTCATTACTTGAATACTTTATTTGGATGATTTCAGTGAGAATGAGGAACTTTTCAGGCAATTTAACATGAGTACTTCATTTGGATATTTATTTTTGTAAAAAGAAGAAACATCTCAACTTATAAGCACAAAATTAAAAATTCAAAATATCCAAACCAATTAATCTGAAACCGACTTAAAAGATCCGATCCAATTCGAACTTATTGGATTAGATTTGAATTGTCATTTTTTCAATCCAAAAATTAAAAATCCAAACCGAAATTTTAAATTCAATCCGAATGCCTAAACGCCCACCCATAGACTTTCTTCGCTTATTCATGATACATTTTTGATCAATAGGAATGAAATTAATTTAATTTTGATATCAAATTATAGATGTTCAAAACATATGAAAAGTACTACTATTAATGTCACGACCCCAAAACCAACCCGATCGTGATGACACCCATGGAACTAGGCCAGCCGATACAATCCCAAAACCAATCATTATTTACATTCTTAGGATAAAATCAAAGCTTTTTAACAATAAACCTTTATAAAGTGTTTAAAACAAAACAACAGTGCGGAAAGAAAGCCCGATATCGGGGTGTCACTAGTCATGGGCATCTACTACAACTGTCTGACAACATCAGGACCAACATGGCCGAGAAAATCACTGAATACAACTAAGGGAGAATAAGGAGGGAGAAAAGCAGGGTTGCGATTGTCAGGCAGCTACCTTGCTAACTCTGATGAACCTGCCACTGAGTAATCAACACCCGCCACCGAGTACAGAAATACCTGAATCTGCACACGAGGTGCAAGGAGTAATGTGAGTACGCCAACTCAGTAAGTAATAAAAGTAAATAAAAATCGTGTAGTAAGAAATCAGATAATTCCATGTCATAGCACTACAACAAATGCGTTATGGTTCCAAAATAGGGTAGAAATCAATTATCTCATAAAAAACACAGTTTATAATTTGAAAAAAATGTCTTTCTACAGTTTCAACAGAGAATTTAAAGAAGTTTTAGAGTAAAAATTATGAAAATCATAATCAGCCCCTCGGAAAAAAAAACATGTATCATAAACCGACCCTCGGACATAATATCAACAGAATCAGCCCCTCTACAATCACTCTTAATCATCCCCTCGGGCATAACATGTATCAGAATCAGCCCCTCGGGTAATAACATATCACTCACTCTGGGTACCCGTGCTCACTGGGGGTGTACAGACTCCGGAGGGGCTCCTACAACCCAAGCGCTATCACAAGCCATCTTGTGGCATAATGAATTAGGCATTCGGCCTCTCATATATCACAAAACAGTACAACCTACTGCGGAGCGCAACCCAATCCCATGATATCCTCACAACACAGGCCCTCGACCTTACTTAGTCAGAAACCTCTCAAGCCACTCGGGCTAACAGTAAAACAGGGTGCTCAGCCCAAAATAACATTTATATGCATCAAAACAGAGTAATAAAGACTGAGTTATGAAATCAGTAAAACATAGCATGACTGAGTGCAGTTGTTAAATCAAAATAGTGAGGAATTTCAGTAAAGAAAATCCATAAGGGTCCAAACAGTTGGCGCGAGGTCCAAATATAGCATTCAACCCAAAACATAGTAATACTTTCTAACATAAGATAATATCAAGTAGTTTCAGTAAAAAACGCAAGTTATTAGTTGCTACGGGACATACCAAGTCATAATCTCCAATGGTGCACGACACTCACGCTCGTCATATAGCGTGTGCATCACCTCAAAGCAGTACAACGATGTGAAATCCGGGGTTTCATAACCTCAGGATAACATTTACAATCATTACTTACCTCAAACCGGACCGAACTCTAAACCACGATGCCTTTGCCTCTCGACTCAGCCTCCAAATGCTCCAAATCTAACTAAAATCAGTATCACATCATTAATACACGCTAAAGGAACAAAGCCCAAGAAAAAATAATCAAATTAA
This sequence comes from Nicotiana sylvestris, assembly GCF_000393655.2. Classification (NCBI taxonomy): domain Eukaryota; kingdom Viridiplantae; phylum Streptophyta; class Magnoliopsida; order Solanales; family Solanaceae; genus Nicotiana; species Nicotiana sylvestris. Next base: position 154,843,420 of record NC_091066.1, read on the forward strand.
CTCAAAAATTCCAAAATTGGCCAAACCCGACCCCCGGGCCCAAGTCTCAGAATCTGATAAAAATCACATCACTAGAATCCTTAACCTCTCACGAGTCTATACATACCAAAATCATCAAAATCGGACCTCAATATGCCCCTCAAATCCCCAATTTCAAGCCCTAATTCCCCAATTTTCACCCTTAAATCCCACAAATTTCATGATTAGGTAGTGAAAAAATCATCACAAACACCAAATACAAGGCCCAAGTAACTTACCTCACTAAAACCCCTCAATTCCTCCTTAAATTCACGGCTTGGAGCTCCAAAATCTCACAAAATGGTGAAAGAATGGCTGAAGATTACCGAGGGGCCTTTTTATACCTTCTGTCCAGCACTTTTGCTCCTGCGGTCTTCAAGTCGCATATACGACGCCGCACCTGTGGAAAATCCATCGCAGGTGCAGTCCTCACTTAAATTCTAGGACCCGCTTCTGTGGTCAATTTCTCGCTCCTACGGTCTCGCAGGTGCGGTATGATGTTCATACCTGCGCCTCTTGCCCTCTCCACTATGGCCACTTATGCGGTTGATCCTCCGCTTCTACGTTGCCTCACTTGTGGTTCCCACTCTATAGGTGCGGTTATGACAGCTGAAACACACTAAAAATTTCATCAACTCTCAAACCTCAAAGACCAATCCGTCAACCATCTGAATCCATCCCGAGGCCCTCGGGACCTCAACCAAACATACGAACAAGTCACAAATCACCATTCAAACTTATTCAAACCTTCGGAACACTAAAAATAACATCAAAACACCAATTACCCTCAGATTCAAGCCTAAGAACCTCTAAACTTTTGAATTCCGCAAATGATGCCGAAACTCATCAAACCTCGTCCGAATAACCTAAAATTTTGCACACACGTCTCTAATGACACTGCAGACTTTCTCAAATTTCCAAAATTCCATTCCAACCCCGATATCAAGATTTCCACCACCGATCGAGAAACGCTAAATTTCAAATTCTGCCAATTCAAGCCTAATTCTACCACGGACCTCCAAATCACATTCCGACGCTCTCCCAAGACCAAAATCACCTAACAGAACTAACCATATCATAAAAATTCAAATCCGAGATCGTATATTAAAATGTCACAACTTGGTCAAACCTTTCAAATTTAAAGCTTCAAGCTAATAATCACTCTTCCATATCTTATCTGATTTACCTGAAAACCAAAATCGATGATTTATATAAGTCATATTACATCATGCGGGGCTAGTCAAGCCCGAGAACTGGAGAGCGAATTGAAAATGCTCAAAACGACCGGTCGGATCGTTACACTCTTCCCCGGGGGTGATCCCACGTCACCCCATCCCATATAGGTCCAATAGCACAACATAACTAAAATTTCACAATCCAACCAAGCTCATAACCCTTAGAACCAAATTTTCACTTCCGAGATTATCTATAAGATCAGAATCTCACATCTATACACTGAATAAGTTCGAACAAGTTGTATCAAATCATATCCGTACCCAAGATGTAATCACATGATATACCACATAACTTAACCACTCATAGCGATAACTTCTAATCACACCAGCTGCTCAAACAACCCAATACCGGTAATAAACCCTCTTATCAAACAAGACCTCATTCCAACACTTTCGTACTGCCAATGATGAATAAAACACGCAGAAAGTCATAACCATTCCTCATATCAACCAGTCATAGAGCTCCCTCTCCTACGGCAAGGACCATAGTAAATTTCTAAGACGAATCTCGATATTATCCTTTCCACATGCTGAAATCAAATCCGATAGTATTCATAATAACCTTATCTCATCTAATACGGCTACTGTAGTGACATGACACATCGATAGAATCTCAAGCCACAACCCGTGTAACCCGTGCACCAATAAGCAACAATCCAAATGTACTCAAATCATGGAAAGTGACTCAAATGAGAGAGTTGTACCGCAATCTCACTAGTACCACCACAACACGATGCTAAGAACTCATCATACACCGTATAACCAAAACACACGAATCTAACCCGGAGGATCATACCTCCACATAACTTCACTGCAATGCGCGACCCTATGCAAACATTGGTTAACACGAGATACCTCAAGTCACCATGCTCAAAATCAACAACCACGCACAATTTGATGTCTAGTACCAAACGTGAATCACCATAATCACGGAGAAGCAAATGATGCAATGCCATACAGGCCCGAAAGAACATATCCAAAGCCAATAAATCATACAATACACAATTATCCGTCTCACTCAAACTCCACTATAATGCCCAAATAGAACCATATCCTTTGTGCATAAAATCAACGAATCACAACTCCCCGCAACACGGAAAGGTATCTCATAGATCACTCCAGAACACGAATATGCTCAATAACAATCAAATGTCACATCCCTCAACAATAGAAATTCGGAGTCAACAAAGCCGACTCGATGCAGAACACACATCCATATTGGCCTACCAATGAACCCCTTATCAAGGAGTTCCTGAAGCTGCTCCTTCAACCCCTTAACTCCACCGGTGCCATACGATACGGTAGAATAGAAATGGGCTGAGTGCCCGACACCAAATCAATACTGAAATCAATAACCCTGTCCAGCGGCATGTCTGGCAGCAAGAAACACATCTGGAAAATCCCTCACTACCAGAACTGAATTAATGGTATGAGTCTCTGTATTAACATCCCTCACGAAGGCCAAATAAGAAAGATAACCCTTCCCAACCATCCGCTGGGTCTTCAAAAAAATGAAATCACTTTACTGGGAACATAATCCGTTGAACCTCGCCACTCAATCCATGGCATCCCTGGCATAGCCAACGTCACCGTCTTAGGCAGTATGGACAGTTTCAGATGACTAGGTAAATGATATTACTAATTGAACCATGTCTTTACACATGTAATTCTCCATCATACACAACATACCGCATATACCATGCCATCCCATGATAAATATGAGAACTTCATAATCCATTCCGATCCACAAGCAACTACGTACTCAACTATCCAAGAACTTTCTATTTGATCCCATCTATAAAAAATCACTATAGATCATATGCTCCTCAGGCTAGTAGAAAATATACATCTCTGACCATGGTAGAAACCATCAAGAACTCTCCGAATCCCATTTGCACAAAACCAAACTATCAGGACTGAATCCTTTTAACTCAATCAAGTTGCGTAGGTCACCGAAAACCCAAGAGCATTGCCATGAAACACCTGTAGAAACTCATTACCTCATAAGCACCCAAAGAACTAATCATATCCCTTACCATGCTGATCCGACCTACTACCAAGCTACCCTATTTATCCAAGTTCCTTCTAAATTACCTTCAAATTGATACTTCTCCTCGCCATAATACTGCAACCCTCAACTCAGACTCATCAAACGAGACCCAAGCATAAAATTACACCGTCTAAAGGCTCATAAGTTGCTGAATACTCTCTTAAATATCCCCCAAAAGCACCACATTCAGAATACTTACCCTGACGAGACCTTCCAATTAATCTAAAGTCATTACCTTCACCTTCCTGATGCTGATATGCAGAATCTATAATGATATAGGAATGCCACAAGTCTTGTCATCCTCCAATGTAGGAATGCCACAAGTCTTGTCATCCTCCAATGTAAACCTCAGTTCCTAGCCAATTACACATCCTGAAGATCTCCAATTATTACATGTAAATATTGAATCCTTTAAAACCATTCTCAGGAGTCATCCACCCTACTCATGTTTCAATTAAACTGATCAAACGAACCGAACGACATGTTCCCCATTAGTACAACAACACCTAAGGAAGTAACTCCTCATTCTAAACAGCCGAGTGATATCCTACTCCATACCCGTTACATCACTTACGACAACAACTAATTCATCCAACGATTTCTCATATACCCATAAAGAATAACACGCCATTATCAAAAATTTCCTTTACTCGAGTCATCCTCAATATCAACCTCTATAAGCCACAACTGATTTGTGGTGTATTACAAACTGAAACTAATACGAAACTTATCCGCACAATCAACTTATCAATAGTAGAATCCCCCACTTGGCTCAAAGCCATAGGTCAAAACACACAAAAACTCGCAATGCCCATACTCTATTACTTCCATAATACTATAGGGAGATTAAACTAAATCCTTCATAAGCTCGTGCAACACAATCATCTAGTACTTCAAATCATCTGCAATCTCGCATTCACCCTCGTAACAGTTATGCCCACTCTCATAAGCGATCCAAACTCAAATTGCGACACACATATTTCACTAGCAAAAGAGGGCTCCCAACAAACAACACAGGGATCACACAAACCGCAGAACACTCTGCAGGAGATGACCCACCTGCTTTGCCTCAAACTAACATCTCTTCATACCCTTCCACTATCATAAACATCACACAATCACTTAATCTTCCTAAGTATGAACTCATATCACAACATGAAATCTACTTCACTTCCCAACTAGACAACATGGAAAGATCCTTCAACACACCCACAACTCAGGGCTATGCATCAAATCACGATGGAAATCAAGCACCAGATAGTTCTTTCTACCCTCAAATAGACCCTTCTCGTCACATTCAAATCATATGAACACATCTCGCAGTCATAACACACTCATCACGTAGCCATCCAGTCATCACTTCCCTTAATAGGGACACTATCAAACATATAAATCCAAAAGCACGTGCTCACACAATCAACACCTCAGTGCTCAAGCTATAATCAAAGACCGACCTCAAGTCCTTCAAACTATCCCAACATCAACACAAAGAAATCACATCTCGCCCCTCGATCAGAGAATCACAAGCCGTCGATGCACAATTGATATGGAGCGCTCATACGTGCATACGAACGTGTGGAAAGAATTCAAAGAGTTACATTTCAAGCTGAATCAAGGTTACACGATAAGAATTCAAGAATGTGGGATTTCCTAAAGGTTTTGCAGCCTCTCGAAGATAAGTACAGACGTCTCCGTACTGATCCGCGAGACTCTACTAAACCTGCTCATGGCTCGTGAGACCTATGTAACCTAGGCTCTGATACCAACTTGTCACGGCCCCAAAACCAACCCGGTCGTGATGGTGCCTATCATGGAACTAGGCCAGCTGACACAACCCCAAAACCAATCATTATTTTCATTCTTAGGATAAAATCAAAGCTTTTTAACAATAAACCTTTATAAAGTATTTAAAACAAAACAATAGTGTGGAAAAAAAGCCCGACTTCGGGGTGCCACTGGTCATGAGTATCTACTACAACTGTCTGACAACATCAAGACCAACATGGCCGGAAAAATCACTGAATACAACTAAGGGAGAATAAGGAATATGGGTATGCATTCGATTTATCGATTCGATTTTGACCCTTATCGATAATTACTTATCGATTATCGATTTGTACATATGCTAATCGTTATCGTTTCAATAAGGTTTCGATTTTTTCGATTTTGATTCATCGATTTTTGGGGCTTATTGATTCGGTTATCGATTATACCAATAAGAACGATAAAGGAAAAATAAAATTTTTAGTTAAGTATGTACTGCAATTCAAACCACAATTTTCTAAGATGCATATCTCAATCACCAAATCAGAAGTGAAAAAAGGAAAAACATAATCTTCAATACCCACAAGCAAAAAATGGAATCTTTAGTAACCGTGTAATGTAAAATTGACCAAAAATGAAAATGCAAGCAAAAGAATAGTAATTCTTCAAGACACAATAAGGAAAAATGGAATTTTTATTAGTGTAAAATTCAGACCTGACCAAAATTATGAGAGATGACATCAAAGCCATTGCCGGTTCGTAAATATACATGGAAGGGTAGGACTTGAGGAATGGCTCTTAGTAGAGGCTCAGGAGGAGGGTTGGCGTGGTATGTGAAGGCTAATGAGAGAGCATACGGAAGAGTATTTCGGATAGTCGTGAATTCTTATATAGGTTTAATATTTTCTTGTCTGTTGGGTTTGCAGTTCGCGGAAGAGAGGGAGAAAGGTAAAAGCGGCGCTGAAGAATGGGTAGAGGAAATAATAGGGTTAAGGACTTAGGGTAATGAAAGGATATTATAGAATAAGGGTATATTTGTCTATTTAGTATATCTTATCGGTTTATCGATAAACCGATAACCGAAGAGGACAAAATCGAAATCGATAACTCGATAAGGAAAATTTTGAAATTGAAATCGATAAACCAATATCAATAAACCGATAACAAATAATCAATTCGATTTATCGATAAACCGATTCGAATGAACACCCCTAATAAGGAGGGAGAAAAGCAGGGTTGCGATCGCCAGACAGCTACCTTGCTAACTCTGATGAACCTGACACTGAGTAATCAACACCCTCTTCCGAGTTCAGAAATATCTGAATCTGCACACGAGGTGCAGAGAGTAATGTGAGCACGCCAACTCAGTAAGTAATAAAAGTAAATGAAAACTGAGTAGTAAGAAATCAGATAATTTCACGTCATAGCACTACAACAAATACGCTATGGTTACAAAACAATGTAGAAATTAATTATCTCATAAAAACACAGTTTCAGTAAAAATACTTTGAAAAATGTCTTTCTATAGTTTCAATAGAGAATTAAAGAAGTTTTAGAGTAAAAATGATGAAAATCGTAATCAGCCCATCGGACAAAAAAAACATGTATAAAAAACCGCCCCTCGGGCATAATATCAACAGAACCAGCCCCCCGGCTCTCTCACAATCACTCATAATTAGCCCCTCGGGCATAACATGTATCAATATCAACCTTTCGGGCAACAACATATCACTCACTCTGGGAACCCGTGCTCACTTGGGGTGTACAAACTCCGGAGGGGCTCCTACAACCCAAGCGCTATCACAAGCCATCTCGTGGCATAATAAATCAGGCCTTCGACCTCTCATATATCACAAAACAATACAACCTACTGCGGCGCGCAACCCAATCCCATGATATCCTCACAACACAGGCCCTCGGACTTACTCAGTCAGAAACCTCTCAAGCCACTCAGGATAACAGTAAAATAGGGTGCACAGCAAATGTCACACCTCCTTTTTCCGCCCCCGCGAGGGTACAAGGAGTTTTTTCCAATTAAAGGACAGTCGAAACGGGATTTGTTTATTTATTTCAGAGTCGCCACTTGGGAGATTTAGGGTGTCCCAAGTCACCAGTTTAATCCCGAATCGAGGAAAAGAATGACTCCATATTACAGTCCGCGAACCAGAAATCCGGATAAGGAATTCTGTTAACCCGGGAGAAGGTGTTAGGCATTCCCGAGTTCCGTGGTTCTAGCACGGTCGCTCAATTGTCATATTTGGCTTATTTATCTGATTTTAATACAATTATGAACCGATGTGCCAATTTTAACTCTTTACCACTTTATTATTATTATTATTATTTTTTAAAAAAAATTGTGAACATCGTTTAAAACATGTCTTTGGATTACGTCACATGAAATGCACCCGCAATCCGGAACACATTTTTATTCAATGTTTTAGGATTTAGATTTGGGTCGCATGAAATGCGCATCCGAGTTTAAGAAGGTAAAATTAATTAAATCGCGCCTAAAGAGTCTAGCGTATCATTATTTTGGGTAGGGCCGTGAAATTTGCTAAAACGGCTCCTCCCTAATTCTAAGCGATTAAATGTACATTTATTGAGGGCCCCGCAATCTATACATTTCATTAAGCGAGGCTCATCTCATTTATTTGGACAAATCTTAAAACGACTACATTTTTCTATAAAAATGAGTCTCTAAAATAAAGAAAGAAAATCCTAATTTATTACTAGCTTTTATTATTTTAAGAAGACATGACATGCTAATTGCTTGATTAATACAAATATTGATGAAAAAGAAATTTCACTCTTAATTTCGAAATTATAAATAAAATAAAAATTCAACAACTAATATTCAAAATAAACAAATATAGCTAGATTAAAACTCAGCATTGTTATTTTTTTTTAAAAAAAAAATTTATTGAGATTAATTATTCACAATCATTTGAAACTAGATTTAACCATAATTACTAAAGCTTATTAGAAAGTTTATTAGACTTAAACGTTCTCTTAATCTTGCTTAAGCTCAAGTCATGCCTTAATGCCTAATTTACGATGTTTAATTTAAATTCGTGTCTTAGCTAAATTTAGCTACTTGTTCATGATCAACCTATAATCTTGAAGCCTTCATAACTAGTGAATTAACCTATTTTGCCGAACTGATTTATTACAGACTAACTTATGATATTATTTTCTTATTCCAGTTATTATTTAGTAATTCATGAAATAGCTTAAATACAATCAACAAAAGGAACAAAGAAATAAAAACGAAATTAAAACTTCAAATTTTCATTCTTCATATGTATTCACGCTTCATATTTCGGATTACAATAAACAGCTTTTCAGTTGTGTACCTGATATTGGAAGCAAAGAAAATGAATATGAGAATCAGCAACAGCAGTAAAATCAGTACAACACAGCAACAATAGCCCAGCAACAGTAACAACCCAGTAACAGACCGGTGGAGTAGTAATCCAAAAAAAAACAAAAGCTTCCAGCTTTTATGAAACAACAATTAATTCGGATTTCAAACAACAAAAGAAAACAGAATATTTTTTTTAGTTTTTTTTATATTTGAAAGCTTAAATATTTTTCGGAATTTTCTATCTCTTAAATGTTCAGCCCTTTTCTCTCTCTTATTTTCAGATTTGTTTCTCTCTCCCGTTTTTTTCCTGTCTGTGTATTTCTCTTGTCCTCCCTTTTTATTCTGATTTCAAGACTTCTTATAACCCCTCTCATAAAATCTTTCCATTAATTAAAATCAACCCATTTTCTCTACCAAACCCATTATCTTCCCACTCATTCCCATTACATTAAATAACATATCACACCACCCCATTTCATTTTGTCCCCCATGCTTTATTTAAAATAATGCAAGATTCCCCTTTAAATTAAATCTTGTCCCCCCTTTATATTAAATAATCATATCACAACCCACCCCATTTCATTTTGTCCCCCATGCTTCAAATAAACAATTACAAAATGTACAATTCCTAAACTACCCCTTCCGACCTTACTGAAATTACCAAACTACCCCTGAACGTATTACAAATTTACCAAACTACCCATCAGCTATAACACATCAATTAATCAAACTTAACCAAAATATAGACAATATGATCAATTTCTAACAATGTTCAAACAACAATATGAACACGGATGAACATCATAACAACAATATCACATGAACATGATTTTAACAACATTTCAACAACAAATCACATGAACACAAATTGAACAACCAAGAACAACTAAAATTTGATTGAACAATATTTTAGCAACAAACAATCCTATTTTCGGATTCAACAACAACAACAAACAAAGTATGAAGATTTCTAAATTCAATCATATTGAACTTAAAATCAACTCTAACAACATTACAACAAACAATTCTTATATTAAACTTTAAACAAGATTATGATAACAATTCAAGCAATAATCATAAATGGTAAACAAGAAATCAAACTATACAAAATTCGGATTCAAGATCATCCAAACAAAGTATGAACATGAATGAATCTATTTTAAGACAACAAACATGACGGATTAAACGATTAAAACAATATATTCCTTTAATACAACTAAATTCTTTAAACAAATAACAAGATCGACGAAGAAACAATTATGAACTTAAACTTGAACTTAACAATATTAACAATTTCTAACAATACATAAACACATGAAACAAATTGAAGAAATAGTTGATTAAATTTCAATTTGAATCTAACAAACATCAAACTAACAAATACTTACTTAAACAATAATACAAACATGAAATAAACATGAAAACAACTAATTAAACTTCTATTTTGAAATCTGAAAATTAATTTTAACAAAGCACATGAACATGAACAAACTAGAAAAATAATTTCAACGATGAACAACGAACAAAACAAGAATTGAATTCTTTAACGATTTTGGATCCGGAAAATATCAAACAAAAATATGGACAAAAATAAAACTCAAAAACAACTAACCGGAGATGAATCAACGACGAACTTTGATTGTAAACAAATCTGTCCGAGAACGAATCTCGCACCAAGATAACTTGACGTCGAAGACGACTACGAACGGACGACCAAAGAAGGTGGTCGTTTGGCATCGTTTAAAATGAAGAATGGCAGCCCGCCACAAGCAGAAGGCAGCAGCAGCAACACTGCTGGAGCAGCAGCACAAAACAGTAGCAACAGCGGTGTCGGAGAAGATGCAACGACAGCCATGGGAGCTCGAGTTCGAGCTCGATGAAGCTCGTCCATGGCTGGACGCGGCGGGCAGCAGTTGTGGTGGTTTGTTTGGACGACACAGCAGCAACATGAAGGATGAAAAACGCAGCAGCAGCAGTGTTGGAGAAGAAGAAAACGCAACAGCAGGAGGAGAAGCAACTACGGGCAACAATGGTGGCGTAGAAGTTGCTCGACGAACTTGAAAAACGCAGCCATGGCAGCGAGGGGATGTCGTGGGGGTGAGAGTGGTTGTGTTGTGTGTGTGTTGACGTGAGGGGGGCAGGGGTGTGAGGGGGGAAGGTCTGCCATGGGAGGAAGGGATGTGAGCTTGAGGAAGAAGAAGAAGATAGGAGAGGGGGGGGATGGTTTAGATTTTTAGGGTTTTCTTCTCTTATTTTTTTTTGTTTTGTTTTTGTTTTGTAAAAATGAAAGACAAATGGGGTTTGAGTCTTTTGGGTTATGGACTGGGTCGACCCAGTTCGAAATGGACTGGGTCGTAGGGAAGATTGGGCCAATTTTTGGGCCTGTGGCTTGAAATTGAAGAAGAGGCCTAATTCCGACTTTCTTTATATTTTTGCTTTCTTTTCTTCTTTTATTTCTCTAAAACTAAATTATAAAAATACTTAAACTATTATTAAGAATTAAATTAAGTTATAAAAGCGCAAATTAACTCCCAATAACAATTAACGCACAATTAAGTATTAATTAAGCATAAAATTGTATATTTGGACATTAAATGCTAAAAATGCAAACGATGCTTATTTTTGTAATTTTTTAATTTTTGTAAAACAAATTTAATTACTAACAACTATAGAATTAAATCCTACATGCAAAATGCGACATATTTTTGTATTTTTTATTAATTTATCAAATAAACACGCACAGACAAATACAAATAATTATTCAAAATATCACAAAATATCACAAAATTGCACACCAAAGAAAAATCATTTTATTTTTGGATTTTTTGGGAGTAATTCTCATATAGGGCAAAAATCACGTGCTTACAGCAAAAAACAACATTTATATGCATCAAAATAGAGTAATAAAGACCGAGTTATGAAATCAGTAAAACATAGCATGACTGAATAAAGTTGTTAAATCAAAACAATGCGGAATTTCAGTAAAGAAAACCTCTAAGGATCCAAACAGTTGGCGCGAGGCCTAAATATGACATTCAACCCAAAACATAATAATACTTTCTAACATAAGATAATATCAAGTAGTTTCAGTCAAATACGCAACTTATTAGTTGCTACGGACGGAGCAAGTCACAATCCCCAACGGTGCACTGCCCTCACGCTCGTCATCTAGCGTGTGCGTCACCTCAAAATAATACAACGATGTGAAATTCGGGGTTTCATACCCTCAGGACAACATTTACAATCATTACTTACCTCAAACCGGACCGAACTTTAAACCACGATGCCTTTGCCTCTCGACTCGGCCTCCAAATGCTCCAAATCTAACCAAAATCAGTATCACATCATTAATACACTCTAAAGGAACAAAGCCCAAGAAAAAATAATCAAATTAACTCAAAACTCCCAAAATTGTCAAACCCGACCTCCGGGCCCACATCTCGGAATCCGATAAAAATACATCATTAAAATCCTTAACCTCTCACGAGCCTATACATACCAAAACCTTCAAAATCGGACCTCAAATGGCCCCTCAAATCCCCAATTTAAACTCTCCAATTTCAAGCCCGAATTCCCCAATTTTTCACCCTTAAATCCCACAAATTTCATGATTAGGTAGTGGAAAAATCATCAAAACACCAAATACAAGGCCCAAGTAACTTACCTCACTGAAACCCCTTAATTCCTCCTTAAATTCACGGCTTGGAACTCCAAAATTGCACAAAAATGGTGAAAGAATGGCTGAAAATCGCGAAGGGGCCTTTTTATACCTTCTGTCCAACACTTTCGCACCTGCGGTCTTCGAGTTGCATCTACGATGCCGTAACTGTGGAAAATCCATCGCAGGTGTAGTCCTCACTTAAATTCTAGGACCCGCTTCTGTGGTCAACTTCTCGCTCCTGCGGTCTTGTAGGTGCGGTACGATGTTCACACCTACGCCTCTTGCCCTCTCCGCTATGGCCACTTCTGCGGCTGATCCTCCGCTTTTGCGTTGCCGCACCTTCGGTTCCCACTCCACAGGTGCAGCTATGATAGCTGAAACACATTAGAAATTTCATCAACTCTCAAACCTCAAAAACCAATCCGTCAACCATTCGAATCCATCCCGAGGACCTCGGGACCTCAACCAAACATACGAACAAGTCACATATCACCATTCAAACTTATTCAAAACTTCAGAACACTAAAAACAACATCAAAACACCAATTACCCTCAGATTCAACCCTAAGAACCTCTAAACTTTCGAATTCCGCAAACGATGTCGAAACCCATCAAACCTCGTCCGAATGACTTGAAATTTTGCACACACGTCACAAATGACGCTACGGACCTGCTCAAATTTTCAGAATTCTATTCCGACCCCGATATCAAGATTTTCTTCGCCGACCGAGAAACGCTAAATTTCAAATTCCACCAATTCAAACCTAATTCTACCACGGACCTCCAAATCACATTCCGACGCTCTCCCAAGTCTAAAATCACCTAACGGAGCTAATCAAGTCATAAAATCCATATCCGAGATCGAATACTAAAAAGTCAAAACTTGGTGAAACCTTTCAAATTTAAAGCTTCAAACTGAGAATCATTCTTCCATATCTGTTCCGATTAACCTGAAAACCAAAATCGACGATTTACATAAGTCATAATACATCATACGGGGCTAGTCATGCCCGAGAACTGGCGAGCAAAGTGCAAATGCTCAAAATGACCGATCGGGTCATTATAATTAAATTGTAATTTTAATCACATATATTTAAACAGTGAAAGAAAATAATTGAAATGTTAGTCAAAAATTCATTTTGAATCTCGGGAAATGAAAAGTTGTAATTATTTTAGTAATGAAAAAATATTAAGAGCCCGTTTGGATTAGCTGATTGTAAATAGCTGATAAGCTTGAAGTGCTGAAAAGCGTTTTTAAGTGATGGAACTGATTTTTTAAATAAGCATTTATGTGTTCGGATAGATGTGCTTAAACTGATAATAAGCAGTCGAAGTGTTTGGTAAGAAAATTCTGATAAGTTGTTTATTTATTTAAATGACTAAAATATCCTTAAAAACTTTACAAAAGATTATAAATTAAAAAGATTTTTTTTAAGAAAAAGATGAACAACGAATATATAATGAAAAGAAAGTATCACGACCCGGATTTCCCACCTTCGGGAGTCGTAATGGCGCCTACTAATATGAGCTAGACAAGCCGACTGTTTGAACAAATTACCTTTTTACCCATTTTATTTTCTTTAACAATTATAAAGCAATAACGTGTAGATAGCGGAAATTACAATAAGCGGAAGAAATGCAGTAAACAATCTGAAATATGTATCTAATACAACTGTTTGAGCCTAGACCATCCAGAACTAGTTTCACAGTTTCACAGACGATCTAAGAATACTACATACAAAGTCTGAAAGATAAAAGATACACTGTTTCTGAACTAAGTAAATGAAACAAGAGTAAAGGGATAGAGGGAGACGCCAGGGCCTGCATATGCCTGCAGGACTACCTTGGATCTCCGCGTGGACTGAAGGCAGCCACCCAATCTACGGTCCAAAAGCTGCTGCTCCAGGATCTGCACACAGTGCAGAGTGTAGTATCAACATAACCGACCCCATGTGCTGGTAAGTATCTAGCCTAACCTCGACGAAGTAGTGACGAGGCTAGGACCAGACTACCAAATAAACCTATGCAATTTAACTATATACAGCGGAAAAGGAAGAACAGTAACATACAGTCAAGTATGGGAGGGGTAACATGCTGCGGGGGAACTATCAATTTAGGATAGAAAGACAACATGTAATTGAAAGAAACAACATATCTCAGATATCAACAAGGAATCAGAAATCAATAAGTGCACAACATCACCCTTCGTGAAAGACAACATGTAATTGAAAGAAACAACATATCTCAGATATCAACAAGGAATCAGAAATCAATAAGTGCACAACATCACCCTTCGTGTTTTTACTCTCGTCCTCACCAAAGCAATCAAGTAATGAAAATGTGCACGACATCACCCTTCGTGCTTTTACTCTCGTCCTCATCATATAAACAATATAATCGGCACAGAATGGTACATCGTGCGACATGGCATCACCCTTCGTGCTTTACACTCTTTCCTCACAAATCATGCACGTCATCACCCTTTGTGCTTTAACACTCTCTCACCAAACAATACACGGCATCACCCTTCGTGCTTTAACACTCTTCCTCACCCAAACAACAATCACAAACAATAGGGCAAGGGAATAAATGAAATTTTAATAAGAATCCCGGCAAGGGAACAATTGTTCAACAATCAAGTCCCGACAAGGGAACAACATCAAAATAAACATCAACATCCCGGCAATGGAGATAACATTAAAAGCAACAATATCCCGGCAAGGGAGATAATATAATGATTGTATTCTCTTTTTCACTTTTACTTCACAACTCACTTCACAACTTGAGCCAATGCTCTAAAAGGTTCAATTACCACTTATACTTTCACATTTCATTATACAACTTGAACCAATGCTCCTCAAAGTTCAAATGTTACAATTACTTCCACAAACTTTGCCCAACAATAGAAATCATAACCAAAGCATGAATAATACAACGAAATCATAATAATCACAATATAAGGCTCACGGGAAGATACCAACGTATAGATACTTGTCACCATGCCTATCGTCGTACTCAACAAATACCACATAGCAAATAGGACTCGACTCCTAATCCCTCAAGCTAAGGTTAGACCAAACACTTAACTCGATGCCACGAACACAATTCAAGTCTCTACTATCGCTTTACCCCTTGATTCCACCACCAATTCGCTCGTATCTAGTCACAAGTTACTTAATTACATCAATAAATGCTAAATGAATAAATTCTAATGCATGAAAATGAGTTTTCTAAAGTTTTACCCAAAAAGTCAAAAATCGCCCCGGGCCCACATGGTCACAACCCGAGGTTCGAACCAAAATCCGACTACCTATTCCCCCACGAACTCAAATATATAATTTGTTTTGAAATCGGACCTCAAATCGAGGTCTAAATCCCCAATTTTTGAGAAACCTAGGTTCTACCCAAAACACCTAATTTCTCCCATGAAAATCAGTGATTTTGAGTTGAAATCATGTGAAAAGATGTTAATGATTGAAGAAAACGAGTTAAAATTGACTTACAATCGATTTGGAAGAAGAGTTGTCTTTGAAAAATCGCCCAAGAGTGTTTTGATTTTGAAAGAGGTTGAAAAATGAAAGATTTTCGGCTAAGTTATAAAATTGTAGGTTGCAAATGTCGCAATTGCGAACCCAGAATTCTGCTAAGTTTGCGTTTGCGAAGTGACCCTCGCATTTGCGAGGCCGGAATTGCGAACAAACGATCACATTTGCGATAACAGGCCCCAAAGGGGTGTATCGCATTTGTGAAGAAAAATCTCGCATTTGTGAGGAAGGGCTGGCCTAGGCTATTTCGCATTTGCGACTCAACCTTCGCATTTGCGAACTCGCATTTGCGAACTCGCATTTGCGAGACAAGCTTCGCAAATGTGAAGCCTGCAATGAAACACCTGAAGCCTGCAATTTCTCATGTCCAAAATCCACCCCGTGGCCTATCCAAAACTCATCCGAGCCCTCGGGGCTCAAAACCAAACATGCACACCAACCTAAAAACATCATACGGACTCGCTCATGCATTCAAACTAAAATAACATCAACAACTATGAATTTAGCATCAAAATCATGAAATTTCTCAAAAATTTCAAATTTTCCAATTTTTCTCAAATACGATCCGATTCACATCATTTCAAATTCGTTTCTTACCAAATTTTACAGACTTATCTTAAATCACATATAAGACCTGTACCGGGCACCGACACCAAAATACGGGCCTGATAAAATCAAGTTTTAAACACATTTCATTTTCAAAAACTCATAAATATTCCAAAAAATAATTTTCTTTAAAAATTCATTTCTCAGGCTTGGGACCTCGGAATTCGATTCCGGGCATACGCCCAAGTCCCATATTTTCCTACGGACCCTCCGGGAATGTCAAATCATTGTTCGGGTTTGTTTACCCAAAATGTTGACCAAAGTCAACTTAAATCCATTTTAAAGTCAAAATTCATCATTTTTCACAGATTTTCACATAATGGCTTTCCGGCTATGCGCCCGGATTGCGCACGCAAATTGTGGTAATACCGAAAGAGGTTTTTGAGGCCTTGGAATGCAGCATTTACTTTTAAAACAAGTGATGACACATCCTTCACCTCTAAAACAACCATTCGTCCTCTAACGGACAGAAGAAGGAAGTACCTGAGTCGGGGAAAAGATGGGGATAACAGCTCCGCATATCGCACTCGGACTCCCAAGTCGATGCCTCAGTGGGCTGACCTCTCCACTGAACACGAACAGAAGGAAAACTCTTTGATCTTAACTGACAAACCTGCCGGTCTAGAATAGCTACCGGCTCCTCCTCATAAGACAAGTCCTTGTCCAACTGGACATTGCTGAAATCTAACACGTGGGATGGATCACCGTGATATTTTCGAAGCATGGACACATGAAACACTAGATGCACGGCTGATAAGTTTGGCGGCAATGCAAGTCTGGAAGCCACCTCTCCCACTCGATCTGGAATCTCAAACGGGCTAATGAACCTAGGGCTAAGCTTGCCCTTCTTCCCAAATCTCATCACGCCCTTCATATGCGACACTCGAAGCAACACTCGCTCCCCGACCATGAATGCCAAATCACGAACCTTGCGGTCGACATAACTCTTTTGTCTGGACTGATTTGTACGAAGCCTATCCTGAATGATCCCGAACTTGTCCAAGGCATCCTGTACTAGATCCGTACCCAACAACCGAGCCTCTCCTGGCTCAAATCATCCAACTGGAGAGCGACACCGCCTACCATACAAAGCCTCATAAAGAGCCATCTGGATACTCGACTGGTAGATGTTATTGTAAGAAAACTCTACTAAAGGCAAAAACTGATCCCACAAGCCTCCAAAGTCAATGATACAAGCTCAGAGTATATCCTCCAAAATTTGAATGGTCCGCTCGGATTGCCCGTCCGTCTGAGGATGAAATGATATGCTCAACTCAACCCGTGTTCCCAACTCTCGCTTAACCGCTCTCCAGAAATGTGAGGTAAACTGTGTACCTCGATCCGAAATGATAGACTCCAGCACACCATGAAGACGAACAATCTCCCTGATATAGATCTCAGCTAACCTTGCGGAAGAGTAGAAGACTACCACATGAATGAAATATGCTGACTTGGTCAGCCTATCAACAATAACCCAAACTGCATTGAACTTCCTCTAAGTCCGTGGGAGTCCAACCACGAAGTCTATAGTGATACGCCCCCACTTCCACTCAGGAATCTCAATCTTTTGGAACAAACCACCAGGTCTCTGATGCTCGTACTTAACCTGCTGATAATTCAAACACCGAGCCACATATGCAACAATATCCTTCTTCATTCTTCTCCACCAATAATGTTGCCGCAAATCCTGATACATCTTTGCGGCACCCGGATGAATAGAGTATCGGGAACTGTAGGCCTCCTCTAAAATCAACTCCTAAAGCCCATCCACATTAGGTACACAAACTCGACCCTGTAATCTCAAAACTCCATCAACCCCTAAGGTAACCTGCTTGGCACCTTCGTACTGCACCTATCTCTAAGGACACACAAATGAGAATCATTATACTGCCGATCTCGAATACGCTCCAATAGAGAATAACGAGCGACCATGCAAGATAACACACAGCTGGGCTCAAAAACATCCGACCTCACGAACTGATTGGCCAAAGCCTGAACATCCAAGGCAAGCGGTCTCTCACCGTCTGGAATATCAGCAAGACTGCCCATACTAGATGACTTCCTACTCAAAGCATCGGCCACCATATTGGCCTTTCCCGGATGATATAAGATGGTGATATCATAGTCTTTTAACAGCTCCAACCACCTTCTCTTCCTCAAATTCAACTCATTCTGCTTGAACAAGTACTGCAAACTCTTGTGATCCGTGAACACCTCATGCCACGCCATACAGATAATGCCTCCAAATCTTCAATGCGTGAACAATGGCTGCTAACTCCAAATCATAAACCGGATAGTTCTTCTCATGAATCTTCAACTGCCACAAAGCATATGCAATGACCTTGCCATCCTGCATCAACACCGCACCAAGTCCAATACGAGATGCATCACAATAAACTGTATAAGGCCCTGAACCTGTGGGCAAAACTAACACCGGTGCAGAGTTGTCTTGAGCTTTTGAAAGCTCGCCTCACACTCGTCCGACCATCTAAACTGGGCACCCTTCTGGGTCAACCTGGTCATCGGGGCTACGATAGATGAAAACCCCTCCACAAATCGATGATAATAGTCTTCCAATCCCAAGAAACTCCGGTATCTCTGTAGCTGATGCTGGTCTAGGCCAATTCTTGGACTGCCTCAATCTTTTTCGAATCAACCTGAGCACCCTCTGCTGATACAACATGACCCAGTAATGCAAATGAACTTAGCCAGAACTCACACTTCGAAAACTTAGCATACAACTGACTATCCCTCAAAGTCTGAAGAACCACTCTAAGATGCTGCTCATGCTCCTCCCGACTACGGGAATAGATCAAAATATCATCAATGAAGACTATCACAAATGAATCAAGTAAGGCCTGAACACTCTATTCATCAAATCCATAAAAGCTGTTGGGGTATTTGTCAACCCGAATGACATCACCAAGAACTCATAATGCCCGTACCGAGTGCAAAAAGCTACTTAGGGATATCAGATGCCCTAATTGTCAACTGATGGTAGCCATATCTCAAGTCAATCTTTGAAAATACCTTGGCACCCTGAAGCTAATCAAACAAATCATCAATCCTCGGCAATGGATACTTATATTTGATTGTAACCTTGTTCAACTGTCGGTAATCAATACACATTCTCATCGATCCGTCCTTCTTCTTAACAAACAACACCGGCGCACCCCAAGGCAAAACACTCGGTCTAATAAAACCTTTATCAAGCAAGTCTTGCAACTGCTCCTTCAACCTTTTCAACTCAAACGGGGCCATACGATACGGTGGAATAGAAATGGGCTGAGTGCCCGGATCCAAATCAATGCAAAAGTTAATATCCCTATCGGGTGGCATACCTGGCAGGTCTGAAGGGAATACCTCAGGAAACTCACGAACAATGGGAATAGAATCAATAGAAGGAACCTAAGCACTAGAATCACAAACATAGGCCAAATAGGCCAAACACCCCTTCTCGACCATACGCCGAGCCTTCATATATGAGATAACACTACGGGTAGAATGACCAGGAGTCGCTCTCCACTCTAAACGAGGTAAATCTGGCAAGGATAAGGTCACAGTCTTGGCATGACAGTCCAAGATAGCTTGATAAGGTGATAACTAGTCCATCCCCAATATGATATCGAAATCAACCATGTCCAGAAGAAGAAATCTACACGAGTCTCAAGACCCCCAATCACAACTACATATAAATGATGGACTCGATTTACCATAATATAATTCCCCATCGGTGTAAACACATAAACAGGAGCACTCAAAGAATGACTAGGCATGACCAGATACAGTGCAAAATATGATGACACATAGGAGTACGTAGATCCCAGATCAAATAAAACTGAAGCATCTCTGCTATAAACCAGAACAATACATGTGATAACTGCATTAGAAGCCTCAGCCTCGGGCCTAGATGGAAGAGCATAACATCGGTACTAGGCCCTACCACCATGAACTACATCTCTGGGACGGCCTGCTGCTGGCTGGCCTCCACCTCTAGCGGCCTGAGCTCCACCTCTAATACCTCTACCTCCATCTTTAGCACCTCTACCCCCACCTCTAGTTGACTGGGTGGGCTTTGGAACACTCAGTGCTTAAACCATGTCACGGGAACCCTGATACTGAGAGCTGCTCGGTGCCCAAGGGCAAAACCTAGCAATGTGACCCATATTACCACAAGTGTATCAAGCCCTCGGCTGCTGAGACTGCTGACCCTGATGACCTGAATGACCACCCCAAAAACTCTGAAGCAGCGGTGCACTGATAGGAGCTGGTGGTGCACTGTAGGGATGCTGATCAGAATACTGCATATAGGAACCACGACCACCTGAAGCACCATGAGAAACCTGAAGTGCTGATTAAAAAGTACTAGGAGGATGGCCTCTACCATACAAATCTCTGCCTCCAGACGAGGTACTACTGAATCGGCCTGAATGAAGAGGCCTCTTGTCAGACCCCTGACCACCTCCTTGCGATAGAACCATCTCAACTCTTCTGGCCATATTGGCCATCTCCTAGAAAGAAATCTCGCTCCCAGTCTCCTAGGCCATCTAAAGTCGAATCGACTGAATATGTCCCTCAATGAACCTCCACACCCTCTCTCTCTCGGTGGGAAGTATGATAAGAGCATGGCGGGCCAAGTTGATGAATTTGGTCTCATACTGAGTAACAGTCATAGAACCCTGCTAGAGACGCTCAAATTGCCTCCGGTAGATCTCTCTGAGTGATGAGGAGAAACTTTTCCAGAAATAGCTGAGTAAACTACTCCCTAGTCAAATCTGGTGATCCGGCTTATCTAGCCAAGTAATAATCTCTCCACCAAGTCTTGGCGGATCCAGACAAGCGAAAAGTACGATCCCATTGGTCTCCACTATCCCCATGTTCCTGAGAACCTCATGATAGCTGTCTAGATAATCCTGGGGATCCTCAGAAGATACACCGTTGAAAGTAGTAGTGAAGAGCTTGGTGAACCTGTCCAACTTCCACAAAGCATCGGCAGACATAGTTGCTCCATCACCGGTCTGAGCTACCACACCCTGCTGAACTGCTCCAACTGGCTAAGCTACAAGAGTCTGGAACTGGGGAGCCATCTGCTCCGGAGTGCGAGTAGTAGGAGTCTGGGATCCTCCTCCAGCCTGAGAGATGGCTGGTGGTACAGGAAGTAAGCCTGCTTGAGTGACACTCTCCATAAGGCCCACTAGGCGGACCAGAGCATCCTAGAGTACTAAGGTAGCAATAAACCCCTCTGGGACCTGAATTAGGCCCATCGGAACTGTCGGGGCTGGAACCTCATCATCAAAGTCAACCTGAGGCTTCGCCGCTAGTGCTGCTGCTATGGGCTGAGCTCTGCCACTACCTCAGCCTCTAGCACGACCTCGGCCTCGCCCTCTGCCCCTCGTGGGAGCTGCTGCTGGGGGCTCGGGCTGTTGCTTAGAAGATGAGGAAGCGCATGTTCTCGCCATATGCAAAAGAACAGAGTAGAAATTCAATTAGCATTGAGAAACCAAACCGCACGATAGGAAAGAATAAATGTGAAGTTTTTCCTAACTCTGTAGCCTCTAGGGGATAAATACAGACGTCTCCGTGCCGACCTCTCAGACTCTACTAAGCTTATCTGTTAACTATGAGACCCATGTAACCTAGAGCTCTGATACCAATTTGTCACGACCTGGATTTTCCACCCTCGGGAATCGTGAGGGCATCTACTAATGTGAGCTAGGCAAGCTGACTATTTGAACAAATTACCTTTTTACCCATTTTATTTTCTTTAACAATTATAAAGCAATAACGTGTAGACAACATAAATTAAAATAAGTGGAAGAAATGCAGTAAACTATCTGAAATATGTATCTAATACAACTGTTTGAGCCTCGACCACCCAGAACTGGTGTTATAGTTTCACAGACGATCTAAGAATACTACATACAAAGTCTGAAAGATAAAAGATACACTATTTCTGAACTAAGTAAATGAAACAGGAGTAGAGGGATAGAGGGAGACGCCAGGGACTACGAACGCCTGCACGACTACCTTGGATCTCCGCGTGGACTGAAGGCAGCCACCCAATCTACGGTCCAAAAGCTGTTGCTCCGGGATCTGCACACAGTGTAGAGTGTAGTATCAGCACAACCGACCCCATGTGCTAGTAAGTGCCTAGCCTAACCTCGGCGAAGTAGTGACGAGGCTAGGACTAGACTACCAAATAAACTTGTGCAATTTAACTATATACAACTGAAAAGGAAGAACAATAATATACAATCAAGTATAGGAGGGGTAACATGCTGCAGGGGAACTATCAATTTAGAATAGAAAGACAATAGGTAATTGAAACAAACAACATATACAGATATCAACAAATAATCAGAAATCAATAAGTGCACGACATCACCCTTCGTGCTTTTACTCTCATCCTCACCAAAGCAATCAAGTAATGAAAATGTGCACGGCATCATCCTTCGTGCTTTTACTCTCATCCTCACCATATAATCAATATAATCGACACGGAATGGTACATCGTGCGGCACGGCATCACCTTTCGTGCTTTACACTCTTTCCTCACAAATTATACACGGCATCACCCTTCGTGCTTTAACACTCTCTCACCAGACAATACACGACATCACCCTTTATGCTTTAACACTCTTCCTTACCCAAACAACAATCAAAAACAATAGGGCAAGGGAATAAATAAAATTTCAATAAGAATCCAGGAAAAGGAACAATAGTTCAACAATCAAGTCCCGACAAGGGAACAACATCAAAAGAAACATCAACATCCCGGCAAGGGAGATAACATTAAAAGCAACAATATCCCGGCAAAGGAGATAATATAATGATTCTCTTCTCTTTTTCACTTTTACTTCACAACTCAATTCACAACTTGAGTCAATGCTCTAAAAGGTTCAATTACCACTTATACTTTTACATTTCATTATACAACTTGAGATAACGCTCCTCAAAGTTCAAATGTCATAATAACTTTCACAAACTTTGCCCAACAATAGAAATCATCACTAAAGTATGAATAATACAACGAAATCATAATAATCACAATATAAGACTCACGGGCATGCTTGACACCAACGTATAGATACTTGTCACCATGCCTATACGTCATACTCAACAAATACCACATAGCAAATAGGACTCGACTCCTAATCACTCAAGCTAAGGTTAGACCAAACACTTACCTCGGTGCCACAAACATAATTCAAGTCTTTACTATCGCTTTACCTCTTGATTCTACCATCAATTCGCTCGTATCTAGTCATAAGTTACTTAGTTATATCAATAAATGCTAAATGAATCAATTCCAATGCATGAAAATGAGTTTTCTAAAGTTTTACCCAAAAAGTCAAAAATCGCCTCGGGCCCACATTGTCAAAACCCGAGGTTCGAACCAACACCCGACTACCAATTCCCTCACGAACTCAAATATAGAATTTGTTTTGAAATCGGACCTCAAATCGAGGTCCAAATCCCCAATTTTTGAAAAACCTAAGTTCTACCCAAAACACCCAATTTCCCCATGAAAAGCATTGATTTTGAGTTGAAATCATGTGAAAAGATGTTAATGATTGAAGAAAACGAGTTAAAATTGACTTACAATCGATTTGGAAGAAGAGTTGTCTTTGAAAAATTGCCCAAGAGTGTTTTGGTTTTGAAATAGTGTGAAAAATGAAAGATTTTCAGCTAAGTTATAAAACTGCAGGTTGCAGATGTCGCAATTGCGACCAGGGTTCGCAATTGTGAACCCAGACTTCTGCTAAGTTCGCATTTGCGAAGTGACCCTCGCATTTGCGAGGCCAGAATTGCGAACAAATGATCGCATTTGCGATAACAGGCCCCAAAGGGGTGTATCGCATTTCCGATGGAAAACTCTCGCATTTGCGAGGAAGGGCTGGCCTGGGTTGTTTTGCCTTTTGCGACTCAGCCTTCGCATCTGCAATGAAACAGCTGAAGCCTGCAATTTCTCAAGTCCAAAATCCACCCTGTGGCCTATCCAAAACTCATCCGAGCCCTCGGGGCTCCAAACCAAGCATGTACACCAACCTAAAAACATCATACGGACTCGCTCGTGCATTCAAATTATTAAAATAACATCAACAACTATGAATTTAGCATCAAAATCATGAAATTTCTTAAAAAATTCAAATTTTCCATTTTGTCTCAAATACGATCCGATTCACGTCATTTCAAATTTGTTTCTTACCAAATTTCACACACTTATCTTAAATCACATATAAGACCTGTACCCAGCACCAAAACCAAAATACAGGCCCGATACCATCAAGTTTTAAACATATTTCATTTTCAAAAACTCATAAATATTCCAGAAAATAATTTTCTTTAAAAATTCATTTCTCGGGCTTGGGACCTCGAAATTCGATTTCGGGCATACGCCTAAGTCCCATATTTTCCTACGGACCCTTCGGGATCGTCAAATCACGGGTCCAGGCCCGTTTACCCAAAATGTTGACCGAAGTCAACTTAAATCCATTTTAAAGTCAAAATTCATCATTTTTCACAGATTTTCACATAATGGCTTTCCGGCTACGCGCCCGGACTACGCATGCAAATCGAGGTGATGCCAAAAGAGGTTTTTGAGGCCTCGGAACACAAAATTTACTTTTAAAACAAGTGATGACCCTTGTCACAGAAAGTTAGAAAATTTATTTTGGGAAAAATATTTTGTGAATTGGAAAATATTATTAAGGATAAACTAGTAAAAACCTTGGTCAAACTAAAAGTGCTTATTAGCTAAAAAGTCATAAGTTGGGGGTGACCAACTTATGACTTATGACTGATTTTAGCTTATAAGCACTTTGGGTGTTTACCAAATGCGTAGATAAGTCAAAAAGTACTTATAAGCCAGTTTGACCAGCTTATAAGCTTAGTCAAACACCCTCTAAGTATATGTAATACAGACACATAGAGGAAATATATATTATATAAATAACGCGCGCTCAAAAAAAATATATGAGACGTGCTATCTACTTTATTTTAGACTATTATTGCCAATAATTATAAAAATCTAGTCCTTTAGCTTTATATTTGTCAAAAAAATTAGATTTGTTATAAATAGAATTATATTTATGGTGAATGTCTATATTTAAAGAGATTCTAGGGTTCATTACTTGGTGGTTAAGTCACCCTCTCCCTATAAATAGAGGGTTTTATTCCATTGTAATTCATCCCAAAATCAATAAGAATTCTCTCCTCTACTTTTCTCTCCAATACTCCTCTTCTTCTTTTATTGTTACATAACACGTTATCAGCACGAGACTCTAAACAATTGAGTAGAAGCTTTGGGATTGAGCATAATGATTGTCAATTGTTCCATGAATTTCCTTCGTGATTAAATTCTGGATTTAAGGTATGTATTTTACCGTATTTTTCTCTTTTATTCTATAATTTAATTTTAAATACAAACGAAGACGATAAATTTTGATTGTAAGTCTCATGGAGTTTGAAAGAAATTATAACCACCCAAAGTGGTAAAGTTTCTATGCCTTGTCATGATCAAATTCATGTATGATTGTGGGCAAAGAATTAAAACCCGTCCCATTGAATTTGCTCCATTCTCATTCCCTTAAGAGAATGTGATAACAGTATGTGATAAGTCTGAAAGAAGACAAAATTATTATCGTGAAGGTATCAATGGATGTGGATATGGCAATAGACGAAATTATAATCGTCATCATTGTGATAATGAGAATAATAAGGATTCTCAAAATAATGAGAGTGAAAGTAATATTTGTCATCGATTTGACATGAGATTTTATAAAGCACATATAGATGATTATGGTCCATTCATGATGTAAATGTGACAACGTCTGATTTATGAATACATATTCATTCTTGAAAGAATATGAACGTGCTAGTGGTAGTGAATATACCACACTCACCTCTAGAAGGAGGTTTGAGATGATATAAGAAAAATTATATCATTATTATGGCATGAATGGTCATTGGTTATGTACCTATTGCACGCCAAAATATTTTGGTAATGTGATTATTAAAGAATAGCATTAATGCAAGAAACATATTTTGCATATAATTTTGACCATAACTATAATGGTATAACTTTCTCTTTAAAAGAGATATTCACCATATGGATGTTGATGAATATGTGGTAGTACCAAATTAATTGAGAGCTCTAGAAGAGCCCATTATACTATTTTGGATAAACACAATTGATTAACAATAAGGTATTGTGTTGTAGTAAGTCTTAAAGAAACTTATTCAGTTTCCAAAGTATACGCAAAAGCGGTTGATTATTTTGAGACTATAAATAAAGGAAAGATTTAATATCTTCTATTACTATAACTTGTAGCGGGGTAATATGTATGTTAAAAGTTACCCGCTTTATTCTCCAGTTTGTACTACACAAATAAAAGAATACCATAATAAAGTAGAAGTTTATTGATATAAAAACCCATATCATAATAAACTTGGAGTTTATTGATAATTGCACACATCATGGTGTAAATATGAAGTTTATCAATATTGATAATTTATTCAGTTGGCATAATTGGTTTAGCCATACCAATTTAAGTATGATGTGCAAAAATAATAGAAATTCACATGAGTAAATATTAAAGAACTAGAAAGTTCTTTACGAAATTTCGTATATTGCTTGTTCTCATTAATTAATTGACCAACTAAAATTGGGATTGAATCCCATGAATGCTGGAAATATCAAAGGTGAATGTGTGCTCATTCACCTGCCATGTATACCACATAAGATGCATGTATGAGATGGTTACACGTGCGATTATTATTAACCCGCAACCTGGCCGGTGTTTGCGAGGTAACTTGCTCAATAATTTAATTTCGAGCATAATTTCTAGATTTTCTATTCAAGAAGTCCATCTTGATAAGTTGGTTTACATCACAGTTGGTTTAGCAAAATAATTTATTAAGTGCCTCCACTTAATAGCTAAACTATTGCTTATGAGAACAAAGTTATCTATATCAGTTTGATATAGGTTATATACGAAAGTGTAGTACATTCTCCCCTCACAAGTGGTTCAGGGTCAGGAACCAAATAATTCCATCTTATTATTATTGATGTACGATGTACATTTTGATTAACACCATAACACACAAAGATGGGTTCTCAAAGTTGAGGAACCAAGTTAGTTTTTCTAACATGAGAGGGAGATATGATAAACAGTTGAGAAAAAGTTACGTGGAATGAATTATCATTTGTATATCTAGATCCTCGAATGCGATAATATGAACTTGAAGTTCATAAAAAGATAATTCATTTGCAATATATTGCAAAGCATGCCATGCGCATTTGCTGACCCAAAGAAAGTAACTATATTCTCATTGCAAATGCTTATATTAAGTCCTAGAAGGACAAAGTCTATGGTACGCTTAAAGCGTATAGACAGATCAGTTTCAAATAAAATTCTTGATAAAGAAGATGAGCAAATGATCATAATAAAGGAGACAAGTGATCTAGAAGATCACATGACATAACACTTCATAAAATCTCATGAGAGATTTAGGTACCTGAATATATGAATGAAGAGATCTCTATGTTATGTCTTTATGAAAAATTATTGGAACCGATATAAAATGTTCGTCGACGACATCTATCATAGCGCTAAGTATAGATGAGGATCTTAAGTCTATCGAATATAGACACAAAAGTATTGGCCAAATGGAAGAGACACAATTCAAGTAGAATTGATTCCATATGAAAGACATATAGTTTGGACCTGTAGTTCAAAAACTTGAAAGTATAAAGTCAATGATATGTGCAATCAATTTTCGATATCTTATATGTCTAGCATGAGATGAAAACTTGATATGCATCTAAAGTCTCTTTAGATGGCTTATATGACTTAACTTATATGACAATCCATGAAGGATTTAAGTTACTTGAAGCATATACAATTCTTAATCTTGAAGTACCACTTCCTTAGTGCAATTTGTGCACAAATGTATCTTACTATAACTATAAGCATGATAATGTGATAGCAAGAATACATCTGCAGAGATATTGAAGAGCCATTCCACGATATTTATGAAGACATTATATATCTATTACGAATGATGATTTCAGGGTGCAAAATATTCATTCAAGTTAATATGGCTGATTTATTTATCAAATCTCTACCAACGATCTCTTGAAGACGGTGTACAAGATTGAGATGCGAAGGTTCAAGGATGTGAATTGATGCTCTCTTCAGGGGGAGTTAATGCGCGTTGAACTCTTTTTTCCTTACAAGGTTTTGTCCCATTGGTTTTTCCTTACAAGGTTTTTAACGAGGCAACCAAAAGGCGTATTTCTAAACATGTGTACTCTTTTTCCTTTTCTAGAATTTTTTTCCCATTGGGTTTTATTTTAGTTAAGGTTTTAACGAGACACATTATCTGTTGAATAGACATTCAAGGGGGAGTGTTATAAATAGAATTATATTTATGGTGAATGTCTATATTTATAGAGATTCTAGGGTTCATTACTTGGTGGCTAAGTCACCCTCTCCCTATAAATAAAGGGTTTTATTCCATTGTAATTCATCCCAAAATCTCTACTTTTCTCTCCTCTACTTTTCTCTCCAATACTCCTCTTCTTCTTTTATTGTTTCATAACAAGATTTAATTAGTCATTAGTTTTTTGACCCTTTTTGACCTTTATAATAAATCGCAAGAACATAAATCGCCCTTCTCTAATTTGATTTGTTATGTTTAATTGTCATTCTTATTCTTTAGATTTATATTATGTAGCATGCTTTAGATTCTAGGTCATTTTCATGCATAAATAAATAAAGGTTGGGCCTAGATTCTTTGTCTTTATTAATGTGTTCCTAACTCGAATTTTGGAATAGATTTGCATGATTTTTATAGTGCTCTGTGTCTTTGATTAGACAAAGTGGTGTGGTATTACATCTAACATACTTTAATTATCATTGATTTAACATAGAAGCCTCATTTATCATTATATATAGTGCTGTAAAGATATGCTTTTGTCCGTACACACACCCATCTTTTTAATTGAATCTAAGATATTGTGGAGCAAGTAAAGTTGTTGTCACGTGACCAGGAGGCCACGAAGTTTGAGTCGTGGAAATAACTCTTTTAAAAATGCAGGGTAGGGTTGCATACATTAGACCCTTGTAGTCCGTCTCTTCTTTGGATCCTGCACATAGAGGGAGCTTAGTGCACCAAACTTTTTTTTTACAGGGAACTTTTTACAGAGACACTAGCCCTGTCAAGCCACAGTCCTATCAAGCAAACCCAAAATTACGGTCCTCCTACTAACCCTTCAACGCCCTCCCTAGCTAACACGGGTCATACAAGGACCATCGGTTATGTTACAGGAAACTTTTTACAGAGACACCAGCCCTGTCAAGCCACGGTCCTGTCAAGCAAACCCAAAACGACGGTCCTCCTACTAACCCTTCAACGCTTTCCCTGGCTTACACGGGTCTTAGAAGAAAACTTCCCAGACTTTTTTTTTTTACAGTAATATTAGTTTATACTTTTTTTGCGCCATCAGAATAATATGATAAATTGAAATTCGAGTAATAATAAATTAACTTGCTATAACTGATCACATTAATATTGTGGAAATTATAAATTCAAAACCGTTTTAATTTATCTCGGCCACCTCCCAATTTTGTCTACCTAGATTGTATCCTTTCGACAGAAGAAATGAACTTAATCAAGAATGAGAAACTAAATATTGCATGCAAAATATGATCAAATGCTAAATCTACTGTACTAATCCCAATAAGAGAAAATTATTGCCAGTTAATTAAGCTCGTCTGATTTATACTTAAGGATTTAAATTATATGTATAAATTTTTATATGATCTATGTAGGTTAACTCAATTACAAATATGGTATATGGTTATTGTTTTTAATGTTACTAACTAATATTATCATAGATATTTACCTTAAATATCTTATAAGTGATTTCATCCTATATTTATCATCTAATACACAACAACGGCGATGGTTGGTAACTTAATTATTATAGTAAACCGCGGATGATATCAGCGGCGCACATTGAAGGGTAATCAATCGAACAATCTTCATGGAACTATTATACGGTATATATAAGAACTTATATTATGTATGTAAGTTAAAAATTATATTTTTTATATGTATATATTAAATTTTGAACACCCTTCACGAAATTTCTGACTTCGAATAAGAAGTTACATCTGGTAATGCTTATCACTAAAGTCAAAGATAATATGATATATATTCCATAATGTTATTATGACTATGGTTGGATTTTCCATCATGAGATTGAAACATCCCTAATATATATTCAATAATCATGCATAATGATATCAAAGCTGTTATAGTGGTGGACATATGATGTGCTTACACTCCAGAGTCCATTCCCATATCATATCATAGCTATAAAAGTAAATCACTAAAAGTCAAGGCAAACAAGACATTCCATACTGTACATACAGTAAAAAGCTTTGCAAAAACTTCTAAAGGAGCACAAAAAAGAAATAAAGGCAGATCTATGCCCATATCCTGACAAAGAAAATCAAGACTTCCTTTTTCATCAACCACCAAAAAAAAAAAAAAACTCAATATGAATATTTTGTGAAGGAAATGGAAACGAATAGAAGGCAAAAAAAAAATAAAAAATGCTAAGGTTTTGTTATGCGCAAAGTTCGGGAATAAGACGTCGGACCATGTTCAATCTATTGTACGCAGTCTGATTTTATACTTCCGCAAGAGATTTGTTTCACAGCTTAAACCTGTGACCGACAACTTGATGCACGTACAACCTTTACCGTAGTGGCAAGTCTTCCCTTCAAATTGCGCCACTAGAAATTGGTGCACCCCTCTTGATGTTATCCATATGTGTAGTCTCATAAACTGGCAAACCACTTGATGAATAGAAATCCAAGTCAATATTTGGTAAATCAAACAAATCAGAACTTGAATCACTATCTGCACCATCATCATTATCATCAACATCAACTACCTTGTTATACGTCTTGCTTTTCTCATATGATAATCCACTATTTGTGCTCTTAATATACTTTTCACCATTATTTTTGCTCAACTTTAACTTCTCATCCCAAGAATAATCCATGCTTTTCTTGTCACCACATACTTCATGTTGTAAAACTGCAGTTTGCTTATACTTTACTACTTGTTGTTGATCTGAAAAGGTTCTGAAATCTTTATATGATTTTGTTGGAGTTGGAGTATAAGGTGGTGGAGTTCTAAAACCAGAATTTAATGAAGAGTAAATGGACTTTGAATCACTACTATTAGTAGTAGTATTTGTATTAGTACTAATAGTAGTAGTAATACTTGAGCTTCTAAAGCTAAAATGGCTTATACTACTTCTTCTTTTCCTTCTTCCACTTGGGCTTTCATCTTCATCTTTCAAAGATTGAGCTGAAGATTTTGATGATTTCTTTTTCTTGGATGATGTTTGGTTGAAGAGAGAATTCAAGAAACTAGCAAGTCTACCACCTGGAGAACTTGGTTGCTTGTATTTCTTTTGATCTTTATTTTTGATCATTGGTTTTTCCATAATATAAGTAGTAGTTGTAGTATTTGTTTGTGTAGGAAGAAGTGATGAATTTCTCATCATTGGCATGTCAAAACTCATTCTTCCACCTCTCAAATTTTGCTTGTTGTTGTTGTTGTGAAAACTTTGGCCATTGTTGCAATTATAACCAGAATAATATTCTTCATTTGCACCTGAGAAATATTTTGCTGCCTCAAACACATCAATTTCTCCTGAATCATTATTTCTCCATTGGATAATTTTCTTGGACATTTTTTCAGTAGTTTCAGGATGTATTCCAGTGATGGACATGACTTGAAAAGGTATATATATCAAAGGAAACTAAGAAGTTGAAGATAGAAAAGATTGGAGCGTAATGTGTTTAAGGCAGAAAGAAGTAAGTATATATGTAGGATGTTGAAATGAGAGATCAATTTGTGTGGTTGTGAAGAGAAAGCAGGAGGGGTTTTAGGGTTGTTGTAGAAGGGACATGAGGGAGGGGTTTGCTTTCAAAATTATTGAGAGTAATGGCTTGATAGGGTGACTTTTTATATAGTAATGCATTGAGCTATGAAGGTAGAATAGAATCAGTCATTATATACACTGACGATATAAAATTATCAGTA
Source organism: Nicotiana sylvestris (assembly GCF_000393655.2). NCBI lineage: Eukaryota > Viridiplantae > Streptophyta > Magnoliopsida > Solanales > Solanaceae > Nicotiana > Nicotiana sylvestris. Next base: position 154,875,797 of record NC_091066.1, read on the forward strand.
CGATTTATGATAACATGTTAGTTATTAATTTTATATGTTAAAACTAATAAATAATTATAGAAATTTACCTGTAATTAGCTTATAAAGATGTAATTAATAATAAAATATTAATTAGTAGTAGCAATTTTCTAACAAGTCTAAAACATATTCATAGAATTTAGACTATGTGAAAGTACATTATAAATATTCTTTTCCTCCTTTTGTTTATTTTATGCTTATTTTGCCATTTTCCAATTTTTTTTAAAGGGCAACCACTTGATGATGCCTATTTGTGCTTTAATAAATAGAGGAGGGATTGAAAGAGTGGGGTAGAATGAAATAAGCTTTTTATCCTTCTTTCATGCTTTGAAATCCAGAAGTTGGTGTAAACATTATGGGGGGCATAGACCTGTTTATCTTTGGATTCTCATAAGCCTTTTCTTTAGTGGGATATTAGCTTTTAACTTTCAAGTATAGTTTTAGCAAGGGTGTGTACCATGATCTTTTTCTTCACTAGACCCCCACCAAAACAAAATAAAAAATAAAAAAGAAGAAGAAGAAAAATAAATGTTTATAATTCATGTTTAATTTCAACTTTTCATTGTTACAAGAATGGGAGAAGAATTTGAGTATACTCTAGATCTCTTTTCCAACAAAAACAAAATATTAGGTGATTTCTTTTTTATATATCTACCAAAATTTTGACGGACAAAAGTACTCGCTCCTAAGTCCTATGTCAATTGAAAATAACAAGTAGCTGCTGAAATAGTCAAGTTGGGCTCAAGTTTATTCAAGACTAGAGGTGTATCCTTTGTTTTTTTTTCTACTGTGATGCATAGTTCAGTTTCAGACACTTTGCTAGCGTTTGAACATATATTTGATTGAAACTTTAAAAAAAAGTTTCTGAAACTGTATGTTAAAAAATAATTTTAAAAATTGAAGTTGTATTTCAACATGCATTTTATTTGAAAAAAAAGTTAAAATTTTGTAAGTGGAAGAAAAAAGTTCACCCAAAAACTGCCCTAAATTAATTTTTGGGAAATTGGAAATTACTAAATTGTTTTCCCAAAACATGATCATATTTCATAAAGAAATAATTTTTTTAATTATTTTTTTTGAAAAATTTCACCCAAAAACTGTCCTAAACCAGTTTTTGGGAACTTGGAAAGTTTGAATTTTTTTCCCCAAAATATGATCATATTTAATAAACAAACAATATTTTTAATTTTTTTTTTTGTAAAAAATAAGACAAAATCCATGGCAAAACGGGAGCAATTGTCTGCCACCTTTATTTTGGGTCCTCCAATATTTGAAAGGAGAAAAAAAAAGGAGTTTATGAAAGGCTGGAAAAAACCATGTTACAGTTTTGATTGAATTGATTGTTGCCTGACAAAAGATAACTCAAATCATCGAATTTATGTCTTGTCATTAACGAATTAGTAAAATGGACTGATGATATTGCGAGCCAAGTGGTTTGTTGGAATCACAAAAATATATGTGAATATACAATAAAAATGTAAATAATTATTGTACTAGTATTTATATAGTTTTACTTGTTGTAATGTATGTTATTTATCACGTTTTTTAGGTTACATATCTATGGACTATGGTTATTATAAAAATTTACCTATAAAGGATTTAAAGTGACCTCTCAGTGTAATTATTATTTATATTGCTAAGAGTATATATAGAAGTTAAACTCCAATAAATAACATGTACAATATCAGCATTTTTAAGCAAATGGAAGGAAGCTAAACTAGAAAGGCATTCTTGTTTTAGTGGATTTCACTCGGTGATTAATTTCAATAATTAGATAAAATAAAAGTCTTGTCTTATTGATTGTCATTTGTTTGGAGAAGATAAAGTGCTAAGCATGCATTTTTGGGAGATTAGCTTTCTTAATTATTGTAGGGTTCCTCTAATATGACCCACCCAAAAAGGTAAAAATCATCCAAGATTCACCTCTTTTTAGAATAAGTTTCTTTTTTTCTTGTCCCTTTTGAAACTACATTCTTTTAATTTTTCAAATAATTAATTGAAGAGTGAAAATAGTTTCAAAAATTGCCCATTAATTTATCGTAATTCTTCTCAAAACTTGAAATGTGTGTGAAACTAAAATTCTTCGTTTCCTTAAGTGATGCATAATGATAAGTTTAACCTTATTATGTTCATAAGCTGATTCAAAAGTTGAAGTTTATGATTTCTTATAATAAGCTCTAATTACTATACAATAATAATAATTGAGTTTATAGTCACATATTTACAAATATTTATGCATTTCTTAAAAATAAGTATATAAAATTTTGGACAAAAGTTCACGTGAACCCATAAAATTGCATGATAGCTACAACCTTAATCAAAGTTACTATAGATATTTGAATCAATAACTAGTATATATTGGGCATAATATATACACAAAAATCATTCATTACCACAAAAGAGTGAAGTATGAGACATTTCGCATCTATTAACTTAGAACTCGTTTTTTCAGGGAAAAAAAAAATTCTTCTCGAAATTCATCTTCAAAAAAATTATTGGTTATACGTTTCGTTGACACACCATGTTCAAGGAGAAATGTCATGGTGTATGTTATTCACTGATGACATTGTTCTGATTGACGAAACGCTGAGTGACATTAACAAAAGGCTAGAGGTTTGGAGACAGGTCTTTGAGTCTAAGGGTTTCAAGTTGAGTAGGACGAAGACGTAGTATCTTAAGTGCAAGTTCAGCGCCCAGCCGAGGGAAGCGTGCATGGACGTGAGGCTTGGATTGCAGGTTATTGCCAAGAAAGGCAGTTTCAAGTACCTTGGGTCAATTATCCAGGGGGATGGTAGATCGACGAGGATGTCACACACCATATATGGGTGAGATGGATGAAATGGAGGTTAGCATCTTGAGTCCTGTGTGACAAAAAAGTGCCTCCGATCCGCTACTCAAAGGTAAGTTTTATAGAGCGGTGGTTATGCCGACCATATTGTATGGGACTGAATGTTGGCCAGTTAAGAACTCACATACCTAGAAGATGACAGTAGCAGAAATGAGGATGTTGAGGTGGATGTGCGGGCACAGTAGAATGGATAAGATTAGGAATAAAGATATTCGGGAGAAGGTGGGCGTGACTCATATGGATGACAAGATGCGGGAAGCGAGGTTCAGATGGTTCGGGCACGTACAAAGGAGGAGCTTGGATGCCCCGGTAAGGAGGTGCGAGCAGTTGGCGTTGGCGGGTATGAGGAGAGGTAGTGGGCAGCCTAAGAAGTATTGGGGTGAGGTGATCAGGCGGGATATGGCAAGGCTTCAGATCTCCGAGGACATGGCACTCGATAGGAAGTTGTGGAGGTCGAGCATTAAGGTTGTAGGTTAGGAGGTAGTTGAGTTCATTTAGTTTACCAGTGCGAGGCTAGACTGATAGGATTTTGTCTTAGAATGCTAGTGGTCAGTGTTATATTTACACTACTCTTCCGCTTTCATAGTGTCGGGCTTTATTTAATGGTTATTATTTCTGATTTTCATTTATTTACTAGTTCTTGTGATGTTATTATTTCCATGGTTTTATTGATGGTACTGATATAGTGCCTCTTTTCGTCTTTTCACCTTCTTAAGTCGAGGGTCTATCGGAAACAGGCTCTCTACCCTATCGTGGTAGAGGTAAGGTCTGCGTACACACTATCCTCCCCAGACCCCACTTGTGGGACTATACTGGATCGTTATTGTTGTTGTTGTTTACATTTCATTGAATTTTGAAGATGAGTTTCAAAAAGTTTAAGTTTTAGATTTGAAAAAGCTATTTTTACCTCCTTTTCAACTAATTTATTTTGGGAAATTTCCAAAGAAATCTGTAGCGGCTACCCTCGAGTGCGCACTGGGTAACCTTGTTCACTGTGCAATAGCACACAAAATATTTTGTTCTCATAAAGCTGCAATATTTTTTCAAGTGAAATACATGTTCAAACAAATTTTAATTTTCAAATATCTTTTCAATTTAACTTCAAAAACTATTCCCCCCCCCCAAATCTCATATTTTTTCTATCCAAACACCTACTTAAAATGTTGAATGTGCATCGGATTCAGATCTCACTTTTCCAAACACAAGCAATAGCTTAATTATTGCTCCGATGATAAGCAATTCCCACTTCCAACCAAGAGGTTGTGAGTTCGAGTCACCCCAAGAGTAAGGTGGGGAGTTCTTGGTGGGAAGGATGTCGAGGGTCTATTTGGAAACAACCTCTCTACTCATGGTAGGGGTAAGGTCTGCGTACACACTACCCTCCCCAGACTCCATTAATAAAATTATACTGAGTTGTTGTTATTGTTGTTGTTGTTGTAAGCAATAGCTTAATTAGGGCCACAAAAGGGAGAGAGGTGAAGGTCCCATACTTTAGTGTTGGGCACATATGTTGAATTAAAGCATCTAATTTCACCACCCAACGCACGTACGTTTAAGGGCCACTAAAGATATGTGAAGGTCCCATATATTAGTAGGGATCATTACACAAATAGTCGATCAGGTTCAATATTTATTTTTTTTAGTCGATATATATAAATTATATATTAATTATATACAATTATATATATATATATATATATATATATATATATATATATATATATATACATGAATTATACATTTGATGATTTTTTATTTTAGTTTAAGAGATTAGCTGAGCTGCTATTTGGATTAATTGTTCATATTAGTATTAGGCAAATACATTAAATTTTATTAGAAGTCCAATGTCAGCATTACCAAATTTGAGATGGAGATGTAAAAGGTAAAAGGAAATTGAAGACACATTTACGTAAACGACAAACTATTTTCTTTTATCTATATTATCTGTCTTATAAAGTTTTTATACTGACCTCGTAAGAAAAATGTTTAATTGCTTTAATCATAAAAATAATTCTCTAAACCGTCATATTATCTCACGCTAAACGTCTCAATTAGGTAATAGAGATCTCTTGGACTTTTAAATCGTCAGATATTTTAAAACAAATTTAATTTGCCAAAATAATTAATATTTGGAAAGGAAAGTAGTTACATTTATGGAAGCTAAGTATTGTAAATGTTGAGAATGGCAGTTTTGAGATATATGATCATGACATTTCTTTTTTGCAGTCATTGAATTGTCAATTTTTAGCATGTAACATGTTGTATAAAAATCTTAAATATATATATATATATATATATATATATATATATATATATATATATTATTTTCATATGAAATATTTTGAAGGTCCCTTTCAAAATTTTCTGGCCTTTCCATCATCTGATCGATTTGCATGGAGCTTTCAGCAAGTGACTTGCAGTGTCACCATCCCATACCCTTACAATTTTGTTATTTTCTTTGATATAGTATTAATTAACACATATATTTGGTGTTTTTTTCTTATAAAAAAAGTTATATTAATCAACACGGTGCGATTTTTGACAACTCCACTTTTCATTTTCAATATTCATTGGTCCAAAATATTGACTTTATTAGGTGATCCTGACTATATCCACTTGATTGGTTAGTATGGTTTTGTTATTATCCTCCTATTTATCAATCTTTTGTTTTCACTATAGACATGTAATTATATGGATCTAAATCTATTAGGTTGAGCCTTTACAAGACAAGTCTAATCCATTGTCTTCAAACCCAAAAGTTTATTAAAAGTTTGTTGCAGATTACTTTACCCTAAATCCTAGTTCATCCATATATAAAGTGATACATAGTCCCGTTAAAGAAGCATCTCAAAAATCCCATAAAATTTTAGGATATTCACAAAGAGATCATGACATAAAATAAAGCCTTTCTCAAAACCGAATTGATATTTTGTGATTACAGTTAATCTTTTATATCTCGAAAATTTATTGCTAACATTGTGTTCTTAATTAACTTAGTGAAAGATTTTTTTATGAGGAGAACGAAGGGACCCTGAGATTGCTATAACATAATAAGAATTTTAGTCCATTTAAAACCCCTGTGAGGAAAGAAATCTAGTAAATGTTTTTCTTTGTATGTGGTCTTATATACTGAGATTGTGAGATTAGTATAACTATGAATAAAACATGACGTTTTTTATCATAAAAATATAATGGATTATTCCTTTAGTTCCAAGTGTAATGACATGTTTGAAACTCAATTGGGATTGGCATTCTATAAATAGGCCCATCGGACCATAATTTGTGTTTACTCTAATGATCCTTTAAACTACTTAACAGGCTAGCTCCGCCTCTGATCTAACCTCAGTTAAATTTGAAATGCGTCCGCAATGATAAACAAGATGTGGATTACAAAGTACGTATTTTATCTCGCTTTCAAGTATTCTTGATCTATGCAATGATCTTTGATTATTATAAGGATGATAAAAAATATTTATAGTTAGGGTTCCTCACGTTTGGGAGACTAGAAATTTTTACAAAAGTGATCATATTCAAAGACACTACAACATTATGTATATATAGCTTTCGTAGCTAAATACTTTAGCTATAATATTTTTTTCCGTAGCATGCGTCGCAAAATGTAGCGTAACTAAAAGTTAGCTACAAACTTTAACATTTCATAACTAAGGATTACTACATATTGTTACAAGAATATTTATGATGTGGCTATATTGATAAAACTTTTGCCACGAAAAATTTATATTTGTAGCTAATGAGTTTATTCTTTTGCTAAAAAAATAACTTTGTCGCTATCTTTTATACTAGCCACAAAAGGATATATTGAGGCAAAAGATGTAACGTGTTTTCCCACAAAAAGTTTAATATATAGTTGTGCTCACATATTAGCCACGGAGTGCAGTATATATGTTTAGCTACGCATTCAAAATTTTGTAGCTATAAATCATCACCAATATCCATGATTAATTTTTTATATATATGTTATTTTCTGACTAGATTTTCTATTATATTTTAATTAGTGATGAAAAATTAATTTATTAGTGACAATAAATGTTTCCATCGCAAGCAAATGCGTCACTATTGGGGGTTCCTCACGTTTGGAAGACTAGGAATTCTTCCAAAATTGATCATATTCAAGAATTAATGAATAATATGAATATGTGCCGGATCAGACAATTTATCCATTTTGGCATTACCCATCTTTGACCCGCTCATATCCAATCCGTCCCGCCACCCCTATCCATAGCTAAGTAGAAGAATCAATGGAGAGGTGATAGAGTTGTTCCATATCTAAGTGCCATGAAAACCCACAATGAGGAAAGTCCCATAGATTATGATTCAATTTTGTGGGGTACCAACTCTTTGAACCAATTGGTCCTAACCAAGGTTTTTTTCAACCAATCACAATTTGACAGTTGTAGATGGAACCCCACTTTTCCTCCTCCCCTTGTATGTTACTCAGATTTTAATGAATCAGAATACAAAAAAGTAGACATGTTTTGTTGCTTTCTTTTAGTTTGCACCACTTATATATAAAGTCAAATTCCATGGCCATTGTTCTCCTACGAGTCCTATCTATTCCCCTAAGTTTTTAGGTCATACTGCCTTTTCACTAACAAGTTCCACAACAAGGGAGGAACCAAGATTGGTCCATGATTTTTGGTTTTGTGGGACTGCTTATCTATTGTGTTCATGTTAAAGATCAGGTTTTATGGACAAACAGCAAACAAAGATGAATCGCATATCATATGAGAAATATACGAGATAACAAACATAGATTGTTCGCGGCTAAATATGAATTAAGAAACAACAATAACAATTAAGAAGACAACAACAACAACAACTCAGTATAATCTCACAAGTGGGGTCTGGGGAGGGTAATATGTACGCAGACCTTTGCCCTACCCCGAGGGGCAGAGAGGCTGTTTCCAGGAGACCCTCAGCTCAAGAAAGCGACAAGAGACTATATATTAGTACTATCAATAGACTCATAATAAAATAACATAACATAAAATAAAATAACAACAATATAAGAAATATAGGAAGTACGAAAAAGATGGAAGATATAATAATATCCAGCAGATAAAGCCCTGCATCAGTAGCTGACCAGTAGCATCCTAAGACTAACTCCTAACTGGCTATTCTCACTCTAGTGCGCCGTAGAAATACTCACAACTTCCCCCTAGCCTACAACCTTAATGCTCGACCTCCACACTTCCCTGTCAAGGGCCATATCTTCAGTAATCTTAAGTCGCATCATGTCCTGCCTGATCACCTCTCCCCAATACTTTTTAGGTCTCCCTCTACCTCTCCTCGTGCCCACCACAACCAGTCGTTCACACCTCCTCACCGGTGCCTCAGTGCTCCTCCTCTGGATGTGCCCGAACCATCTGAGTCTTGCTTCCCGCATCTTGTCCTCCATGGGGGCCACACCCACCTTCTCTCAAATATCTTCATTCCTAATCTTATCCATCCTTGTATGCCCGCACATCCACCTCAACATCCTCATCTCTGCTACTTTCATCTTCTGGATGTGTGAGTTCTTAACCGGCCAACACTCGGTCCCATACAACATGGCAGGCCTAACCACTGCTCTATAAAACTTACCTTTTAGTACCGTTGGCACTTTCTTGTCACACAGGACTCCCGACACTAACCTCCACTTCATCCACCCCACCCTATACGGTGTGTGACATCCTCGTCGATCTCCCCGATCCCCTGAATAACTGACCCAAGGTACTTGAAACTGCTCCTCTTAGGAATGACTTGAGAGTCAAGCCTCACTTCCACTCCCGCTTCCGTCGGCTCGACCCCAAATTTGCACTCGAGGTATTCCGTCTTCATCCTGCTCAACCTGAAGCCTTTAGACTTAAGGGCCTGTCTCCAAACCTCTAGCCTCTCGTTGACGCCGCCTCGTGTCTCATCAATTAGAACTATGTCATCAGCAAATAGCATGCACCATGGCACATCTCCTTGAATATGATGAGTTAGTGCATCCATCACCAGGGCAAATAGGCAAGGGCTGAACGCAGACCCTTGGTGTAACCCCGTAACAATCGAAAAATGTTCGGAGTCGCCTCCTACTGTCCTAACCCGAGTCTTAGCTCCATCATACATGTCTTTAATCACCCTAATGTAGGCCGCCGAGACCCCTTTAACCTCTAAGCAGCTCCATAAGACCTCCCTAGGAACCCTGTTGTACGCTTTCTCTAAATCAATAAACACCATGTGGAGATCCTTCTTCTTATCCCTGTATTGTTCCACCATCCTCCTAATAAGGTGGATAGCTTCTGTGGTAGATCGCCCCGGCATGAACCCGAACTAGTTGTCTGAAATAGACACCGTCTTTCGCACTCTCATTTCTACCACTCTCTCCCAGACTTTCATGGTATGACTCAGTAATTGGATACCCCTATAGTTGTTACAGCTATGGATATCGCCTTTATTTTTATACAACGGAACCATTGTACTCCACCTCCACTCTTCAAGCATCCTATTAGTCTTGAATATAACATTAAACAACCCAGTAAACCATTCCAAGCCTGCTCTACCCACACACCTCCAAAGTTTAACCGGAATTTCGTCTAGCCCGGTAGCTCTGCCCCTTCTCATCTTACACATTGCCTCCATGACCTCATCGACCTCAGTATCCCTACAATAACTTAATTCATGGGGACTGTCGGCATTCCTCAATTCACCTAGTACAATATCTTGATCCCTTTCTTCATTTAGAAGTTTATGAAAGTAGGTCTGCCATCTCCTCTTAATCTGGTCATCCCCCATCAAAACTTTGCCATCATCATCTTTTATGCACCTCACTTGGTCCAGATCCCGACCCGTCCTCTCTCTCACCTTAGCGATTCGGAATAACTTCTTCTCCCCGCCTTTATTGCCTAGTTCCTCATACAGACGAGCAAAAGCTGTCGTCTTAGCCTCTGTTACTGCCATCTTCGCCTCCTTCCTAGCTACCTTATACCTCTCATTGTTCACTCTCTTCTCCTCCTCCCCAATGCTCCCTATTAACCGTAGGTAAGCCGCCTTCTTTGCTTCCACTTTACCTTGGACAACTGCATTCCACCACCAGTCTTCTTTGTGGCCACCGGTGCGGCCCGAAGATATCCCTAACACCTCTCTCGCCGTCTTCCTTATACAGTTCGCCGTCGTCGACCACATAGTGTTTGCGTCCCCAATAACAATTAAGAAGAAAGCTTATAAAACCCTATAGAAAGATCCCGATCTTCCTAGTTAGGGGCAGAGCTAGTAGCTCGATTACGAGTTCAAGCTAATCACCAAATTTTATTCTTACCTGAAGTCGTCGTTCTAAAATCTAGAACTCATACGGTAGAAATTTTGGTTCCGCCTTTGTTCCTAGACAAACGTCATTCGATCACACCTGCTGTCCAAGTATTAATCCTCTACTTGATTGAACCTATTTATTATATGAATGGGTGTAGTTGGTTAATTCGAAGCTACCAAGGGCCCAATGATAAGATAAAACTGGACATGAATATCTTATTGTCTCCAAATTACACCCTTACATTCCATTAACTTTAAATAATTCAAGGTCTTTGCCCATTTCATAGGATCCAATTCTTTTCTGACTTAGCCATTAATTAAGCCCAAAACAATAAGGGGAAGACGAGGAAAAAAGCCTATTTTTTGTTTGTCCTAAAATCTTGAAGTATCACGGAATAATACACTTAGGGGTCGTTTGGCATATGGTATAAGGGAGCATATGTCACGACCCGGAATCCCAACCTCGGAGTCGTGATGACGTCTAACATCCATCTGCTAGGCAAGCCGACGTGAGATAATAAAATAGCTAATTTTTAACAGTTTAAACACAATGATGAAATACAACAAGAAATAGAAACCCAATCTGATACAGTACCAACGTAAGTCATGTGATAATATCTACTCCCAAAGATCCAAAGTCACGAGCAACTCGAAGTTCTACAAACAAGAGTCTGAAATAAATACAACTGTTTTGAAGGAAATAAACAGTAAAAGAGGGAAGAGTAAGGGGACTTCAAGGTCTACGAACGCCAACAGATCTACCTCAAGTCTTCGTATGCAATGATCCGATTTGGCGCACCTCTGGGACCAATACCAGGATCTGCACAAGAAGTGCAGAAGTGTAGTATGAGTACAACCGACCCAATGTACCCCGTAAGTATTGAGCCTAACATCGACGAGATAGTGACGAGGTTATGACATGACACCTACGTAAATAAACATGTACAAGTATATGCGAAGCAGTAACAATAACAGAGAATAACAACGTACAAACTGGGAGGGGACATGCAAAAAAAGGAGAAAAATATGATAGCTACAACAGGTTCTTTGCGAAAGCGGAAGGACCATCGCGTTCGCGAAGCACAACTTCGCTTGGCCTAGAATTCCTTCATCGCGAATGCGATGACCCTGTCACGAACGTGATAGCAACCTTCTCCCTCCTATGCGAACGCGGGACCCTCTTTGCGAATGCGTAGGCATACGATCTTACAGCTTTGCGAACGCGGGACTATTATCACGAACGTAAAGTGTTAAGCTTCCACCAGCCCCAACTCCTATTCGCGAACGCGAGACCCCAATCACGAATGCGAAGAAGGAAACCAGAACTGGAGACCTGCTGCATTTTCTGCAATTCTCTAAGTCCAAAAATAACCCGTTGAGCATCTGAAACACACCCGAGGCCCCCAGGACCTCAACCAAACATGCCAACCAATCCTAAAACATCATTCAAACTTATTCCAACCTTCGGAACGCTCAAAACAACATCAAAACACCAAATTAACATCCTTTTCAAGCTTAAGAACTCCAAAAACTCTCATATTCTGCTTTCGATCAAAAAGTCTATCAAACCTCGTCCGAATGACCTGAAATTTTGCAAGAATGTCACATTAAACACTCCAGAGCTACTCCAACTTCAAGAATTCCATTCCGACCCCGATATCAAAATCTCACTATCGAACCGGAAACTTTAAAAATTCAACTTTCGGCATTTCAAGCCTAAATAAGCTACGGACCTCCAAAACACAATATGAACACGCCCCTAAGCCCGAAATCACCCAACGGAGCTAACAAAATCGACAGAATTTCATTCCGAGGCCGTCTTCACACTACTCCGACTACGATCCAAATTCTAATGCTTAAGCTCTCTTTTAGGGACTAAGTGTCCTAAAATACTCCTAAACTCAAAACAAATCATCCCGGCAAATCAAAATAGCAGAAACAAATACAGGGAAAGCAGTTAATAGAAGATCGGGGCGTTAATTCTTAAAACGATCGGCCGTGTCGTTACATCGCCCTACTTTTAAAGATAGATAGAAAAGGTTGGAGAGAATGACTTTCTGAAATTCTCTCCTTTCTAAGGCTGCACAAGGCGGCCCCCGGAACAAAGCCCACTCTGGTTATGAAAAAAGGAAGCGAGAAGAAGGTATCAACAACAACTGGTTTAATTACGAGGTAGGTCATGATGTTCATATCATATCTATAGTGCGTCTCTGTATCTTAGGGCTATGCATTATTTGGTAAATACCGAATTACCGTACCGAAATCGAATATTTTGGTATTTGGTATTTGATATTTTATTATTCGGTATGGTATTTGGTTTATGTTTTAAAAAATATTGGTATTAGGTATGGTATTTGATATTTTAAAATGAAATACAGAAATACCGACCCCATACTGAAATATATATTATATTACACAATACACATATTATTAATTGTAATATAAGTATAAAAATCTAAAAGTTTATTTTTCTTTATTCGCTAAGTTCATCAATTAACTCTAAGCAAGTAACAAGACATTTCTAATGATCAAATTTATTCTTTTATGTACAATTTTCTCTCTCTGGGTTGATATTTGCTAGTTTTGAAAAGAACTTTTATCAACAAATATTTTTAGTTTTTTACTTTTGAGTACTATAATTTAGAATATTACAGTCGATGACTCTATGCACTAGTTAATATTCAAACCGAATAAACTGAAGTTACCAAATCGAATAAACCGAAATCGAAAAGAGAAAACCGAACCATATCGAATTTAGTTAGGTATGGTATTGGTGTAGCATTTTAAGAAACCACATACCGAAAATACCGAACCGAAATATCTAAATACCGTACCGTACCGACCGACGAATACCCCTGCTGGATCTAGCATTGGGTAGACTTTATATAATAAATGTCCTAGCTCTACAAGTTGCAAATGTGACATTTGGTTCGCAATTGCGAACTCCCATTCTTCACAATTGCGCACCGTTTCTTCGCAAATATGAAGACTGCTCGAGGATTGTTGAGTCACAAATGCGACTCTGAGATTGCAATTGTGATCACTGCCTAGTAGGCAAATGCGAACATAGAACTCGCAAATGCGAAACCACCCAAACCAGCCCATGCTCGCAAATGCAAACATTCGTTCGCAAAAGCTAAGCTCACAATTGTGAGCCAGACTTCGCAAATGCAATGTTTGCAGACCACACCAGCAACAAAGAAGGCATAAGCTATCTCCAAAGTCCAAAGTCAATCCGTAGCCTATTCGAAACTCACCCGAGCCCCTCGACCTCCAAATAAAACATGCACACAAATGTAATAATATCATACGAACTTGCTCGCGCAATCAAAATAACACCTAGAACTTCGAATTGGACATCAAAATGAATGAACTTTTTCAAAGAAACTTACGAACTTTCAAATTTTACAACCGGACATCCGAATCACGTCTAATCAATTCCATTTTGCACCAAATTTTACAAGCAAGTTATAAATAGTGAATAAACCTATATCAAGATCCAGAATCGAAATTTGAACCAGATAGTAACAAAGTCAACCTACAGACAAACTTAGGAATTTTTTAAACCTTCAAATTACTAGTTTTTAACAAATCTCGTTAAATCAAGTTAGGGACTTTCGAATTTGATTCCAGGAATACACTCAAGTCCCAACTCACGATACAGACCCATCGGGACCGTTAAAATACTATCCGGGTTAGTTTATATAAAATAATGACCGTAGTAAACTTCAATCATTTTTAAGGCTAATTTTTTATTTTCTTAAAATTAACTGCGCACGCAAATCGAGGAACACTAAACGACACAGACTACGCATGCAAATTGAGAAACACTAAACAGAGCTATTTGAGGTCTCAGAATACAAAAATGAAGGCTAAAATTAAAAATGACCTATCGGGTCATCACATCATAATTCCGAAATTAGATATAAGATTATTTTGTCCCGCGTTTCGTTGAATTTTTCAATTCGGGATTACCATTTCCGGAATTAATTAATCTCACAGCTAAGTATTATTTTATCCAACATTGACAGTAGGATATAATCCGAGGATTAACAATTCCGGTAATCCTGAGAAACACTAAAATGACAAAGATATCTTAGGCTCTTCCCCAATCTTTTAAGCAATCCAAGCTTAAAATTGACAATAAAAGTTTATCCTTACTTATCTAGTATACACCAAATACATATTTATATTATACCCTGTATATCTCATTTTTAATCCAATAAACCAAATATCATGCTATAAAAATATATTTACTAAATATTCCCGTTATTATTTCCTGTAGTATAATCTCAGGATAACTTGTTTCCCACCAAACAAACCTTTAAGCCCTATCTAAGAGTACATTCTTCTAACAAACACTAATTTCATCATATTTGAAAGCCTATCTAAAAAAGTATGAGCATCATCATATAACTTGATGGTGCCAATTCAAGTAGAGACGGAGCCATAATTTCAAGCTTATGGTTCAGGATTTTAAAGTACTAGGTTCTAAATTAATAATTTATATATATTTAATAATTTTTTTAATATAAATATAAGGTTTGAACCAAAATTAATGGGTTCGGCAAACCCGCTCGTGATACTCTAGATCCGCCCTTGAATTCAAGATCAGTGTAGCTTTGTGATGGGGCAAGAGCAAGGGATACACAACCACAAGCCAATGGCATACAAACAGAAATATGCACTACAAGATTGGAGGATGAAACAAGTGGGGGATACGCACGAGCGCAACTATAAAGTTAGAAAGTACTAATGAAAACTGATAGGAAAAAAAAGTATATGATTTTTACATTAGATGTGATAAGCTCTTGTTCCATGCATTGTACCCCATTTGAAAAGACAGTTCTATCAACTTGCTGTCCAAACGTGGCATTACAAGATCCACTTAGAGTGCTTTCTTATAAACATTTAGGAGTTTCTTTGTTGGTAATAGCTGTTTCTTTATAATTTAGTTTGATACTTCGTCAGCTTGAAAAATTATGTTTGCAGACTCCAAATACCTTCTTTTGTGGTTGAAATAGGAAATATTATTACTAGATACTTATTGGTCGTTGCAAAATGAGGTATATTTAGGAGTTGTGGCAGAGCCACATGCATTCAAAAGGTGTTAATCAATACCCTTTTGTGGTTTAATTAGGTAAAAGTTTTCTAAAATTGTATATACATTATATATTAATGTCGTTTGACTTTCTCGTGGATTTACTTTTTTATATTTTGACTTCCCTCCATGAATATTCTAGCTCCCCACTGGTTAGGAGTACCATTAGAAGTACTAGTTTGATCCAAGAGGTATATATAAGGATCTGCAATCATCGAGAATATATAACTAAGTTCGTGATAGAATATATGAGTCCACCAAACTATAATGAGACCAGGTCCTATATAAGATTTCACAAATAACACTAATGTAACAGTAAATAAGTGGAACAAGAAACTTTTACGTGGAAAAATCCGTGCTCAAGGGGATAAAAAACCACGACCTACACTAGTAGGATTTCAACTTCACTATGAGCAAACTTTAGATTACAACCTATGCAATCTAGGAATTAAACTCTTAATCCCTCACTAACTTATAATACACCTATTACAAGCCACTTTGCAATACACCTATTACAAAGACTTCAACTCATGACTAACTCTAGTCACGACACAAACACTGAAGGTTTATGGTTTTCAAGGGTTTCCTAATTAGAGCTTCTAGATAAGCAAAGTAGGAATTACAATGAAGAACAATTATAAAGTTACAACTCAACTAAGGACATACAAGAGACTTGCTATAGGAACTGGTCCATAGTAGTGTTGTACTTTGTTCTTGATGCACTTGAGAATTGAATACTTGATAGATGAACGGTTGGAATGCTTGAATGAATTCTCAAGTGTTCAAGTGATGTTTTGTTGTAATGCTCTTTGTTGATACAACTTAGATGACATCACTTGAATGATATAATCACTTGGTTGGTCAAAGATGAGTGACTGATGTACTGTGTTGCACTGTTTCTGTGTACAGTGCAGGTAGTCACTTTCCAGCTGTAGATAGTTGACTTCGTAATGCTGTCAGGAAAACACAAGTCTCTGTGTTTATTCTTTATCTTCTGAAGTCATAGAAACTCACATTAGATCGAGTATGTTGATTGAGTTGTCTACCAGGTGTGTCAGGTCCCTTATCTGGTTCTTTGATAATAAATTTATTAGATCATCAAAACATAAAGCTAAGGTGTTGTAAACCCATCAATTTTCCCTTTTTTGATGATGACAAACTTAGAATTTGATAACCATATGCATAGCAAAATAAACCAGATAAAGTAACAGGAACTTCACAAGTTCCTCCTGACTTTATGCTTCCCCCTTAATCAGATCCCCTGCTTCAAGCTTCAATTATATTTCCCCCTTTTGGCATCATTAAAAATACACAACAAGCAATCAACATAAAGAAGTCTAGCCTAGCTAACTCATGCTACATATGTGTACACCACATGATAGAAAAAAGGAGTAGAGGAACATAAGCATTTATAGCAAAAGAGGAGAGTCTTCATTAATTTTATAAAACATAAGCCTTTACCATTACAACAAAGGCAGATTTGGGTTGTTAACAGCGGGAGCAGTACAAGTGAATTCCATCCATACCACAAAAAAAACTACCACAAAGTCATCACAACAAAAGAGATAAACTGGAAACTGGTCACTGGTGGATTAGCCTAGGGGACACTAGAGGGAGAGGGCTTAGAAGCTGCAGCAAGAGTATTGAGAACGAGATCAATTCGAGCATTTGCCGACATTTGCTCTGCGAGCAGTTTCTCCTTCAAGTTCTCAACCTGTTGTCTGAGATCGGCATTTTCTTTGATCAGACAAGCAACCTCTGCACTTGATGAACTGGAGGACCCTGGTGCCTCTTGAGCCTGACTTAGCTGAGTCTCTAGAATGGCATTCCTTGCCTTCAACTTTCTAATCTCCTCAGTAGCACTGTTCTGGGCATTGATAAGTTGTGAGATCATCGAAGTACTTCCTACCCCTCCACCTTTTTCAACACATTCACATTCCTCTAGAGTAGTTTGCAAGAAGGTCTGCTTCTTGGTTCCCATCTTGGGTTGTCCCAAAGGCATATTAAAGAGCTTGAAGACATGCGTGAGAAGAAATCCATAGGGAAGACCATGATTTCCATCTTTGAAAGCTACTACCTTTTGCATGTACTTAATCATTATGGCTGGCAGATTAACAGATCGAAAACCATCCAGTGCTTCCATTAGATACAGATCATACTTGGATGTGATAGACCTCTTCTCAGCGCGAGGTAACATGACCTTGTTTACCAACTCAAACAGGAGCTGATACACATGAAGCAAAGCTTTCTTATGCACCCGTTCCCCCCGCTGGACTGCTCCCTCCTTTACTATAGCATGCCTAAAGTTTGAGCCACAGACATCCTTAACAGAAGATATGCCGTCAACAGGAACCATAAGTATGTCTCCTAGCAGATCAGAGTCCATAACAACGTCAACTCCATTTACCAGTACACAGATATGGTCAGTGTAGCAACCCCTTTGGGAGGGTGCTACTTAGGAAACAAATCTAACTCACTGATTATAAAACATTAAAAAGATATTAGTTAGAAATATTCAGAAAAATTTATTAGCGGAAATAGGCCCATGCGAAAAGGTTCAAAGTGCAATATTTGTTTTTGAAAATACACCATAATTTTATTTCAAATGAAATACAATGTCAAAATATTAACATAAGGTGATATAATCCCTTCTTGAATAATCAACAGATTAAAGCAACTTTCTAACAAATTTATACATTTATTCAACATCAATGCAAGTTTGTATTGTACATAAATTTCAAACTATCAGGTATATAAAAAGAAAACTAGTTTTCTCCTTTATACATATTTACAAGACAAAGTGTAAATTCAACATATTACAAGATTTGAGAACCCACACTAAAACAACAAAACAAATTACCAAATTTAAGTTACAAGATTTTGGTCTTAAATCCAACAAGCCTCCAAATAACATATCTAAATATGACACACATATATATATATATATATACATCCCAAAACTATGCAAAATCAAGGTGCATATGCAAATGTGATCTCCGTAACTTCTCCCAAATAGACTACTTCATCATGGCCATCTTCAGCTTTCATCCCGAACATTACCTACGATAGGAAACAACTATCGCTAAGCATAAAGCTTAGTTGTGTATAAACTTTAGGCTTGGAGTCATTAAATTCTCCAATTCCCTTTTTCAGTCATAGTTAGCTCAATTTAACATAATTTAAAACAAATGAACAAATATATCAAACATATCAATATCAAACTTTGAAGTGTTTCCAAATATCAATAACAATGTTCAAGAGTCGAGAAAGTGTATACTAGCAATCTAAGAGAGTATACCAAATATTTATTTTTCGCCCAATATGTACGCCATGCCATCACACTAAGCATAATCAGATATCAAGATGGACCGAAGCCCCAAATCAAGTAGGTCAAAACCCAATAGACAAGAGAATTAAGAACCATATTAAAAATGGCTTCCTAGTTCGTACTTAAAAAGGACAAGTTCCATAATTCAAGACGAACTACAAATCCAAAGTCAAGATGGCAAAAGATCCGAATCAAGAGGCATGCCAAGATGAGTGACAAAGTCACTGCCACTGTGAGCACATGATTTTTACCCTATATGAATTACTTCCACAAATTCAAAACAAAATAATTTTCCATTGTTTGCAATGTCGAGGATTTTTGTGGCATTTTCTATTATTGTGTGGATATTGTCTGTGCACGTTTATTGTTTAATTAATGAAAAATACAAAAAATGTGTTGCATGTGCATTTAGAATTTAACTGTGCATTTTTAAGAATTAATCAGTAATTAAGTTATTTTATAAAAAAAGAGAAGAAAATCACAAAAATAGTTATTTTGCACCTTTTAATTTTAATTTTTGATTTTTGAGTAATTTTTGTTTAATTTATTAATTGTGGTAATTATTTAGGATTAGTTAATATTTATGATAAGTTAATTTGGTTTTATAACTTAATTTAGGATTTTAGTTTTAATTTTTGAAAAAAGAAAAGAAAAGAAAAAGAATTAATTTTAAAATAAAAAGAGAAGGAAAAAGAATAAAAGAAATCAGAACTTGGGCCAAATTCAATTTAATTCTCGAAGCCCAATTACATCACCCCCAAAACCCATCCCATACCCTGTCCAAACCATCCGTCTCTAAGACCATTAAAACGACGTAGTATAGGGAGAATACTACGTCGTTTCGAGATCAACAGATCTCAACCGCCCATTCCCTCACATCCAACGGCCAAGACCTCACCCCATCACCCGTTTAACCCGACCCATGAACCGGTCCAGCACCCATGTAACCAAAACGACCCCGTTTTCTATTACTGATTTAATTAGAGCCGTTGGATTCCAATCATCCAACGGTACTAATTAAATCCTCAATTTAATATACTCAAAACATCAAACCCCTTACCCCCTCAGAACCCCCCCCCTCATCGTCTCTGATCTCTCTTCAAAGACCAGCCAAAATTGCCGCCTCAAACCACCGGTGACCACCTGCCAGAAATCGCCTACGGCAGTGGTCAACCACCAATCACCCCCCAAAATACACCGTAGAATTCCCTTCGTCTCCTCTTTCCAAATATCTAACCAGCTACCTTCAAACATCCCTAGAATTCTTCGAATCTTGATTCGAAGAGGCGAACCCTAGCGCCGCCCTGATATTCTCCGGTGGCGTCGCCACCTCCAACCCCTCCCAAACTAACACCCCATGACCCCCTAACTTCCCTCTTTCCAAATCCCCGCTCATTCTTCTCGAACATGGCCAAAACTCTTCGAATAGCAAATCTGAGTTCGAGCCCTAGATCCCTAAATTCTGACCAGTGCACGAAAGGTCATTTTGCTTGATTTCTTGGCTTATTCAATCCTGTTTCAATACAAAATAATGACGACCGTTTGTTCTCCATCAAGAACAAACGTTTGGCATTATTTTGGGTTAACTCAGAGTGTCAATTGCAAGTTCGAGCCTGGCCAGTGAGTTCTTTCCTAGTTTCTTGTTTATTCTCGTTAGTATTATTCTGTTGTTCGTCTTTCCCCATCTCTTTTTCTTTTCTCTAGTCAATTTTAGTTGAAACTCGACCAGTCCTCTGGTATAAACTATCTTCTGATCGTTGTTTTGTTTTTCAGAATGTTTGGTGAATTTGTTCTTGGTTTCATAAGTTTGTGTGGTCAGTTTGTTTAAAATTTTGAAATCATATCTCGTTTAATAATTTAGTCAGTTTAATTAGTTCATTTCGATTTAATAGACTAGTTCATTCCATTTTTGTGTATGTTATTAATCAGTCATATAGATAATTCTAGTTGTCGAACCATTTAAGTGTTTGTTTTCTTCTGCTTTTGGTAAAAACACTGAATTTGGCCTGGATCAGTTTGATTGTTTGGGCCTTCAGGCCATTCTTGATCCCACTTCAAAGGCCTGATAGGTTTTGGGTCAAGATTGACCCATATCCGTCTGGTTTCTTGAAAGTAATTGACAGAAGTTTAAGGGGCAATGTTTGGGAATTGTTCAACAAAGGAAGTGTTTACCTAACTTAGGAAGTTTCTATAGTGGTAGGGTTATGAATTACACTAAAGATAAGATAGAGATAAGGTTTAAGTGGAATCAACTATTAAAAATGGAAAAAAGGGGATTTGTAATGGGGATTGCACTAATTGGTTGCCTATTTAAAGGCTGAAGAAGAACAAAGGTGGGGGAGAGCAAAAAAAAAAAGGCATAGAAAGAACACATTGAAAGTACTGAAAAAAGAGAACATTTTAAAAAAAAACATCAGATCCACTAGAGAGATAGAGTTCTAAGAGATAAAATCCAGAAAATACAAAGGGCTAAAATTTTCTATTGTTTCATTGGATCTCTCCAGTTTTTTTTGAATTCTTTTCAATTTCTGAAATAATCTGGACTCATTTGAGTA
Organism: Nicotiana sylvestris; assembly: GCF_000393655.2. Taxonomy (NCBI): domain Eukaryota; kingdom Viridiplantae; phylum Streptophyta; class Magnoliopsida; order Solanales; family Solanaceae; genus Nicotiana; species Nicotiana sylvestris. The sequence goes on from NC_091066.1 coordinate 154,896,940, forward strand.
CAACAAAGGGTTAAATTTGGTCCTCAAAGTTGGCTTAAAGCCTGCTGGATTACTGTTTGATTGGAACTGTTTTGCTACACAACAATTCTTGGTTTAAAGTTGGGTTTGGGAGATTTATTTCTGTTGCTGCTTACTGCTGTTGTTACTGCTGACCTTACTTCCCCTTTCCTTTCATTTCCAGGTATTTGTCAATTCCATGGACACCAGTTAAATGTAGATTAAAGCTTGAGTAACAAATTGGATGATGGTTGCTATTGAATTCTCACTTCTGTCTCTTTTCATTTCATGCATAACGTGTATTACTTAGTTCAGAAATAGCTTGGTCGAAGTATATTTATGGTTGAATAGAGTATGACTATATTTGTAATCATCTTATTGTTGGGTATAATTGCTAAATTCTTTGTCCTAGAATTAGTTTTAGTTTAAAACATGGAACAAGTTATGGCTTAGTTACTTGGATTTCATGGGTTTGAATTGGAGTATATGTATAAAGGGACTTTCAAGGACATTCATAATAGGTATTTGCATATGTAGTATTCTGTATTGCTTTTTTTGAATTTTAGTTGTTTGTATGAAGTGTCCTTTTAGGAGTCTGGCTTAATAATTTATTTGCTGGTAAAGACTATTGGCGGTATTAGATGCTGAATAACCAAAAATAATTTGATATTGTAACCTCTGTACAAAAAGTAATGTGATTAGCCGTGCTGTTATGATATTGAAACTGTTAAATTCCGCTACCTATTATTAGTTATTAGAATTGGAACTCACAAATTGCTTTCAAGATCAAGTCATTATTGGATGTACTGTAATTGGCTATTGATAAGTTAAAGACGATTCCAAAGTTTGCTTGCATAATTAATCTCGTTGTTGAGCTCCTAAGTTGATGTTGCTTCGCTAAATGTTTGAACTCCTTTCTCACATCCTAGCTGTTGGTTGTTTGTTTGTTTCTTATATTTCCTGCTGGAAGGTAATTCATCTAATTCACCTTTATTTGGTGTTACTTTTTTTTGTTAATTACATTGCATTGTAGTTGTAAATGTGTTGAATGGCTTTGTTGCAAGAAACGTTTCTGTCAATTGTCCTTGGTATAATCTTTAGCTTATAATTTCCATTAAGGAGGAGAGCAATTCTGATCCTTAATTAGAGTAGTTGGATGTCAGTGATTGTATTAGGACAATAGATGGCCGTTTGATTTTGGGTTGTGCTCGAATTGACTGATTAATGCAAATAGCCATTATCATGATTGTATTATCTCCATTAAGTTACTTATTGCAACAATATTAATTTCTATTCTATGTGCATCGTTTAAAGTTGTCATTTTATTTACATTGATTATTTCCAGTGTATTCTCATATTTGGAAATTAGAATGCTTTAGGAAATTTCATTCTTTACTAAGTTTATAATGTTGAAAGTGCCAATCAATCATTATACGGACGTGCAATATTAGTATATGAATAATTATGAACATCGGTAGTTTGCTTTAAGTTGAACACAACTTTTTTTTTTTAAAAATAATTCGAGGCGTGCCGAGCCAAATAAAATCTCAATTGCATGGTCCTAGTTTAATTAATCTTGTTTATCCTTAGAATTCGGGGCGTGCCATTTAGTTGAATTTCCATGGCCCTCGCAAAGTTGCAAACGCGTAGTTGCTTTAGGCGCGTTATTTTACCTTCCTAAACTCCGGTGCGCATTTATATGACCCAAATCCAAATCTCAACAATGTTATATAGAATGTGTTGTGGACCGGGGGTGCATTTATGTGACGCGGTTCAAGACATATTTTAAATGACGTTGCAAATCTTTCTTTAAAAATAATTAAAAGCGGTTAAGGTTAAAATTGCACATAGGTTTAAAACTTGTAATAAAATCAGATAATAGGTCAATAATAATAGTTGAGCGACCGTTCTAGAACTACGGAACTCGAGAATGCCTAACACCTTCTCCCAGGTTAACAGAATTTCTTACCCGAATTTCTGCTTCGCGGACTGCAAAACAGAGTCAATCTTTTCCTCGATTCGGGATTTGAACCGGTGACTTGGGACACCATAAAACTATCCCAAGTGGCAACTCTGAATTGTTTAATAAAATGATCCCTGTTTGATTGTCACTTTAAGTTGGGGATAGGTAAAAAGGAGGTGTGACAGCTCTGGCGACTCTGCTGTGGACAAGAACCCAGAATCTCTGGTTCAGGGTTCAGAATTCGAGCTTAGATGAATTATTATATTTGGCTTTATCTATTATCTGATTTTATTACATGTTTGGGCCTAATGTGCTAAATGTTGCTTTTACCGCTTTGACATTATCTGCACTATATATAAACTGCTACGAAACCCTTCTCTTCTCATCTTGGGGGATGTGCACACTGGCGTGACTCCCTATTCTGTTAGTGTCATACCTTGAAATAAGAAAGAGGCTCGGACAAGTTACTAAGCCGGATGGCCTTTTGGTTCCCGGTACGTAGCCCCCTCCTCGGCTCGAGTTGTCCGCTCGGGTACACAGTCTAGAATAGTATACCTAGGTTTTATACTTAGAATAACTCAGCCTCATGCCGGATCCCTAGTAGGAACGTTTGTTTGCATCATGTGCATTTGACTTTCGAGACTCAACACAGGGGTTGGGTCTGTCTAGGACAGGTAACCCGAAATAAAAAGACCATCCTGATGCATTCTACTCGCTACTTGCGCATTCATTTGCTTCGGATTTGCATGTTGACCGGCTTACAAAATAATAGGAGAAAAGTTGAGAGTCAATGTGAGGGCTGAGAGAGGTAATTGCCTGTTTTTGAGAAAAATCGATGTCCCAAAATATACCGACACTCTGCCGAAATTTTGAAAAAAAAAAGAGAAGAAAAATTTGTTTCAAAAAATAGTTGGTTTTTGTTTTGTCAAAACTGCCCAAACTACACCAGTTTGGTTCTCACCGTATGTGGGATACGTAGGCAACCCCCATCGGTTCCAACTTCCCTTTTGCAAAAATAGCTCCAAAAGAACAAAATTTTATTTTATTTTAAATAAGCAGGATGATGCCATTTTTGTCTAAAATAGCCGAATGTCCCCAAAAGGACGCCGAAAGACTGTTTTAGCAAGAACAGCCACCTTTGGTCTAATTTTTCAAATTTTTGGCCGGTTAGCAAGCACAACCTTAAAATCATCTCCCCGAAAGTGCTGAAAGGCCGTATTTGCAAAGTCGGTTTTATTTTTGAAATGAAAATTTGAAAAAAATGTCAGCTTTGAGTTTGAGTCAAAATGAATCATGATTTTTGCTTAATCACCCTAATAAATGTGCAGAATGAGCACGAGTAAAAATTTGCCAATAACATTCATGAACAAGATCCCTTTGGAGTTGCATATGTGGTGGGATGATCTGGGTAAATCAGGGCAAGACAAGGTCAATCATTATTTGGGAGGTCTCACCGGGTTGTCGAAGATTAGGCCTAGAGGAGATATCATAAAAGCATTGGTTACATTCTGGGACCCGGCCCACAACGTGTTTCATTTCTCAGATTTTGAACTCACCCCAACTCTGGAAGAAATAGCCGGATATATTGGGAGCGCTGAAGTTCCTCTGAGACATAAGTATCTGGTTGCTCCAAGAGTCGTCACTGTGCACAAATTCCTAGATTCCTTAAAGATAAGCAGGGGGTCCATAACCCAGATTTGGCCGCAGGATTTTCCACTCCGCAGATTATATACCAAAGATACGGTCACATAGGGGGGGTTTAACAATCCAGAAAACAAAATTTGTAGCAAAGGGAACCGCCTCAAATGGAAAGAACACAGGTGTTTTGCTTTTATGGTGGTCTTCTTGGGACTTTTGGTGTTTCCTAGGAAAGATGGAAATATCGACATACGAATAGCTGGGGTTGTGAGCACTTTACTTACTCAGGCCAAAAGCACCCTCGCACCCATGATAGTAGCTGAAATCTTCCGCGCTCTCACAGCCTGCAAATCCGGACTGGCCAAAGTCCGGACATAATGGGCAAAGAATGCGGAAGAGCAGGCAAAGTTTGTGCAGCAAATGAAAAGAAAGTATGAAGGGACAATCACCACCCTGAAGAGAAAAATGACTACCCTCGAGAATGAAGCAGCCAAGCAAGCCAAGGACTTCAAAGCTGATAGGAAACACTGTTATGATTTGATGGCTCAGATGAAGGAAGGAATGCAACAATTGCAAAATCAACATCTCTATGACACTCAGGTGTTAGAAGCCCGAAATCAACAGGTCGGGCATCTGCTTCAGGAAAAGGGTAGAATCCGAGAGCGGGTCAAAGTCATCGCCGACTACATTGTTATGAAATGCCAAGCATGTGAGGATATGACTCGCACCACTTTATTCGCGGCAGTGATGACGTTTGTCCAACAAATAATGAGTGACTTAGAGAGGCTTCAAAGGGATCTTGCATATAGGCCCGTGGCGAGACCGAATGATGTCCCGCGGGCCCCAAGAGCATTTGAGGCATTAATGTATTCGTGATTTTTCTTACTTGAGTCTGAATTTTCTTTCTGTTAGAGTCTGTTAGTTTCTTTTGAGTCTGTTAGTTTTTGAGTCGTTATAATCAAAGTATTTGCTTTTTGAAAATCCCAAAAATATTTTATTACTTATTTTTACAGTTATACCCCAGAACTACGCTCGGTCTGATTCATGCAGGGTCATGATACGTAGTCAATATCCATAGGATTCTACCATAACCAAAATAAAAGAGAAAGAAAATAAGAAACCGTGAGAACGAAACAAAATAAGAAAGGGAAATGAGAGAATACAAAAACAAAGAGAAGTCAAACAAAGAAAGGCAAGAATGAAAAAAAAGAGAAAAGGGAAGTTGCACATGGAAATAAGGAAAAACCGGGATGACACAAGCAATCAAGCAAATACATGATGGAAATGATTAATTACTTAGGTGCATTGCATTCCACAAATATGCGGTTACCAATCTGTTAAGCTCTAATCACTAACGAGTTTGTTGTTGATGCTCCAAAACTAAGGCAGGTGGTTAGTTTATTGAGCATTCTGGCAACCATCCATACAACACCAGTCCAAAGGCGAATTGATCATGTCTAACCAAGAACTTGATGCTAGTAACATCGATTCTTCAAGAGAGGTGGAAGAATTGGATGTTAATTCGATGAAAGAAGAGATGTATAAGTTGAAGCAGCAGATGACCGAAATGTACCATGCCTGGGCAAAAGGACAACCCCCACAAGCTTATCCCGCCAACCCTGCTTTCATCCTGCCATTAACTCAAACCCAGGAACATCCTACTGTTGATTCATCTGCAGGATTTCCTATTTACCATCACTACCAAGGCACCACCTCCCAAACCCCGCAAGCTCTACCACCCAAACCAGTTCCATATCCTCCTCCCCCAATCACTCCTGTCTTCGTAGCATCCCCATCTGCTACACTACACCAATCTTCCAGTGAGCCTGTGTTCCAAGCCCAGGATAACCAATACTACCCCCAGAGCCCACTTTCAAAGCTTCAGAAGTTTATACTCCTCATTTTGATCTCCCTGTGGAAGCTGAAAAACCATCCAAAAATCCCGAACAGGAGGAGATGTTCAAAAAAGTTAAAAGCTTAGAACAATCATTCAGAGACATGCGGGGGTTAGGAGGTCAAGTAAGTGTGGCTTACAAAGACCTATGTCTGTTTCCAAATGTGCAATTACCGGCAGGGTTTAAGATGGCCAAGTTTGATTTGTACGATGGGCACGGTGATCCAGTAGCACACTGGAGAGGTTTTTGTAGCAAGATGAGGGGAGCTGGAGGAAAAGATGAATTGCTGATGGCATATTTCAGTCAAAGTCTGAGTGGATCGGCGCTGGAGTGGTACACCCGGCAGGATCACGGAAGGTGGTATACATGGGATGATCTGGCGCAAGCATTCGCTTGTCACTTCCAATACAATCTTGAGATCGTTCCAGATCGACTGTCCTTAAGAAAACTGGAGAAAAAACACAGTAAAAGTTTCAGAGAGTATGGTTTCCGATGGAGAGAGCAGGCAACAAGAGTAGACCCTCCAATGAAAGAAAGTGAGATGGTGAATTATTTCCTACAGGCCTTAGAACCTACTTACTATAGCCATCTGGTCTCAGCTATAGGAAAATCCTTCAATGAAGTAGTGAAGATGGAAGGTATGGTAGAAGAGGGGCTCAAGTCGAATAAAATCATGAGCTATTCGGCTATTAAGGCGACCACTCAGGCTATTCAGGGCGACACAGGAGGAATTGGGAAAAGGAAGAGAGAGGACGTAGCAATGGTTGATTCAGGAACTTGGTTCGAACCCATAGGCTCATCTCACCACTATAATCAGCCTCGACCCCATCACTAAAGTTACCCTTATAGCCCATATAATCCACCCCAACATTACTACCCCCTACCAGAACCTCATTTTTCTGTCCACCATGCCCAAACATACAACCAACCTCCCACCCACGCGCAATAGCGTGCGCCCATTCCCCAAAACACTTATCCACCCCCACGAGCCTACCGAAACCCTCCTGGACCAAGTTTCCGGCCTAATCAAGCATTTAAAGATGAAAGGTTGCATAAAAAGAAAACCTTTACTCCATTGGGAGTCATATACCGGTTTATTCCACAGGCTAAGACAACTGGACATGCTGAGGCCGATACAGTCCAAATTGCCAAATCCTCCCCAAAAAATCTTGATTATTCCATAAGTTGTGAGTATTGTTCTAGTACTCCAGGTCATGACACAAAGAAGTGATGGCACTTAAAAAGTGCTACCCAAGAGCTTATTGATACCAATCGGATTGAAGTTCAAGCTCCCGAGGCGCCCAATATCAATCAGAATTCGGTGCCAGCCCATCAAGAGGCAAATATGATTGAAATAGTACATGAGGGAGGGGAGCCCAGAAAGCCATCACAGACCGTCATGATGATTCGGTCCAGTGGGGTCAAGACAGTTGAACAATCAACAAGTGAGAAATCAGTGCTCAAGTCAAGCGAAAGGAGTAGTGAACCATCCATACTAGTTAAGAAGGGGTCTTTGAGTGATGTTGCAGCAAAACAAGAAAAGATGAAAGTGGTTGTGCCAGGAGTGGCAAGCAAACCTGTCATCATCATGGAGGGAGCCCACACAGATCATGTCATTATCAAGCCGGTAACCCAGTTACCAATAGTTAACAGTAGGTCTATTCCATGGAATTACGAACAGGTGACAGTGACTTACAAAGGGAAAGAAATCAAAGAAGAAGTTTGTGAAACCCAGAGTTTGACTCGCTTGGGAAGATGTTTTGCCCCCGAGGAGTTGAGAAAAGCTAAGATCTCCAAAGATAACCCAGTGCTGGTAAAGAAAGCTGTAACTGAAGAAGAGGCAGAGGAATTCTTGAGGAAGATGAAGGTGCAGGACTATTCTATCGTGGAACAATTAAGGAAGACGCCTGCTCAAATTTCACTATTGTCATTGTTAATCCACTAAGATGAGCACCATCAAGCTTTAATGAAAATCTTGAATGAGGCTCACGTTCCCGATAAAATCACCGTGAACCATCTGGAAAAGATAGCCAACAAGATCTTTGAAGTGAACAGAGTCACTTTTTCCGATGATGAATTGCCCGTAGAGGGTACTGAGCATAACAGAGCCCTTTACCTTACGGTGAAATATGAGAACTCCGTGGTTACCCGGGTATTGGTCGATAATGGTTCTAGTGCGAACATCTGCCCTCTCCCCACTCTGAGTAAGTTGAAAGTGGAAGATGAGAGGATTCATAAGAACAATATCTGTGTCCGGGGATTTGATGGCAGAGGCAAAGATTCAGTTGGGGATATAATGCTAGAGCTGACGATAGGGCTAGTTGAGTTCACAATGGAATTCCAGGTACTGGATATAGCTGTTTCCTACAATCTGCTATTAGGTCGACCGTGGATTCACACTGTTAAAGCAGTCCCATCAACACTACACCAGGTGGTCAAATTTGAATGGGATAGATAGGAAATAGTTGTGCATGGCGAAGACAGTTTATGCACTCACAGCGATGCCATTGTACCGTTCATTGAAGTGGAAGATGACAAGGGACCGTGGATCTACCAGGTTTTTGACACGATGTTGGTAGAGAAAGTTCCAGAGGGGAAAAATACATTCCAAATCCGAAGATTACCGCCGCATCAGTCATGGTGGTCTATGAGATGTTGAAGAATGGTTTTGTACTTGGTAAAGGTTTGGGCTCATCTTTACAAGGCATCATACAACCGATGTCTCTTCCTGAAAACTTGGGAACATTTGGTCTGGGATTCAAGCCCACTGTCGCAGACATAAGAAGAGCCAGAAAGTTAAAACAGAGGGCATGGGTCCTTCCAAAGCGAGTCCCATGTCTCTCCAGATCATTTGTCAAGTCCGGTACCAGAAAACGACTGGTAACAACAATTCCCAGTCCTGTGATTGATCTTGATAAGGAGTTAATTGAAAGATTTGAGAAGTTGTTCGATGGTGTGAACATGGTGGAAAGTAGTGAAGGTTCTAGCAATGTAGAAATTCAATTTGTCGGGCCAAAAACAAAGCTTAATAATTGGAAAGTCACTCCTCTCCCCACTCAAAAAGAGTCTTGGTAGTTTATTTTGATTTTCCTTCAGTTTGTCTGGGTTATTCCAGGGTTGTAATCCAAATTTTTATCTTTCAGTCTGTTTGAGTATGCAAACCTTGTTATCTTTTATCATTCAATGAAATGCAATTTCCCTTTCTTCATCATTCCTGATAGTTTCCCTTTTGTTTTTCTTTTCTTTTCTGTACAGTTCTTTTTACGCTGGTTCTAATGACATGTCATGCTTGAGGAATCCTCAGCCCAGTCTTAAAAATCAATCTGATTCTAAAAAAATAATTCAAGAAGTAGAGTGTGATGACTATCACACCTCATTTTTCAATACACCCCGAAGAGATGTATATAATGGAGTTTTTTCCAACTTAAAGTGACAATCGAAGCGAGATTAATTTATTTAAAGATTCAGAGTTGCCACTTGGGATAGTTTATGGTGTCCCAAGTCACCGGTTCGAATCCCGAATTGAGGAAAAGATTGACTCTGTTTTACAGTCCGCGAACCAGAAATCCGGGTAAGGAATTTTGTTAACCCGGGAGAAGGTGTTAGGCATTCCCGAGTTCCGTGGTTCTAGCACGGTCACTCAACTGTTACAATTGGCTTATTATTTGATTTTAAAATACTTTCGAACCTATGTGCATTTTAACTTTAAACCGCTTTTAATTTCTTTAAGGAAGATTTCAACGCCATCTAAAACATGTCTTGAACCACGCCACATGAAATGCACCCACGGTCCACGACACATTTTATTTAGCATTGTTGAGATTAGGATTTGGGTCACATGAAATGCACACCCGAGTTTAAGAAGGTAATTTTAAAATAGCGCGCTAAAGCAACTACGCACTTTCGAATTTGTGAGGGCCATGGAAATTCACTAAATGGCACGCCTTGATTTCTAAAGAAATTAAGATATTAATTAAGCGAGGGTCGTGCATTTTGAGATTTTATTTGGAACGGCGCACCTCAAATCTATTCAACTGATTTTATAGCTATGGATACTCATATTTAAAGCCACTTTGAAATTTAGTACCACAACTACGTCACGGGAACCGTACCCATGGCCATGATAAACTAATTACATGCCTGAAGCAGACTATTCAAATCTGTTCAAAAGAAGGATAAGCTGCTTGTAATATTTTGTGCCAAATCGATCAGATCAGAGATGGCGTAGATACGAAACAAAATGAAATGGAAACAAAACTTGTTGATCACTTAACACCAGAAAAGCATACTTGAACCATGAAACTACGACTCTGAGGGAGAAGCTTAATTTGATATATTATTTTACATAACAGGTGAAGTATACCTATAACATATGTCTGCCCACATATATAACTCAAAATAGCCTCGAAATCGTATAGTAAAGCACAACCAATTCTGAGCTCTTAAGAAAGAACTCATTTGTTTATTGTCAAGGAAACCCCATAGCAAAACCAAGCAAAATACCAAACATGGATAATCAATGCAAGAAACTATGGGTTAATCACAAACCATAACGAAAGATAGTATCTTAACCACTATTTAGACTGCATGCAGAGCAATCCGAAGTTTACGCACATGGTTAAATCCTCACTCTACTATATACAGGGACTGATAATCTTGTTCATGCCTTCTTAAAGAGCAATACACCAACAGGAGTGCACATATACCTTAAGAAGCTACTCTCAGTTTACTCTGGACCTGGAGACATGATTACTATAAGATTCTCACAATGATCCAGATTCACACCATATCTTTAAGTAAACCAAGATATTCAATCCAACATGGTATAACGTTCTTTCAAACAAAGCCAACAAACATCAATGAGATTCATTAGGCCTAAGAGTGACAACAACAGATTTCCATTTCAGATCCTATATGACTGAACTGTTAAAGTTGGCATACCCCATAAGGTAATCTCAAGTGAGGGAAATAGTAACATAGGCAATTGTCTTCCCTGAATGAGGGGATAGAAGGTTCATGAGCACAGATATGGAAAGCCAACAAAATTCAACCAAACTTATGCGCAAGGAGGCTTCTGCAAGATTTCATGGCTACCAGACTTACCAGATAGGCAGACAACACAGTAGCCCTGCTGATGATTTCCTTTGGCTGATTAGCAATCGCAAAACCAAGCAGAACTCAGATGAACACATAAACTACTAGTAAATCAGAGCTGAAGTTTCAAACTTCTTTTAACAATTATAGACTCAACAATACACCTTTTGACTCCAAATCCTAGCGAGGTTCATCAGCGAATCAACAAGACGACAGTAGAAAACCAAGCCTGAACTTCAATTTTTATCTCCTTGGAACTCAAATCCGGATTTAGAAAATAAGAAAACTTTGTATATATGCTTCTCTTAAACTTTGAAAGGACTATTCAAAGAAGAAAATCAACCCCGAAAACCATCAGTTCAAGACTCCTTTCAACATTTTTCAAAAAAAAGAATTTTTCCAGTCCCCCCTTCACAAAATCGGATAAGGCTTCTTTTGAAGACCAATCCTTGATGAATGTGGGGCTCGGATTGAGTTAAATCAATCCAACGCCTCACACTCATCGAGAATCTCGTCTTTAGAACCTTCTAATCGTGCGATAAAACTAGAATTCGAGCGAGTGAGAGGGGAGGGGAATCTTGCGTCAGAAACCGTTAACAACAGCAAGATGAGAGAAGGAGGGATGCGTGGGTTAAGGATTTGGGATTCACTCGCCTGAATCTGGACTGAATTTGGGGCTTAGTTCGAGTGAGAACGATGGAGGAACAATGTTCGTTTGGGATTTAGGGCATGGGGGTCTCCGTGTATATCTTGTGCGTTTATTTGGGACGTGGGTCGGGTTTAGGGGCGATTTGGGCCGGGTCAGGGGTGGAGATGGGTCTAGATTGGGCGGGTTTTAATGGAAGATCCAATTTGGACTTAAAGAATTGAAATACAACTCAGCCCAAAATCTGATCCACACCTTTGTTTTCTCTCTTTTTTTTTTCAATTTTTCCTTTTAATTTCTTTTAAATAAAATTAAAAATAAAACCTAAATTAATTCCTAATCAAATTATTTGATCTAATTGAATTAATTAATTCTAAATAATAATTACCACCACTAATTAAATGCCAAATTAAAGAAAAACTACCAAAATTCAAAAAATTAAAATTAAAGTGCCAAAATGAACTATTTTGTGAATTTTCCATTTTTATAAAACATTAAATTACTAATTAATTTCAAAAATGCAAAAATTAAATCCTAAATGCAAATGCAGCATATTTTTGTATTTTTCATTAATTAAACAAAATGAAATGCACAGACAAATGCAAATAATTAATAGAAAATGTCACAAAATTCACAAAATTGCAAATAATGAAAAGAAATTATTTTGTTTTGAATTTATGGGAGTAATTAATATAGGGCAAAAATCACGTGCTCACAGCTGCCCCTTTTTGCCCGGAAACACAAAGAGTTTTCGTGCAAAGATAAAGTGAGCGGATACGAGCGATTTTTGCCCGCTTGAATACTCCGTGGGAAGCATTTTTTGAAAGATTTGACCGCACCCTACTTCCGAGGTGCCCTACATATCCTTGGCTAAAAAGGAATCAGGTCAGTGTAGTTCAGGAATATTTGGTAGCTGGGACTACCTGAAGCTGGGCTTTCACTGTTGTTGTTGCTGTTGCTACTGCTTACTGACCCCCTTATTACACCATGTCAAAAATAAAAGAAGCTAGACTATACTATGATCTATGTTTTATAAAATCCTATCTAAATCTTCAAACTTGCTCTTGTGTTTCTTGTTGCCTTGTTGTCCTCTATTCTCTCGGTGATATCCATTTGTTATCCCCTTGAATTGTAAGCTAAGATGTCTTCCCTTCTTCAGGTGGGTGCCTGACCGCTAAACTTGATACGTATTCCCATGCTATCCAGGCGGGCTCCTGCTCGCTGAACTTGAATGTATTCCCATGCTATCCAGATGGGCTCCTGACTTCAAAACGTGAATGTATTCCCATGCTATCTAGGCGGGCTCCTGACTTCAGCAAGATAGACAAAAACAAAGAAAATTTTTTGCCCCAGTTTGGGTATGTGGGCCCATGTGTAAGTGCAAAACGAATCACATTACCGAATATCAATAAGAATTTTTAAAACCAAAACTTGAATTGTACTCCCTTGTTCTCTAGGCGGGCTCCTTACTGCTAAATTTGAAAGTATTCCCTGCTTTCTAGGCGGGCTCCTGACTTCAACTTGAAAGTACTCCCTGCTCTCCAAGTGGGCTCCTGACTTCAAAATAGACAAAACAAAGAATTTGAAAGCTAAAACTTAAATTGTACTCCCTTGTTTTCCAGGCGGACTCCTGATTGCTGAACTTGAAATGTATTCCCTACTCTCCAAGTGGGCTCCTGACGGCTGACTTTGAAATGTATTCCCTGCTCTCCAGGCGGGCTCCTGACTGCTGATTTAAAATGTATTTCCTGCTCTCCAGGCGGGCTCCTGACTGCTGACTTGAATGTATTCCCTGCTCTCCAGGCGGGCTCCTGACGGCTGACTTTGAAATGTATTCCCTGCTCTCCAGGCGGGCTCCTGACTTCAACTTGAAATGTATTCCCTGCTCTCCAGGCGGGTTCCTGACTGCTGATTTAAAATGTATTCCCTGCTCTCTAGGCGGGCTCCTGACTACTGACTTGAATGTATTCCCTGCTCTCCAGGCGGGCTCCTGACGGCTAACTTTGAAATGTATTCCCTGCTCTCCAGGCGGGCTCCTCACTTCAACAAAATAGACAAAAACAAAGGAAATTTTTCTGCCCCAGTTTGGTAATTGGGCACATATGTGAGTGTTGAACTGAATCATATTACCAAATATTACTAAGAATTTTAAAGCTAGGTCCCCTTATCCAGGGGGTCTTGACAACTCTTAACTAAACGACAATTTTAAATCTAAGCTATATCTTTTAAAGGTGTGACTTCTGCTAAATCTTGTTATCTAAGATGGTCTTTAAACTACTGCCCATTATCCAGGAGGGTCCTGAAAATGAAAAGTCAAGTTTTATCTTAAGAGTGACAACTTTTATGGCTGAATTATACTACCCTACAACAAACTTTACGCTAAATGTTGTTATCGAAATTTTAAAGATAAGTCCCATTATCCAGGAGGGTCCTGAAAACTCCTAATTGAATCCTATCTCAAACATGCAAACTTCTAAGCCAACTTATATTCTTTTGGGATGCATTTATGCTAGATTATGCTATTTCTGAACATTTAAACTAGGTCTGATTTTCCAGGAGGGTCCTGAAAGTTTAAGGTCAAACCTGTCTGGTGCTTGCTTTTCCTTGCGGAGGGTTTCTCCGAAACAAATGAAATTTTCTGCCCCTGTTTCAATAAAATAAAAATATTGTCAGTTTAAAATGTGGTGGTTGGTTTATGGCCTTGACTTTGAGGGCGATTGCTCCTTCACTTCCCATGATAATTGATTTCCACTCGAGGATATTGCTTACCACTTTCTCTGTCATCCTTATCACAGAAAATACCTCTTCTCCATTCAGACCCAATACCCTTTATCTGTTGCATTGCTCCATGAACTGACATTTACCAACCTTTGTGTTTCACCGAAAATACCTTTGATTCATCCACCTAACACCCTCCATCTATTGTATCGTGCTCTTGTGTTGACATGAATTCCAAAGCACGTTAATTGCCCTCCACTTAGTGCGCATGTTGTTCCTTCCTGACTTAAATTAATGGCTTTGGCCTTGAAGTCTATTGTTCCCTCACTTGTCACGATAACTTTGATTTCTGCTTGGAATACCTTGCTTGTCACTAGTTAAACACTTTCTTTGTTGATCTCATCACAGAGAATACCTTTGACCCGTTCACCCAACATCCTCTATCTGTTGCACTGTTCGCGAATTGAAATATACCAAACCTTTGTATTTCTAATAAACCCCAAAGCATGTTGATTGTTACCAACTCAGTGCGCTTGTTGTTCTTTCCTAACTTATGCCACTTTGATGTGCTGGCCAGATCCCATTTTGTGCAATTGGAAAGCTGGTGGCAAATTTTGAGGTCATTTCTCACTTATTCTGACCAAATGGACTCAGGAAGAAGAAGTAAACAAAACAAAAGGAATAGAGTAAAGGACAAAGGAAAGAGATGATTCCTAACAAGAAAACTACAAAGTAGAAACCTATCGGATGTGGATACCAACTCTAATGACCATGACATGCACATGTTGATTAAGTGGCCTAATCTGTCAAACAAGTCTGATGTTCAACTCTTGTTATAACCCTGAACCGTGAAACTGGACTTCAATGCTCCGGTTATCCAATCTGATTCACAATCCGTATTCGACTTGTAGTGCCCGAAGGATTTTTACCATCAAGCCTCTCTCATTCTGTTCTTTCTCTCAACTTACCATCGCCTTACGGTGCCCGCAAGGTTTTTCACCAATAAGACTCTCTCATTTTTGGTTTCTCTCAGCTCCTGTCGCCCTACGGTGCCCATGAGGGTTTTCACCAATAAGACTCTCTCATTTTCATTATTTTCTGCTTGGACTAGAGTGTTGCCCCTGATGTGAATTACCTCTCCTTGCTTGACTTGGCATCTCTCGAAGACTGATCGGAGGGTCTTTCTTTGGATCGTAACGTGGGCTTTTGGATAGGGTTAAAAAGAAAGGATATCAAAGGCTCAAAACAATTCACATAGGTTCAAAATTACAACTTTCAGAATCAGATTTCTTACAACAACCACAACTTCTGCCCCAGTTTCTTGCTTGGGGACTTTTGGATTTTTATTTTGATGGGACCGAACCGTGAGGCTGCCTACGTATCCTTAAAAGGAATCAAGTCGAACGTAGTTCATGAAATAGGAATTACTTTGTTGTTGTGATTTTCTCTTTTCTTTTTCTTCCTCTTTCTCTTCTTTTCTCTTCTTTCTTCCTTTTCTCTTTTTGTTTTTTTTTCTTTTTTCTTCTCTTTTTCGTCTTTTTTTTCTTTTCTCATTCGTTTTTTTCCTCTCTCTTCTTTCTCTTTTCTTTTCTTTCTCTTTTTCTTCTTCCTTTACTCATCTTTCGCGCTTGTGTTTTTGATATTCGCTACTGATTCTGAAAGAGGGGTATGAAAGAGAATAAATAAGGCTCAAAGGTGTAACAAAGGATAAATGTATTTAGATAGCAGAACAAAATGCCTTCGTCATTCCAATCTTCAAAACATGCCAAGTACAAACAACACAATTAAACAAACCAAGGAAGACATTCGTAACATCTTTTGATTGCGCCAGACTTGGGGCAAACTTGCCATTATCTTCACCTGATGCCGCATGATGCATTTCAATAGTGTATTTTTATGTTCTATCTGCCCCAGTTTCACATAATTCGGGCTTGAAGTGTTCTCAAAATGCCTTTACTTTTTTCCCTCAAATGTCCCTACATCTTCAACATTGTTTCATTGCTTCGTGATTAAACTGACTTTTAAAACCAGGCTGAGAATTACGCGTGCATGTTGTGCCACTAGAGTCAATCAGGAACAGAACTATAAAAAGAAAAGGGAACTAAATGAAAATGGCTAGAAATTATAGAAAACAAAAATTGCAATAGACAGCTGGTGAAAAGATTTGAACAACAGAACAAACAAACTAAACTGGGGTTACAAACCTAGAACAAACCTAGACAACACTAGACGGACTACTATGACTAAACAAACTAAGCAACATAAAAGGATAGGAGGGTTTGAGTCACAAGACAATATCCGGATTACAACCCTAAAATAACCCGGACAACAGAAATGACAACAAAATAAACCACCAAAACTCCTCCCTGGCTAACCAAGAAAGGAGCGTCTTTCCAATTGCCAAGCTCGGCATCTTAGCCACTAAATTCCGCATCAACATTACTAAGACCTTCACAAACTTCCATCACATTGTTCTTAACAAATTGCTTTTGGGTTCCCTTTGCTGGCTCGTTCTTAAGATCAATCCTCTAATAGCATTGAAAACTTTGTAGCGCGTGGACCTTTGAAGATCTCAGAAGAATTTTCATATTCCTTTTCAAAACAAATCATACTCACCATATGCGTATCATTGCGAACTGGCGATGGACTTTGGCTAGTGTCTGTTGCATTTGGATTTTGCACGACAATGTCACCTGCATCAATAAGCTTCTAAATTGCTTTCTTCAGATTCCAACACTTCTCTATGTCATGCCCCGGGGCATCTAAGCAATATGCGCACCTTTGAGAAAAATCAAACTTCTTTGATAGAGGGTTTGACATTTTTATATGAATCGGCTTCAACATGTCCAATTGTTTCAACTTTTGGAACAAAATGGCATATGATTCTCCAATTGGTGTGAAAGCCTTTTATTTTTTCAGCAACCTCTCATTCTTAAATGCTTGATTGGGCCGGAAACCTGATCTAGGAGGTTTTCGGTAGGCTCGTGGGGGTAGATAGGCATTTTGTGGAGCTGGGTACCAGGAAAGTGATGTACGACTTTGGGAGTTCTATGGAGAGAAGTGGCATTGGGGAGGATCATCTGGCACACAAGGATATCCACGGGGACGATGTCGAGGCTGGAAGTGTTGATCGGGAAAGCCCATTGGATCATCTTTTCTGTTTCTCTTTCTTCCACCCAAGCTTATTGGGGTGTTCTGAATGTCTTTCGAACAACTCATGATTTTGCCTGACTTGATTCCCTCTTACACTAACTCCCCTATTTTTAGCACATCTTTGAAAGGATTTCCCAAGGCTGGGATCAAATGACTGAAGTAGGTGGGCCCCTGGGCTTGTAGGAAAAGCTCAACCATTTCTTCTTCACCAATCGGGGTATTGACTCGAGCAGCTTGCTCCCTCCATCTGAGCCCAGACTCCCTAAAGCTTCCCTCCGGCTTCTTTTCCATTTTAGATATGGAGGAGCAGTTTGGGGTAACACCTGATCTGTATTCAAAGTATCGAACAAAATCTTGAGCCATGTCACCCAATGTAGGCCACTTACCAACATCTTGATGATTATGCCATTCCAAAGCTGCCCCGGTCAGTCTCTCACTGAAGTACGCCATCAACAAATCATCTTTCTCGCCAACACTTCTCATTTTACGGCAATAATCCCTCAAATGGGCTACCGGATCCCCGCACCCATCATACAAGTTAAACTTTGGCACTTTAAACCCCGCAGGCAGACAAACGTCGGGGGACATAGACAATTATTTGTAGGACATACTACCCTGGTCTCCCATTCCTTGCTTGTTCTTTAAGGACTGTTCTATGCCTTTCGGCCTCCTGAGTATCCCATCTCGCCCTTTTATTCCTGTAAACCTTTCATTTTCAACATGAGATTCATCCCGCGGGCCCTGCTTGTATGAGTTAGGAACCTTGTGGGCAACCTTTGAGGGGTAATATTGGGCATCGTGAGCTTTGAGTGGGTGTTCATTGTTGGGGATGGTGGATAAGACATGAGGGCAATTTTTGGGAAAGGTAATTGGAAAATGAGTGACGAAGCTACTAGGGTTGTTGGGAAAGCCATGATAAGCGGGTGAATCTGGAGAATATGGGGGATCATCTAGCACTGTGACCGGTGTTTGGGTAAGGGTAACATTTAGGAAGCTAGGTGGTGGCGGGGGTGGTACCTTTCCAGTCATCTAGGCCTGATACTTGTATTCCATGTGTTGTCTCAACATCTTTACCTTTTTAACCAACCCATTGTCCTGTTCAACCAACTGCTTTCGGGCCCCGGTATCAACCAACTCAGTTCTGTTGTTGTCTGTCATTGCCTTTTGACTTTGTGTTGTAGAGAAGAGTTACCACTTTAAAAACAACAAACCAACCACCCTTCTGCTATGGATATAACAAAATGAAGCCATCACGTTAGCGTTAGGGCATTTAAAATAAGATAATCTCACTTTATGTGCAATGCACCTAGCCACAATTATCGGATCTAAAATGACTTCGAGGGTACAAAGGTCAGTTGGCATCATCCCATTTTATTCATTTCAACCTCTCTTTTCTTTGTTTTTCTAGTCCTTCTTAGCTCGCTCATTTTTCTTCCCCTTTTTATTTATTGCCCCCTATTTGCATGAAAATACAATAGATGAATAGTCATTTGCTATAAAATTATTTATTTGAATATCTTATTTCCTATCAGACTAAGTATAGAAATCCAATCACTAGGATTATTAACTAATAAGGATTGTGAGTATTGAAAAAAAGTTCTGAATCTGGGGGAACACTTCACTATATATTAATATGAAGAAGTAGACCATTATCTCGGCAATAATGAGCCAAGCTAGTATTTTCGGTGAATCCCCCCGTTAGGTAGTCATGCATTACGATCGGAACGCCCAATTCTCTATTATCGCTCTTTTTCTTCCTTCTCATTTCTCACATCCCATGACTTCACCCCCTTTTCCTTTTGTTTTTTTTCTTTTCTTTTTTTCCTTTTAATAATAATAAAAAAAATGATTTGATCGAACCCTATGTAGGTTGCCTACGTATCATGACGCCGTATGAATCAGATCTTTGCGTAGTTCGGGAAGATCAGGAATAAAGGAAACAAACTGATGTTCTCTGTTTCTACCTTAATGACTCTAACGAGAAAAGGGAAATAAAAAAAACAAATCTCTTTTTTTTTTGTTTTAAAATTTTCTAGACTTAATGTTCTATAACCTATTGCAAACTCAAGCTTAACGAGCATATATTTTCTTTTTTTTTCTTTTTTTTGAAACAAACACTCCATGGGAAATTATTAAGGAAAACCCTAGAAGAGAAAACAAAAATATTTTTTTTTGATTCTTTTTTTTTTTAGAAAGAAGATCGAAAGAATAAACCACGAAAAAATATTTTGAATTTTTATTTGATATCCTAACGCAAGATTTCGAAGCAAGCAACGATAAAGATAAAACAGAATGTTTTTGGATTTCAATTTTGATTGCCTAAAGGAAAAATTCTAATGATAAACAAAAGATAAAGTATGCTTTTTTCTATGTACAATATCCTAAAGTTCTAATGAAGATAAAAAGAATTTTTTTCATCTTTCATTAATTTCCCAAAGAAACACCTCAAAAGAAAATCTTTTTGGATTTTGGAATTAACACCTTAAAGAAAGCTTTTAAAGAAGTAATAAAATTCTCTCTTTTTTGTTTTGAATTTGTTCCTAATATACTAAAGGAAACATAAAATTAATTCATTTTAAGTCCTAGATATTAATTGCCTAAAGGAGAAACAACCTCAATTTTTTTTTCATTTCTAGAATTAGTATTCTAAAGAAAACTTATAACGGAAATATAAAAATGCACATCTCTTTTTTTTGGATTTTTGAGTTACAACACATTTTTTCAAATATAAAACAGAAAATAACAATAATAAAAAGACTTGACATTACTGTACAAAAGTAAAAAGTAAAAGACGACATAAAATGAACAACAGACTCAAAACATAAAAATAAAATAAATCTCCTTAAGCAACTCCTGAATGCGGTGGTCCTGTGGTATCTGTCATGCTCAAACTCCGGTAAGTGGATCCACACCTGTATGAGAAAACTTAAAGCAACACTATGTGAGACGATAACATTCCCTACTAGACACATGCAAGACATGATTGAGGCTATTTTTGCAAAATGACTTATTTGGCCAAAAGGTGGCTAGAAGTGCAAAATTTGGCTATGACCCCGCAAAGCCAAGAACCTAAGATTTACTAGGAAGACCGAACCCTATGTGGGTTGCCTACGCATCACGCCCTGAAAGACGAGAATCACGTATGCGTAGTTCGGACCGATTGGATACAGGAGAGAATTGAAAAAAAAAACTAATTTAGAGAAAACATATTTTTTGCTTTTTCTTGAAAAATGACGAAACATGCAAAATCTTTTTGGATTTTCTTTTTCCCCTTTTTTTATTTTCTAATTTACGGAAAATGATGAAAAAGTGCAAAATCTTTTTCTTTGAATTTTTCATTTTCAATTTTTGCTTGAAAAAGTGTGAGAGAAAATTATAACCGGGTCCCACTTGCTTCATCTTCACACTTCACCCCCTCTTTTTCTTTTTCTTTTTTCATTTTTTCATTTGCCCTCAACTAATATTGGTCCGCCAAATGACCCTTTTACCCTTGAATAAATGCAACATGTAGCACATAAGATGCATCAGGATGATCTTTTTTATTTCGGGTGTACCTGTCCTAGACAGACCCAACCCCTGTGTTGAGTCTCCAAAGTCAAAATGCACATGATGCAAACAAATGTTCCTACTAGGGATCCGGCATGAGGTATTGTTATACTAGGTTTAAAAACCTGGGTTTATTTGTTCTAGACCTGGCTTGCCCGAGCGGATAGCTCGAGCCGGGGGGGGCAGCGTACTGGGAATACAGAAGCTTCACCGGCTTTGCAACTTGTCCAAACCTCGTTCTAAATTTGGAATATGATTCTAACAGAAAAGAAGTCGCACGAAGTGTACACGTCTTCATGATTTAGAAAACTCAGAGAGAAGAGGGGTTTCGCAACAATTTATATACAGTTCACGGAGCAGTAAAAGCAATCAATTAGCATATTAGGCCCAAATCATGTAACAAAATCAGATAATGGATGAAGCCAACTATAACAGTTATTCTAAGCTCGAATTCTTGAACCCTGAACCAGAGATTCTGGGTTCGGTCCCCAGCAGAGTCGCCAGAGCTGTCACACCTCTTTTTTCACTACACCCCGAAGAGATGTATATAAGGGAGTTTTTTCCAACTTAAAGTGACAATCGAAACGGGATTAATTTATTTAAAGATTCAGAGTTGTCACTTGGGATAGTTTATGGTGTCCCAAGTCACCGGTTCAAATCCCGAATCGAGGAAAAGATTGACTCTATTATACAGTCCGCGAACTAGAAATTCGGGTAAGGAATTCTGTTAACCCGGGAGAAGGTGTTAGGCATTCCCGAGTTCCGTGGTTCTAGCACCGTCGCTCAACTGTTACAATTGGCCTATTATTTGATTTTAAAATACTTTTGAACCTATGTGCATTTTAACTTTAAACCGCTTTTAATTACTTTAAGGAAGATTTCAACGCCATCTAAAACACGTCTTGAACCACGCCACATGAAATGCACCCGCGGTCCACGACACATTTTATTTAGCGTTGTTGAGATTTGGATTTGGGTCACATAAAATGCATACCTGAGTTTAAGAAGGTAATTTTAAAATAGCGCGCCTAAAGCAACTACGCACTTTCGAATTTGTGAGGGCCATAGAAATTCACTAAATGGCACGCCTCGATTTCTAAAGAAATTAAGATATTAATTAAGCGAGGCCGTGCATTTTGAGATTTTATTTGGCACGACGCACCTCAAATCTATTCAACTGATTTTATAGCTATGGATACTCATATTTAAAGCCACTTCAAAATTTAGTACTACAACTACGTCACGGGAACCGTACCCATTTCCATGATAAACTAATTACATGCCTGAAACAGACTATTCAAATCTGTTCAAAAGAAGGATAAGCTTCTTGGTAATATTTTGAGCCAAATCGATCAGATCAGAGATGGCGTAGATACGAAACAAAATGAAATGGAAACAGAACTTGTTGATCACTTAACACTAGAAAAGCATACTTGAACCATGAAACTACGACTCTGAGGGAGAAGCTGAATTTGATATATTATTTTACATAATAGGTGAAGTATACCTATAACATATGTCTGCCCACATATATAACTCAAAATAGCCTCGAAATCGTATAATAAAGTACAACCAATTCTGAGCTCTTAAGAAAGAACTCATTTGTTTATTGTCTAGGAAACCCCATAGCAAAACCAAGCAAAATACCAAACATGGATAATTAGTGCAAGAAACTATGGGTTAATCACAAACCTTAACGAAAGACAGCACCTTAACCACTATTTAGACTGTATGCAGAGAAATCAGAAGTTTACGAACATGGTTAAATCCTCACTCTACTATATACAGGGACTGATAATCTTGTTCATGCCTTCTTAAATAGCAATACACCAACAGAAGTGCACATATACCTTAAGAAGCTACTCTCAGTTTACTCTGGACCTGGAGACATGATTACTATAAGATTCACACAATGATCCAGATTCACACCAGATCTTTAAGTAAACCAAGATATTCAATCCAACATGGTATAGTATTCTTTCAAACAAAGCCAACAAACATCAATGAGATTCATTAGGCCTAAGAGTGACACCAACAGATTTCCATTTCAAATCCTATATGACTGAACTTTTAAAGTTGGCATACCCCATAAGGTAATCTCAAGTGAGGGAAGTAGTAACATAGGCAATTGTCTTCCCTGAATGAGGGGATAGAAGGTTCATGAGCACAAATAAGGAAAGCCAACAAAATTCAACCAAACTTATGCGCAAGGAGGCTTCTGCAAGATTTCATGGCTACCAGACTTACTAGATAGGCAGACAACACAGTAGCCCTGCTGATGATTTCCTTTGGTTGATTAGCAATCGCAAAACCAAGCAGAACTCAGATAGACACATAAACTACTAGTAAATCAGAGCTGAAGTTTCAAACTTCTTTTAACAATTATAGACTCAACAATACACCTTTTAACTCCAAATCCTAGCGAGGTTCAGCAGCGAATCAACAAGACGACAGTATAAAACCAAGCCTGAACTTCAATTTTTAGCTCCTTGGAACTCAAATTCGGATTCAGAAAATAAGAAAACTTTGTATATATGCTTCTCTTAAACTTTGAAAGGACTCTTCAAAGAAGAAAATCAACCACGAAAACCATCAGTTCAAGACGCCTTTCAACCTTTGTCCAAAAAGAATTTTTTGCAGTCCCCCCTTCACAAAATCGGATAAGGCTTCTTTTGAAGACCAATCCTTGATGAATGTGGGGCTCGGATTGAGTTAAATCAATCCAACGCCTCACACTCATCCAGCATCTCGTCTTCAGAACCTTCCAATCGTGGGATAAAACTCAAATTCGAGCGAGTGAGAGGGGAGGGGAATCTTGCGTAAGAAACCGTTAACAACAACAAGATGAGAGAAGGAGGGACGCGTGGGTTAAGGATTTGGGATTCACTCTCCCGAATCTGGACTGAATTTGGGGCTTAGTTCGAGTGAGAATGATGGAGGAACAACGTTCGTTTGGGATTTAGGGCATGTGGGTCTCCTTGTATCTCTTGTGCGTTTATTTGGGATGTGGGTCGGGTTTAGGGGCGATTTGGGCCGGGTCAGGGGTGGAGATGGGTCTGGATTGGGCGGGTTTTAATGGAAGATCCAATTTGGGCTTAAGAATTGAAATACAACTCAGCCCAAAATCTGATCCACACCTTTGTTTTCTCTTTTCTTCTTTTTTTTTTTCTTCAATTTTTCCTTTTAATTTCTTTTAAATAAAATTAAAAATAAAACCTAAATTAATTCCTAATCAAATTATCTGATAAAATTGAATTAATTAATTCTAAATAATAATTACCACCACTAATTAATTGCCAAAATAAAGAAAAACTACCAAAATTCGAAAAATTAAAATTAAAGTGCCAAAATGAACTATTTTGTGATTTTTCCATTTTTATAAAACACTAAATTACTAATTAATTTCAAAAATGCAAAAATTAAATCCTAAATGCAAATGCAGCATATTTTTGTATTTTTCATTAATTAAACAAATTAAAATGCACAGATAAATGCAAATAATTAATAGAAAATGCCACAAAATTCACAAAATAGCAAATAATGAAAAGAAATTATTTTTGTTTTGAATTTATGGGAGTAATTCATATAGGGTAAAAATCACGTGCTCACAATGACGAATCAGAATATGATGAGGAAGAGGCCTTTGAAGAAATTAGTAAGGAATTAAATCACTTTGAAGGAAAACCCAAACCCAACCTGAATGATACAGAAACCATCAATTTAGGGGACGTAGATAATATCAGAGAGACTAAAATAAGCGTCCACCTTGAACCAAAGATTAGGGAAGAGATGATCAAAGCCCTGATTGAATACAAAGATATTTTTGCATGGTCATACGACGACATGCCGGGTTTAAGCACTGATTTAGTGGTCCACAAGTTACCCACTGACCCGACATTCCCTCACAAAAATTGAGAAAGTTCAAAACTGATACGAGTTTGAAGATTAAGGAAGAAATCACTAAGCAGTTGGACGCAAAGGTCATTCGGGTCACACGATATCCCGTTTGGTTAACTAATGTTTTGCCAGTACCAAAGAAGGACGGCAAGATCAGAGTATGTGTTGATTACTGCAATCTCAACAAAGCAAGTCTAAAGGATCTTTTGTGGATTGCTATGCAGGGTATCATCAGATTTTAATGGATGAATAAGATGCGGAAAAGACGACATTCATCACGCCATGGAAAACTTATTGTTACCGAGTAATGCCATTTGGTTTGAAAAATGCTGGGGCAACTTACATGAGGGAAATGACTACTGTGTTCCATGATATGATACACAAGGAGATTGAGGTGTACGTAGATGATATAATCATAAAGTCGAAGTAGCAGGCTGACCACGTCGGAGATTTGAGGAAATTTTTCCAGAGGCTTCGCAGGTACAACCTCAAGCTTAACCCTACCAAGTGCGCATTTGGTGTTCCATCCGGAAAATTGTTGGGATTCATAGTCAGCCGTCGAGGCATTGAGTTGGACCCATCAAAGATCCAAGCTATCCAAGAATTGCTACCTCCGAGGAACAAGACTGAGGTGATGAGTCTGTTAGGGATATTGAACTACATCAGCAGGTTTATTGCTCAACTCACGACAACTTGTGAGCCTATTTTCAAGTTGCTGAAGAAGGATGTTGCGGTCAAGTGGACTGATGAGTGTCAAGAAGCATTTGATAAGATAAAAATATACTTGTCAAACCCACTTGTGCTGGTTCCACCAGAACCAGGGAGACCTTTGATTCTTTACTTGACAGTCCTGGAAAATTTATTTGGTTGTGTATGGGGTCAGCATGATATCACTGGCAGGAAGGAACATGCCATCTAATATCTTAGCAAGAAGTTCACAGCTTATGAGGTTAAGTACACTCACCTGGAAAGGACATGTTGTGTCCTAACTTGGTTAGCACAGAAATTAAAGCATTATTTGTCATCCTATACTACTTACCTCATTTCGCGCTTTGATCTGTTGAGGTATATTTTTCAAAAGCCTATGCCCACAGGGAGGCTTGCGAAGTGGCAAATTTTGCTCACAGAGTTTGACATCGTCTATGTGACTCGGACCGCAATGAAAGCCCAAGCATTGGCCAATCATTTGGCCGAGAACCCGATCGATG
The DNA here is from genome assembly GCF_000393655.2 of Nicotiana sylvestris. Taxonomy (NCBI): domain Eukaryota; kingdom Viridiplantae; phylum Streptophyta; class Magnoliopsida; order Solanales; family Solanaceae; genus Nicotiana; species Nicotiana sylvestris. Next base: position 154,922,695 of record NC_091066.1, read on the forward strand.
AAGAATATGAGCCATTGAGGACTTATTTTCCCGATGAAGAGGTGATGCATATTGACGAGCTAGAGCAGACTGAAAAACCAGGTTGGAAACTTTTCTTTGATGGGGCTGCTAAAATGAAAGGAGTTGGAATAGGAGCCGTGCTTATTTCTGAAACAGGGCATCACTATCCTGTTACGACTCAACTTTGTTTTTATTGTACCAACAATATGGTTGAGTACAAAGCATGCATTTTGGGCTTAAGGCTAGCTACATACATGGATGTCCAGGAAGTCTTGGTCTTGGGAGACTCGGATCTTCTGGTATATCAAATTCAAGGAGAATGGGAAGAGAGATTTGAAGCTCATACCGTACCGACAATGTTTGCATAATCTTTGTCAATGGTTTCGATCAATGGAGTTCAAGCATATTCCAAGGGTCCATAATGAGGTGGCCGATGCTTTGGCTACCTTGGCATCAATGTTGCACCATCCCGACAAAGTTTATGTCGATCCTCTACATATTCAAGTCCGAGATCAGCATGCTTACTGTAACATGGTGGAAGAAGAACTTGATGGTGAACCGTGGTTCCATGACATCAGGGAGTACATCAGAATGTGTGTATATCCGGTGCAAGCCACGAGGAATCAAAAGAGAACAATTCGACGGTTGGCAAGTGGATTTTTCTTTAGTGGAGGAGTTTTGTATAAAAGAACTCCAGATCTTGGATTGTTGAGATGCATAGATGCTAAACAATCCACGACTGTCATGACCAAAGTACATTCTGGAGTCTGCGGACCGCATATGAGTGGATATGTGCTGGCGAAGAAAATTCTCTGAGCAGGTTATTATTGGCTCACCATGGAGCGAGATTGTATCAGTTTTGTGCGCAAATGTCATCAATGCCAGGTACATGGAGATTAAATTCATTCTCCTCCATCGGAATTGCACACAATGTCGGCACCATGACCCTTCGTTGCTTGGGGCATGGATGTCATTGGACCAATTGAACCAGCAACATCCAACGGGCACAGGTTCATTCTGGTGGCCATTGATTATTTCACCAAGTGGGTTGAGGCTAAAACTCTCAAGTCTGTGACCAAGAAAGCAGTGGTTGATTTCGTTCACTCAAATATCATCTGTCGATTTGGGATACCAAAGGTGATCGTCACAAATAATTGTGCTAATCTTAACAGTAACTTGATGAAAGAGGTATGTCAACAATTTAAGATTACGTATCGTAATTCCACCCCATATCGCCCCAAGGCGAATGGAGCAGTCGAGCCAGTCAACAAGAATATAAAGAAGATACTTCGAAAAATGGTGGAAGGTTCCAAGTAATGGCATGAAAAGTTACCATTCGCATTGTTGGGTTATCACACTACTGTTCACACTTCAGTGGGTGCAACTCCTTACTTGTTAGTATATGGCATTGAAGTAGTGATACCTGCGGAAGTTGAAATCTCGTCCCTTCGGATTGTTGCTGAGGCCGAGATTGAGGATGATGAGTGGGTCAAAATTCGTGTGGAGCAGTTAAGTTTGATCGATGATAAGAGATTGGCAGTAGTGTGTCATGGGCAGTTATATCAAAAGAGAATGTCAAGAGTGTACAACAAAAAGGTGTGTCCCCGAAAGTTTGAAGTGGGTCAGCAAGTATTAAAGCACATCCTTCCACACCAGGCCGAAGCGAAGGGCAAGTTCGCCCCAAATTTGCAAGGGCCATTCATTGTAACAAGAGTGTTGTCTAATGGTGCTTTGTATCTAACAGATATCGAAGGAAAATATGTAGACATGGCTATCAATTCTGATACAGTCAAGAGATATTATGTATGATTTCTTTGGTTCAATTGTTGATTGTTTGTACTTGGCATTGTTTCGAAGATTGGAATGACGAAGGCAATTTGTTCTGCTATCTAAACGCTCTACCCTTTGTTTCCCCTTTTGAGCCTTATTTATTTTATTTCATACCCCTCTTTTGGAATCAATAATGAAAAAGAGAGAAAAGAAAGAAAAGAAAGGATAGAAAAAAGAAGAAGAAAAGAAGCGAAAAGAGAAAGTACAAGAAAACAAAGAAATTCAGGTGTGAACTACGTTTGATCTGATTCCTATTAAGGATATGTAGGCAGCCTCACGGCTCGGTCATATCATATCAAAATAAAAATAAAAAATCCCCAAGCAAGAAACTGGGGTAGAAGTTGTGATTGTGGTAAGAGATCAAATTCCAAAAGTTGTAATTTTGACCCATTTAAGTTGCTTTGAGCTTTTTTGATACCATTTTCTTTCCAAACATATCTAAAGAACTCACATTACCGTCCAAACAAAGACCTCCCGATCAGTCTTCGAGAGATGCCATGTCAAGCAAGTAAAGAGGATTCATATCAGGGGCAACACTCCGGTATAAGCAAGAGAAATCAAAAAATGAGAGAGTCTTGATGGTGAAAACCTTCACGGTCACCATGGGGTAACAAGGAATTGAGGAATGAACAAATGAGAGAGGTTTATCGGTGAAAACCCTTCAGGGCACTGCAAGCCGAACAAGGTCTGTAAGTTGGCGGAAAGTAAAAATTGGGTTGTGGAGATCTTGGAGCACAAACTAAAACAATTGGAAAAGTGATTGGTTAAATAGACTGGGTTGATTAATCCAAAATGCATACCATGATTATTGGTGCCAGTTACTCCACTCAGATAAGTTTCTTTTCCTCTCTCCAACAATCATCCAAATTTGAATTTTCTTTTTTATTCTTAATTCTCAAAATCGTCGCATTTCATTGATGTTAATTTTACTCCTCTAAAGCTCTTCCAAGGATAGCTTTGTTTCAACAAATAAGAAGGAATTTCAAAGTTTACTACTAGTTTCAAAATTGCACAAAGCAAAATGCGGCTAGGACATGCCAGAGATAGTGTGATGAAAAGTGGGACATAGAGTGTAAGCAAAAGTTAAATCGTGGAATGGTTCAGTAAAGTCTCGGGAGATGCAGAGGTTAATATAGAAAGGTAAGAAATGAAAAACAACGGTTGGGGTGTAGAGCACTCGGGCATCCAGGGTCCTTTGGTTAAAGATCAATCAGAAGGTCAAACAATTTTCGACCAGTTCAAGGTAGCCAGTCAAAGCAAATCATGGAAAAGGAAGAACCACCTTCAGCAAGAATGCCAAAACTAACCACCACATTTTAAACTAACAAGATGTTCTTTGATTTGAAACAGGGGCAAAAATCTCATTTGTTTCGGAAAAACCCTCCGTAAGGAAGGGCAATCACCAGATAGCTTTGACCGTAAACTCCCAGGACCCTTCTTGAAAATGAGACCAAGTTTAAAATTCAAAACAATCATGAGTAGCATAATATAACATAAATGTACCCCAAAGGAATATAAGTTGGCTTCAAAGTTTGCATGTTTAAGATAGGATTCAATTAGGAGTTGTCAGGACCCTCCTGGATAATGAGATTTAGCTTTAAGACTTCCATTAGATAACAAGATTTAGTGTAAGCTCTGTTGTAAGGCAGTATAATGCAGCCATAAAAATTGCCACTCTTAAGATAATACTTAATTTTTGACTCTCAGGACCCTTCTGGATAATGGGGTGTAGTTTTAAGACTCTGTTAGATAACAAGATTTAGCGGAAGTCACATCTTTAGAAGATATAATTCAGATTTAAAACTGTCGTTTAACTATAAGTTTTCAGGACCCTCCTGGATAATGAGATCTAGCTTTCAAATTCTTATAGATATTTGGTAGAATAATTCAATTAATACTTACGGATATGCCCGGCTACCAAACTGGGGCAGAAAAATTTCTTTTGTTTTGTCTATTTTGTGGAAGTCAGGTCCCATCTGTAGAGCAGGGAAGGGCAACACTAGTTTCAAAGAATAGAAAGCAGTTCATACCCAAGCAATCAAGCACTCGCCTGGAGAAACAAGGGAGGACAAGTCAAAGAAAAGTAGTCTCAAGAAGAAGACAGTTCAAGTCTCAGTAATCAGGAGCCCGCTTGGAGAACGAAGGGAAGAAGTACAATTCAAGTTTCAGTAATCAGGAGCCCGCCTGGAGAACGAAGGGAAGAAGTAGTTTAAGTGTTGGTAATCAGGAGCCCACCTGGAGAATGAAGGGAAGCAGTTTAAATGTTGGTAATCAGGAGCCCGCCTAGAGAACGAATGGAAGAAGTAGTTTAAGTGTTGGTAATCAGGATCCCGCTTGGAGAATGAAGGGAAGCAGTTTAAATGTTGGTAAGCAGGAGCCCGCCTGGAGAACGAAGGGAAAACAATTCAAGTTCAGCAATCAGGAGCCCACCTGGAGAACAGAGGGAAGGAGACAATGGTCAAAGGAAGACATTTCAAGTTTCAAGGGGAAAGCAATTCGAGTTTCATAGGAAGGGAACACAATTCAAGTATTGGCAATCAAGAACCCACCTGAATAACCAAGGAAAGGCAATAGCAGTCAAAAGAAGACGGTTAAGGGTTCAACAATCAGGCACCCACCTGAAAAACAAAGGGAAAGCACCTTAGAATACCATTCAAGACATGCAATAAAGGAACCTCGCTTGGAGAATACAAGTCAAACAAGCGGCAGAAACTGCAAGATCACGTTGAAAATACAAAATAAATCTTTGTAATTCATAGATCATAGTTTAGTCTAGCTTCTTTTATTTTGTCAGGATGTAATAAGGAGGTCAGTGAGCAGTAGCAGTAGCAACAGTGAAATCACAACTTCATGGTAGTCCCAGCTACCGAAACTTCCCGAACTAGACTGACCTAATTTCTTTATATTCAAGGATATGTAGAAAATCTTTAAAGCAGATGTTCGGTCAAATCTTTCAAAAATGCTTCCCACGGAGTATTCAAACGGGCAAAAATCGCTCGTATCCGCTCATTTTATCTTTGCGCGAAAACTCTTCATGTTTCCGAGCAAAAAAGAGCAGCTGTGAGCATGCGATTTTTACCCTATATGAATTACTCCCACAAATTCAAAACAAAATAATTTTCCATTGTTTGCAATGTCGAGTATTTTTATGGCATTTTCTGTTATTGTGTGGCTATTGTCTGTGCACGTTTATTGTTTAATTAATGAAAAATACAAAAAAATATGTTGCATGTGCATTTGAATTTAACTGTGCATTTTTAAGAATTAATCAATAATTAAGTTATTTTATAAAAATAATAGAAGAAAATCACAAAAATAGTTATTTTGAACCTTTTAATTTTAATTTTTTATTTTTGAGTAGTTTTTCTTTAATTTATTAATTGTTGTAATTATTTAGGATTAGTTAATATTTGTGATAAGTTAATTTGGTTTTATAACTTAATTTAGGATTTTAGTTTTAATTTTTGAAAAAAAAAAGAAAAAAAATTAATTTTAAAATAAAAAGAGAAGGAAAAAGAATAAAAGAAATCGGAACTTGGGCCAAATTCAATTTAATTCTCGAAGCCCAATTCCATCACCCCCAAAACACATCACATACCCGGTCCAAACCTTCCGTCTCTGAGACCATTGAAACGACGTAGTATAGGGAGAATACTACGTCGTTTCGAGATCAACAAATCTCAACCGTCCAGTCCCTCACATCCAATGGCCAAGACCTCACCCCATCACCCGTTTAACCCGACCCATGAACTGGTCCAACACCCATGTAACCAAAACGACCCCGTTTTCCATTAATGATTTAATCAGAGCCGTTGGATTCCAATCATCCAACGACCTTAATTAAATCCTCAATTTTATATTCTCAAAACATCAAACCCCTTACCTCCTCAGAATCCCCCTCATATCTTTAATCTCTCTTCAGAGACCAGCCAAAATTACCGTCTCAAACCACCGTTGACCGCCTGCCAGAAATCGCCTACGGCGGCGGTCAACCACCAATCACCCCCAAAAATACACCGTAGAATCCCCTCCGTCTCCTCTTTCCAAATATCTAACCAGCTACCTTCAAACATCCCTAGAATTCTTCGAATCTTGATTCGAAGAGGCGAACCCTAGCGCCGCCCTGATATTCTCCGGTGGCATCGCCGCCTCCAACCCCTCCCAAACTAACACCCCATGACCCACTAACTTCCCTCTTTCCAAATCCCCGCTCCATTCTTCTCGAACATGGCCAAAACTCTTCGAATATCAAATCTGAGTTCGAGCCCTAGAATCCTAAATTCTGACCAGTGCACGAAAGGTCATTTTGCTGGATTTCTTGGCTTATTCAAGCCTGTTTCAGCACAAAATAATGACGCTCATTTGTTCTCCACCAAGAACAAATGTTTGGCATTATTTTGGGTTGACTCAGAGTGTCAATTCCAAGTTCGAGCCTGGCCGGTGAGTTCTTTCCTAGTTTCTTGTTTATTCTCGTTAGTATTATTCTATTGTTCGTCTTTCCCCATCTATTTTTCTTTTTTCTGGTCGATTTCAGTTGAAACTCGACCAGTCCTCTGGTATAAACTATCTTCTGATCGTTGTTTTGTTTTTCAGAATGTTTGGTGAATTTGTTCTTGGTTTCATAAGTTTGTGTGGTCAGTTTGTTTAAAATTTTGAAATTATATCTCGTTTAATAATTTAGTTAGTTTAATTAGTTCATTTCGATTTAATAGACTAGCCATTTTTGTGTATGTTATTAATCAGTCATATAGATAATTCTAGTTTTCGAACCATTTAAGTATTTGTTTTCTTCTGCTTTTGGTAAAAGCACTGAATTTGGCCTGGATCAGTTTGATTGTTTGGGACTTCAGGCCATTCTTGATCCCACTTCAAAGACCTGATAGGTTTTGGGTCAAGATTGACCCATATCCGTCTGGTTTCTTGAAAGTAATTGACAGAAGTTTAAGGGGCAATGTTTGGGAATTGTTCAACAAACGAAGTGTTTACCTAACTTAGGAAGTTTCTATAGTGGTAGGATTATGAATACACTAAAGATATGATAGAGACAAGGTTTAAGTGGAATCAACTATTAAAAATGGAAAAAAATGGGATTTGTAATGGGGATTGCACTAATTGGTTGCCTATGTAAAGGCTAAAGAAGAACAGAGGTGGGGGAGAGAAAAAAAGGGATAGAAAGAACATATTGAAAGTACTGAAAAAAAGAGAACATTCTAAAAAAAACATCAGATCCAATAGAGACATATAGTTTTAAGAGATAAAATCCAGAAAATACAAAGGGCTAAAATTTTCTACTATTTCATTGGATCTCTCCAGTTTTTTTTTGAATTCTTTTCAATTTCTGAAATAACCTGGACTCATCTGAGTACAAAAAAGGGTTGAATTTGGTCCTCAAAGTTAGCTTAAAGCTTGCTGGTTTACTGTTTGATTGGAACTATTGTGTTGCACAACGATTCTTGGTTTAAAGTTGGGTCTGAGAGGTTTATTTCTGTTGCTGCTTACTACTGTTGTTACCGCTGACCTTACTTCTCCTTTCCTTTCATTTCTAGGTATTTCTCAGTTCCATGGACACCACTTAAATGTAGTTTGAAGCTTGAGTAACAAATTGGATGATGGTTGCTATTGAATTCTCACTTCTGTCTCTTTCCATTTCATGCATAACGTGTATTACTTAGTTTAGAAATAGCTTGGTCGAAGTATATTTATGGTTGAATAGAGTATGACTATGTTTGTAATCATCTTATTGTTGGGTATACCTGCTAAATTTTTTGTTCTAGAATTAGTTTTGGTTTGAAACATGGAACAAGTTATGGCTTAGTTACTTGGATTTCATGGGTTTGAATTGGTATATATGTATAAAGGGACTTTCAAGGACATTCATAATAGGTATCTTCATATGTAGTATTCTGTATTGCTTTTTTCTGAATTTCAATTGTTTGTATGAAGTTTCCTTTTAGGAGTTTGGGTTAATAATTTGTTTACTGGTAAAGACTATTGGTGGTATTAGATGCTGAATGACAAAAATTAATTTGATATCGTAACCTCTGTACAAAAGTAATGTGATTAGCCGTGTTGTTATGATGTTGAAACTGCTAAATTCCGCTACCTATTATTAGTTATTAGAACTGGAACTCACAAATTGCTTTCAAGATCAAGTCATTATTGGATGTCCTGTAATTGGCTATTGATAAGTTAAAGACGATTCCAAAGTTTGCTTGCATATGTATTAGTCTCGTTGTTGAGCTCCTAAGTTGATGTTACTTCGCTAAATGTTTTGAACTCCTTTCTTACATCCTAGCTGTTGGTTGTTTGTTTGTTTCTTATATTTCCTACTGGAAGGTAATTCATCTAATTCACCTTTATTTGGTGTTACTTTTTTTTTGTTAATTACATTGCATTGTAGTTGTAAATGTGTTGAATGGATTTGTTGTAAGAAACGTTTCTTTCAATTGTCCTTGGTATACTCTTTAGCTTATAATTTCCATTAAGGAGGAGAGCAATTCTGATCCTTAATTAGAGTAGCTGGATGTCCTTTTAATTAATTTTATATGAAGTTGAAATATCTCAATATCCATATCCAAGTGATTGTATTAGGACAATAGATGGCCGTTTGATTTTGGGTTGTGCTTGAATTGACTGATTGACGCAAATAGCCATTATCTTGGTTGTATTATCTCCATTAAGTTACTTATTGCAACCGTTTTAATTTCTATTCTACGTGCATCGTTTAAAGTTGTCATTTTATTTACATTGATTACTTCCAGTGTGTTCTCATATTTGGAAATTAAAATGCTTTAGGAAGTTTCATTCTTTACTAAGTTTATAATGTTGAAAGTGCCAATCAATCATTATACGGACGTGCAATATTAGTATACGGACAATATCATAGTTTCGTGTTGTGACTCAGTTTTAAAGATCTATATGGATAAACTAGACTGTATAGTCTTCATAAAAGTTGTAGATCTATGTCTTAGAGTTTTAGAACATCTTGAATCACCCACATATCAATTTTATACAGAAAGTTATACCAAAATTACTAACAGTAGTACATGGAGTATTTCTAAAACTGGAAATCTGGGTAGCACCTGCCCTGTACTTTCTGATCTTTTTTCAGGTAAATACCAACAAAACTAGATTTTTGTTCCTTTATCAGAGTTATAGATTTATGAAATACCTTTCCAGAAAGTCCTGGATCACTTAAATCGGAGCTCTGTACAAAAGGATATGTAGAAAATATTAATAGATGTCTTGTGTAAAAACGTGTTAAGAAACTTACCACAAAAGAGAGGAGCAACTTGATCTTCGCCAAAAACAAAATTTGCTTGTTGATTTAGTATAAATATATGGTTGATTCATGTTCAGATGCTAAGAAGGAGAGAGAAAGAGATTCTTCTTTGTCTTGAAGAATAGAAGATGGGGAGTTTATGGATAAATATGAAATAAAATGGTTCCCCAACTACTAAATATTCTTAGATAAATACAAAAGGTTGGAAACCCAAAAATATAATTATATACTGTATTTAATAACAACTCGTTAAAATAATATTAAGTGTTACATATAACAACACCATGGAACTTCATTGCCAATATTAACACAATCTAAAGTAAGAAATTTTCATATATTGACCATTCACATTTAGGAAGTGCAAAGTAAAATATTTCCTAGTTATAAAAATACTCAATCAGGAATGCAAATATTATTTAAAAATTTCGGGGTATTACAACTCTCTCTCCCTTAAATCCGAAATTTACCTTGTACTAGTCCTGAAACAAATGTGGATATTGAACTCGCATATCCTCTTCTCGCTCCCATATAGCTTCTTCGCCTGAATGATTTCTCCAAAGAACCTTCACTAATGGGATTCTCTTATTTCTAAGCTCTTTTATCTCACGCGCTAAGATTTGGATTGGTTCTTCTTCATATGTCAAATCAGGATTAACCTCAATAGACTCAATAGGAAGAACATGAGATGGATCTGAGCGGTATTTTCGAAGCATAGAAACATGAAAAACATTGTTGATCTTACCTAATTCAGGTGGCCAAGCTAGCTTATATGCAACCAGACCAATTCTCTCAAGTATTTCATAAGGTCCAATTGATCAAGGACTAAGTTTACCTTTTTGGCCAAATATCATAATCTTCTTCTATGGAAAAACCTTTAAAAATACCTTATCGCCCACCTGATGCTCAATTTCACACCTTTTAAGATCAGCATAGGACTTTTGTCTGTCTGAAGAAATTTTCAATTGATCCTTGATGATTTTTACCTTATCTTCAATTTGTTGCACAATCTCAGGACCTACAAATTTTCTTTCACCAACCTCATTCCAACAAAGAGGCGTTCTACATTTTCTCCCATATAAAGCTTCATAAGGAGGCATGCCTATACTTGATTTGTAACTATAAGTGTAAGCAAATTCTATGAGGGCTAAGTGTTTGTCCCAACTACCCTTAAACTAAATAATGCAGGCTCGAAACATATCCTCCAAGATTTGTATTACCCTTTCAGATTGGCCGTCTGTTTATGGATGGAACGCTGTACTAAAATTCAACCTGGAACCCAAATCTTCTTGCAAGCAAGACCAAAATCTGGATGTAAACCTTGGATCTCTATCAGACACAATAAAAACAGGGATTCCATGTAGCTTCACAATCTCATTAATGTATAATTCTGCTAAACGTTCCAATGAGTAGTCCATTCTGATTGCTAAGAAATGAGCACCCTTAGTTAGTTTATCTACAATGACCCAAATAGCATCATGATTTATTTGAGTGCGTGGAAGTCTAGAAACAAAGTCCATTGTTATCCTTTCCCATTTCCATTCTGGTATTGACAAAGGTTGCAGTAGACCAGCTGGGACTTGATGTTCAACTTTTATTTGTTGACATACCAAGCATTTAGAAATGAACTCTGCAATGTCTCTCTTCATGCCACTCCACCAGTAGTGCTCCTTAACGGTTCGATACATTTTAGTACCTCCAGGATGCATTGCATAAGGTGAACTATGTGCTTCAATCAAGATCTGCTTCCTCAATTCATCCTCATTAGGAACACACAACCTATTTTTATAAAATAAGGTACCATCTTTCCTTAATGAAAAATCTTATTCTCTTCCATTTTGGACTTCTTCAACCCGTTTCATAAGCTTCTCATCTAACTTTTGTGCTTCTTGGACTTGCTCAAGTAAGACTGACATGACTTGCAAATTAGAAATGATGGAACCATTAAAATTAAATGAAAGGCAAACATTCATGGCTCTTAATTCAAGAAGCAAAGTAAAAGGACTTAGAGTTAAACTTGCAAGGGAATTGCGACTCAACGCATCCGCAACTACATTGGCTTTACCAAGATGATAATCAATCGTGCAATCATAATCTTTGATGAGTTCAAGCCATCTACATTGTCTTAAGTTTAACTCTTTTTGTGTACCCAAGTACTTCAAACTCTTGTGATCAGTAAATATGTGACACCTCTCTCCGTACAAGTAATGCCTCCAAATTTTTAAGCAAAAACAATGGCAGCAACTTCAAGATTGTGAGTGGGATAATTCAACTCATGCGATTTCAACTTTCGAGAGGCATAAACAATCACTTTCCCTTCTTGCATCAAAACACAACCCAAGCCACAGTGAGATGCATCACTGTATACCACATAATCTTTTCCTTCAGCTGGCAAAGAAAGTATTGGAGCTTGTGTCAACAAGGATTTGAGCTTTTCAAAGCTCTCTTGACACTTGTCATCCCACACAAATTTGGCGTCTTTCCCTAAAAGTTTGGTCAAAGGAGAAGCTATAATAGAGAAGCCCTTCACCAACCTCCTGTAGTATCCTGCTAAACCCACGAAACTTCTTATCTCAGTTGGAGTTTTAGGGAGTTTCCAATCAAAAATATCTTGAATCTTACTAGGATCAACTTTCACACCTTCAGCTGATACAATGTGCTCCAAAAAAGCCACTTCATTCAGCCAAAATTCACATTTGGAAAGCTTCGCGTAGAGTTGTCTCTCTTTCAGAATTTGCATGACAATTTGGATATGTTTACCATGATCTTCTCTATGCTTGGAATAGACTAAAATGTCATCAATAAACACCACCACAAATTGATCGAGATAAGGCTTGAATACACGGTTCATTAGATCCATAAATGTAGCAGGAGCATTTGTCAAACCAAATGGCATTACCAAAAATTCATAATGGCTATACCTGGTCCTAAAACCAGTTTTAGGAACATCTTGCTCCCTCACGCGCAACTAATAATATCCATACCTCAAGTCAATTTTTGAGAATAAGCTGGAACCTTTCAGTTGGTCAAACAAGTCATCGATTCTAGGCAGTGGGTATTTGTTCTTGATTATTACCTTGTTCAGCTGTCGGTAATCAATGCAAAGCCTAAGAGTGCCATCTTTCTTTTTCACAAATAAAACAGGAGCTCCCCAAGGTGAAATACTGGGACGGATAAAACCTTTCTCAAAAAGTTCTTGCAATTGAGCCTTCAACTCTTTTAATTCAGCTGGAGCCATTCTATAAGGAGCGATAGAAATAAGAGTAGTTCCAGGGACAAGATCTATAGGAAATTCAATCTCCCTTTCTGGAGGAAACCCAGGAAGATCATGAGGAAATACATCAGAAAAGTCGCACACAGTTGGTATGTCCTTAAGATTTGGACTCCCCAATCGTGTATTGACTATATGAGCAAGATAGGCATCACAACCTTGACAAATCATCTTCCTTGCCAAGACCGCAGAAATAATATTAGATGTCAATGATCTTTCTCCTTGAACTACCATGTGTGAATATGCAGGAGTTCTAAATGTCACTTGCTTCAACCTACAATCAACCAATGCATGGTGCCTATGGAGCCAGTCCATGCCAACAATAACATCATATTCTTGGAAGGGCATTTCAAGCAAGTCGGCAGGAAAGAGCAGATTTTGAATCATGAATGGACAATCTCGGTAAATCCTGTTAACAATAGCCTGATGACCTAATGGACTCATGACCAACACATCAAATTCAAGTCTCACAAATTTAACCGTATCAGGAAATGCAAGTGATGAGCAAATATAAGAGTACGAAGATCCAGGATCAAATAGTGTAACAACAGATATGCCAAATATGTAAAATTTACCAGCAACCACGTCTGGGCCATCCTGGTCATTCTTCTGTCTCATAGCATAAACTCGTGCAGTAGCTCTTGACCCACTAGCCTGATTAGCTCCATTCGAACCCGCTGCTTGCATATTTCGAGGTCTAGCACTGCTATTAGCTTGAGAATGAGTAGTGACATGCTTTTGAACTGATCCCTCTATATGTGTATAAGAAAGAGGATTAGGATTAAGACAATCCTTCACTTTATGATCCATACTTCCACAATTAAAACAAGCACCAGAAGCTCGTCTACATACACCATAATGATTCTTCCCGCATTGTGCACAAGTAGGTGTATGCGTTTTGCCTTGGCCATAACTTGGAGTACTGGCAGTAGAAAAATTCGACTTATTCTGCTTATGATGTGATGATTTATGTGTACTTTCAGTCTTGGAATAGTCTAACTTTCCCTTCTTGGATGGCCCGCCATAATCTGAATTACCCTTCCTAAACATGTTTTCTCTCCTACTAGCTTCTTCCTTGTCAATTCTTTCCCAAGTAAGTGCAGCTGAAATTAGCTTGGAAAAATCCTCAAGTTGTAAGATTGCCACTGATTTTCGAATGTAACCATTTAAACCTTCTTCAAATCTTTTGCAGGTGTCTCTTTGACCATCAATAATACCTCCAGCATAGCGAGAAAGCTTGAGAAAGTTTGTTGATACTCTGCAATAGACATACTTGTCACACCTCCTTTTTCCATACCCGAGAGGGTGCAAGGGAGTTTTTTCCAATTAAAGGACAATCGAAACGGGATTGGTTTATTTATTTCAGAGTCGCCACTTGGGAGATTTAGGGTGTCCCAAGTCACCAATTTTAATCCCGAATCGAGGAAAAGAATGACTCCATATTACAGTCTGCGTACCAGAAATCCGGATAAGGAATTCTGTTAACCCGGGAGAAGGTGTTAGGCATTCCCGAGTTCCGTGGTTCTAGCACGGTCGCTCAACTGTTATATTCGGCTTGATTATCTGATTTTATACAAATATGAACTTATGTGCAAATTTTAACTTTTTACCGCTTTCATAATTATTATTATTAAGAGAATGTGAACATCGCTTAAAACATGTCTTCGGACCGCGTCACATGAAATGCACCCACGATCCGGAACATATTTTTATTCAATGTTTTAGGATTTGGATTTGGGTCGCATGAAATGCACACCCGAGTTTAAGAAAGTAGATTATTAAACACGCACCTAAAGAGACTATCGTGTTATTATTTTGGGAAGGCCGTGAAATTCGCTAAACGTCGTGGACATGCATCTCGAACCATGTTACAATCAATGTACCCGCGATTTAGAGACACATTTCAACTCCACCGAGATTTGGATTTGGGTCACATAAATGTGCACCCGAGTTTAGGAAGATAACATTATTAAAGGCGCGCCTAAAGCAACTAGCGCATTGTTATTTTGGGTGGGGCCGTGAAATTTGCTAAACGGCCCGTCCCGGAATCTAAGTATTTAATACATATATTTTGTGAGGGCTCCGCAATCTGTACATTTTTATTTGGCGAAGCTCGTCTCATTTTTATTTATTTATTTTTTAAAAGAAAAAGGATAAGGCTAAAATAACTATATTTTGAATACTTTGCGAGGTAATGGGTTGTAAATTGAACTTATTTGATGAAGCGAGTATTTTTCCGCGGAATTAAAATTGCTACTATAATTTCAACATTACTACTACATGTATAAACGATTATTAAGACAAACTAAAATAATTAACACCTTTCAGAATGTGTACGAACACCTATTGTGACAAATATCAATAATCTAAACATGAAGAAACAAAATGCCGAACAACCACTTGAAGTAACGAAACAAAGGAAAAGACATTCACGACCACATTTCAATACCATACGGATTTAATTATCAGGAAATAGCAATTCACAAACATCATATGTATATGTCTCGCTTGCATACTATCCGCATGAACTAGGACTGTATTTCAACAAACACATATATATATTACTAACATCAAACATGAAGGACACGGGCAGAGATGACCTACTTGAGATCAACGTCCGGTGCGTTGGACCTGCGACGAAACCTCAGACAACAACCTCGACGTACCGTACCTCGACGAACCAAAGACGACCTCAATGGACCTCACCCCAAACAGAACTTCTGGGCTACCTTTTCGAACGTTTTACGGTTAAGCTTCCGCTGGTGTGTGTGTGTGTGTTTTTCGGTCAGTCATGGCAAGGGGGAAGGGTCGTTCATGGCTGGATGTTGCAGGCAGTCGTTTGGACGTAGGGGTGCGACTGGATGGTCACCTTGGGCAGTGACGACGGGAGGGGCTGCTCGTGGTAGCTTTTGGAATGGTGGGGATGATAGTTTGATATGAGGTCGTTTGGGCAGTGTGGTGCAGCAGCAATGGTGGACAGCAGGTGGTCGCCGGTGAGTGACGTGACAGGACGATGAGGCTGGGCGTGAAGGAGTGGGGACAACGCAGCAGCAGTTGCTGCTGCTTGACGGGGAATGAGGAATCGTTTGGGCAAGTTGGTGAGGGTGACGATGGCGGACAGCAGGAGGCAGAAACAGTGATGGGTCTCGACGGGGCTCCGGTGGTTGTTTGGCTTGAGGAAGGAGCAGCTATGGTGGTTTCGCGGAGGTGGTGTTTGGTGGTGATGACAGTAAGGTCGAGGGGGCCGTGACGATGATGGTTATGGCGCGTTGGGACGTGAGGGAGTGGTACTGGTGGTTTGGGTAGGTGTTTGGACGTGGTGTTTGGGTGGTGGCGTTTGGACAAGATGGTGACAGAGTTGGGAGGAGACGGGGTTGTTTGGTTGACGACGCTGAGGAAGACGATGGCGAACAGTGGTCGACGGACGTGAAGGAGTGGGTGTCGCCGCTGGTTTTGAGGTCTGAGGTTGTTGACGGAGTGAGTAGGGTTTTCTCTTCTTCTTCTTTAGGAAGAAGAAGATGAATAGTGCCTCTGGTTTTCAAAAAAATCCAAAGTCTCCGTTGGTTTTTTTTTTTTTTTTTTTTTTTTTTGTTTTTGTTTTTCACAGTAGGGTTTTTTCGTTGGTTCCTTTAGGAAAAGGAAGAAGATGATCGAACAGTGACCAAGCTTTCCCCAAAATTTTTCCAAAGTCCCCGTTGGTTTTTTGTAGGTTTTCCTTGTTCTTCTTTAGGAAGAAGAACGTGAACAGTCTTTTCTTTCAAAATCCCTCCGTTTTCTAATTTTCAAAAGTCCCCCCCTCTTCCAAAAATGTGTGTCCATCTATTTGATCCCTTTGGCCAAGACAAATGAGTTCCACGCGTGGTGGGGTTCGAGGCTTGTGTTCCCCACGCGTGGTGGGGTTCCCCGTGTATGGGATTCCGTCCGTGTTCCCCACGTGTGGCGGACTCGGATTATTATGGGCTAGGTCCGAAAATTAGGCCTAAAAGCGGGTAGTTTGAACCCGAATTTTATTCTTTTGCCCGGATCCGAGAATAAGAACACGACGTTGCTTACTAATCCTATGTAAGCAAAATAACTACAAAACTAATATTTAAAACAAAACTATATCTTTTTTTAATATTTTTTTCAAGATTTAAAATAGCTACAAAATATCAATAAAACTATTTTTTAATTTTCGTTTTTATATAAAGGTAAAATATAAAGTAATATTTTTTAATTTTTTTTTCAACAATTAAAATGACTACAAAACATTAATAGAACTATATTTTTGTAATTTTTGAAATTATATAAAGTACAAAAATAAAGTGCAATTTTTGTATTTTTCAAGTTTATGAGAGATACATAAACTAAAATTTATATATATATTTTTTGTAATTTTCTTTTTGCAACAAAATAAAGTAAAAATAGTTAAAATAGCTATACTAGACCCAATTTCACATATTCACGCTAAAAATGTGAAAATTCTCGGGGAGGGTCAAAAATCCAGTGTCTACAATACTCCCTTGTTTTAAATTAAAAAACTCTTTCTTGCAATAGACAGGGGGAACATATTTTGCACGAAATAATTTCAAAAAATCATCCTAGATCAACATCGGAGGTTTTTCTTTTGCATTTGGCACACTTACCCACCAATCATAGGCATCTTTCTATAAAAGAGAGATATCATACTTAAATTTGGCAGCATTAGTACACTTCAATTGTTCAAAGACCCTCTCTATGCGCTCGAGCCATTATTCAGCTACCGTGGGATCTGTAGTGCCTTCAAATTCAACTCCGCCCATTTTTCTCATCTTCTCAAAATTCATTTCACTAGGTTCTGACATTTTCCCAGCCAAGTGATGAAAGAACTCAGGCATCTGCTGGAATGGATGAGTCATAAATGGAGTATTATGACTCATTGCTATTGGATTACTGCCCACTTCATTTCCACTAACACGAGGATGATTTAGGTCAGGAAAGGGTTCCTTATTTCCTCCCTGAAGGTGAGGTATGACATTATACTGGGCCTGACTTTCATCAACGGATTCAATAGCTCTATTCGAAGAAGAGGCCATATTAAAATTCCTATAAAAGATAAGATCACACTGGATTAGGGACATGTACATGATGCATATGCACACAGAATACAATAAATTACATTATACAAGTATGCAAAAATTTATAAACTCCAAGTCATTTTCAAGAAAGGAAATAACAACAAATACTAAGTAATATCACAACAAAACAAATCCTAGAATCACAAACCGTGGCTCTGATACCATAACTTGTAGCAACCCCTTTGGGAGGGTGCTACTTAGGAAACAAATCTAACTCACTGATTATAAAACATTAAAAAGATATTAGGTAGAAATATTCAGAATAATTTATTAGCGGAAATAGGCCCATGCGAAAAGGTTCAAAGTGCAATATTTTTTTATTGAAAATACACCATAATTTTATTTTAAATGAAATACAATGTCAAAATATTAACATAAGGTGATATAATCCCTTCTTGAATAATCAACAGATTAAAACAACTTCCTAACAAATTTATACATTCATTCAACATCACTACAAGTTTGTATTGTACATAAATTTCAAACTATCGGGTATATAAAAAGGAAACTAGTTTTCTCCTTTATACATATTTACAAGACAAAGTGTAAATTCAGCATATTACAAGACTTGAGTTATTAACCAACACTAAAACAACAAATCAAGTTATCAAATTTAAGTTACAAGTTTTGGTCTTAAATCCAACAAGCCTCCAAATAACATACGTAAATGTGACACACACACACACACACACACACACACACACACACACACACACACACACACACACACACACACACATATATATATATATATATATATATATATATATCATGTACACGTCCCAAAACTATGCAAAATCAAGGTGCATATGCAAATGTGATCTCCGTAAGTTCTCCCAAATAGACTACTTCATCATGGCCATCTTCAGCTTTCATCCCGAATATTACCTACGATAGGAAACAACTATCGCTAAGCATAAAGCTTAGCGGTATATAAACTTTAGGCTTGGAGTCATTAAATTTTCCAATTCCCCTTTTCAGTCATAGTTAGCTCAATTTAACATAATTTCAAATAAGTGAACAAATATATCAAGCATATCAATATCAAACTTTGAAGTGTTTCCAAATATCAATAACAATGTTCAAGAGTCGAGAAAGTGTATACTATCAATCTAAGAGAGTATACCAAATATCCATTTTTCGCCCAATATGTACGTCATGCCATCACACTAAGCATAATCAGATATCAAGATGGATCGAAGCCCCAAATCAAGTAGGGTCAAAACCCAATAGACAAGAGAATCAAGAACCATATTAAAAATGACTTCCTAGTTCGTACTTAACACGGACAAGTTCCATAATTCAAGACGAACTACAAATCCAAAGTCAAGATGGCAAAAGATCCGAATCAAGAGGCATGCCAAGATGAGTGGCAAAGTCACTACCACAAGAAGGACAAAGTCCCAACAAGAATGCAAAATGATCAAATAATCCGTACGAATGGGCGATTTAACAAATATCTTACAATACTTGATATAATTCGAATATAACAATATAAATTGAAGATAAGAAAAATAAAAATATCAGGTTATTTTAAAATATTCCAACAAGCAAAAAGAGTACAAATTTATACACAAACCTTGGTGTTTTACCACAAAATAGTTCAATCGCAACTTGGGGACGTCTCGTCTATGCCGTAAACAAACCAAATCTATCCACTTTCTCAAACAATTCCCATTTGATTTTTCAAGGGTTTATATACCTTAAATACATAATCAAATATCTAAATAATTTTAGTGATTTAACATGTCAAACTAAACATGATATTGATAAAAATTACCCAAAAATGTTTGAAACAGAAATTCTGGATAGTATCACTGTTTCGTGTTGTGACTCAGTTTTGAAGATTTATACGGATAAACTAGACTGTATAGTCTTCATAAAGGTTGTAGATCTATGTCTTAGAATTTCATAACATATTGAATCAACCCCATATCATATTTGTACAGAAAGTTATACTAATATTACTAACAATAGTACATGGAGTATTTCTAAAACTGGAAATCTGGGCAGCACCTGCCATGTACTTTATGATCCTTTTTCAGGTAAATACTAACAAAATTAATTTTGGTTCCTTCATAAGAGTTATATATTTATGAAATACCTTTCCAGTAAGTCCTGGATCACTTAAATCGGAGTTCTGTACAAAACAATATGTAGAAACTACTAATAGATGTCTATTGTAAAAACGAGTTTAGAAACTTACCACAAAAGAGAGGAGCAACTTGATCTTCACCAAAAATGGAATTTACTTGTTGATTTAGTATAAATCTATGGTTGATTCATGTTCAGATGCTAAGAAGGAGAGAGAGAGAGAGAGAGAGAGAGAGAGATTCTTCTTTGTCTTGAAGAATAGAAGATGGGGAGTTTATGGATAAATATGAAATAAAATGGTTCCCCAACTACTAAATATTCTTAGATAAATACAAAAGGTTGGAAACCCAAAAACTTAATTATATACTGTATTTAATAACAACTCGTCAAAATAATATTACGTGTTACATATAACAACACCTGGAACTTCATTGCCAATATTAACACAATCTAAAATAAGAAATTTTCATATATTGACCATTTCACATTTAGGAAGTGCAAAGTAAAATATTTTCTTGTTATAAAAATGCTCAATCAGGAATGCAAATATTATTAAAATATTTTGGGGTGTTACAGTCAGATTCAACAGTGAAGAGGTCAGCATAGAAACTTTGGACCTCGTCCTCATAAACCTTGGGCACATCCACTTTGAACAGATGCCTTAACTGTTGAAATTCGACCATTTCAAGTATTTGCCTCATACCAGCCATCTCAGATATTTTTGGGTCAAATGTGCGACCCCACAAAACTTTCTGGTACCTCAACCTTTCTTTACCAGACACACGTTCACGTTTCACTATCTTTATAGAACCGGGTTCCTTTACATTGTCCAATTTTCTTTTACCAGACGTCACACTAGACTTACCCTTTCCACTCGATTTCACTAGAATATCATCATTAGACAATGACTCTTCAGCCACCACATGCTTCAACTTGTCACTACTTTTCACTGACTTTTTACTTGGCGTTCCAACAGCCTCCTCTGAAGCACTTTTAGCAAATTATTTCTTTTTCTGAGATCTCTTGACTAAGGAACTTGGTCCCTTTTCAGCTTCCTTATCCACTTCCATTACAGAAATATTCTTGTCATAAACAATCTCTCCATCCTTCACTAGCCTCTTTTTCTTCTTCTTGCTACACCTTTTACTCTTCTGCAGGGCAGAGTCAAGAGCCTCATTTTTCTGCAACCTCATAGTAGTTCGCTTAGGAGAGGGCTCAAGAGTGGCTACTGGCCTCCTTCTGGCAATGAACGCATCTAGAGTAACATTATCCTAATCTTCTTCATCACTGGACCTCATAGAAAGAGCCACTACTTCCAAAGGCTTAGCATCAAAGTGAGGAGAAGGAGCAGGGTCGAAACTGACTTGAGAAGAAGATCCCTGACCTGTTTCCTCAGGAGAGGGGTTAGGTCCTTCAAGAGGGGTCCCAGTAGTTTCTTCTGGTGTAGGTTGTTCAAAAAGCACCATCGTTCGTTCTCCCACCAACGATTGAGTCTCTTCCTCCTAAGACTCAGGCATAGTAGAGGTGACCTCATACACTATTCCTTCAGCAGATATGACCAACATGTTTTCTATGGCCTCTCTCTATTGAGATTCCATGGGTGCAACAATATCTGAGATGGGAGTACCTATAGACTGATCAACACTAACTTCAAAAACATTTTCTTCCTGTGGAGTCTCACTCTGTTGCTTTGTTCTTTGAGAATCTCAAGTGACAGAGAAGAGAGACCATCAAGTTTAGGGGCTTTTGAGTTCTCAACACTTAGAGGAAGAGTGTGGTCTGAGGGAGTGGTGAGAGAGATGGAGGGTGAAGGAGAATCAGGTTTAGATGCTTCAATTTCAACAGTGGTGGAAAGGGGAATGTTGAGAGGTATTTCTTTAGGAACGGAGGAGTCGAGGCTTTTATTTTCAATGGAGGGAAGAATTGTTTGTTCTTCAGCCATGTAGGATGATTAGTTTGAAAGTTCTGGAAGGGCTAACAAATAGAGAGATGATCTTTCAAGGTTTGGAGATGAGAGAGTTTTAAAGAGGAAGATGGCAGTTATGAAGAAGAGAGAAACGAGTTCTGAAATGACGGTAAATTTTTGGGAAGATGCAACGTTTTAGAGGGAAGTGAAGGGATTTGAACGAAAGACGTGACATACAGGGTCTGAAAAGGTTGATGATGTGGCACTTAATTTTTGTTTCTTTTTGAGATATGTATGAGAAAAGCACAAGACTACTAACTTGCGGTACAAAAACTAGGTTCTTGACCGGTCTTTCAAAAAATTTCCACCCTCTTTTACCGCTCATGCAGTGCTTCTATAATCATCATGCGTGTCTACCTGCAATGGTATTGGAGATAGTTAGACTTTGTCGGAAAACACTTTAGCTAATTTTACCTGAATGTAATTTTCATAGCCATATGATAGGAATCAGGTTCTCAATTAGGCTTTATTAGCCCCAGTTCCAGCCTGTTTCTCTCAAAGTGTTCTCTGCTCAGGGCTTTGGTGAATATATCTGTAATTTGGTCCTCTGTGCTGCAGAACTTCATATAGATAAGCCCATTTTCCACATTGTCTTTGAGAAAATGATGTCTCACATCAATGTGTTTGGTCCTTTTAAGCTGGATTTGATTTTTGTCCATGTTAAGTGCACTTGTGTTATCACACAGAAGAGGCACACAATCAATGTACATTCCAAAGTCTTCTAATTGTTGTTTGATCTAGAGGAGATGAGCATAACATGTAACTGCAACAACATATTCTGCATCAGCTGTTGAAAGAGCAACTGAAATTCTGCTTCCTTGTGCCCCATAAAGTAAGACATGATCCTAGAAAGTGAGCCATTCCAGATGTGCATTTCCTATCCACAAGATAACTTGCATAGTCAGTATCGGCATACCCAATAAGATTAAAATTGTCACCTGAAGGGTAGTACATGATCAGGTCTTGTGTTCCCTTAAGATATCTCAGAATCCTTTTGGCAGCCTTCATATGAGATTCCTTGGGATTTTACTGAAACCTTACACATAGTCTCACACTGAAGACAACATCTGGCCTGTTGGTAGTGAGATAGAGAAGAGACCCAATAATGCCTCTATACATTATTTGATTTACAGGAAATCCAGATTCATCCATGTCCAGTCGAGCGGCAGTGGCAATAGGAGTGTTAATCACTTTTGATGCTTCCATATCAAATCTCTTTAGAAACTTCTTGATGTATTTCTGCTGACTGATGAATGTACCCTTTGTGGACTGCTTCACTTAAAGACCCAAGAAGAAATTCAACTCCCCCATCATGCTCATCTCAAACTCACTTCCCATGAGTTTTGCAAATTCATCACACACTGAATCAGTTGTTGCCCCAAAAATGATATCATCAACATATACCTGAACGATGAGCAAGTTCCTCCCTCGTTTCTTCAGGAACAATGTGCTGTCAATTTTTCCTCTTGTAAAACCAATTTCTAAGAGAAACTTTGACAACCTTTCATACCAAACTCGAGGAGCCTGCTTCAACCCATACAGTGCCTTGTCCAATTTGAACATATATTCAGGGTGTACCTGACATTCAAAACTTGAAGGTTGCTTTACATACACTTCTTCCTTGAGGAAGCCATTCAGAGATGCACTTTTGACATCCATTTGGAACAGAGTGAATTCCATATGTGATGCAAAGGCAATGAGGATTCTGATAGCTTCCATGCAAGCAACCAGAGCAAAATCTCATCATAATCAATTCCTTCCTCCTGATTGTAGCCTTGGACCACTAGCCTTGCCTTGTTCCTTTAAGTGTTTCCATGTTCATCAAGCTTATTCCTGAATACCCACCTAGTTCCTTTTATGGTTCGATCTAAGGGTCTAGGTACCAGGTGTCATACGTTGTTCCTTTCGAACTAATGCAGCCCATCTGCATGGCTGTGATCCAGTCTGCATCTTTTAAGGCTTCCTTAATATTTTTGGGTTCTATTTGGGAGAGGAATGCTGAGAAGACAAGTGAATTTCTGGATTTTGATCTGGATTGGACTCCTGATTCCAGATGAGTAATTATGTTGTCAAAAGGATGGGAGCTTTTGTGTTTCCAGTTGGGCACTTGAGCTTTATTTGTAGAGAAGCTGGGTAACCCTGACTGATTCCCTTGTATCCTTCTTTCAGCTACCTGTTGAGTACTTTGAACTGCATCAACCACTCTTTCTTCAGCTTTAGTGGTTGTAATTGTGGTACTTGGTTCCTCTCCGACTGGTGAGAAAGAGACTGCATTGTCTTCACTTGGCTCCTTCACTTGACTCATCATGTCTGCCTTTCCATTTACCATACCAATAACTTCACTTGGAACCAGCATAGGCACTCCATCTTGATCATCCATGTTGCTTTTCTCACAGGAGAGGTATGACTCGTCAAAGATTACATGTATACTTTCCTCAACACACTGAGTCCGCTTGTTGTAAACCTTGTAGTCTTTACTCTGAGAAGAATATCCCAAAAATACCGCTTCATCATTTCTGCATCAAATTTTCCAAACTGATCATTTCTATTGTTGAGAACATAACATTTGCACCCCAAATGTTCTTAAGTGAATCAGCTTGGACTTCCTTCCATTCAACAACTCATAGGGAATTTTGTTTAAGAGAGACCCGATCATGCACCTGTTCACCAAGTAGCAGGCGATGTTGACAGCTTCAGCCCAAAAGTTCTTTGCAATCCCACTATCGATCAACATTGTTCTTGCCATTTCTTCAAGGGTTCTATTCTTCCTTTCCATAACTCTATTTTTTTGTGGAGTTCCTGAGGCTGAGAAGTTATGGGTAATGCCATTCTTGTTGCAGAATTCATCAAACTTAGTATTGTCAAATTCTATTCCATGATCTAATCTAATGTATGCTACTTTTGACTCCATCTTCACTTGAATTTTCTTCACAAAGGCTACAAAAACTTCAAAGGCGTCATCTTTTGTTCTAAGAAATAGAGTCCAAGTGAATCTGAAATAATCATCCACTATCATAAAAATGTATCTTCTTCCTCCACACAGATTCTTATGAAGGAGATCAAGTGGTTTTGATGTGCTAACATCCTTCTATGGCTTGAATGAGGATTTTACATGCTTCCCCTTATAGCAGGCATCACAAACTTTGTGCTCCTTGAACTTTGAATTAGGTAGACCACGAACTAGGTCCTTCTGAACCAACTTATTCAGTAGAGAGAAGCCTGCATGCCTCAGTCTTCTGTGCCACAGTTCAGCATCATCATCAACTGCTTTCAAGGAACTCAGATCATCACTTTGTAGGGACTCAAAATCAGCAACGTAGATATTCTTGTATCTTTTGGCCACAAGTACCACACCAGTTATGAGATTTGGAACTGTGCATAACTTTGACAAGAACTCCACCTTGTTTTCTTTATCACATATTTGAGAAACAGTCAAAAGGATGTACTTAAAAATATTGACATAGTACACATTCTCAATTAAGTAAGAGAGTGATTTCCCAATCTTTCCAACTCCAAGAATGTACCCTTTTTCCCATTATCAAAGGATACACTCCCTTCTTACAGGACTTTTAGTGAAAAAAAGTCCATGGTATTCCCAATCATGTGTTTTGATCATCCACTGTCCATGAACCATTATTGACTACTTCCTTTCACTGTTTTCTGCACAAGGAAATCAAGGATTAGATTTAGGAACCCAAGAAAGTTTGGGTCCATTGTAATAAGCAGATGAATAAGTTCTCGTCTAGTCCATGCAGGTAGCATGCACTTTTTATGGGTGGCACCTGGTCCTTTTTTAGCAGTTACTCTTTCAGCAAAAACTTTGTTTTTCTGAAGAGACTGAACCCTGGCTTGGCAATTTTTTTGAAATGCTCATTGTTCCCACAGTGGGTACACAACCAATTATCAAGTATAGTAACATACTTGCTATGGGGGTTATAAGGAGTTTTCTCCCTTTGAAACCCTATTCCCTGCATGTTTCCACCATTGTTAATGTACATGGTAGTAATAGCATCCAAGGACCAGGTCCACTTAAGAGACTTCTCAAGGTCATTTCTTACTCTTTCCAAATCTGCTTGAAGTTGTCTATTTTTCTCAAGTTCAGCACATAAACTAGTTTTTACAGCATTTGACTCGTTTTCAAGCTTGATATGTGCTTCACTAGCAACTTCTTTTCCTTTATCAGAATTTCCAGGCCTACATTCTTCTTTGAGTTCCTCTATTGTTTCCTTCAAGTCTATAATCACAACTAAGAGGTCATTTCTTTCTTGCTCTAAGGCATCAACTTTCTCCACTGAGTCATTCTTTTCTTTACTGAAATTTTCGACGGTTTCTTTTGAGTCAACAACTACTACCATCAAATCGTCTCTTTCATGTTCTACACTAGCAATTTTCTCAGTTGGAACCTAATTTTCATTTTCCAGATTACTTATGGTTTCCTTTAGATCAACCACACAAACTACCAGGTCATCTCTAGTTTATTCAGCATCTCCTAACTCTATGGTTAAGGAATCCTTATCATCTACAAGACTATAATAAGCATTAATTAATACATTTGCTAATGACATGAGTTTCTTAGGAGAGTAGAATTTCAGATTTCTCTGAACATCCCTAAAATTTACCTCATCATTGTCATAATCTTCATCATTGTCTGACTGAGCCATCAAAGCAAATATTGAATCATATTCATTTGCTTCACTTTCAATTGCCATCATAGAACTATCACCTGCATCATTTTCTTCTTCAGACTCACTGGAGGAATCTCCCCATGCTGCAAGAGCTTACTTCATAACATTGTCAGCGACACTCTTTCTTTAGAAGCATTTGTCAGGAACCGGGTTCCTCTTGGTTGCTTTATCAGAGTTGTACTTGAAGTGTTCTTGCTTCAGGATAGGGCAATCCTTGATAAAATGCCCTGGCTTTCACCATTTATGATGGAGGTCATAATTCTTTGGTTTGCTGGAACTGCCTCTCTTTGGTATGCCTCATTTCCTTCTCACCATTTTCTGAAACCTTCTGGTTAAGTAAGCCATGTCACTGTCCTCCTCACTTGAGTCATTGCTTTCAACTTTGAGTACCGGGTTCTTTTCCTTCTTTGGTTCTCTTCTTTCACTGTCCTTCTTCTTCTTCATTTCGTGGGTTTTCATATTTCCAACTAGCTCATCTATGGTTAGTGCCTGCAAATCCTTTGCTTCAGTATTGACATTCACTTTACTCTCCCATGAACTGGGAAAAACACTGAGAATTTTCCTCACGAGCTTGTTCCTAGGAATGATTCACCAAACGAAGGTAGCTCATTTATGGTAGAAGTGAATCTTGTGTGCATATCTTGAGTGTATTCATCGTCCTTCATTCTGAAGAGCTCATACTTAGGGGTGAGCATGTCAATCTTAGATCGCTTTACTTGAGTGGTTCCCTCGTGTGCTGTTTGTAAAGCTTCCCGTATTTTCTTGGCAGATTGATAGGTTGAGATCCTATTGTATTCATCAGGTCCTATGCCACACATCAAAATTTTCTTTGCACGAAAGGTTTTCTCCACAGCTTTCCTATCTGCATCGTTGCATTCTTTCCTAGTTTTTGGCATCGTCACTGGAGGGTCTCTGACCTTCTTTTTTGGGACATAAGGACTATCAAAAATAACATCACACAACTCAGATTCTTCTGTCATGATAAAATCATGCATTCTTGTTTTTCACCACTCATAGTATTACATATTGAATCTGGGTGGTCTGTAGGTACACTGACCCTCTTCAAAATTTAGTGGAGCAACCATGAGGATCCTTTCTAGGTGTTAACCTGATAAAAAGAACATGCTCTGATACTAATTGATAGAATATATGAGTCCACCAAATTATATAGAGACCAGATCCTATATAAGTTTCCACAGATAACACTAATGTAACAGTAAGTAAATGGAACAGGGAACTTTTACGTGGAAAAATCTCTGCTCAAGGGGATAAAAAATCACGACCTATACTGGTAGGATTTCAACTTCACTATGAGAAAACTTTAGATTACAACCTATGCAATCTAGGAATTAAACTCTTAATTCCTCATTAACTTGTAATACACCCATTATAAGCCACTTTGCAATACACCTATTACATAAACTTCAACTCATGACTAACTCTAATCATGACACAAATACTGAAGGTTTATGGTTTTCAAGGGTTTCCTAATTAGAGCTTCTAGATAAGCAAAGTAGGAATTACAATGAAGAACAATACAAAGTTACAACTCAACTAAGGACATATAAGAGACTTGCTATAGGAACTGGTCCGTAGTAGTGTTGTACTTTGTTCTTGATGCACTTGAGAATTGAATACTTGACAGATGAATGGTTGGAGTGCTTGAATAAATTCTGAAGTGCTCAAGTGGTGTTTTATTGTAATGCTCTTTGTTGATTCAACTTGGATGACATCACTTGAATGATGTAATCACTTGGTTGGCCAAAGGAGAGTGACTATTGTACTATGCTACACTGTTTCTATGTACAGTGCAGGCAGTCACTTTCGCTTTAGACAGTTAACTTCGTACTGTTGTCAGGGAGACACGAGAGGATCAGGTCCCTGTGTTGATTCTTTTATCTTCTGAAGTCATAACAACTCACATTAGCTCGAATTTGTTGATTGAGTTGTCTACCAAGTGTGTCAGGTCCCTTATCTGGTTCTTTGACAGTAAATTTATTAGATCATCAAAACATAAAGATAAGGTGTTGTAAACCCATCAGTTCGATTATCATATTTTAAATCGTAAGATATTTATATCAACTTTTCTAATAGTTTTATCTTTTTGATGAATTCATACAATTCAATTTAATGGCACATTAACTTTGTAGTCTCATTTCACTAACTAGAGTTGTGGTGGAGTGGTAAGTACTCCTTCATTCTTATCCACAAGTCTCGGGTTTGAGCCCTAGGTTTGGAATTGCCTTTGTTAAGGAGCGTTTTACTCCCATGTGGGACTTTTCAGCTCGAAACCGGATTTAGTCGATCCCTCAATGTGGGTAAACGGACACCAGATGAAAAACTAAAAAAAAATAAAAATTCACGTATTATGCCCCCCCCCCCCAACACCACAAAAAAAATGAAAAGAAAAGAATAAGCTCTACATGTGAGAGAGCATATTCTAGACTTAAAATTTTTCACGTATGTTTTTTCTCTATTAGTTTGAACCATTAGAAATGACGATTAGACAATTCAATATAAATCCTCGATAAGAAAAACCACAAGATCAATTAAAACCCTACCTTATCCAGATAAAAAGAAAGTGTTGTTTGTCCCTTTATCTTTGGAAAAGGCAATGCATCCAAAGAAAGAAAAGATAAATTAGCTTGTCAATGTGACAATTGGGTTGAATTTTTCTTGCCATTTTATCGACATATATGGCCACCAATGTTTTGTATTTTATATATAGGCCTTATATATATGTCTGTCTATGTTACTATACTTTCATTCTCGAATTATGAATTTGGAACAGCATCTAGCATTATCGACACCTAAGAAGATAAAACTCCGACATGTTTTTTGAACGACAACCTAGCTCATCAACCACTAACAATAATTGGTATTGTTCAAGGACAAACTAAATGGCTGCTTTGAAATGTCCACAAGGAGGAATTTCTCTATAGTTTAGTCATGAATTTTTGTATGTTACTTTAATTAATAAGAGACCACATGTGATGCAATGGATGAGGCTGCTCCTTCCTTAGCCAGATGTCTCGAATTCGAGTCTTGGGTATGGGAAAATCCTTGGTAGGGAGCGCTTCGCCCCGAATGGGGCTCTACCCGGCGCGAACTGGATATAGTCAGGTTCCAATATGAGTACCTGGATATCGGATTGGAAACCAAAAAGAATTAATAAGAGGAAAAAAGTTTAATTAATAAGAGTTTGGGTGGTATATCGACATTTTTGTTGCGTAGAAGGGAGGAAAACAAAAATTTCACAACAGCAAACAACAACAACAACGACCCAGTGTAATCCCACTTCTGAGGTATGGGGAGGGTAGTATGTACGAAGACCTTACCTCTACCCTGAGGCGTAGAGAGGTTGTTTCCAAGAGGCCCTCAGCTCAAGAAGACGACAAGAGACGATATATTAGTATTATCAATAGAATCATAATTGAATAACATCAATATATAAAAAAAAATTCGAAATAGATGGAAAGTACACAATAACCAGTAGGTAAAGACCTGCATCAGTATAAACCACTAACATTCTAAAACTAAAACCTAACTGGAAAGTCTCACTCTGATGCGCCGAAGAAATATTCACAACTACCTCATAACCTACAACTTTAATGCTCGACCTCCACAATTCCCTGTCAAGGGCTATGTCCTCAGTAATCCTAAGTCGTGCCATGTCCTGCCTGATCACCTCTCCTCAATACTTCTTGGGTCGTCCTATACCTCTCCTCGTGCCCACCATAGCTAGTCTCTCACATCTTCTCACCGGAGCATCAATGCTCCTCCTCTGAATGTGCCTGAACCATCTGAGTCTTGCTTCCCTCATCTTGTCCTCCACGGGGGCTACGCCCACCTTCTCCCGAATAGCTTCATTCCTAATCTTATCCATCTTAGTATGCCCACACATCCACCTCAACATCCTCATCTCTGCTACTTTCATCTTTTTGATATGTGAGTTCTTAACCGGCTAACACTCGGTCCCATACAACATGGTAGGCCTAACCACTGCTTTATAAAACTTACCTTTTAGTATTGGTTGCACTTTCTTATCACACAGGACTCCCGACGCTAACCTCCACTTCATCCACCCCACCCCTATATGGTGTATGACATCCTCGTCGATCTCCCCAATCTCCTGAATAACTGATCCAAGGTACTTGAAACTACTCCTCTTGGAAATGACTTGGATGTCGAGCCTCACATCAACCCCTGCTTCCGTCTGCTCGACACTGAACTTGGATTCTAGGTATTCCGTCTTAGTCCTGCTCAACTTGAAACCCATAGACTCAAGGGCCTGTCTCCAAACCTCTAGCCTCTCATTGATGCCGCCTCGCGTCTCAACAATTAGAACTATGTTATCAGCAAATAGCATACACCATGGCACCTCCCATCGAATATGATGAGTCAGTGCATCCATCACTAGGGCAAATTGGAACAGGCTGAGCGTAGACCCTTGGTGCAACCCTATAACAACCGGAAAATGCTCGAAATCACCTCCTACTATCCTAACCCTAGTCTTAGCTCCATCATACATATCTTTGATCACCTTAATGTAGGCAATCGGCACCCCTTTTGTCACCAAGCAGCTCCATAGAACCTCCCTAGGAACCTTGTCGTACGCTTTCTCCAGATCAATAAATACCATGTAGAGATCTTTCTTCAGATCCATGTACTGTTCCACCATCCTCCTAATAAGGTGGATAGCTTCTATGGTAGAATGCCCCGGCATGAACCTGAACTGGTTGTCTGAAATAGGCACCGTCCTTCGCACTTTCATTTCTACCACTTTTTCCCAAACTTTCATGGTATGACTCAGTAAGTTGATACCCCTATAATTATTACAACTCTAGATATCACCTTTGTTCTTGTACAACGGGACCATTGTACTCCACCTCCACTTATCTGGCATTCTATTTGTCTTGAATATAACATTAAATAACCCAGTTAACCATTCCAAGCCTGCTCTACCCACATACCTCCAAAGTTCAACCTGAATTTCGTCTGGCCCGGTAGCTCTGCCCCTACTCATCTTACGCATTGCCTCTATTACTACCTCGACCTAAATGTGCCTATAACTAAAGTCATGGAGATTGTCGGCATTTTCCGATTCACCTAGCACAATATCCTGATCCCCTTCTTCATTTAGAAGTTTATGAAAGTAGGTCTGCCACCTCCTCTTAATTTGGTCATCCCCCATCAAAACTCTGCCGTCCTCGTATTTTATGCAACTCACTTGGTCTAGATCCCTAGTCCTCCTCTCTCTCATCTTAGATAGTCGAAATAACTTCTTCTCCCCGCCTTTGTCCCCCAGTTCCTCATACAGGCGAGCAAAAGCCATTGTCTTTGCCTCCGTGACTGCCAGCTTTGCCTCTTTCCTAGCTACCTTATACCTCTCTCTGTTCATTCTCCTTTCCTCCCCGCTAGTGCTCCCTACTAATTGCATGTATGCTGCCTTTTTTTCTTCCACTTTACTTTGGACAACTTCATTCCACCACCAGTCTCCTTTGTGGCCACCGGAGCAACCCGAAGATACCCCTAACACCTCTCTCTCCGCCTTCCTTATACAGTCCGCCGTCGTCGACCACATAGTGTATGCATCCCCATAAGTCCTCCAAGCTCCCATAGCCGATAACCTTCGTTCCAACTCCCGGACTTTATCCTTTGGCAAGGCGCCCCACCTGATCCTCGAGCGACCTCGTACTAACCTCTTCTTCCTCCTTATTATAATACCAACGTCCATTACCAAAAGCCTATGTTGTGTTGCGAGGGTCTCACCTGGGATAACCTTGCAATCCTCGCAGAACCTTCTATCCCTTCTCCTGAGGAGGAAATAGTCAATCTGGGTCTTCGCCACCGAACTTTGGAAAGTAACTAAGTGCTCCTCCCGCTTCAGAAAACTTGAGTTCGCAATTACCAGCTCAAATGCCTTGGCGAAGTCCAACAGCGAAGTGCCCCCTCCGTTCCTTTCCCCGAAATCGAAGCCGCCATGCATCTCAGAATATCCACCTGCAGCCGACCTAATATGACCATTGAAATCTCCGCCTATGAATAACCTCTCCGCAGGCGAAATATTACGCATAATCTCATCCAACCCTTCCAAAAAACGCCTTTTTATCTCCTCATCCAACCCTGCTTGAGGCGCGTACGTGCTAACGACATTTAAAGTACACTCACCAACCACCAACTTAATAGTCATTAATCTATCATTCACCCGCCTAACCTCTACCACAGACTCTCTAAGATGTCTATCTACTAGGATACCCACTCCATTCTTACCCCTTTGGACTCCAGAGTACCACAACTTATACCCATCCGCATCATTTGCCCTCGATCCGACCCACCTAGTCTCCTGAACACACGCTATATTAATCTTCCTCTTCTGGAGGATCTTAGCCAACTCTATAGACTTACTCGTTAGTGAACCTATATTCCATGACCCGATTCTTAACTTATAGGCTCCCTTACCCCCTACCTCCCCCGCCACCCGTCCCACCACCTGGACCTTGCCCGACCCCTCGCCACACCCTTTGCCCTACCGGAGGACATGCTTTTACTCTATCATCCCAGGCTACAACCACTACACTCATGATAAGCTAAATAAGACTCGTTAGCACACCACGAACAACGAACCAAACTAGAAGGACACAAGTAGCTACTAGCACCCTAGTTGTATGATTAAACTAGTGCGAACTAAAATAACATCAATTTAACTAACACCAAGAGAGAAACAATAAAACGGGAGGTACCACCTCCCGAGAACAGAACCTGTGATTGTTTTGATGTACTCGATGTTGTTGCGCGCTCACATTCAGTTTCCCGCCGCCCCTTTGTTGACACTCGCCTAGGCTGCTCTCCTTTTCTTGTGCGCATGCGCCTAACTTGTCTCCAACAGCTCCGAGAAATTCCCTGAAAAACACAAAAAAAAATACCTTGTACCAAAAGGGGGGCTGTCAGTGCTACCACTGGCGTAGCCCCGACAGCTGCAAGGGAAAGAAGTGAAAAAAGAATAGGGGGACAAAAGAAGAGAAACGAGATGGGCGATATAGAAATAAGCACCCGGGAGTGTGCTGGTTGACAACTAAAGGAAGAAGAAAAGGGTCGCCAGAAGTGGTTATCAACGGTGTGGTCGCCGGATGACCGCCGCAAATAAGGTAAGGGTAAGGGAGGAGAAGGGAGGGGGGATGGTAGATGGGAATGAGAGGCATGGGAGAAGGGGGGGGGGATTGCTTACCTGCTAGGGGTGGGGTCACCGGCGCCTCTGCTAGTCGCAGGTGGTGGCTGTCAGTGACCGTTACACAAACAAGAGCGTCGAAGAGAGTGAGCGCATCAAAACAGAAATTGCACCTGGATATAAAAAAATAGTTTAGCATATTAGCACAAATGAAGGATTTGTTGGTAAATACGTACTCGTACTGAGTGTTTACACCAAATTAATAAATACATAACGTGTGTCTTGCACATGTATATATATATATCAGCTCAATACTTTGGGAGAAAGAGATAATATATATC
This sequence comes from Nicotiana sylvestris, assembly GCF_000393655.2. Lineage (NCBI taxonomy): Eukaryota > Viridiplantae > Streptophyta > Magnoliopsida > Solanales > Solanaceae > Nicotiana > Nicotiana sylvestris. Next base: position 154,956,425 of record NC_091066.1, read on the forward strand.
TGTGTGAGTGTGTGTGTGTGTGAGATCACGAACGAATAAGACATTTTGTATGTATACGTACGTGTATATGTATATTTCAAAACAATTTAAAAGATATATTCCAAAACAGTTTAAAAAATATATTTCAAATACTAAGTTCGAACATTATTACCAGGAAACAAAGGGATATAATGGCCCTATGAACTCTACTAACTTCAAATCTGTGAGTCCGCCACCTCGTGTAATTAATTTAAATTAAGGAAATATTACGCAACACATCAACTATTTATACTGTATTTACTATTCGTAGCTATACTTTCAATATATTTCCCATTCATAGGTATATTTGTATCTTACAGCAAATCAATAAAATAAAATATTAATTTTTTTGAACTGAAACAAACGACCAACAAGCTCTTGTAGCTTAGTTAGTTAGAGTGCCCGTTTAGTTAGTAAAGGTCTCAAGTTCTATTCTCAACTAGAATATTTTATTTTTCTGTATTTATATATTTTACCTTAGTTGTATTCGTTGTATGGACAAGTACAGTAGATACAACCTTTGTATACAATGTCTGTGTATACAAAGGATATAGAATGTATACACCCTTGTATTTCGCATTGGTTATAGTTGATACATATTGTATTCGTTGCACGAATGATACAATTGATACATGTTGTATTCGTTGCAGTTTGAATACAAGTTAGTAACAATTGAATAGTAGCTACGAATGGTAATGAAAACATTTTATTTTTATGCATTTATGTATTTCGCCTTAGTTGTATTCGTTGTGCGAACAAATACAGTAGATACAACCTTTGTATAGAATACAGATGTATACAGAGTACAAGAATACAACATGTATGCATTGTATACACCCTTGTATTTCACGTTGGTTATAGTTGATATATATTATATTCGTTGCACGAATGAATACAATTGATACACGTTGTATTCATTGCACGTTTGAATACAAGTTAGAATAGTAACTGCGAATGGTAATTAAGCAAATTATAGTTATAAGGCTCTAAATTATAGTGATTTATGAAAATTACTCTTAAATTAAATTATGAAAAGTAGTGTATATAATTTAAATTCATGTTAAAAGTTATATCTCCAATAAAGCCCAAATATGATAGACCAAACCTAATATGTAAAAATTGCACGGGGCGCCCTATTTGGTCGCCCCCATTTAGCCTATACCCATTTTTTTAAAATATTTTAACTTGTACCCACTTTTTAAACAACTTCAGCCCCCTTTCTCCACCTCCTTCCCCCAGTGATCTCCATATCTCTCCGAAACTTAACATTGATGTAACAATGAAACGTCTGTGTTTTCTTTTTATTCTTCTTTTTTTTCCCTCATAGCTAGGACACTAGTGTTGTAGGAAACAAAGAATGATAAAAGCACAAACATCTGAATAAATATACTACTTTAATTTGCTTACGTTGATCTATCAAAATGATCTAGCAGCTGAAAGAAGACAAAAAATATTTTCATTGTTTGTCTCTCCAAATCCCTGAACGCTGAACATGAGCATTTCTGTTCTCAACTGATGATAACCTTTGTTCCATCATTTTAATTAGGTCAACAGACAATTGTGGTTGCTGCAACTCTTCTGTAGAATATAAACGAACAAGATTGAAAACAGTAGGGATTCTTCTTCTACTCGTCGTTGTCACTGTAGATGTAGAGAGTGTAGTAGTACATACTCAAGGGTTTTAAAAACTTCGCTAGTTACAAACAAAAAGTTCAGCTTTAGAGCCGAAGTTCGCGAGTTACAAAACAAAAACTTCAGCTCTAGAGCTGAAGTTCGCCAGTTACAAAAACAAAAACTTCAGCTCTAGAGCTGAAGTTCGCCAGTTACAAAACAAAAACTTCAGCTCTAGAGCTAAAGTTCACGAGTTACAAAACAAAAACTTCAGCTCTAAAGATGAACTTCTGGCCCGGCTATTAGAATGCTGAAGTTTTGCGTGATTGCCTTTGCTACTTCAGCCCCGTATGCTGAAGTTATGCGAAAAAGCGGGTACCCTTGCAATTTTTTTTTGCAAAGCGAGCACAAGTTAAAATGTGACACAAAAAGCGGGTATAGATATAAATGTCTCACCTAATACAGATTGTACAATTTTATTGGGCTAAGAGCCCTAATTTATTTGGGCCTTATTAAACTACAACTGTCAGGAAAATCAGAAATATATCAAAAGTACGTAAAAACGATAAATGGCCCATGCAGGTCTCAAACCTGCGACCTTCGCGTTATTAGCACGACGCTCTAACCAACTGAGCTAATGGGCCAATTGGTAATTACTTTAAACAATATCATAATAAAGAATGTTTGTAAATACACCAAATTATTAGTTTACCTTTTTTTTGGGTGTCTCTATTATTGTGCATATATCAAAAAATACCTATCGAGTAATCCTCAAAAAATATTTTTCTCTCTATCATTTTGATTAATTATACGTTAATTATTCTGTACCTATCTTTTGCTAATTCTAAGTATATATCACTATATGCTTCTTTTGAGTTTCAAATGTGCTGAAATATTCAACACATTTTAAAAGGGATATTCACTACTTTGAATCAAAGTACTATAATAATTAGTTACAAACACAAATTTTCACAATATCCAAACGCCCACTAACTCTAACGTAAAATTCTTTAAATTTAAAAGAAAAAAATAAAACCAAACGCCATTGTGCTGGACATCCAAAAAGCTTGGAACTTGGAATTTTTTTTTCATTTGTTTTTTTCATAAAGAGTTCTTTAAGGATGTTGAAATGAGACGGCTATAACAAGGACGGTGGTGGAGTAATACAGTTTTAATTAGAGATTTTGGGTTCGAGCAGTATGAAGTCGTCTTTATTAAGGAGAGCGTTACTCTCTAATATGAGATTTTTTGGTGTGAATCTAATTTAGTCAGTCTTCATGCAGGTACCGACCATCAGGCGGGCGAGAAATTTAAAAAAAATGAAACCCCTATTAAGATACCTTGAAAATTGCTTCCTAACTACTACTACTACTTGTGTGAATTCTAATAGAGGATTAAGACTTATTATAATCATTTAATTTTATAGGTATGTTTCTATATGGTTCCAGTATTAAACAGGCAATGTTATATTTTCTATGCTAATATACGGATATATTGGATCATTATGAGTCCTATAAACATGGTTTCTAAGTGATTCTGATTTCCAGCATTATATATAAGCAGTGTTCAAGCGAATTTGCAAATCCTATGGTCATGATTTCTAATCGATTCTGGTTTCTAATAGTACACGGGCAGTATAGCAATTTCTGGATTAGCGCATAGGCAAATTGAATGCTGCAGGTTCTATAGAAATAATATCTATTCGTTTCGCGTAAAAAGTTAGTGAAAACAATCCTAATTCTGGATTACTAATGCTGTTTTTATAGGCATGCATCTTAAACGGACGACAATGTAATAGGAAATAATCAGAATAGTTGATTAGAATATTAGAACCCTATAACCACGATATCTAAACAAGCAACATACTAAAAGCAAATGATAGATTGATTGAAGTCATATAGACATGATATCTAGATAAGTAAACAAAATCATTGTAGCGCCCTAAGACATGTTATCTAAGAGTGTTGAATAGTAGACATGGAAATAGGTATAGCAAATATTGGAACTAACATGTTTTGGCAAATTAAGTGAAGTGTGCGGGACTCCTATGGGCATGAGGTCTATCAGTGTCTAGAAATAAAGCAGGCTATCAACAAATAGATCACATAGATCCTATAGGCATGCTTTCTACCAATTATGCAAGTGCTAGAATACCCTTTCTTCCCCAACTTCACTTAATCCCTAATAGTTCAATTTACAAATTATTACAGCCCAAATAAAATAATCAAATATGAATAATTACATAAGAAGACCATTATAGGCCCAATAATAGGCCGAGTATAGACAACCCAGTATTTTCCAGGCCTTCGACAGCTCCAGTAGACTCGAGTTCCCAACTCATAAGACCAGTCTAGTAAGTCCGAATCCAACAACCAAGCCCAACATCACATAGAACCAGACACCAAGCCCAAACGAAGGACTCGCACATGGTCACACAAGCAACAAACTATATGTTGAACTAACTAAACAGAGCAGGAAGTCCACATACTTATTTCTTAGGACTGTAAAGCTGATTACCATCAAGACGCATAGACAAACTCATGTGACATGTTGGCAGGATACACATAAAGAAAGTTCATGTTTGCATTTTCCAGTTATAGGGGACATGATTGATTATCATAGGATAACAGACTATTTCTAAAGAAATTTCGAACAATGACATGGTCAAAAACAGCTTAAGACAATTTCAAGCAGGGGTTCGAATTATGAATGCTGAAGGATCAACAGAAGACGACCTTAATAGAGTAGTTTAAGCCTAAGGAATGACAAAATAGGTTCATAACAAGGAAAGAGTATAGCGTGTGCAACATTAACAGAGTTGATGAGGCATGTCATTGGGATTAACAGGGTAAGCATACAAGATAAGAATGCTAAGTTTTCTAGAAAATAATTGCACAGTAAAGCATGATCCAAACTTAGTCTAAAAGGGATTTTAGACCTGAGATTCTTAATCATGATAGTCTAATAGAGTGATAATCAGGGGAATAGCAATTTTCATATGAGATCCTAATACACATAAAAAACAAGCTAGTAGGCATGATCTACAACAGTCAACAAACAGCGTAACATGCTGAGTATAACACAAAGATTCCAAAATCCAAAGAACTCATGGTAGAAAAGCATATCAACTTAAGGTTAATAGAACATGCACACTCTAGGGCTTATGCCAGATGACTATGCATAATTGAAGAAGCGAAGTATATTGAAATTCAACTATAAGTTTTAGGCAATGCTAAAGAGTGCAGGATTTTAGAAAAAAACACAACATAGCAACATGTTTGACTATACATTGAGACAATAATTGGCACATAAGGTTCATATAAGCATAAAACGGGAAAAACAGTAGAACATACATAAAGTATTCATCGGAAAGAAGTTCACTCAAATAAGTTCTGGGAAGGAGATAATCCCCTAAGAATTTCAGTACAAGAATCCAAGGCAAGGCATGTGAAGGGACTCATAACCAAATAATAGGTTATCAGAATAACAGAGCAGGCTTAAAGGAATCATTCAAGTTACACATATAAAATGGGCATGCATCAAAACTCAGAATCCAAGTAGGTTCAGATACTAAAAAAACACTGAGGTATAGGATAATGGGAACAAACATGAACACGAACAGAGGCAACCAACATCATATTGATTCACAAACTCCTGAATGACATAAATAAAAGAGAATAAAATTGCAAGAGTCTCATTACTCACCAATTTGCAGAATTAACGAGCTAATAAGGTAGAGATTAAGAGCCAATAGCTTGCTTATCAATAACATGGAGAGAACATCAAAACCCCCAAAATTCTCAATGCCTGAGAGTTCTCAAGGGCTTCAGGTGAACCCCGAAAAGTGCTCGCACTAAGAAAGGTCGAATAATTGAATTCTGGTGGCCTTGGCTTCCAGCCGGCCAAGAGCTCAAATTTTAGAATAGTATAGGACTAGTGAGAGTGAGAGTACAATAATTGAGGTCCGTCCAAAGGGAATCATGGGAGGGGTTTATATAGTTCTGAATCAGGAGAGTAAATAAGGAAAGATATCAAGTAAACAAAAACAAAAAAGAGTAAAATATCACAAGAAATCAGTAGACTTACCGAAAAAGAATGAAATCAAACTCCAAACTCTAGTTAGGGTTCGACACTAAAAAATCGGCCAACTAGTATGAAGAATCAGGTCTCTCTTCGTGTATATGTGCGAAATATTGTCCAAATTTCCAAGGTTGAGGTCGATTCCTGTCCGATATAGAGATGATACTTGCCAAAACTAAGCAAGTACCTAAGTAATTCCATATACGTGTGACCAGTAGTGAATAAATATAGATATTGCAACAAATAATGGTGAAATCCCATTATTAACGAGATTAGGAGAGGGAATTAAGAGAGGTGACTGCTAGGGTTTTTTAGAGAGAGGGGGAGAGTTGAGAGTGTTATGGGGCGGCTGAAATGGGGAATATGTCTTTAGGGTTTGGGTTTGGGGATATAAGAAGAGATGTGAATTTATTATGGGTCGTTGATCATTGAAGACCAACGGTTAGGATTGAATAAGAAATGGGGCGTGTTAAATGCAACGGGTCGCGATCGGATTTTTAAAGGGGTCGTTTGGTTGGGCTCTTGAAGAGCGAAGTAGAGTGAGCCACAGGTTTTGGGCATGATTTTGGTCCGGAACTAGCCTTGTATTGGGAAATAAATTAAATATGCGAAAATATTTTAAAAATAATGTATAAAAGAGATTAATAAATAATAAAAACATCACTTATGCAGTAAAATAATTTAGAATACTAGCTTGATATTATAAAAATATGAAAAATGGTGTTTAGCACAAATAATGCAATAAAATGTAACTATGTGTAGAATATAGGATATTATTGCAAAATTATGTAAATAACTTAAAAATACAAATATAATTATATGAAATAAAGTAAAATGTTATGAAACATATATGTGGATGCAAATAATAATTTGGATGATTATGTCATTTAAATAATTTAAAGGGATAATATTTAAGTAATTTAAATGCAAGAAAATTAATTTTAAACTCTAAAATTTGCGAAACATTATGGAAAATACTTGTATAAATCTTGTAAATCGAATAATGATGCAAAATGACATTTTAAAAATATATGTACTATTGGAAAAAATGTGAGGGCAAAATTGGGTATCAATATTTATTTGTTTAATCTAACTCAATTTATCGTTTATATCGAATTAATCTGTGTATCCTTAAAAGCACTCACAATTTTATTGTTATCCATTTTTAGGGTAAACAGTTTGGCGCCCACCATGAGGCTAAGGATAATAGTGGCTATTTGATACAAATCTCCACAACACTCTCTACTTTACTCTTGCTCTTTGAGATCTTAATTTTAGGAAAACTTAAAGATGGCAACGCCTCAGTCTGCTCACCTAAACGTTGATGCTGAATCTGACCACCACGGCGAGAACCCAATATAGTGCCCAGTAATGAGTTTCACCCTACTGCTCCCAATAGGATCCCGATCGTTGATCCAATCGATGCCAACTCCCACATGGCCATCGATGCTAACTTGCCCACCGACCCAGAAAATAGCATTCGCGGGGAAGCCAGGGACACACGCGGCGATGAAGGCGATGGGATCAACTTGCATTGGAGAACCAAAGCCGTGCTCCCAGTAGAGTTGAGCCCGAACCATCCTAGAAAACACTCGCCGAAATGAACCAGCCACAGATAGGCCGAGTGAAGTTGAATTTGGGACCAACCCTGAGATAATAAAGATGCTCAAGGAATTGACAAAACAGGTAGAAATGGGAGAAAAGAAAATTGAATCTAACGACAAGAAGGGGGGGACCTACAACTCTAGGGTCGACCAAATCTCAAGAGCACCACCGATACTAAAAGGCCTAGATTCTAAGAAGTTTGTTCAGAAACCTTTCCCTCCGAGCGCATCTCCGAAGCCGATCCCAAAGAAGTTCCACTTGCACCATCAAGGGGAATGACTTGGAAGATGATGAGATCGAATCTGTACTGCTAAAAAAGTTCGGAGAGACCCTGTCAAAAAGAGTTATGATATGGTATCAAAACTTACCCCATGACTCATTTGCTAGGATTGCAGATGCCTTTGTGAAAGCGCACGCCGGAGCCATCAAGTGGAGACCAGAAAGTCAGACCTTTTCAAGGTAAAGCAAAGAGATAACGAGATGCTCAAGGAGTTTATGTCAAGGTTTCAAATGGAACGGATGGACGTGCCACTGGTGTCACACGATTGGTCCATTTAGGGCTTTACCGAAGGACTCAATACTCGATGCTCATCGGCTTCACAGTAGTTAAAGCAAAATCTGATAGAGTATCCGACACTAACTTGGGCCGACGTCTATAACTGGTACCAATCAAAAATTAGGGTCGAAGATGATCAACTTGGGTCCCTTTCCGGATCCTTTTACCCAAAAGAGATAGCGATCGTGAACCAAGATCAAATAGAGATCAGTATCAACTATACAATGGAGACCAAAGGGGTAATGGGTCCGGACGCAACCCTGTGATGAGTGAGAGAAGGAGTGACTGAGGTCACAATAATCAGGGATTCACGAGCAAGAATAGTTTTGACAGACCCATTGGACCTAAGGAAGAACCAAGGTTATCGGAGTACAACTTTAACGTCGATGACGCTGCATCGTATCTGCCATCGGACAATTCAAAGACACCAAGTGGCCTCCACCTTTATTGTTTGATCCTACCTAAAGGGACCCCAGTCTACTGTGTAAGTATTGTGAGCATGTGATTTTTGCCCTATACGAAATACTCCTACAGAATCCCAAGGAATTAGATTTTTCTTTTAATTATTTGCCATTTTAGGAATTTTTGTGGAATTTTCTTAATTATTTGCATTTTTTCTGTGCATGTTTAATTTTTATTTAAATCATAAAAATATAAAAATACTCTGCATTTGCATTTAGGATATAATTTTATATTTTAGGATAATTAGTAAATTGGTCGTTTTATAAAAATGAAAAATTACAAAAAAAAAAAAAAAACTCACTTTGCATTTTAACTTTGTAATTTTAAATTTTATAGTTTTTCTTTTAATTTAGGAGTTAATTAATTTTTTGAAGACTATAGTGAGTAATTAGCTTAATTTGGTAAGTTAATTTGGTTTAAGAGTTAATTTAGGTCTTAATTTAATTTGAAAAGAAAAGGAAAAGATTCCAAAGAAAGGCTGATATTTGGGTTATTCCAATTGAATTTCCCCAGGCCCAATCCAATGTCCCCCAAACCCATTCCGGATCCAGCCCAAACCATGCCCCTAACCCGGTCTAAACCCCTATTTAACCAAAAGACCCTGTTTTCTGTCACGACCCAATTCCCGAACCGGTCATGATGGCGCCTCTCGTGAAGACAAGGCCAGCCAGACCAAAACGGAACACCTCTTTGAGCAGTTAATTATCATAAACAGTAATAAATATAATATAATATCCATAGATTGCAAAAAATTTAATGATAAAAATAGTGGAAACCATCCCGACACAGCCCAAACCGGGGTGTCACAAGTCATGAGCAACTAAGAAATCCAGATACAAGTCTACTAAACACTAATTCTGATACAATAGTTCTAAAATCATGAAAATGATAAGAAAAGGGAGGCACGGGGCTGCGAACGCCAACAACTACCTTGTAATCTCCGAATCACTGCCTGAACTGGGAGAATCAGTATTTAGGAGCGGACTCTTCGATGCCTGAATCTATACACATGGTGCAGGGAGTAATGTGAGTACTCCGATTCAGTGAGTAATAATTATAAATAATGGCTGAAAGTATGAAAACACGTAAAGGCACAAAGCAATTCCATATCAAACAATAAAATCACTTAAATCAGTAAATCAGTGAAGAAATCAAATGATATTTCTTTTTAAAACAAGTAAACACAAGTAATTTAACAGGTAAATAACAAGTATAAATCCTCCCCTCGGGCACAGTATTAATCGCTCAGAACAGTATCAGCCCCTCGGGCTCACTTTCAATACAGTATCAGCCCCTCGGGCTCACTCTCAGATCATAATGGGTACCCGCGCTCACTGTGGATGTGCAGACTCCGGAGGGGCCCCTTACGACCCAAGCGCTATATCAAGCCACCTCGTGGCATCATCACCGGCACTCGGCCTCACATCACTCGGCACTCGGCCTCACATCACTCAAGCCACCTCGTGGCATATAAAGTATCTAAGGCCCTCGGCCTCATATCACTCAGCACATCCTCACATATGGACCTCGACCTCACTCAGTCAAAAAATCATAACAAGCCCTTTGGCCATTAGTAAAACATTAGTTCTCAGCCCAAAACATGAAGTAGAAATATCATTTAAGTTTCAAATCTGAGTAAAAGTGGCTGAGTTTATAAAACAGTAGATATCAACAGGAATAATAAGTCAAGTTGTGAGGAAACAGTGATAAAAATCCCCGAAGGGTTCAAATAGTTGGCAAGAAGCCCAAATATGGCAATCAGCCCAAATCATGATGATAATAAATGAATTTCAGTCAAATACGCGGTAAAATCATCAATCGGGACGGACCAAGTCACAATCCCCAGTAGTAAAAGACCCCACGCTCATCATCCAGCGCGTATCTTGCCTCAATATAGCACTACGATGTGCAATTCGGGGTTTCAAACCCTCAGGACATCATTTACAACCATTACTCACCTCGAACCGGCTAATTCTCTAGCTCGCGACGCCTTTGCCCCTCGAATTGGCCTCCACGAGCATCGAATTTATCCAAAATCAGAATGAATACGTCACAATATGCTAAGGGAACAAAGCCCAAGCAAAAACATTCGAAAAACATCAAAAATCCCGAAATTAGCAAAACCCAAGCCCTGGGCCCACGTCTCGGAATCAGGGAAAAATTACATTTTCAGTATCCTCATACCCTCACGATCTAACCATACCAAAATTATCCAATTCCGATACCATTTGATCCTTCAAATCATCATTTTATATTTTTGAAAGGTTTCACAATTTTCTTCCCAAATTCCATCCCAAATTACGAATTAAATGATGAATTCAGTGATAGATTCACGTATTCTAGCCAAATCTGAGTTAAAATCACTTACCCCGATGAATTTCTTGAAAAACCTTTGAAAAATTGCCAAAATCTGAGCTCTCTATGTCAAAATATTAAATACACCCCCAAAACCTCGTATTTATAGAGTACCCCTCAAATTTCAGCCTCCGCGGGCCGCACCAAAAAACAACTGCGGTCGTACAGGCCTTCTTCTGCAGTGACAGGCTTTAGTATTTTGGCCATAACTTTTTTCTACAGATGTCCAAATTGCGATATCTTTATCTTTCTGGAAACTAGACACGAATGGATACAACTTTCGTATTTAAATAATCTCAAACTTCCTTGTAGATCAAAAGATATGAGCTTCTGAAGTAGGACCACCAAATCGTTCCCCACCGCGGCCGCACACCATTTTGTACGGTCCGCATGACACCTACCGCGACCGTACTTCTTTTTGTGCGGTCCGCACAACACAAACCGCGGCTGCACTTCTTTTTGTGCGGACCGCGCGGGTGGTTTCTGAGGCCTGCAACCCTCCTGGACCTGCTACAACTATGATTTTCGGCCTAAAACATCTCGGAACCTATCCGGGATCCCCGAAACTTCAAACTAATTGTACCAACACATCCCATGACATCGTTCAAACTTGTTCAACACTTCGGAATGCTAACAACAACGTCAAATCACCAATTTAATATAGTATCAAGCTTAAGAACTCCAAGAACTCTTAAATTATGCTTTCGCTCAAAAAGTCTATCAAATCTCGTCCGAATGACCTGAAATTTTGCACACACATCCCAAATGACACAACGAAGCTACTGCAAATCTCGGAATTCCATTCCGACCCTTATATCAAAATCTCGCCTATCAACCCGAAATTGCCAAAATATCAATTTCACCAATTCAAGCCTAAATCTCGTCTACAACTCCAAAACCTATTCCAATCGCGCTCCGAAGTCACAAATCACCTCCCGAAGCTAACCGAACCATCGGAACTCACATCCAAGCCCTCTAACTCATAAGTCAACATCCGGTTGATTTTTCCAACTTAAGCCTCCTTAAAAGAGACTAAGTATCTCATTTCTTACCAAAACCACACCAAATGCAAACCAATCGATTCGACTACATAAAACATGGATAACGAAGCATAAAGAAGCTAAAATAGGGGAAAATGGAGCGGTAACTCATGAGAAGACTGGTCGGGTCGTCACATCCTCCCCAACTTAAACAAACGTTCGTCCTCGAACGAGTCAAGAAATATACCTGAAGCCTCAAACAGGTGAGGGTATCTGCTCTGCATCTCCCGCTCGGCCTCCCAGGTAGCCTCCTCCACGGGCCGACCTCTCCACTGCACTTTCACTGAAGCTATATTCTTTGACCTTAACTTCCGAACCTGACGACCCAAAATAACTACTGGCTCCAAATCATACGTCAAATCATCATCCAACTGAATCGTGCTGAAGTCCAAAACATGAGACGGATCCTCAATATACTTCTGGAGCATAGAAACATGAAATACCGGATGCACACTCGACAGGATGAGTGGCAAAGCAAGCTCATAAGCCACATCCCCAATCCTCTGAAGCACTTCAAAAGCCCAATGAACCGAGGACTCAACTTCCCTTTCTTCCCCAACCTTATAACACCCTTCATGGGCGAAACCTTCAGCTAGACCTTCTCACCGACCATGTAGGACACATATCAAACCTTCCGGGCTGCATAACTCTTCTAACGCGACTGCGCTGTATGAAGCCTCTCCTGAATCACCTTCACCTTCTCTAAGGCATCCTGAACCAAATCTATCCCCAATAGTCTAGCCTCGCCGGGCTCGAACCAACCAACTGGAGATCTACACCGCTTCCCGTACAAAGCCTCATACGGAGCCATTTGAATACTCGACTGGTAGCTGTTGTTGTAAGTAAACTCTGCAAGCGGTAGAAACTCATCCCATGAACCTCCAAAGTCAATAACATAAGCACGCAACATATCCTCCAATATCTGAATCGTACGCTTGGACTGTCCGTCCGTCTGAGGATGAAAAGTTGTACTCAACTCCACCTGAGTACCCAACTCTCGTTGAACAGATTTCCCAAACTGGGAAGTAAACTAAGTACCTCTATCTGAGATGATGGAAACCGGAACACCATGCAACCTAACAATCTCCCGGATATAAATCCCTGCCAACTGCTGTGAAGAATAGGTAGTAAACACATGGATGAAGTGCACGGACTTGGTCAGCCGATCCACGATCACCCAAATAGCATAAAACTTCTTCAAAGTCCGAGGAAGTCTAACCATAAAGTCCATAGTGATCCTCTCCCACTTCCACTTGGGAATAACCATCTGCTGAAGCAAGCCACACGGTCTCTGATGCTCATATTTTACTTGCTGGCAGTTGAGACACCGAGCTACAAATCCCACAATATCTTTCTTCATGCTTCTCCACCAATAGTGCTGCCTCAAATCCTGGTACATCTTCGCGGCACCCGGATGGATAGAATACTACGAGCTATGGGCCTCCTTCATAATCAGCTCTCTAAGCCCATCCACATTGGAAACACAAATCAGGCCCTGCATCCTCAACACACCATCATCACCGATCGTCACATCTCTGGTATCATCATGCTGAACTCTGTCCTTAAGGACAAGAAAATGCGGATCGTCATACTGTCGCTCTCTGATGCGATCATATAAGGCAAACCGAGAAACCACACATGCCAACACCCGACTGGGCTCTGAAATATCCAATCTAACGAACCGATTGGCCAAGGACTGAACATCAACTACAAGGGGCCTCTCCCCAACTGGAATATATGCCAAACTCCCCATGCTCACTACTTTTCGGCTCAACGCATCGGCCATCATATTGGCCTTTCCTGGATGGTACAATATAGTGATATCATAATCTTTAAGTAATTCCAACCATCTCCGCTGCCTCAAATTAAGATCCTTTTGCTTGAAGAAATGCTGAAGACTGCGATGATCAGTGAATACCTCACAAGATACACCATATAAATAATGCCTCCAAATCTTCAATGCATGAACTATGATAGCCAACTCCAAATCATGAACATGGTAGTTCTTCTCATGGGGCTTCAACTGACGAGAAACATAAGCAATAACTCTACCCTCTTACATCAATACACAACCAATTCCAACTCTCGAAGAATCACAATACACGGTATATGAACCTGAAGTTGATGGCAAAACCAACATTGGAGTTGTGGTCAAGGCTGTCTTGAGTTTCTGAAAGCTCTCCTCACACTCATCCGACCATACAAATAGAACACCCTTCTGAGTCAACTTGGTCAAGGGCGATGCGATAGATGAGAATCCCTGAACAAACCGACGATAATAGCCTGCCAACCCAAGAAATCTACGAATCTCTGTGGCTGAGGACGGTCTGGGCCAACTCTGAACCACTTCTATCTTCTTCAGATCAACCTGAATACCCTCGCTGGACACCACGTGCCCCAAGAAAGCCAATGAACTGAGCCAAAACTCACACTTGAAGAATTTTGCATAAAGCTTCTCTTCTCTCAATCTCTGCAATACAACTCTCAAATGATCCGCGTGCTCCTCCTGACTACACGAGTACACTAGAATATTGTCAATGAATACAATAAAGAACGAATCCAGATAAGGTCGAAATACACTATTCATCAAATGCATGAATGCTGCTGGGGCATTGGTCAGCCCGAAAGACATGACAAGAAACTCATAGTGGCCATATCTAGTCCTGAAAGCAGTCTTAAGAATATCTGAATCCCTGATCTTCAACTGGTGATAGACCGAACGGAGATCAATCTTAGAGAACACCCTCGCTCCCTGAAGCTGATCAAATAAATCATCAATGCGAAGCAAAGGATACTTGTTCTTAATTGTTACTTTGTTCAATTGCCTATAATCAATGCACATTCTCATCGTGCCATCCTTCTTCTTCACAGACAAAATCGGTGCACCCCAAGGTGACACACTAGGCCGAATGAACCCCTTATCTAGGAGTTCCTAAAGCTGTTCTTTCAATTCCTTCAACTTTGCTAGTGCCATACAATATGGCGGAATAGAAATGGGTTGAGTGCCCGGCACCAGGTCAATACCAAAATCAATATCCCTGTCCGGTGGTATGCTCGACAGGTCTGCAGGAAACACATCGGGAAAATCCCTCACAACTGGGACGAAATCGATACTAGGAGTCTCAGCTCCAAATCCCTCACAAACGCTAGATATGAAAGACAACCCTTCCCAACCATACGTTGGGCCTTCAAGAAAGATATCACTCTACTAGGAACATAATCAGTCACACCACGCCACTCGATCCGTGGTACATCCGGCATAGCCAAAGTGACTGTCTTAGCATGACAGTCAAGAATAGCACGACACGGAGATAGCCAATCCACGCCTAAAATGACATCAAAATCCACCATGCTCAATAGCAATAGATCTACTCGATCTCCAGACCCCCAATAGTCACCACACATGACCGGTACACATGGTATACAACACCAGTATCGCCCACCGGGGTAGATACATGAACAAGTAAAGCAAGAAACTCATGGGGTATACCCAAATAACGAGCAACGTATGATGACACATAAGAAAAGGTGGAACCGGGATCAAATAATACAGAGGCATCTCTGTGTAGACTGAAAGAATACCTGTAATGACAACATATGAAGCAATAGCATTTGGCCTGTCTGGAAGTGCATAAAAACGGGCCTGACCTCCCCTGATCGACCTCCCCCTCTAGGGCGACCCCTGGCTGCCTGACCTCTACCCTTAGCTGGGTGGGCGGGTGATGAGGTAACTGGAGCAGAAGTCGAGTGCTGACCCATTTGATGAGATGAACTAGCAATACGATGAGGACACTGCCTCCACACATGTCCAAACTCTCCAAACATAAAAAAACTCCCAGGTGCTGGAGAAGGGGACTCAAGGGAACCCCTCGCACCGGAGTGACCAGCTGATGCACTCGGCATAGAAAAACCCTGAGCTGACGGGGCACGAGATGAACTCTGGGATGGAAGGGCACTAAGTGATGACTAGCCCTACTGAGTACCATGATAACCATGACCCGAAGATGCCCCACGATAACCTGGGCGAGCTGACTGAGCAGGCCTGAAAGGACGGCCTCTACCATGCTGAAACTGGCCCCTCGAAGGAGCACCACTGTAACTGCCAGAAACTCGAGGCCTCCTGGACTTCCTTTTCTCTCGATCCTGATGGCGAACCGTCTCAATCTCGCGAGTGATATCGACCACCTCCTCGAACGTAGTACCCAACACCCTCTCTCGGGTCATAAGAATATGGAGATGATAGTTAAGGCCATCAACAATTCTCCTGATCCTCTCACGATCTGTCGGAACCATCCAAATGACATGACGAGCCAACTCAGAAAACCTTGACTCATACTGTGACATCGTCATATCTCCCTATCACAACCACTCAAACTGTCTACGCAACTTCTCTCTGCGAGACTGCAGTACATACTTATCTAAGAAGAGAGTGGAGAACTCATGCCAAGTAAGGGGTGCTGCTCCAACCGGCCTACGCCTCTCATACGCCTCCCCCAAGTGAAGGCAGCCCTAGTGAACTGAAAGGTGGTAAATGACACACCACTAGTCTCAAGAATCCCTGCCGTACGGAGCATCCGCTGACACTTTTCAAGAAAACCCTAGTAATCCTCGCCCTCAACACTACTGAATGACGGAGGCTGGAGTCTACCAAACCTCTCAAGACGACGCTGCTCATCATTCGGCATAACTGGCACAACAAACTCCTGAGCTGGTGCAACTGGCTGGGCTGGAGGTGCCCCCGGTGTCTGTAGTCCCTGCACTACTTGCTCAGGTGTGCGAGTAGTAGGGGTCAGATTGCCTCCCTCGGCCTGTGAAGTAGCTGCTGCTGTAGTGGCTGAAACTGCCTGAGCCAGGCCAGTGCAAACTGATAAGATCTGTGCCAAGGCCTCCTGAAGACCCGGAATCACGATGGGCACAGCTAGTGCCTGAACTGGTGTTGTTGGAGCATCCATAGCTGGAGCCTGAACCGGGGCTAGGGCAGCTGGTGGATCTACAGGTGCTACCTTTGCTGCTCTGCCTCTGTCGCGACCACAACCGCGTCTATGGCCTCTGGTGGTATCAGCTGGTGGCACTGGTAGTCGTCCACCTTATCCGGTAGCTCGCGTCCTCACGATTTGTGAGAGAATGGAATAACAGAAGTTTAGTACTCGGACCAACAAGTTCGCACGACAAGAGTTTCAAGAATATAAAGTTTTTCCTAAAAAGGTTCTGCAGCCTCTCGAGGATAAATCAGACGTCTCCGTATCGATCCACAAGACTCTACTAAACCTGCTCATGACTCGTGAGACCTATGTAACCTAGGCTCTGATACCAACTTGTCACGACCCAATTCCTGAACCCGGTCGTGATGGCGCCTCTCGTAAAGACAAGGCTAGCCAGACCAAAACGGAACACCTCTTTGAGCAGTTAATTATCATAAACAGTAATAAACATAATATTATATATATAGATTGCGAAAAACTTAACGATAACAACAGTGAAAACCATCCCGACACAACCCAAACCGGGGTGTCACAAGTCATGAGCAACTAAGAAATCCGGATACAAGTCTACTGAACACTAATTCTGATACAATAATTCTAAAATCATGAAAATGATAAGATAAGGGAGGCACGGGGCTGCGAACGCCAACAACTACCTCGTAGTCTCCGAATCACTACCTGAACTGGGAGAATCAGCACTCAGGAACGGACTCTACGATGCCTGACTCTGCACACATAGTGCAGGGAGTAATATGAGTACTCCGACTCAGTGAGTAATAATTATAAATAATGGCTGAAAATATAAAAACACGTAAAAGCATAAAGTAAAATCACTTAAAGTAGTAAATCCGTGAAGAAATCAAATGATATTTCTTTTTAAAACAAGTAAAACATGTAATTTAACAGGTAAATAACAAGTAGAAATTCGCCCCTCGGGTACAGTATTAATCGCTCAGAACAGTATCAGCCCCTCGAGCTCACTCTCAATACAGTATCAGCCCTTCGAGCTCAGTATCAATCACTCAGAACAGTATCAGCCCCTCGGGCCCACTCTCAGATCATAATGGGTACCCACGCTCACTGTGGGTGTGCAGACTCCGGAGGGGCCCCTTACGACCCAAGCGCTATATCAAGCCACCTCATGGCATCATCACTCGGCACTCGGCCTCACATCACTCGACACTCGGCCTCACATCACTCAAGCCACCTCGTGGCATATAAAGTATCTCAGGCCCTCGGCCTCATATCACTCAGTATATCCTCACATATGGCCCTCGGCCTCACTCAGTTCCAAAATTAACACAAGCCCCTTGGCCATTAGTAAAACAATAGTTCTCAGCCCAAAACATGAAGTAGAAATATCATTTAAGTTTCAAATATGAGTAAAAGTGGCTGAGTTTGTAAAACAGTAGATATCAACATGAATAATAAGTCAAGTTGTGAGGAAACAGTGATAAAAATCCCCGAAGGGTTCAAATAGTTGGCAAGAAGCCCAAATATGGCAATCAGCCCAAATCATGATGATAACAAATGAATTTCAGTCAAATACGCGGTAAAATCATCAATCGGGACGGACCAAGTCACAATCCCCAGTAATAAAAGACCCCACGCTCATTATCCAGTGCGTATCTTGCCTCAATATAGCACTACGACGTGCAATCCGGGGTTTCAAACCCTCAGGACATCATTTACAACCATTACTCATCTCGAACCGGCTAATTCTCTAGCTCGCAACGCCTTTGCCCCTCGAATTGGCCTCCACGAGCGTCGAATCTATCCAAAATCAGAACGAATACGTCACAATATGCTAAGGGAACAAATCCCAAGTGAAAACATTCAAAAAGTATCAAAAATTCCGAAATTAGCAAAACCAGAGCCCCGGGCCCACGTCTCAGAATCGGGTAAAATTTACATTTTCAGAATCCTCATACCCTCACGAGTCTAACTATACCAAAATTATCCAATTCCGATACCATTTGGTCCTTCAAATCATCATTTTACATTTTTGAAAGGTTTCACAATTTTCTTCCCAAATTCCATCCCAAATCATGAATTAAATGATGAATTCAGTGATAGATTCATGTATTCTAGCCAAATCTGAGTAAAATCACTTACCTCGATGAATTTCTTGAAAAACATTCGAAAAATTGCCAAAATTTGAGCTCTCTAGGTCAAAATATTAAATAAAAACCTAAAACCTCGTATTTATAAAGCACCCCTCAGATTTCAGCCTCCGCGGTTCGCACAAGCCAGTGCGGTCCGCGCAAAAACAACCGCGGCCGCACAGGCCTTCCTCTACAGTTATAGGCTTTAGTATTTTGGCTATAACATTTTCTACATATGTCCAAATTGTAATATCTTTACTTTTCTGGAAACTAGACACGAAGGGCTACAACGTTTGTTTTTATACCCTCTCGAAATTCCTTGTAGATCAAAGGATATGAGCTCCCGAAGTAGGACCAGCGAATCATTTCCCACCGCGGCCGCACACCAATTTGTGCGGTCCGCATGACACCTACCGCGGCCGCACTTCTTTTTGTGCGGTCCATACAGCACATACCGCGGCCGCACTTCTTTTTGTACGGACCACGCAGGTGGTTTCCGAGGCTTGCAACCCTCCTGGACCTGCTACAGCTATGATTTTCGGCCTAAAACATCCCAGAACCTATCCATGACCCCCAAAACTTCAAACTAATTGTACCAATACATCCCATGACATCGTTCAAACTTGTTCAACACTTAGGAATGCTTACAACAACATCAAATCACCAATTTTACATAGGATTCAAGCCTAAGAACTCCAAGAACTCTTAAATTATGCTTTCGCTAAAAAAGTCTATCAAATCTCGTCCGAATGACCTGAAATTTTGCACACACATCCCAAATAACACAACGAAGCTACTACAACTCTCGGAATTCCATTCCGACCCTTGTATCAAAATCTCACCTATCAACCCGAAATTGCCAAAATATCAATTTTGCCAATTCAAGCCTAAATCTCCTATACAACTCCAAAACCCATTCCGATCGTGCTCTGAAGTCACAAATCACCTCCCAAAGCTAACTGAACCATCGGAACTCACATCCGAGACTTCTAACTTATAAGTCAATATTCGGTTGACTTTTCCAACTTAAGCCTTCTTAAAAGAGACTAAGTGTCTCATTTCTTACCAAAACCACACCAAACGCAAACCAATCGACTCGACCACATAAAACACGGATAACGAAGCATAAAGAAGCTGAAATAGGGGAAAACGGAGCAGTAACTCATGAGACGACTGGTCGGGTTGTCACATTTTCAACCCTTTTCATCAGAGCTATCGAATTCATTTGATCAGACGGCCCTGAACTGGTCATCAGTTTCTCATATAAGTGTCCAAACAACTTAGTCCAAACACCCCTCTTCATTCTCTCTCATCTCCTTCGTTTGAACCTTAAACGCCGCCTTCAAATTCCACCATTTTCACCGAAAACAGGACTCTAATCAACCCCAAACTTCGACCATACAACCCCCACTCACCCCTGACTCCCAATCCATCATCACATCTTCTCAAATCCTCACCAATTCTAACCAATTTCGGATATAAAAGGAAAGCAGAAGAAAAGAAAATCTCCAAACTTGTCCATGTTTCAATGAACTATTAAGGGTCAAAACTGGCTTTGTTCGTCTGTTCTTGACAAGAACACGCGATTAAGGCCAATTTCGGCTCAAAATCGAAGGTGTTGAAGTCCATTCAAGCCCATTTTCCACCTGTTTATTCTAGGTATTTCAGTTCTTTCTTCATTTTCGTCTTTGTTTATTCCAGTCCTCATCTTTTTTGGATCTTCTCTATCTCTTTCTTGTTTCTTTTTTTTAAATTGCTCTGTTTCATGATTAGGATTGAATCACATTTGGTTTATAAGGTTAGATCAATTTCTTTAGTAAAAATCTATTGATTTTCTTTTTATCTTAATATTCTTAGTTTGCTTCGTTGAAAAAAAGGATTTCATGCTTTTAAAGTTCAGAGTTAGATTGTTCTGTTTTTCTTATTTTTACTTGGGGATCCATTCGTTTAAGTTTGAATTTGGGTTTGCTGAATGCCAAAGCCCAAAGGGAGGAGAGTCAGTCCGGGTTTGGAGAGCCCAAGGTTTGTGTTTTGTTTGTTGGGTCAACTTGACCCACATTTGGTCTGATGGTAAATGCCAAGGAGTTAAAGGGTATTTGGGGGAATTTAAGTGAGAGAATCTTTAACTGAATGGGAAAGTTACAGGAAAGAGAGGGTTGGGTAGTTTCAGAAATTTGTTTAGAAATTCAGGGTTTAAAATGAAAGAATGAAAATTGGAGGAAGGGGTAATTGGTAAATAACAGAACCAATTCTGCTTCCGTAGAAGTCCTCTATAAGAGGCCCGTTTTCCTTCTTTGTCAGGGAATTTTTTAGAGATTACAATACTGAAAAATGAGAAAACGACTGAGTTGAAAAAGACAAAATCTCTTGCATTTTTGGGAGAAATTGGCCTAGTTCTGCTTTTAATCTTCTTAGCTTTGAAACCTTCAAGGTATTTCTCTTTCATTTTGGATTCAAAATAGTTTAAAAGTTGGTTGTTGCTGTGTTAACTACTGTTGATAAGCTACTGCTGATCTCACCTTCTTTTCTTAAAATTCTGAGGTTGTTTAGGTTGTATCCAGGTACATTTTCAGACCTTTGGAGTGGAAATGTTGGTTATTAAATGAAAATGGTGTTCCAATGTCTAAATCTCAACCTCACTCAAAGTTTGATCTTGGCATTCTTGTCATAGTTTAATATTTGTCAACTATTTGTTTACAGTTAGCTGAACTTGATATAATTTCAGTGAATGTCATGTATTTTGTTGTAATCATAAACTTGGACTCTCAGTTTAATTTCAGTAGTTTCAAACGTATTCGAGTAAACTTCTGGTTCATTATCAGTGGTCAGATGATATACTATTGCTTGATTCATTAGCCTTATGTGTTGAAACTAATGTTTGAATCAGCCCTGATGTACTTGTGCTCTATATGTTGTTGAAGAATTAATAACTTTTGCTTAATTTGATATTTGCTTTGAAAGTCCTGAAGTTGGTCACCTTTGAATGATGGTTGTGGTTGTGGAATTGACTACTAGTTGGTCAAGTCAGCAATCATTAAGCCCAAGCAAGTCTATTGTCAATGTGGTGTAACAAATTAACAGTTTTATTGTCATGTTTAAGGTTTACTATTGTGGAGTATGTGGATTTCAGATTAAGTATATTCAATGATACAATGTTCAATATGTGCGCCCCTTTTGGGTTTTAATTCAATGGAACAAATCCTGTGTGCATCACTGGAATTGATAAAAGATTTAATGGATTGTTACATGTTGTAGTGTTAATTTTAATAATGATTCAAAGTTTGCTATGTCATGGTTGAATGGTACACTGTCTCGTGTAAGGGCTGATTGTTTATGGCCTCATATGGGTTCAGTTTAGTGTCATTAAGTTTCAAATGTTGCCCGCATTTTGCGAGGACTCGATCTCGAGTCTAACATTCTTCATCCCTTACTTTTCATGAGGTTTGGCTTTCCCTTTGGGCCTGGACCTTGAGGCCACTTCGAAATGGGAAGATTTGGGGCCTGACAACTTCTTTGGGTTTGTGTTCGAGCCCCGGTCCCTATTTAATGGTCTGCTCAGAATCATGTATACGACTGGCCTGGCCCAAACGCCTAAAGGCCCATCACGTTTTGTATTTAATAGTGGTGCAAACAATAGTTTCAAATCGCGTTTGTTTTAAAATAATTCTTTTACTTAAGTTGAGGTGTGCCATATTAAATAACACCAATAGTTTATGGCCCTCATAGTTCTAAACTAAGGAATTGTTTGAACAATTAAATTTGAGGTGTGCCATATTAAGCAAGATATAATCAACGGCTGTCAAAAGATTAGTTCAAACACCATTTGAAAAATAGACTTGAGGCGTGCGATGCCAAATAAAATCCCAAAACCCATGGCCCTCACTTAATTAATTTTAACTCTTTAGAAATTGAGGTGTGCTATCAATTGAATTTTCCATGGCCCTCGCAAACCTTGTTATTAATTTGAAATTTCGTAGTTGTTTTAGGCCCGCTATTTAAATTGATTTTCTTTTATTTATTAAATTCGGGTGTGTATTTCATGTGACCCAATTTCAATTCTTAACAATGTTAAATAGAACGTGTCGCGAACAGTGGGTGCATTGCATGTGGCGTGGTTCAAGGCATGTTTTAAATAACGTTGAATCTTTCCTAAAAAGCTTTTTAAAAAATTTGAAAGCGGTTAATAAGTTAGAAAATGCACCATAGGCTAAAATATGTAATAAATCAGATAATAGGCTAATATTAATAGTTAAGCGACCGTGCTAAAATCACGGAACTTGGGAATGCCTGACACCTTCTCCCGGGTTAACAGAATTCCTTACCCGAATTTCTGTATTCGTAGACCATAATTAGAGTCAAACCTTCCTCGATTCAGGATTTTAAACCGGTGACTTGGGACACCAATAAACTATCCCAAGTGGCGACTCTTAATTTTAAATAAAATAATCTCGTTTAGATTGTCACTTAAATTGGAAAAAACTCCCTTATGCCCCTCCGGGGTAGTAAAAAGGAGGTGTGACAGCTCTGGCGACTTTGCTGAGGATAAGAACCCAGAACCTCTGGTTCAGGGTTCAGAATTCGAGCTTAGAATAACTGTTATATTTGGCTTTATTTATTATCTGATTTTTACGTGTTTGAGCCTAATGTGCTAAATGTTGCTTTTTACCGCTTTGATATTGTTGAACTGTATATAAATTGTTACGAATCCCTCCTCTCTCTGAGTCTTCTAAATCATCTAGGAAGTGTGCACTTCGTGTGACTTCTTTTCTGTTAGAGTCATATCCCAATTTTAGAACGAGGTTCGGACAAGTTGCAAACCCGGTGAAGCTTTTGTATTCTCGGTACGCTGCTTCCCCTCGGCTCGAGCTGTTCGCTCAGGTAGGCCAGGTCTAGAACAAATAAACCCAGGTTTTCAAACCTAGAATAACATAGCCTCATGCCGGATCCCTAGTAGGAACGCTTGTTTGCATCACGTGCATTTTTCTCTTTGGGGACTCAACACGGGGGTTGGGTAGGTGCACCTGAAATCAAAAGACCATCCTGATGCATTTTGCTTTCTACTTGCTCATTTATTTGACTCGGATTGCATGTTGAACGGCTTCTAGAATAAAGGAGAAATTGAGAAAAACCAAGTTGAGGTGAAAGAGAGGAAACTACCCACCTGTGAAAAACCTGGTGTCCAAAATACCCTGAAACTCTGCCAAAAATTTCAGAAAAAATTGCTTTTTCAAAAAAAAAAGTTTGTGTTTTATGTTGTGTCAAAATTGACCGAACTACGCAAGTTTGATTCTCACTAGATGTGGGATACGTAGGCAACCCTCATCGGGTCCAACTCCTTTTGCAAAAATAACCCAAAAAAATATGAAGTGTCGCTATTTGTCATAAATAAATTAGGTGGCGCCATTCTTGTCCAAAATAGCCAAAAATTCCCCAAAGGCGTCGGAAAACTGTTTTTGCAAGAATAGACACCTAGGGTCCTTTTTCAAAAATTTTGGTTGATTAACGAAAACAACCCTAAAATTTTTCTCTTGAGGTGCTGAAGGGCAGTATTCGCAAGAATGTCTTGTTCTAAATTTTTGTGAAAATTGGTGTTTTTCTCTTGAGTCAAAGTAAATCACAGTCTTTTAATCAATTACCTTAAACAAATGTGCAGGATGAGTACAATTGAAAATGAACCTTTCACAGTCCGCGAGGAAATCCCGTTAGAACTACATATGTAGTGGAATGATTGGGGAGAAGTCAGCAGAAAAACTATGATAAAAGCTTTGGATGGGCTTGTTGGGCTTCTAAAAATTAAGCCGAGGAAGGATATAATTGAGGCTTTGATACCCTTCTAGGACCCATCACATAATGTGCTCCATTTTGCTGATTTTGAGCTAACTCCTACGTTGGAGGAAATAGCGGGCTACGCTGGTTTTAATGGGAGTCTCAGAAATCAATACCCGGTGGCACCTAGAACAGTGGCTCCTCATACATTTCTGGGTCTACTAAGCATCAGTCGGGAAGTTCAAGACGGAAACTTGGCTAAGGGATTCTGTATATTCTATTTCTTGTACCAACGTTACGGGAATCCCCACGGTTTTGAGATGCCAGATACCGGTCTTACTCATTCGGGGAACAGAAATAAGTGGGAAGCTCGGCGGGGAATGACTTTTATAGTGGCGTTCTTGGGGGTTTTGATTTGTCCAAGAAAAGATGGAAACATAGAATTGGGGATTGTGGGGATATCCGACTTCATGACTAAAAAGGCAAATGACACCATTGTACCGATGATCTTGGAGGAGATTTACCGAGCTCTAACTGTTTGACGAGAAGGAGGAAATTTTTTTGAAGGATGCAATATGCTTCTATAACTTTGGATGGAGGGACACCCGTGTCACCTCCCGGGGTACATGAACCTTGGTATGACCGGTCTTCAATGCATTGAAAAATATGAACAATGGGTGTAGGGCTATGAGTTTCTGGAGGGTACGGAAGCATGGTTCGCACACTTGAGCTCCCTGACCGCGGACAAAATTGAGTGGACATTTGGGTGGCCCTCAGTCAGTGAAGTCATTTATATGTCAGCTGAGGTGTGTTTTCTTCTATTGATGGGTATCCGAAGCATTCATCCTTATACCCCGCACAGAGTTCTACGCCAGTTAGGCAGGTACCAGACCATCCCACATGATGAGGATTTAAGTCGGCAGGTCATCGAATTGGAACCAAAAGCTGCTTTCCCAAAAGAAAGGGTGCGTCATTTGGCATCAATGTAGGTTCTTAGAGACAAAGATTCAGGTACGAGATCTATGCAGAGGCGAGTTAGAACCTAGTTACACAGCTTGGTACAGTAAAAGGTCCCAAATCCATCTCGAGCTTGAACGGCCCGCAAAAAGGCCCCATGTCCAACAATTCACTGATGGAGCGCAGGAGCAATGGGATTGGTTGGCAAAAGAGGCAAACTATAGAGCCACCATAAGCAAATTGGAGGGACAGATCCGGGATCTTAAATTTGACAAAAGTGTACAGGCCGCTGCCGACGAAGGGGAGAAGAAGAAATTTGTTCAAGAAAATGAGGCCCTTCGAGCACAGATCCAAAAAATGAGAATAGCTGATGAAAATCAAGAAAGGAGCTGAAAGGATGAAAGACTCATAAGTGGTCTTAAGAGGAAAATAGATGAGTGTGAGGATGATCTGGAAAAATTTGAGGGTAATCTGGCGAGAGCCTGGGCACATTTAGCGAAGAACGCATAGGGGCGAGTAGAGTTTGTCCGGCAGTTGAAAAGGAAATACGAAGGAACAGTCACTAATTTGAAGAAAAGGCTAACTACTCTCGAAAATGAGATGGACAAGAAAGCTAAGAACTTTAAAGTAGAAAGGGAATATTGCTATGCATTAATGTCCTAGATGGAGGAAGATATGCAACAGTTGCAAGGTCAAAACCATCATGATGCCCAGGTGTTAGAAGTTAGGACTCAACAAATAGGGCGTTTGCTCCAAGAAAAGGGTATCATTAGGGAGAGGGTTAAAGCCATTGCTGACTACATCGTCATGAAGTGTCATGAATGTGAAGACATGACTAGAACCACCTTCTTTGCTGCGGATGGCCTTTCTTTGACAAATAATGAGTGACCTGGAGCGCCTTCGAGTCAGAATTTTCATCTTTTTGTTGGAGTCTATTAGTCCCCCTTTTTGAGTCTGTTAGCTTTTATGATTAAATTATGTAGGATGAGTCATTGTAATTGAGACGTTTTTATTTTATGAAAATTTGAAAATCCCAAAATATTTTTTATTTTTATTTATTATTTTACACTTATTCCTAGAACTACGCTTGGTCTGATTCATGCGGTGTCATGATTCGTAGACAATCCCCATAGGATTCGATCATAACCATGAAGAAAAAAAAATAAGAAAGAGGAGAAAAAAGAGAGCGAGGCAAAAAAGAGAAAACAAGAAAAATCGGGAAAGAAATAACGGCAAAACAAGAGAGGAAAATGAGAGAATAAAGAAAAGCAAAAATCAAGCAAAGAAAATCAGGAATGAAAAAAAAGAGAAGTTACAAAATGAAAATTAGGGAACGCCGGGATAACGCAAGCAACTAATCAAATGCATAATAGAAATGGTTAACTGCTTAGGTGCACTGCATCCCCAACGTGCGGTTGCCTATCTGTTAAGCCCAAATCGCTAACAAGTTTGTGGTTGTCATCAAGTCTAGGTAGGTGGTTAGTTTGTTTGGCATTCTGGCAACTCAACTGTACAATACCAGGTCCAAAGACAAGTTGATCATGGCTAACCAAGAACTGGATGCAAGTGTTATTGATCCGTCAAGAGAGGGGGAAGAGTCTGATGTTAATCTGAAAGAGGAGTTGTATAAGCTGAAACACCAAATGGCAGAGATGTACCAAGCATGGGTAAAAGGGCATCCACCACCATCCTACCCCGCCAACCCTGCTTTCGTCCCGCCGCTGGCTCAATCCCAAGAGCATCCCACTGAAGATGGGTGGCATGGTAGAAGAAAGGCTTAAATCAAACAAATCATGAGTTACTCAGCTATTAAGGCAACTACCAAAGCCATTCAGAACGGTACTGGGGGAGTGATCGGAAAGAAGAAGAAAGAAGATGTGGCAACAATCGATTCAGGATCATAGTTTGGACCTAGGGGCCCATCACACCAATATGCCCAGCCTCGACCCCATTACCAAACCTACAACCAAATCCCATATAACCCACCCCAACACTACTTCCCATCACCAGACCCTCATATTTCTGTCCACCACGCCCAAACATATACTCAACCTCCTACCTACGTACAATGGCGTGTCCTAGCCCCATAAAACACCTACCCAGCTCCACAAAATGCTTACCCACCCTCACGAGCCTACCGAAACCCTGCCGGCCCAGCTTTCCGACCAAATCCAGCATTCAAAAATGAAAGGTTGCAGCGGAAGAAAACTTTCACCCCATTGGGGGGAGTCTTATACCAGGTAATTCCATAGATTGAGGCAGTTGGATATGTTGAGGCCAATTGAGTCAAAATTGAAAACCCTCCTCCAAAGAACCTTGATTACTCTGTAAGCTGTAAATATTGTTCTGGTAATCCGGGGCATGATACAGAGAGGTGTTGGAACTTGAAAAATGTCGTCTAGGAGCTTATTGACACAAACCGGATTGAAGTCCAAACTCCAGAGGCACCCAACATCAATCAGAACCCACTACCAACCCATCAGGAGACAAATATGATTGAGATAGTACATAAGGGAGGGGAGCCTAAGAAGCCTTTACAGACCGTCATGATGATTCGGTCCAGTGAGGTCAAGTCAGTCAAAAAAACAACGGTTGAAGGATCAGTGAACAAGTTGAGCATGGCAAGTAGTGAACCATCTGTGGTAGCTAAGAAAGGATCCCCAGGTGATGTTATAGCAAAGCAAGAAAAGTCGAAAGTGGTTGTGCTAGGAGTGGCCAACAAGTCTATCATAATTGTGGAGGGTGCCCGTACGGATCCTGTCATCATCAAGCCTGTAACCCAGTTGCCGGTAATCAGCACCAAGGCCATCCCATAGAACTATTAACGGGTGATAGTGACCTATAAGGGAATGGAAGTGAAAGAAGAAGTCATTGAGGCCCAGGGATTAACTCGTTCAGGGAGATGCTTTGCCCCGGAAGAGTTAAGGAAAGCTAAAACATCCAGAAATAACCTAGTTCTAGTGAAGAAAGCAGTGACTGAAGAAGAGGCGGAAGAGTTTCTGAGGATAATAAAGGTACAAGATTAATCCATCGTGGAGCAGCTGAGAAAGTTGCCTGCTCAGATTTCATTGTTGTCATTGTTAATCCACTCAGACGAGCATCATCGGGCCTTGATGAAAATTCTGAACGAGGCTCATGTTCCCGACAAAATTTTAATAAACCATCTGGAAAAGATCTCAAACAAAATATTTGAGGTGAACAGGGTTACCTTCTCTGATGATGAGTTTCCAATGGAAGTTACTGAACACAACAGAGCTCTCTATCTTACGGTAAAATGTGAAGATTCTGTGGTTACTAGGGTGTTAGTCGACAATGGTTCCAGTGCAAACATTTGTCCTCTCTCTACTCTCAATAAGTTGAAAGTTGATGATGAAAGGATTCACAAGAATAGCATCTGTGTTCGAGGATTTGACGGTGCAGGGAAAGATTCAGTTAGTGATATAGTGCTTGAGTTGACAATAGGACCGGTGGAATTCACCATGGAGTTTCAGGTGCTGGACGTAGCTGTCTATTATAATTTGCTATTCGGCCAACCTTGGATTCATGCCGCCAAAGCAGTCTCGTCCTCTCTGCATCAGATGGTCAAGTTCGAATGGGATAGATAGGAAATTTGTCATGCATGGCGAGGATAATTTGTGTGCTCATAGTGATGCCTTTGTCCCGTTCATTGAGGTTGAAGATGACAAAGGGCCTTGGGTCTATAAAGTTTTTGAAACAGTGTCGGTCGAGAAAGTTCCAGAGGGGAAATGTGTTCCAACTCCAAAAATAACTTCTGCATCAGTCATGATGGCTTTTGAGATGCTGAAAAATGGCTTTGTGCCCGGTAAAGGTCTGGATGAATCTTTGCAGGGTATCATACAACCGGTGTCCCTCCCTAAGAATTTGGTACGTTCGGTCTTGGATTCAAACCTACAGCGGCAGAAGTGAAAAGGGCTAAAAGGTTGAAACAGAAGGTGTGGGTACTTCCAAAGCCTATTCCGTGTCTCTCCAGGTATTTTGTCAAGCCCGGTGCCAGGAAATACCCAGTGACGATAGTTCTAAGTTCTGTGGTTGACATTGAGAGGAGTTAATTGAAAGGTTCCAAAGGTTGTTTGATGATGTGAAGATGGTGGAAGTTGGAGAAGGTTCTAGCAAAGCGGATGTGCAGTTCGTCGAGCTGAATGCAAAGCTTAACAATTGGAAGGCTACTCCTCTCCCTACCCGGAAGGAGTCTTGGTAGTTTGTTTTGTTTTCCTTTCTAGCTGGGTCATTCCAGGGTTGTGACGCAGGTTTTTATTTTTCGCTTGTTGCTGTACAAACCCTGTTATCCTTTATTTTCAATGAAATGCAATTTCCCTTTTCCATCATTCCTGATAGTTTTATTTTTGTTTTTTTTCTTCTCTGTACAGTTCTTTTTATGCTGGTTTCAATGACATGACATGCATGAGGAATCTTCAGCCCAGTCTTAAAAGTCAATCTAATTCTTAAATAATAATCCAGGAAATAGAGTGTGATGATGAATCAGAATATGATGAGGATGAGGCCTTTGAAGAGATTAGTAAGGAACTAAGTCACTGTGAGGAAAAACCCAAGCCTAACCTGAATGATATAGAAGTAATCAATTTAGGGGACCCAGATAATGTCAGAGAAACTAAGATAAGTGTCCATCTTGAACCGCAAATCAAGGAAAAGATAATTAAAGCATTATTTGAGTATAAGGATATTTTTGCATGGTCGTATGATGATATGTCCGGCTTGAGTACCAATTTGGTGGTCCATAAATTGCCAATTGATCTAGCATTTCCTCCCGTTAAGCA
Organism: Nicotiana sylvestris; assembly: GCF_000393655.2. Classification (NCBI taxonomy): domain Eukaryota; kingdom Viridiplantae; phylum Streptophyta; class Magnoliopsida; order Solanales; family Solanaceae; genus Nicotiana; species Nicotiana sylvestris. Next base: position 154,986,758 of record NC_091066.1, read on the forward strand.
GAAGTTGAGAAAATTCAAAAATGACATGAGTGTGAAGATTAAAGAAGAGGTCACAAAGCAGCTTGATGCAAAGGTCATTTGGGTCATGCGGTATCCCACGTGGTTAGCCAATGTTGTGCCTGTGCCAAAGAAAGATGGTAAGACCAGAGTATGTGTTGATTACCGTGATCTCAATACGGCAAGTCCAAAGGACAACTTCCCATTGCCAAATATCCACATTTTGTTTGATAGTTGTGCCAAACATGAGATTGGGTCTTTTGTAGATTGCTATGTGGGCTATCATCAGATTCTAATGGATGAGGAAGATGCGGAAAAGACGGCATTCATCACGCCATGGGGAACATACTACTACCGGGTCATGCCTTTTGGTTTTAAAAATACCGGGGCAACTTATATGAGGGCAATGACAACCATATTCCATGACATAATACACAAGGAGATCGAGGTTTACGTGGATGATGTGATCATAAAGTCCAGGAAGCAGTCTAACCACGTCAAAGATTTGAGAAAGTTCTTCCAAAGGCTCCGTAGGTACAATCTTAAGCTCAATCCTACAAAGTGCGCATTTGGTGTTCCATCGGAAAAATTGTTGGGATTCATAGTTAGTCGGCGGAGCATTGAATTGGATCCGTCGAAGATCAAAGCTATCCAGGAATTGCCACCGCCAAAGAACAAGACCGAGGTGATGAGTCTGTTAGGGAGGCTGAACTACATCAGCAGGTTTATCACTCAGCTCACGACAACTTGTGAGCCCATCTTCAAGTTGCAAAAGAAGGATGCTGCGGTCAAATGGACCGATCAGTGCCAGGAAGCCTTCGATAAGATTAAGGAGTATTTGTCGAACCCACCCATGTTGGTCCCACTAGAACCATGAAGACCTTTGATTCTTTATTTGACAGTCTTGGATAATTCATTTGGATGTGTATTGGGTCAACATGACATCACTGGCAGGAAAGAGCAGGCCATCTATTATCTCAGCAAGAAGTTCACATCTTATGAGGTTAAGTACACTCCCCTTAAGAGGACGTGTTGTGCCCTAACTTGGGTGGCACAAAAGTTGAAGCATTATTTGTCATCCTACACTGCTTACCTCATTTCTCGTTTGGATCCTTTAAAGTACATCTTTCAGAAGCCTATGCCCATAGGAAGACTTACGAAGTGGCAGATTTTGCTCATAGAATTCGATATTATCTATGTGACTCAGACCGCGATGAAAGCCCAAGCATTGGCAGATCACTTGGCTGAAAACCTGGCAGATGAAGAATATGAACCTTTGATGACTTACTTCCCTGATGAATAGGTAATGCATATCGACGAGGTCGAAAAGGAGGAAAAGCCCGGTTGGAAACTCTTCTTTTATGGGGCTGCTAACATGAAAGGTGTCGGGATAGGGGCAGTGCTTATTTCTGAAACAGAGCATCACTACCTTGTTACAGCTCAGCTTCGTTTCTATTGTACCAACAACATGGCTGAATACGAAGCATGCATTCTGGGTTTGAGGCTAGCTGTAGATATGGGAATCCAGGAAGTTTTGGTCTTGGGAGACTCGGACCTTCTAGTGCACCAGATTCTAGGGGAATGGGATACGCGAGATTCAAAGTTTATACCGTATCGACAATGTCATGATCTTTGTCAACAATTTCAATCAATAGAATTCAAGCACATTCCAAGGATTCATAATGAGGTTGTCGATGCTTTGGCTACCTTGGCATCGATGTTACATCATCTAGATAAGTCTTATGTTGACCCTTTGCATATTCAGGTCTGCGATCAGCATGTTTATTGTAACATGGTGGAAGAAGAACTTGATGGTGAACCTTGGTTCCATGATATCAAGGAGTACATCAGAATGGGGGTATATCCGGTACAGGCCATAGGGAATCAAAAGAGAACAATTCGTCGATTGGCAAGTGGATTTTTATTCAGTGGGGGAGTTTTGTACAAAAGAATTCCAGATCTTGGGTTGTTAAGATGCATAGATGCTAGACAAGCCATGACCATCATGACCGAAGTACGTTCCGGGGTTTGCGGGCCGCATATGAGTGGCTATGTTCTGGCAAAGAAGATTCTTCGAGCAGATTATTATTGGCTCACCATGGAGTGAGATTGTATCAGTTTTGTGTGCAAATGCCATCAATGCCAGGTACACAAAGATTTGATTCATTCTCCACCATCTGAATTGCACACGATGTCCGCACCATGGCCCTTTGTTGCTTGGGGTATAGATGTCATCGGACCAATCGAGCCAGCAACATCCAAAGGACACAGGTTCATTCTGGTGTCCATCCGCTATTTCACTAAGTGGGTTGAAGCTAAAACTTTCAAAGTTGTGACCAAGAAGGCAGTGGTCGATTTAGTTCATTCAAATATCATTTGTCCGTTCGGAATCCCAAAGGTAATCATCACAAGTAATGGTGTTAATCTTAAAAGTCATCTGATGAAGGAAGTGTGTCAACAGTTTAAGATTACACATCGCAATTCCACCCCATACCGCCCAAAGGCGAATGGAGAAGTCGAGGTAGCCAACAAGAACATAAAGAAGATACTTCGGAAAATGGTGCAAGGTTCTAGGCAATGGCATGAGAAGTTGCCTTTTGCGTTATTGGGTTCTCGCACTACTGTTCACACTTCAGTAGGTGCAACTCCTTATTTGTTGGTATATGTCATAGAAGCAGTGATACCCGCGGAAGTTGAAATCCCATCCCTTCGGATCATTGCTGAAGCCGGAATTGATGATGATGAGCAGGTCAAAACTTGACTGGAGCAATTGAGTTTGATTGATAAGAAGAGATTGGCAGCAATGTGTCATGGCCAACTGTATCAAAAGAGAATGGCAAGAGTGTATATCAAGAAGGTGCATCCCCGGAAATTTGAAGTGGGTCAGCAAGTATTGAAATGCATCCTTCCACATCAGGCTGAAGCAAAAGGCAAATTCGCCCCAAATTGGTAGGGGTCGTTCATCATAACGAGAGTGTTGTCCAATTGTGCTTTGTATTTAACAGATATAGAAGGCAAATGTGTAGACATGACTATCAATACTGATGCAGTCAAAAGATATTATGTATGATTTCTTTGGTTTAAATTGTGTTTGTTTGTACTTGGCATGTTTTAAAGATTGGAATGACGAAGGCATTTTGTTCTGTTATCTAAACATTTTATCCTGTGTTACCTCTTTTGAGCCTTATTTATTTTCTTTCATACCCCTCTTTCGGAATCAGCAGCAAAATTCAAAAACACGAGCTCAGAAGGTGAGTAAAGAATAAAAAGAGAAAAGAAAAGAGAACAGAGAAAGAAAAGAATGGAAAAGTGAAAGAAAAAGAGAAAAGAAAAAGAAAATGAAAAGAGAAGAAAAGAAAAAGGGAAAAGAGAGAAAGAAAAGAAAAGAGAAAAATCACAACAACGGAGTAATTCCTATATCATGAACTACGTTCGACCTGATTCCTTTTAAGGATACATAGGCAGCCTCACGGTTCGGTCCCATCAAAATAAAAATTCAAAGTCCCCAAGCAAAGAAACTGGGGCAGAAAGTTGTGGTTGTTGTAAGAAATCTAATTCTAAGAGTTGTAATTTTAAACCCATTCAAGTTATTTGAGCCTTTTGATATCCTTTCTTTCTAACCTTATCCAAAAGCCCACATTACGGCCCAAAGAAAGACCTTCCGACCAGTCTTTGAGAGATGCCAAGTTGAGCAAATAGAAGTGATTCATATCAAGGGCAACACTCCGTTCGGAGCAAGAGAATGAAAAATGAGAGAGTCTTATTGGTAAAAACCCTCACGGGCACCGTAAGGCGGTGGAAAGCTAAGAGAAATTTAAAAAATGAGAGAGTCTTATTAGTGAAAACCTTCATAGGCACCGTAAGGCGACAGTGAGTTGAGAGATGAAAAAATGAGAGAGGTTTGTTGGTGAAAACCCTTCAGGGCACTGCAGGCCGAACAAAGTCAGTGATTTGGCGAAGAAGTTGGGTTATGGAGATCCCGGGGCATAAATCATGACAACTAAAAGGTGATTGGTTGAATAGGCTGGGCTGATTAATCCGAAATGCATGTCATGATCATTTAGTGCCAATTGTCCCGCTCAGATAAGTCTTTTTTCTTTTTCCCCTTCAAGCAGTCATCCAATTTTGGATTTTCTTCTTTATTCTTAACTCTCGAAGTCATTGCATTTCGTTTCTTTGGGTTTATTTCTCTAAGATTTTTCCAATATCAGTTTTGTTTGAGCAAGTGAGAAGGGATTTCAAAGCTTACTACCAACTTCCAAAATTGTACAAAGCAAAGTGTGGCCAAGGCATACCAGAGATAGCATGATGTAAAGTGGGAAATAAGGTGTCAGTGAAAGTTCCATTGGTTGAAGGGTTTACTAATCTCGTGGGAGATACAGAGGTTCAGGTAGAAAGGTAAAAAATGTAAAACAACGGTTCGGGTGTAGAACACTCGGGTCATCCAAGGTCCTACGATTGAGAGTCAGTCAGAAATTCAAACGGTTCTTGGCCAGTTCAAGGCAACCAGTCAAAGTAAAGCACGACATCGGAGAGGCCACCTTCACCAAGAAGGCCACAAACTAACCACCACATTTTGAACTGACAAGATTTTTCTTTAATTTGAAACAAGGACAGAAAATTCCGTTTGTTTCGGAGAAACCTTTCGTAAAGAAAGCAAATACCATACAGGTTCGACTGTAAATCCTTAGGACCCTCCTGGACAATGGGACCTAGTTAAAATACAAAACATTCATGTGTAACAAGATCTAGCGTAGGTTTTACCTTGCGGAAATATAAATTGGCTTTGAAGTTTTATTCTTAGAAATTTTCAGGATCCTCCTGAATAGTGGGACATAGATTTACGACCTCCATCAAATAACAAGATTTAGCGTAAGTTCTGCCGTAGGGAAATATAATTTAGCCTTAAAGTTGTCACTCTTAAGATGAAATTTGATTTTAATGTTCAAGACCCTCCTGGATAATGGGATTTAGTTTAAGATCTTCACAGCTAACAAGATTTAGCGGAAGTCATACCTTTAGCAAATATCATTTAGCTTAAAAAACTGTCAGTTAACTAGGAATTTTCAGGGCCCTCCTGGATAATGGGATCTAGTTTTCGAATTCTTAGAGATATTGGGTAACATGTGTAGACATGTAATTTTTGACCCTCCCCGATTTTACCCATTTTAGGTTAAAATATTTAATTTAGGCTTAATATAGTTATTTCAACTAAGTTTGACTCTTTTACGTTATTTTTATCACAAAATTGAAAAATACAAAAATAGTTTCATATTTCTCTATTTAATTCACACATTAGATATTATTAGGAAGATATGTTACTTTGAACCTATTTGATTTTTACATAATCTTGAAAAATACCAAAATAGTTTCATAGTATAATATTATTTGTTTTAATTGATTAGGATTAGTTCTATATTTTTATTTTGTAAATTTTATATCATTTTCAGAAGGAAGAGTGAGTTTTTGGCTTAGTTTATCACATTTTTAGTAAGAGAGGTCCATTCTTGATCTTTTGGCCTAATTTCAAGCCCAACAAGACTTAACCCAATACCCCGTCAACACCCCAGTCTTCTTCTTCATCTACTACAACATAAACCGTAGATATAAGAGAGGAGGATATCCATGGCAGCTTTCTTCTTCAAGAAGACACCACCCAAAAACCTAGCTGAACCCTAGCACCCTTAGAGACCCCAACCGCCCTCAGCCTGCCATAATCACCCCAAACCGACGAACCAACCCCGCCAGCCACGCCGCCAGTCTGCTGGAAAATACAGTTCCCATCCATCGAGCAGCCCATCTTCTTCCTCAGCTGAACGACCAAACGACCCCTGACCTCTCCAACACCACCAACATCTCCGCCGCCAGACCACCCTAGCTACTGGACCTCCATCTTTAGCAACCTAATCTCCATACTAGTCGCACCCTCACCATCAAAACTTCATCGCCGGACCTCCCTTCACCACACAACAGCCATAAACGAAGCTTCACCATCACAAAACCACCGAAGCTTCCTCTTCCTCCAAAGAACCTAGAAAAAGCTAGGCTGCTTCTTCTTCTGCCGGGAACCATAGCCGCTGTCAACTTGTCAACGATCAATGAAGCTTCATGGCTTCTGTCATCTCCTCTCCTCCATGTGCGACGAGTTTCAGATCTGGTTGAGTGTTTGGTTAAATCCGGTGACCCTCCATAGAATCCGGCGAACTGCTATCACGCCATTCTTGTTTCTCATCTTTTATCTCTCTCTTTTCACTGTGACATTGCCAAAAATGAAGAGATCCGGTAGCTTTGACTGCTTCTAATGTTTTCCTGCTCGTACGTTCACTTGGTTGACTCGGCTGGATTTCTTCATCAATGAGTTTTCAATTTGCAACTGGCGGAGTTTCATTTGAGTCGAGTTTGTCGGTTCAACGTTCCGTCGATAACTTCTTCTATTTCTTCATCAGGTGAAAAACCTTAATACTTTTGATCTTCAATTAAAATTCTTCAAGTTTGTTGAATCTTCAAGTTCACTTTTGTGTGTTGATGTATTTTCGTTCTGTCCGTAGACCTCTAATTCGATTGTTATCATATTGAAATAGCAATAAAAAAAGGGCAAGTATATTTGTTATAAACTGGATCTGCGTTTCTGCATTGAATGAAACTTTTGTTGTCATTGTTGTTCTGATTCGTGAAGTGAAGTATCGATTCTCTGTCAATACTTTGCACTGAAGTACTAATTTAGTTCTCTAGTGGATAATTGTGCTTTATTCTGGAGACTAGGATTTGAATTAGCAACATTTGATTGAATATGTGCATTGTTGTATATCAAGGAACAAAGCTGTACAAGTGACCATTTTTCGGTATAACTTGGCAAATTGCAATTGACGTGGGCATATAGACGATAATAAAGTCAAATTTCTTTTACATTGTCACTTTATATAAGCACAATATAGGTTAAATAATCTCTTAAACATAGTTGTGAGGTCTTCTACATGTTAAATGTTGTTATATTGCCAAAACATTCATATTATTCAAGTGGCTTGAATAGTCTGGTCTAAGCTAGTTCACACTCCATGGAGTTTGCAAAGTGGTGGGCAGTTGTTGCTATTAATGCAAGTTCATCCCAGATTAGTACCACATAGCTAAAATGCTTATTTATGAGTTCATGTCACTTATTATTTATAAACATATGTGGTTTGCTTTAGTTGAATACATTCTTTTGAAATAAATTGAGGCGTGCCATGCCAAATAAAATCCTAGAACCTATGGCCCTCACTTGATTAATTTTGAATCCTTAGAAATCGAGGTGTGCCATTTAGTTGAATTTTCCATGGCCCTCGCATAGTTGAAAGTGCGTAGTTGTTTTAGACGTGCTATTAAAATGTTAATTTCTTAAACTCGGGTGAGAATTTATGTGACCCAAATCCCAATCTCAACAACGTTAGATAAAATATGTTGCGGACTGCGGGTGCATTTATGTGATGTGGTTGAAGACACATTTAAATAACGTTGTAATTTTCTTCAATAATTACCAAAAACGGTTTTAAAGTTAAAAATGTGAATAGGTTTAAAAGTGTACTAAAATCAGATAATAATCCAATTATAACAGTTGATCGACCGTGCTAGAACCATGGAATCCGGGAATGCCTAACACCTTCTCTCGGGTTAAAAGAATTCCTTACCCGGATTTCTGTGTTCGCGGACTGTAATACAGAGTCAATCTTTTCCTCGATTCGGGATTTGAACCGGTGACTTGGGACACCATAAAATTATCCCAAGTGGCGACTCTGAATTTAATAAATAAATAATCTCGTTTCAATTATCACTTTAAGTTGGAAAAAACTCCCTTTTACACCCCTTTACTCGGGTGTAGGTAAAAAGGAGGTGTGACAGCTCTGGCGACTCTGCTGGGGACTTTAACCCAGAATCTCTGGTTCAGGGTTCAGAATTTGAGCTTAGAATAATTGTTGTATTTGTCTTTATTTATTATCTGATTTTATTCACATGTTCAGGCCTAATGTGCTAAGTGCTGCTTTTTACCGCTTTGATATTATCTGAACTGTATATAAACTGCTACGAAACCCTTCTCTTCTCATCTTCGGGGATGTGCTCGCTGGTCGAGACTCCTTATTCTGTTAGTGTCATACTTTGAAATAATAAAGAGGCTCAGACAAGTTACTAAACCGGATGGCCTTTTGGTTCCCGATATGTAGCCCCCTCCTAAGCTCGAGTTGTCCGCTCGAGTACACAGTCTAGAACACATACCCATGTTTTAAACCTAGAATAACTCAGCCTCATACCGGATCCCTAGTAGGAACGCTTGTTTGCATCACGTGCATCTGACTTTGGGGACTCAACAGAGGGATTGGGTCCGTCTAGGACAGGTGTACCCAAAATAACAGACCATCTTGATGCATCCTATGTGCTACATGTTGCATTTCTTCAAGGGTAAAAGGGTTATTTGGCGGACCAATGTTAGTTGAGGGCAAATGAAAAAGAAAAAAAAAAAAAAAGAGGTTGAAGTGTGAAAATAAAGCAAGTAGGGCCTAGTTATGTTTTTTGTTACATTTTTATTAAGAAAAAGACAAAAAAACATGAAAAATTCAAAAAAGATTTTGCACTTTTTCATCAGTTTTCGAAAATCAAAAATCAAAAAGAAGGAAAAAGAAAATCCAAAAAGATGTTGCATGTTTCATCATTTTCAAGGAAAAGACAAAAATATATTTTCTCTAAATTAGTTATTTTTTTTAATTCTCGCCCGTATCCAATCTGCCCGAACTACGCATACCTGATTCTCGTCTTTCGGTGTGTGATAAGTGGGAAACCCACATAGGGTCCGGTCTTCCTAGTAAATCTTAGGTTCTTGGCTTTGCGGTTCTTAGCCAAATTTTGCACTTCTAGCCATCCTTTGGCCAAATAAGTCATTTTGCAAAAATAGCCTAACTCATGTCTTGCATGTTTCCAACAAAAAGGGTTATTGTCTCACATAGCGCTCTAGGTCTTTAACCTATTTAGTTTTAATTTTCTCATACAGGTGTGGATTAAAAGAAGATTTTCTTTTCTTTTTATGTTTTGAGTCTGCTTTTTTTTATTTTATGTCGTCTTTTACCTTTTAGTTTTGTATAGTAATGTCGAGTTTTATTATTATTATTGTACTTTCTATTTTGCATTTGAAAGGGCGTGTAATGAATCAAAAGTCCAAATTTTTTTTTTTTTTGCGTTTTATATTTCCGTTAGGAACTTTCTTTAGAATACTAATTGTAGGAATGAAAAAAAAAAGTATTTTTGAGGTGGTTTTTTCTTTAGGCAATTAATATCTACGACTTAAATAAAAATTGTTTTTATATTTCATTTATTATATTAGGACCAAAATTCAAAAAAAAATTCCTTTTAGTACGTTTTTAAAAATTTTCTTTAAGTCATTAATCTCAAAAATTCAAAAAAAGATTTTCTTTTGAGGTTCTTCTTTGGGAAATTAATGAAAGATGAAAAAAAATTCTTTTTATTTTCATTAGAACTTTAGGATATTGTACATAGAAAAAAAAACATACTTTATCTTTTGTTTATCATTAGAATTTTTCCTTTAGGCAATCAAAATTGAAATCCAAAAATATTATGTTTTATTTTTTTCATTGCTTGCTTCGAAATCTTGCGTCAGGATATCAAATGAAGATACAAAATATTTTTCTGTGGTTTATTCCTTAGATTTCCTTCAAAAAAAAAAGAATCAAAAAATATTTTTCTCTTTTAGGGTTTTTCCTTGATAATTTCTCATAGAGTATCTGTTTTAAAAAATAAAGATCTGTTTTAAAAAATAAAGGAAAAGAAAAGAAAAGAAAAAGAACGTTAGTTTGTTTACTTTATTTCCGTTCTTCCAGAACTACGCAAAGATCTGATTCATGCGGCGTCATGATACGTAGGCAACCTACATAGGGTTCGATCGAATCATTTTTTTTACTATTAGAAGAAAAAAAAAGGAAAAAGAAAAAAAAGAGAGAAAAAAGAGATGAAATTGTGGGATGTGAGAAATGAGAGGAAAAAAAAAGAGTGAAATTAGAAAAAGAGGAAGGAAAATGATCAAGCAAGTGCTAGAAAAGTAAAGAAAAGAGAGGATTGAAATGAACAAATTGGAATGATGCCAACTGACCTTTGTGCCCTCGAAATCATTTTAGAACCGATAATTGTGGCTAGGTGCATTGCACATAAAGTGAGATTATCTTATGTTAAATGCCCTAACGCTAACGTGATGGCTTCATTTTGTTATATTCATAGAAGAAGGGTGGTTGGTTTGTGGTTTTGAAGTGGTAACTCTTCTCTACAACATAAAGTCAAAAGGCAATGGCAGACAACAACAGAACTGAGTTGGTTGATACCGGTGCCCGAAAGCAGTTAGTTGAACAGGACAATGGGTTGGTTGAAGAGGTAAAGATGTTAAGACAACACATGACAGACATGTATCAGGCTTGGATGACTGCGAAGGCACCACCCCCGCCACCACCTAGCTTCCTAGATGCCGCCCTTACCCAAACTCCGGACACAATGCCAAATGATCCTCCATACTCTCCAGATCCACCCGCTTATCACAACTTGCCCAACCACCCTAGTAGTTCCATCACTCGTCCTCCAACTATCTTTTCCCAAAAGTGCCCTCCTATCACATCCATTATTCCTCATAATGAACACTCACTTAAAGCACATGATGCCCAATATTACCCCTCACAAGGTTCCCAACGCATACAAGCAGGGCCCGCGGGATGAGCCTCATGTTGAAAATGAAAAGTTCATAGGAAGAGAAGGGCGAGATGGGATACCCAGGAGGCTAAAAGGCATAGAACAGTCCTTAGAGAACAAGCAAGGAATAAGAGACCAGGGTAGCGTGGCTTACAAAGAACTGTCTGTGTCCCCTAACGTTCGCCTTTCCGCGGGATTAAAGCGCCAAAATTTAACTTGTATGATGGGCGTGGGGATACGGTAGCCCATTTGAGGGTCTTTTGCAGTAAAATAAGAAGTGTTGGCGAGAAAGATGATTTGTTGATGACGTATTTTGGTGAGAACTTGACTACGGCATCTTTGGAATGGCATAATCGTCAAGATGTTGGTAAGTGGCCTACATTGGGTGACATGGCTCAAGATTTTGTTCGATACTTTCAATACAAATCAAGCATTACCCCAGACCGCTCCTCCATATCTAGAATGGGAAAGAAGCCGGAGGAAAGCTTTAGAGAGTTTGGGCTCAGATGGAGGGAGCAGGCTGCTCGAGTCAATACCCCGATTGGTGAAGAAGAAATGGTTGAGCTTTTCCTACAAGCCCAGGGCCCCACCTACTTCAGTCATTTGATCCCGGCCCTGGGGAAGCCTTTCAATGATGTGTTAAAAATGGGGGAGCTAGTAGAAGAGGGAATCAAGTCAGGCAAAATCATGAGTTGTTCGAAAAACATTCAGAACATCCTAGTAAGCTTGGGTGGAAGAAAAAGAAACAGAAAAGATGATCCATTGGGCTTTCCTGATCAACACTTCCAGCCTCGACATCGTCCCCATGGATATCCTTATGGACCAGATGAGCCTCCCCAATGCCACTTCTCTCCACAAAACTCCCAAAGTCGTACATCACTCTCCCAGTACCCAACTCCACAAAATGCCTATCTACCCCTACGAGTCTACCGAAACCCCCCTAGATCAGGTTTCCGGCCCTCAAGCATTTAAGAACGAGAGGTTGTGGAAGAAGAAAACCTTCACTCCGTTGGGAGAGTCATATGCCAGTCTGTTCCAGAGGCTATGGAAATTGGACGTGTTGAAGCCGATCCAGATAAAAATACCAAACCCTTTACCAAAGAAGTTTGGTTCTTCTCAAAGGTGCGCATATTGCTCAGATGCCTGGGGCATGACATAAAAAAGTGCTGGAATATGAAGAATGTGATTCAGAAGCTTATTGATGCAGGCGACATTGTCGTGCAAAATCCAGATGCAGCAGACACTAGCCAAAGTCCGTCACCTGTACATAATGAGACGCATATGGTGGACATGATTTATTTTGAAAAGGAATGTGAGAATTTTCTGGGATCCTAGGAAGTCCACGTGCTATGAAGCTTTCAGTGCTATCAGAGGTTGATCCAAAGAACGAGCAGGCAAAGGGAACCCAAAGGCAATCTGTTAAGAACAATGTGATGGACACTTGTGAAGGTCCTAGTATTGTTGATGCAGAAGTCAGTGGCTAAGATGTTGAGTTTGATGATTGGAAAGACGCTCTTTTCTTGGTTAGCCAGGGAGGAGTTTTGGTGGTTTATTTTGTTGTCATTTCTGCTGTCCGGGTTATTTCAGGGTTGTAATCTGGATATTGTCTTGTGACTCAAACCCTTTTATCCTTTTATTTTGCTTAGTTTGTTTAGTCATAATAGCCCGTTTAGTGTTGTCTAGGTTTGTTCTAGGTTTGTGACCCCAGTTTAGTTTGTTTGTTTTGTTGTCCAAACCCTTTCACCATCTGTCTAATGCAACTTTCGGTTTTCTGTGATTTCTAGTCATTTTCATTTAGTTCTCTTTTCTTTTTATAGTTTTTTTCCTGTTGACTCTAGTGACATGACATGCACGCGTAATTCTCAACCTGATTTTAAAAGTCAATTTAGTCATGAAGCAATGAACCAATTTTTAAGATGTAGGGACATGCGATGGGAAATAAGCAAAGGCATTTTGAGATCACTTCAAGCACGAATTGTGTGAAACTGGGGCAGATAGGACATAAAGAAACCCTATTGAAATGCATCATGCCGCATCGGGTCAAAGTTGAAGGCAAGTTCGCCCCAAATTTGCAGGGGGCCATTCGTGGTAATGAGAGTGAGAGTGTTGTCCAATGATGCTTTGTATTTAATAGAGGTAGAAGGCAAATGTGTAAAAATAGCTATCAATTCTGATGCGGTCAAAAGATATTATGTATGATTTCTTTGGTTAAGTTGTGTTTGTTTGTACTTGGCATGTTTTGAAGATTGGAATGACGAAGGCATTTTGTTCTGCTATCTAAACACTTTATCCTTTGTTACCCTTTTTGAGCCTTATTTATTTCTTTTTCATACCCCTCTTTTGGAATCAATAGTAAAGTTCAGAAATGCAAGTGCAAAATGTAAGTAAAGGACAAAGAGAAAAAGAGAAAGAATAGAATGAAAAGAGAAAGAAAAGAATGAAGAGAGAAAGAAAAGAATGAAAAGAAAATGAAAAAAAGAAGAAGAAAAAGAAAAAGAGAGGAAAAAACAACAAAAAGAAGAAAAGAAGAGAAAGAAAAAGAAAAGAAAAATCACAACAAACAAAGTAATTCCTATGACATGAACTACGTTCGACCTGATTCCTTTTAAGGATACATAGGAAGCCTCACGGTTTGGTCCCATCAAAATAAAAATCCAAAAGTCCCCAAGCAAAGAAACTGGGGCAGAAGTTGTGGTTGTTGTAGGAAATCTGATTCCGAAAGTTGTAATTTTGAACCCATTTGAATTGTTTCGAGCCTTTGATACCGTTTTTTCTAACCATATTCGAAAACCCACATTACGATCCAAAGAAAGACCTTCCGATCAGTGTTCGAGAGATGCCAAGTCAAGCGGGTAGAGGTGAATCATATCAGCGGCAACACTCCGGTCCAAGCAAGGAAAAATGAAAAATGAGAGAGTCTTATTGGTGAAAATCCTCACGGGCATCGTAAGGCGATGAAAGCTGAGAGAAATAAAAAATGAGAGAGTCGTATTGGTGAAAACCTTCATGGGAAACTTGAGGCGACAGTAAGTTGAGAGAAAGAACAAATGAGAGAGACTTGATGGTGAAAACTCTCCAGGCACTACAAGTCGAATAAGGATTGTGAATCAGATTGGATAATCGGAGCATTGAAGATCAGTTTCATGGTTTAAAGGTACAACAAGAGTTGAACATCAGGCTTACTTGACAGAATAGGCCACAGGTGCATGTCATGGTCATTAGAGTTGGTATCCACAACTGATAGGTTTCTACTTTGTAGTTTTCTCGTTATGAATCATTTTTTTCCATTGTCCTTTACTCTGTTCTTTTTGTCTTGTTCACTTCCTCTTCCTGAGTCTGTACGGTTAGAACAAGTGAGAAATGACTTCAAAATTTGCCACCAGCTATCCAATTGCACAAAATGGGATCTGGCTAACACATCAAAATGTCATAAGTCAGAAAAGGGCAACAAGCGCATTGAGCTGGTAATAATCAACATGCTTTGGGATCCTTGTGAAATACAAAAGTTTGGTATATATCAATTCATGAACAATGCAACAAATGGAGAATGTTAGGTGAACGAATCAAAGGTATTTTCGGTGAAACACAAAGGTTTGGTATATATCAATTCATGAACAATACAACAGATGGAGGGTGTAGGGTGAACGGGTCAAAGGTATTTTCTGTGATAAGATTAACAAAGAAAGTGGTTAACCAGTGAAAAGCAAGGTCTTCCAAGTAGAAATCAAAGTTATCATGGCAAGTGAAGGAGCAATAGACCTCAAGGCCAAGGCCAGTGGTTTAAGTCAAGAAAGAACAACATATGCACTGAGTAGGTGGCAATTGACGTGCTTTGGGATTCATGTAAGACACAAAGGTTTGGTAAATGCCAGTTTAAGAGCAATGCAACAGATAGAGGGTATTGGTTCTGAATGGAGAAGAGGTATTTTCTGTGATAAGGGTGACAGAGAAAGTGGTCAGTCAATAAACAGGCAAGGTCTTTCAAGTTGAAACCAAAGTTATCATGGGAAGTGAAGGACCAATCGCCCTGAAAGTCAATGCCACAAACCAACCACCATATTTATAAACTCACAAGTTTTCTTTGTTTGAAACAGAGATGAAAATTGTGTCCAAATCAAAGCTTGAAAGTTTGAATTTTTTTTTGCAAATGTCATGCCCAAATTTTGTCAGCACAAAGGCGGTTTGAGAAGGGGAAAGGAAAATTTGTTCGATCTGTAGGAACCCTCCATAAGGAAAAGCATGGTTCAGAGGCAAGGAATTTTGTTTGTTCTGCAGAGATCCTCCAGAATGAAAGCATGGCTCGGGTAAGTTCATTCTCGGTTTTTCAGGACCCTCCTGGACAATGGAATTTAGTTTGAAGACCCTCATAGAAAATAAGATTTAGCGTAAGTTTTACCTTCAGGAAATAGGATTTAGCTTTGAAGTTGTCACTCTTAAGGTGATATTTATTTTGAAGTTATCAGGACCCTCCTGAAAAATGGGACCTAGTTTAAAATTCAAAACAATCATGAGTAGTAAAATCTAGCATAAATGTACCCCAAGGAATGTAAGATGGTTTCAAAGTTTGCATGATTCAGATAGGATTCAATTAGGAGTTTTCAGGGCCTTCCTGAATAATGGGACATAGTTTTATTTCAATTAGATAACAACATTTAGCGTAAGTTCTGTTGTAGGGTAGTATAATTCAGTGGGAAAAGTTGTCACTCTTAATATAGGACTTGATGTTTGATTTTCAGGATCCTTCTGGATAATGGGATTTAGCTTTCAAATTCATTCAATTAACACTCATAGATGCGCCCAGCACCAAACTGGGGCAGAAGTTTTCTTTGTTTTTTGTTTGTTTTGTGGAAATTAGGCGCCCACCTGGAGAACAAGGGAATACATTTTCAAGTTCAGCAATCACGCGCCCACCTGGAGAACAAGGGAATACATTTTTAAGTTTCAGCAATCAGGCGCCCACCTGGAGAACAAGATAATACATTTTCAAGTTCAGCAATCAGGCGCCCACCTGGAGAACAAGGGAATACATTTTCAAGTTCAGCAATCAGGCGCCCACCTGAAGAACAAGGGAATACATTTTCAAGTTCAGTAATCAGGCGCCCACCTGGAGAACAAGGGAATACATTCAAGTTTCAGCAGTCAGGCACCCACCTGGAGAACAATGGAATACATTTTCAAGTTTAGAAATCAAGAGCCCACCTGGAGAACAAAGGAATACATGCAAGTTTCAGCAATCAAGCGCCCACCTGGAGAACAAGGGAATACATTTTCAAGTTCAACAATCAAGCGTCCACCTGGAGAACAAGGGAATAAATTTTCAAGTTTAGCAATCAAGAGCCCACCTGGAGAACAAAGGAATACATGCAAGTTTCAGCAATCAAGCGCCCACCTGGAGAACAAGGGAATACATTTTCAAGTTCAACAATCAAGCGCCCACCTGGAGAACAAGAGAATACATTTTTAAGTTTCAGCAATCAGGCGCCCACCTGGAGAACAAGGGAATACATTTGCAAGTTCGGTAATCAGGCGCCCACCTGGAGAACAAGGGAATACATTTAAGTTTCAGCAGTCAGGCACCCACCTGGAGAACAAGGGAATACACTTTTAAGTTTCAGCAATCAGGCGCCCACCTGGAAAACAAAGGAATACATTTTCAAGTTCAGCAATCAGTCGCCCACCTGGAGAACAGGGGAATACATTTTCAAGTTCAGTAATTAGGCGCCCACCTGGAGAACAAGGGAATACATTCAAGTTTCAGCAGTCAGGCATCCACTTAGAGAAAGGAAAAACATGTCATATTACAATTCAAGTCGACAACAAAGGGATTTCACCGGGAGAATACAAGTCAACAAGGCAACAAGAATCACAAGATCAAGTTTGAAGATATAGATAGGAATCTTGTAACTTGTAGTTGACAGGCTTAGTTAGTTTTTTTTTATGATTATTTTGATGTAATAACAGAACCATGGACCGGGACCTCGGTGGAACGGCACCTCGACTGGCTCTCCACCTCGGCATACTCCATCATCTCACTCATCTCTGAACTACACGTGGCCTGATTCCTTTATAGCCAAGGATATATAGGCAGCTCAGATACCAGGGCTCAGTCACATTCCCCTTTCTCTTAGCTTTTGGTCTCTCCAAATAAGGGTCGGGTCAAAAACTTGTCTAGTCGTTCTTTGTCTGAAAATACTTCGTATTTCCAGTCAAAGAGGGGCAGCTGTAGACATGTAATTTTTGACCCTCCCCAAAATTTCACCCATTTTAGGTTAAAATATTTAATTTAGGCTTAATATAGTTATTTCAACTATGTTTGACTCTTTTACGTTATTTTTATCACAAAATTGAAAAATACAAAAATACAAAAATAGTTCCATATTTCTCTATTTAATTCACGCATTAGATATTATTAGGAAGATATTTTACTTTTAACCTATTTTATTTTTACATAATCTAGAAAAATACCAAAATAGTTTCATAGTATAATATTATTTGTTTTAATTGATTAGGATTAGTTCTATATTTTTATTTTGTAAATTTTATATCATTTTCAGAAGGAAGAGTGAGTTTTTGGCTTGGTTTATCACATTTTTAGTAAGAGAGGTCCATTCTTGAGCTTTTGGCCTAATTTCAAGCCCAACAAGACTTAATCCAATACCCCATCAACACCCCAATCTTCTTCTTCATCTACTATAACATAAAACCTAGATATAAGAGAGGAGGACATCCATGGCAGCTTTCTTCTTCAAGAAGACACCACCCAAAAACCTAGCTGAACCCTAGCACCTTTAGACACCCCAGCCGCCCTTAGCCTGCCATAACCATCCCAAACCGACGAACCAGCCCCGCCAGCCACGCCGCCAGTCTGCTGGAAAACACAGTTCCCATCCATCGAGCAGCCCATCTTCTTCCTCAGCTGAATGACCAAATGACCCCTGACCTCTCCAACACCACCAACATCTCCGCCGCCAGACCACCCTACCTACTGGACCTCCATCTTTAGCAACCTAATCTCCATACTAGCCGCACCCTCACCACCAAAACTTCATCGTCGGACCTCCCTTCACCACGCAACAGCCATAAACAAAGCTTCACCCTTACAAAACCACCAAAGCTTCCTCTTCCTCTAAAGAACCTAGAAAAAGCTAGGCTGCTTCTTCTTCTGCCGGGAACTATTGCTGCTGTCAACTTGTCGACGATCAACGAAGCTTCATGGCTTCCGTCCTCTCCTCTCCTCCATGTGCGATGAGTTTCAGATCTGGTCGAGTGTTTGGTTAAATTCGGTGAACCTCCATTGAATCCGGCGAACTTCTATCATGCCATTCTCGTTTCTCGTATTTTCTCTCTCTCTTTTCACTGTTACATTGCCGGAAATGACGAGATTCAGTAGCTTTGACTGCCTCTAATGTTTTCCTGCTCGTACGCTCACTTGGTTGACTCGACTGGATTTCATCATCGAAGAGTTTTCAATTTTCAACCGGCGGAGTTTCATTTGAGTCGAGTTTGCCGGTTCGACGTTCCGTTGATAACTTGTTCTGTTTCTTCATCAGGTGAAAAACCTTAATTCCTTTTGTCTTCAATTAAAATTCTTCAAGTTTGTTGGATCTTCAAGTTCACTTTTGTGTGTTGATCTATTTTTGTTCTGTTCGTAGACCTCTAATTCGATTGTTATCATATTGAAATAACAATAAAAAGGGCGTGTATATTTGTTATAAACTGGATCTGCGTTTCTGCATTGAATGAAACTTTTGTTGTCATTGTTGTTCTGATTCGTGAAGTGAAGTATCGATTCTCTATCAATACTTTGCACTGAAGTACTAATTTAGTTCTCTAGTGGATTTTTGTGCTTTATTCTGGAGACTAGGATTTGAATTAGCAACATTTGATTGAATATGTGCGTTGTTGTATATCAAGGAACAAAGTTGTACAAGTGACCATTTTTGGGTATAACTTGGCAAATTGCAATTGACGTGGGCATACAGACGATAATAAAGTCAAATTTCTTTTACATTGTCACTTTATATAAGCACAATATAGGTTAAATAATCTCTTAAACATAGTTGTGAGGTCTTCTACATGTTAAATGTTGTTATAGTGCCAAAACATTCATATTATTCAAGTGGTTTGCTCAGTCTGGTCTAAGCTATTTCACACTCCATGGAGTTTGCAAAGTGGTGGGCAGTTGTTACTATTAATGCAAGTTCATCCCAGATTAGTACCATGTAGCTAATATGCTTATTTATGAGTTCATGTCAGTTATTATTTATAAACATATGTGGTTTGCTTTAGTTGAATACAATCTTTTGAAATAAATTGAGGCGTGCCATGACAAATAAAATCCCAGAACCTATGGCCCTCACTTGATTAATTTTGAATCCTTAGAAATCGAGGCGTGCCATTCAGTTGAATTTTCCATGGCCCTCGCATAGTTGAAAGTGCGTAGTTGTTTTAGACGCGCTATTAAAATATTATTTTCTTAAACTCGGGTGCGCATTTATGTGACCCAAATCCCAATCTCAACAACGTTAGATAAAATGTGTTGCGGACTGCGGGTGCATTTATGTAACGTGGTTCAAGACACATTTAAATAACGTTGTAATTTTCTTTAATAAATACCAAAAGCGGTTTTAAAGTTAAGAATGTGCATAGGTTTAAAAGTGTACTAAAATCAGATAATAAGCCAATTATAATAGTTGAGCGACCGTGCTAGAACCACGAAATCCGGGAATGCCTAACACCTTCTCCCGGGTTAACAGAATTCCTTACCCGGATTTCTATGTTTGCGGACTGTAATACAGAGTCAATCTTTTCCTCGATTCGGGATTTGAACTGGTGACTTGGGACACCATAAAATTATCCCAAGTGGCGACTCTGAATTTAATAAATAAATAATCCTGTTTCGATTGTCACTTTAAGTTGGAAAAAACTCCCCTTTACACCTCTTTACTTGGGTGTAGGTAAAAAGGAGGTGTGATAACATGATTCAATTAACACTCACAGATGTGCCCAGCTACCAAACTAGAGCAGAAAATTTTCTTGGTTTGTCTATTTTGTTGTAATTAGGCGCCCACCTAGAGAGTAAGGGAAAACAACACGAGTTTCAAGAAAAAGGACAATTCAGGTTCGAGAAATCAGGCACTCACCTGTAGAAACAAGGGAAGGCAGTTCAAAGGAAAAATAGTCGCAAGAGGAAGTAGTTCAAGTTCAGCAATCAGGAGCCCACCTGGAGAATAAAGGGAAAACAAATCAAGTTCTGAGGGAATACGGTTAAAGTTTTGGCAATCAGGCGCCAACCTGGAGAATGAAGGGAAAAGCAATTCAAGTGTCGGTAATCAGTAGTCCACCTGGAGAACAAAGGGAAAAGCAATTCAAGTGTCGGTAATCAGGAGCCCACCTGGAGAACAAAGGGAGAGCAATTCAAGGATTGTTAATCAGGAGCCCACCTGGAGAACAAAGGGAGAGCGATTCAAGTGTTGGTAATTTGGAGCCCACCTGGAGAACAAAGGGAGAGCGATTCAAGTGTTTGTAATCAAGAGCCCACCTGGAGAACAAAGGGAGGGCAATTCAAGTGTTGGTAATCAGGAGCCCACCTTGAAAACAAAGGGAGAGCAATTCAAGTGTTGGTAATCAAGATCCCACTTGGAGAACAAAGGGAAGCAGCAGTTCAAGTGTCGGTAATCAGGAGACCACCTGGAGAACAAAGGGAAGCAGCAATTCAAGTGTTGGAAATCAGGAGCCCACCTGGAGAACAAAGGGAAGCAGTTCAAGTGTCGAGGAAAAACAGTGCAGATGTTGGTAATCAGGCACCCTCCTGAAGAACAAAAGGAAAGAAATCCAAGTGTTGGTAATCAGTAGCCCACCCAGAGAACAAAGGGAAGGCAGCAATGTTCAAAGGAAGACGGTGCAAGTTCGGCAATCAGGCGCCTACCTGGAAAACAAAGGGAAAACAAGTCAAGTGTCAGAGGAAAGGAAGATAATTCAAATGTTGGTAATCAGGCGCCCACCTGGAGAACAAAGGGAAGGCAGCAATATTCGAAGGAAGACGATTCAAGTTCAGTAATCAGGTGCCCTCCTGAAAAACAAAGGGAAAGCACCTCAGAATACAATTCAAGTTAGCAGCAAAGGAATTTCACTTGGAGAGTACAAGTCAACAAAGCAACAGAAACTGCAAGATTAAGTTTGAAGATATAGATAGGATTCTTATAATTCATGGATCGTAGTCTATTCTAGATTCTTTTATTTTGTCTTAGTGCAATAAGGAGTTCGGCAAGCAGTAGTAGCAACATCAACAGTGAAATCACAGCTCCCTGGTAGCCCCAGCTACCGAAACTTCCATAACTACACTGACCTGATTCTTTTATAGCCAAGGATATGTAGGCAACCTCTTAAGCAAGGTTTGGTCAGGCTCTTTTCAAAAAATGCTTCTCATGGAGTTTCAAACGGGCAAAAATCCCTCATAATTGCTATTTTATCTTTGCCCGAAAACCCTTCGTGTCTCCGAGAAAAGAGGGGCAGCTGTGAGCATGTGATTTTTTCCCTATACGAAATACTCCTATAGAATCCCAAGGAATTAGATTTTTCTTTTAATAATTTGCCATTTTAGAAATTTTTGTGGAATTTTCTTAATTATTTGCATTTTTTCTGTGCATGTTTAATTTTTATTTAAATCATGAAAATACAAAAATACTCTGCATTTTCATTTAGGATCTATTTTTATATTTTAGGATAACTAATAAATTGGTCGTTTTCTAAAAATGAAAAATTACAATAAAAACTCACTTTGCATTTTAACTTTTTATTTTTAAATTTTATAGTTTTTCTTTTAATTTAGGAGTTAATTAATTTTTGTAAATACTATAGTGAGTAATTAGCTTAATTTGGCAAGTTAATTTGGTTTAAGAGTTTTTAGGTCTTAATTTAATTTGAAAAGAAAAGGAAAATTGGAAATTGAAAAGAAAGGGAAAAGAGTCCAAAGAAAGGCTGATTTTTGGGTTATTCCAATTGAATTTTCCCAGGCCCAATCCAATTTCCCCCAAACCCATTCCGAATCCAGCCCAAATCATGCCCCTAACCCGGTCCAACCCCCTATCTAACCAAACGACCCAACTTTCAACCCTTTTCATCGTAGCCGTCGATTTCATTTGATCAGACAGCCCTGAACTAGTCATCAACTTCTCATATAAGTGTCCAAACACCCCAAACAACTTAGTCCAAACACCCATCTTCAGTCTCTCTCATCTTCTTCGTTTGAACCCTAAACGCCGCCTTCAAATTCCACCATTTTTCACCAACAACAGGACTCCAATCAACCCCAAACTTCGACCATACAACCCCCACTCATCCCTGACTCCCAATCCATCATCACATCTCCTCAAATCCTTATCAAATCTAACCAATTTCGGATCTAAAAAGAAAGCAGAAGAAAAGAAAATCTCCCAAACTTGTCCAAGTTTCAATGAATGATTAAGGGTCGAAACTGGCTTTGTTCTTCTGTTCTTGACAAGAACATACGATTAAGGCCAATTTCAGCTCAAAATCGAAGGTGTTGAAGTCCGTTCAAGCCCATTTTTTGCCTGTTTATTCTAGGTATTTCAGATCTTTCTTCGTTTTCGTCTTTGTTTATTCTGGTCATCGTCTTTTTCTGATCTTCTCTGTCTCTTTCTTGTTTCTTTTTTTTTAAATTGCTTTGTTGCATGATTAGGATTGAAATCACATTTGGTTTATAAGGTTAGATTAATTTCTTTGGTAAACATCTGTTGATTTTCTTTTTCTCTTAATATTCTTAGTTTGCTTCGTTGAAAAAAAAAGATTTCATGTTATTAAAGTTCAGAGTTAGATTGTTCTTTTTTTCTTATTTGTACTTGTGGATCCATTCATTTAAGTTTGAATTTGGGTTTGCTGAATGCCAAAGCCCAAAGGGAGGAGGGTCTGTCCGGGTTTGGAAAGCCCAAGGTTTGTGTTTTGTTTGTTGGGTCAACTTGAACCACATTTGGTTTGATGGTAAATGCCAAGGAGTTAAAGTGTATTTGGGGGAATTTAAGTGAGAGAATCTTTAAAAAAAATTGAATGGGAAGGTTCCAGGAAAGAGAGGGTCGGGTAGTTTGAGAAATTGGTTTAGAAATTCAGGATTTAAAATGAAAGAATGAAAATTGGGGGAAGGGGTATTTGGTAAATAATAGAACCAATTCTGCTGCCCTAGAGGCCCTCTATAAGAGGCCTATTTTCCTTCTTTGTCAAGGTATTTTTTAGAGATTACAATACTGAAAACTGATAAAACGACTGAGTTGAAAAAGACTGAAAATCTCTTGTATTTTTGGGAGAAATTGGCCTAGTTCTACTTTTAATCTTCTTAGCTTTGAAACCTTCAAGGGATTTCTATATCATTTTGGATTCAAAATTGTTTAAAAGTTGGTTGTTGCCGTGTTAACTACTTCTGATAAGCTACTGCTGATCTCACCTTCTTCTCTTAAAATTCTGAGGCTGTTTTGGTTGTATCCAGGTACATTTTCAGAACGTTGGAGTGGAAATGTTGGTTATTAAATGAAAATGGTGTTCCAATGTCTAAATCTCAACCTCATTCAAAGCTTGATCTTGGTATTCTTGTCATAGTTTAATATTTGTCAACTAATTTGTTTACAGTTAGCTAAACTTGATATAATTTCAGTGAATGTCATGTATTTTGTTGTAATCATAAACTTGGACTCTCAGTTTAATTTCAGTAGTTTCAAACGTAGTCGAGTAAACTTCTGGTTCATTATCAGTGGTCGGATGATATCCTATTGCTTGATTCATTAGCCTTATATGTTGAAACTAATGTTTGTATCGGCCCTGATCTACTTGTGCTCTGTATGTTCTTGAAGAATTAATAACTTTTGCTTAAGTTGATATTTTCTTAGAAAGCCCTGAAGTTGGTCACCTTTGAATGATGGTTGTGGTTTTGGAATTGACTACTAGTTGGTCAAGTCAGCAATCATTAAGTCCAAGCAAGTCTATTATCAATGTGGTGTAACAAATTAAAAGTTTTATTGTCATGTTTAAGGTTTACTATTGTGGAGTATGTGGATTTAATATTTAGTATATTCAACGATACAATGTTCAACATGTGCGTCCCTTTTGGGTTTTAATTCAATGGAACAAATCATGTGTGCATCATTGGTATTGATAAAAGGTTTAATAGATTGTTAAATCTTGTAGTGTTAATTTTAATAATGATTCAAGGTTTTCTGTATCATGGTTGAATGGTACATTGTCTTGTGTAAGGGCTGATTGTTTATGGCCTCATATGGGTTCAGTTTAGTGTCATTAAGTTTCAAATGTTGCCCGCACTTTGTGAGGACTCGATCTCGAGTCTCATATTCTTCAGCCCTCGCTTATCATGAGGTTTGGCTTTCCCTTTGGGCCTGGAGCTTGAGGCCACTTCGAAATGGGAAGATTTGGGGTTTGGCAGCTTCTTTGGGTTTGTGTTCGAGCCCAGGTCCCTATTTAACGGGCTGCTCAGAATCATGTATACGACTGGCCCGGCCCAAACTCCTAAAGGCCCAGCACGTTTTTTATTTAATAGTGGTGCAAATAATAGTTTCCAATCATGTTTGTTTTAAAATAATTCCTTTACTTAAGTTGAAGTGTGCCATATTAAATAACACCAATAGTTTATGGACCTCATAGTTCTAAACTAAGAAAATGTTCGAACAATTAGATTTGAGGCGTGCCAATATTAAGCAAGCTATAATCTATGGCCCTCAAAAGATTAGTTCAAATACCCTTTGAAAAATAGACTTGAGGCGTGCCATGCCAAATAAAATTCCAAAACCCATGGCCCTCACTTGATTAATTTTAACTCTTTATAAATTGAGGTGTGCTATCAATTGAATTTTCCATGGCCCTCGCAAACCTTGTTATTAATTTGAAATTTCGTAGTTGCTTTAGGCACGCTATTTAAAATGATTTTCTTTTATTTATTAAATTTGGGTGTGCATTTCATGTGACCCAATTTCAATTCTTAACAATGTTAAATAGAACGTGTCGTGA
Organism: Nicotiana sylvestris; assembly: GCF_000393655.2. NCBI lineage: Eukaryota > Viridiplantae > Streptophyta > Magnoliopsida > Solanales > Solanaceae > Nicotiana > Nicotiana sylvestris. The sequence continues at coordinate 155,011,496 of NC_091066.1, forward strand.
ACCGCGGGTGCATTTCATGTGGCGTGGTTCAAGGCATGTTTTAAATAACGTTGAATCTTTCCTAAAAAGCTTTTTAAAATATTTGAAAGCGGTTAATAAGTTAGAAAATGCACCATAGGCTAAAATATGTAATAAATCAGATAATAGGCCAATATTAATATTTAAGCGACCGTGCTAAAACCGCAGAACCCGGGAATGCCTGACACCTTCTCTCGGGTTAATAGAATTCCATACCCGGATTTCTGTGTTCGTACACCATAATTAGATTCAAACCTTCCTCGATTCGGGATTTTAAACCGGTAACTTGAGACACCAATAAACTATCCCAAGTGATGACTCTGAATTTTAAATAAAATAATCTCATTTCAATTGTCACTTAAATTGGAAAAACAACTCCCTTATGCCCCTCCGGGGTAGTAAAAAGGAGGTGTGACAAGTATCATGGAACTTACGACCACATAACTGAAGACTGCCAACAACTGAGAGAGGAAGTAGCCCGGTTATTCAACAATGGACACCTCCGAGAGTTCCTGAGTGATCGAGCCAAAAATAATTTCAGGAATAGGGACTCCAATAAGAAGATCGAGCAGGAGGAATCTTAGCAAATCATTAACATGATCTTCGGTGGAGTCGACGTCCTCTAGGGACCGATGTTAAAGCGCACCAAAGTGTCCATCACAAGGGAAAAGCAGACTCGAGATTACGTGCCAGAGGGAACTGTATCCTTCAATGATAAGGACGATGAAGGCATCGTGCAACCACAATGATGCACTAGTAATATCCATACTCATAAATGAATCTCCAGTTAAGCGTGTGTTAATTGATCTTGATAGCTTGGCTAATATCATCAGATCGAGGGTCATAGAGCAACTAGCTCTACAAGACCAAATTGTGCAGCCAGTCCGAGTTCTAAACGGATTCAACATGGCATATGAGACCACTAAAGGGGAGATAACCCTACCAGTGAATACTGTCTGAACCATTAAGAAAAAAAAGTTCTACCGAAGGAGATATGAGATACAATGCTCTGTTCGGAAGGCCATGGATTTACAACATGAGGGCAATGACCTCGACACTACACCAGGTGTTGAAATTCCCAACACCACGAGGGGTTAAAACTATTTACGGAGAACAACCGGTCGCAAAGGAGATATTCGCGGTCATTGAGGAGGTCATGATATTTGCACTCTCGACACCAAAGAATCCAAGTTCGATCATCAAGGAAGAAACCAAATAGCAATCACTGATGTTGATCCCAGCCGAGCCAGAACAGAAAGGGATGGGCGAGGATGACGACTACGGCGTTCCCAAGTCTTTCATAGCCACCGATGATTCAGATGCCACTAAATCGATGGCCGAGGATCTGAACAAGTCATATTGATCGAGCACCTACCTAATCATAAGGTATACATGGGCACAGGTTTAAGTCCCGAGGTCAGGAAAAAAACCATTAAATTCCATATAGCTAACATAAATTGTTTCGGTTAGTCCCACCTTGACATGACAAGGATCCCGCCGGAAATAACTACTCACAAGCAGATCCTGGATCTGAAGTTCCACCCGGTCAAATAGAAACAGATGTCTTAGTCCGAAGTCAAGCATGCATTCATCAAAGACGAGGTATCTAAATTCCTTAAAATAGGATCCATTAGGGAAATTAAATACCCGGATTGATTAGCAAATGTAGTAATAGTCCCTAAAAAAGGGAATAAATTAAGAATGTGTGTAGACTACAAAGACTCGAACAAGGAAATCCCAAGGACTTTTTTCCTTTCAACATCGATCGCATGATCGATGCAGCGCCGGCTACGAGACCCTCAGCTTTCTCGATTCCTATTCCATGTACAAACAAATCTGGACAAACCTGGGCAACCAGGAAAAAACATCATGCATCACTAAATACGGCACCTACTGTTACAACGTAATGTTGTTCGGACTAAAAAATGCCAGTGCCACTTACCAACGCCTAGTCAAACGGAGGTTTGAGGATCAAATAGGAAAATCAATGGATATTTACATTGACAATATGTTAGTTAAGTCCATGCGAGCAGAGAACCATTTGAAACATTTGCAGGAAAACTTCAACATATTGAAAAATACAATATGAAGCTGAACCCGGACAAATGCACATTCGGAATTGGGTCCAATAAATTCCTCGGGTTCATGGTGTCCAACTGAGGAATCGAGAATAATCCCGATAAGATCAAGGCCATAGAGAACATCACTGTGATGGACAATGTCAAGGTTGTTCAAAGGTTAACTGGGTGCATAGCCGGCTTGGGTCGATTCATCTCGAGGTCCTCCAACCAGAGCAATCAGTTCTTCTCGCTATTGAAGAAGAAGAATAACTTCTCATGGACTCCAGAGTGCCAACAAGCCTTTGAAGAACTCAAGCGATACCTTTCGAGCCCAACTTTTCTTCATACTCTGAATGCAGATGAACAATTGTACCCATACTTAGCGGTATCCGAGATAGCGATAAATGGAATCCAGGTTCGAGAAGAGGAACGTACGTAATTTCCTATCTATTATGTTAGCAGAACTCTAGGCGAGGCCAAAACTAGGTATCCTCTAGGAAGCAAAAACCTTATTTTCAATGACATCCCATATGTGTTGTAACTACTTACCAATTGAGAAAAATAATGCATAAACCCGAGCTCTCGGGACGATTGGCCAAATGAGCCGTGGAAATCAGCGTGTACGATATTGAATATCAACCCCAAACCTCCTTAAAATCTCAAATATTGGAGGACTTCGTGGCCAACTTCACGACGGCCCTAATACAAGAGGTCAAAAGGGAATTGTTGTTGAATTCAGGAACTTTCTCAGGAATCTCCTCAAATACAAAGGGGTCCTGACTTGGCATCATGTTGAAGTCATTGACGGGTAATGTAGTTAGCCAATCTATTAAAACTGTAAAATTGACTAACAAAGAGGCCGAGTATGAGGCCATAATTGCAGGTCTCGAACTGGCTAAAAGCCTGGGGGGACGAGGTAATCGAAGCTAAGTCTGAGTCCCTCCTTGTGGTGAACCAAGTCAACGGGAAGTTCGAAGTCAAAGAGGAGCGAATGCGAAGGTACTTGGATAAACTTCAGGTAACGCTACATCAATTCAAATAGTGGACATTGCAAAATTTACCTTGGGATCAAAATAGTGAAGCCGATGCTCTTGCTAACTTGGGATCGTTGGTTGATGACGATGAATTCAACATAGCAACAATCGTATAACTCATGAAATCTAAGAAGTCCATGCCGAGATAAACTCGATAAGCTTAACCAGGGATTGGAGAAACAACTATAAAGATTACCTAAAAGCCGGGAACTGCCCTCGGATCCTAAAGAATTAAGAGCTCTACGCACAAAGGCATCAAGGTTCAGCCTACCCAAAGAAAATACCCTATTTAGAATAACGTTCGATGGCCCACTCGCCATATGTTTGGGATCGGGAGATACCGAATATGTTTTGAGGAAAGTTCACGAAGGCACCTGCATGAACCAATCGGGTGCCGAATCATTAGTTTGTAAGGTAATTAAAGCCGACTACTACTGGAGCGACATGGAAAAAGACGCGAAGGAGTTCTTACGAAAATGAAGGATGTTAGAGGCACACACTGATAATTCACCAATCCATGGGAGCTACTACATTCGGTCTTTTCACCTTGGCCATTCATGATATGCGACCGAAGAGTCAAATGACGAGGCCGTGAGTACGAGCCTGGAACTGTTGGATGAGAGGGCCGAGGATGCCCTGATCCGGTTAGCTTCCCAAAAACAACGGATCGAAAGATATTAAAATCGGAGAGCCAACCCCCGACACTTCAATATCGGGGACTTGGTGTTAAGAAATGTGACACTAAACACCCAAAACCTGAACGAAGGGAATCTGGGACCAAATTGGGAAGGTCAATATTGAATAATAAAGATCACCGGCAAAAGATCATACAAAATCGAAGCCGTGAACGGTGAGCGACTACCGAACAACTAGAATGTAACCCACTGAAAACGATACTACTGCTAAGGTATGACCCCATTCATTTCTTTTCTTTACATATATTACGAACTAGACTAACACCTGCAGGTAACGGCCAAGGAATGATACAACTTTTAGGCCTGAAAGCACGCGTTGCACTCTTTTTCCCTTGAACCGATTTTGTCCTAAATGAGTTTTCCGGCAAGATTTTTAATGAGGCAACAGTGGATAGTGCTAACTTACAATTGAATACCGGCTATGAATCGGAGTCGAAGGTCATATCAACAGTATCTGAACCCTCTCTACGATCGGCCTCGAATACTAGGGGCAATCACCCTCGGATAATGATTTTAGCAAGGAAGAAAACTTTATGATCGAAAAGTCTGGGGCTCGGAGGATAGGATTTATTTTAAGGGCGAAACGGTCAAATGAACCATTCCTACATAGACCACTTAAGCCATAATACGAAGCTTGTACACATTTGCAATCTTGTATGTTGAGCACAAAAATGAAAGAACATTTCTACCTAGTTGATACATATTTTGTCTCCTAAAAACTACTACATTTTATTCCTTAAGGACATCGAGCCCAAGGCCCACATCTATCCAGATCCAATAGATTACCACCTATCGAGTACACTTATCCAAGTCAAACTCGGACGGCTCGGGCTGTTGATAACTATGAATTCTACCCTACCTTATGCTCTCTTTTGCTTAGGTTTTGGATAAAAAATGTGTAAAAGTATTCCCGAAAATTAACTTATTGTGCTTCTCTACAGGATTTGGTAAAAATGAGGCAAGAAAGCCATAATCAACTCATGGAGGAGTTAAATTTGCACAAGTTTAAAGCTGAGACTGAAGCGCTGACCGCAATGGAAAAGAGCGACCGCGTAAGGTCAACCGCTGAAGCAGCCACAATTATGCGGTCCACAGAAGTGAGATTTAGAGAAGATATTTGGGTACAACAGAAACCGCTGACAGCGATGAAATAGTGCGGTCGTGGAATACCTGACGCAACCGTGGTGGTATTTCTGCTGAGAGCGCTAATGGAAGTTCAGATACACTACAAGTTGAGCTTGACTGAGGAGCGCGGTCCGCGTCCAAATTATACATCCGCGGTTGATGCTAACGTGGAGGCGGTGATTTTTACGCTGTCCGCGAAACCAAGTCCAAACCAAGCACAAAATTGAAGAAATGCGGTCCGCTCTTGTTTTTGCGCGGCCATGAAAGTTCATACGCTGAGGCGCCTAGTATTTCGCTGACAGCGGAACCTCCGTAGGGGTATTTTTGTCTAGTAATTTTAGTTGTGTATAAATAGATCTTTTTCACATTTTAGGGTATCTTTTGTATTAGTGAGCTTGTGAACAGCCGTATTTTACCATTTAGAGTAATTTTAGAGCAGCTTTAGCTTATATTCTTAGATTTTATTCCTATAATCAACTTTTATGGCTTATATTTTATCTCCATATTTGATTTATACCTTTATTATGAGTAGCTAAACCCATTAGCTAGGGTTGTGACCCAACCCTAGTGTGGTTATTTAATGGGTCTTCAATTTTAGGGCTTAATTGTTTATGGGTTAGTGATATTTAGTTTGATTCATGCTTTAATTGTAGAATTGGTGGTTGCAAATACTGATTCGTGCCTTTATGACTTAGACTCTTCTTGAGAAAGAGGGGCTAAGTCTAGGAAAATTAGGATAACAAAGAATTGGGGTGCATTCAAGAGGTTGATAGCCCCAATTAAAGGGTTAAACCTAAAGATAGTAATACTTGACTTAAGTCAAATTTACTTGCATTATTTGAATACCCAATTAGGCTTGAGAAAGTCAATTAGGGCAAAGTCACTCAAACTAACGAGAGGTATAGAATGAGTAATTATGTGTAAAGGTAATATCACGATCCCAAAAATAACAAGCTTGTTCTAAATTTTAGACCCCATTAGATACTCGCCTAGGTGTAAGTCACTTTCCTAGTGCTTTTTTATCAATTGAGAAAACTCCTACAAAAACATTGTACATAGATTATTTTCAGCAATCAATAGCATTAAACGTACCATCAAAACAAATCCAAGCATGGTTAGAAGTGCAATTTAAAGCAACACGCATAGCTAGATTAGATAGAAACGCAACTCCCAACCAATATTGACTCCCTGTGGATATCGATCCTGACCCTTCGGGTAAAAGCTCCATCGACCACTCCTCACCATTATATAGTGGTGCAGGTTTGGAGCAGATCACTTTTTGGTGCCGTTGCCGGGGAGTTGAACGGTTTTGGCTATCTATCTTACTAATTATGTGTCTTGTTTTTCTTTCCTTCTATTTTACTAACTTGTGTGAGTTAATCAATTCAGGTAAAAAATGGCAAATAATGATCCTCTCGTAAATGTTCTCCTGGGGGAGGAGGCAGATGATAATGCCGAAGATAAGGTGCCTCTAGTACCTCAAGCTCAAAGAAGAGGCCGCCAGGCCAATGAAAATATTCCAGACCCTCCACCAACTCCTCCGTGAGCAGCTCCTCGGGTGCTTCCAAATGAAGGTTACGCAACTGTAATTGTCCCACCCCAGATCTGGGCGGGCGATTTCCAGATTACAAATGTCATGTTGACCTTATTGGAGCAAAGAGGGTACTTCACAGGAGCTCCCCATCAGAATGCATATAAACATCTAAAGGGCTTTGTAGATACCTGCTGGGGAAGCAAACAGACAAATGTATCGGAGGATGCATTGAGACTGAGATTGTTCCCTTTTTCACTTAGAGGGAAAGCTTTAGACTGGCTTGAAAGACTCCCCAACCATTCCATCACCACGTGGGATGAGTTGGTTGAAACGTTTATAGCCAAGTTTTTCTCGCCGGGGCATATGTCGACATTGAGAGATGAGATCCTGGCCTTCAAATAGGATCCAAATGAACCATTTCATTAGATCTGGGAAAGGTATCAGACGATGGTGAAATAATGTCCGAACAATGACAAAACCGAAATAATGATCCAACAAACATTCTACCGTGGCATCAACACTACCAATCAGCGTGTAGTTAACCAACTAGCAGGGTGAAACTTTATGAACACACCTTATGTAGAGGCGTATGATATACTTGATGAGATGGTAGATATTTCCTCGGCGGGGCAAAGCCGAGCTAATGTGCCACAAGGTAACCCCAATGTCATTCACATGCAAAAAGATCTCCATGACCATGACCAAGCAATAGCAGAGTTGACTACAACAATGAACCAGTTGGCCAAAGCTCAATTGCAGAAAGTTCAAGAGCAAAGACAAGTGAATGCCATAGAAGGGGTAAATATGATGGTCAACAAGAGGCGGCAAAGAGGTCAACAAAGTCAAGGAAATCTGGATCAATATAATCAAGGTAGTAGTGGTTTCAACAAAGATGATAGGTATGATGATCAAAGTGAAGAAGTTTAGTATGTGAACAACTACCAAGGACAACAGGGCAATGATCCGAATCAACAACAGCAGTGGAGATCCCAAGGAAATTGGGGGAATCAAAACCAACAAGGAAATAGCAACTGGAGGAACAATAATCAGAATTGGGGAAACTAGAACAACCAGGGCAACTAGGGTGGAAATAACAATAGCAATTGGGGAGGAAACAACAACCAAGGGGGTTCGAATAATGATAATCGAGGGAATCGGGAGCCGGGATTTCAAAGGCGTCCGATGTATTAACAACCAAACAACTCGCCTCCATTTTCGTCTCAAGGTCCTAGCTCGTCAAACAATACGATGGGAAGGATTGAGTTGATGTTTGAGAAAATTATGAAGAAGAACGCCAACTCTGATGCCAAGTTGGCGTCTCATAATACTTCTATCCAAAACTTGGAGGTCCAACTTGGCCAAATTTCACAATCTTTGAACACTCATCCTAAGGGGGCACTACCTAGTGACATAGTAGTAAACCCGAAGGGTGGGAACAATATCGGCCATGCATTGGCGGTGACCACAAGGAGAGGTAGAGGTGGTAAAACAAGCACTGCCAAGCAAAAGAAAGTTGTGAGTGATGATGTTGAAGTGCAAAATGACGATGATCCAATAGTTGATGAGCAAGTTAGTGAAGAGAAGTTGGATGGTGAGGTGAGAATTGATATTCATGACAATGAGGAGGAGACTCGAAATGACGTGAACACGTCTAGGGAATACGTGATAGACATACTGGAAATGGTAATGCCTAAAGCCAAGGCTCCTTTTCCAAGGCCTCCTCCACCTTACCCTCAAAGACTTGCAAAGCAGAAGAATGAAAACCAGTTCAAGAAGTTTATTGAGATGATGAAAAGCTTGTCGATCAATGTGCCCTTGGTGGAAGCGCTTGAGCAAATACTGGGATATGCCAAGTTTATGAGAGACTTGGTAAATAAAAAGAGATATATGGATTGTGAGACCATCAAAATGACTCATCAAATGAGTTACATTATGCACTCGATGGCTCCAAAGCTTGAAGATCCTGGCGTATTTACCATTCCATGTACCATTGGGAGTGCAGATTTTGCAAAGGCCTTGTGTGATTTGGGAGCAAGTATAAATTTGATGCCTTACTCTGTATTCAAAATTTTTGGTATTGGTCAACCGAGAGCTACTTCAATGAGATTTCAAATGGCGGATCGAACAATGAAGAGGCCACTTGGTATTATTGATGATGTTCTTGTCCGGGTTAACAAGTTTATTTTCCTACTGATTTTGGGATTATCGACTGCGAAGTCGACTATGAGGTGCCTATAATATTGGGAAGGCCTTTCCTAGCAATAGGGAAGGCATTGGTTGATGTGGAAGCAGGGGAGCTCACCTTCCGGGTGGGTGACGAAAAGGTTGTCTTCCATGTGTGCAGATCAATGAGGCAACTGAATAGTACTGAGGTTTGCTCTTTTGTGGATCTTGTGACAGAGGTGATAGTTAATGACACGAGTGCCATGATAAATGTGGAGGACCCTTTGGAAGTTGTATTGTTGAACCATGATGTGACTAAGGATGAAGGCTTGGTAGAGTATGTCAATGCTTTGCAAGGAATGGGTTCTTACTCATATGAGCCCCGTAAACTTTCCTTGGATCTTGAGAACAGAAAGACTCCACAAAAAAAGCCCTCAATCGAGGAACCTCCCGCATTGGAGTTGAAGCCTTTGCCTCCACACCTCAGGTATTAATTCTTGGGCCCTTGTTCAACTTTACATGTTATTCTTTCTTCGTGCTTAACTAACGTGCATGGAGATGCCACCCTTGAGGTGCTCCAAAGAAGGAAGAAGGCAATTGGATGGACTCTAGCTGATATTCGGGGGATAAGCCCCGCCTTTTGCATGCACAAGATTATACTTGAGGATGATGCCAAAACTTTCATGGAACATCAAAGGAGGTTGAAAGAGGCTATGCAATAGGTCGCCAAGAAGGAAGTTATCAAGTGGCTAGATGCAGGTGTTGTGTAACCCATTTCGGATAGTTCATGGACTTCGTCGGTACAATGTGTGCCGAAGAAGGGGGTATGACTGTGGTCACTAATGAACAAAATGAGTTGATCCCCACTAGGACTGTCACCGGATGGAGGGTATGCATGGATTACCAAAAGCTGAACAAAGTGACCCGAAAAGATCATTTTCCACTGCCCTTTCTTGACCAAATGTTGGATAGACTTGCCGGGCGTTCCTACTATTGCTTTTTAGATAGGTACTCAGGTTACAACCAAATTTTGATTGCATCGGAAGACCAAGAGAAAAACGCCCCGCAGTATTACGTCAATGTTATGTTTTGTAGTATTAGGTTATGACAGTATTTCACCCAGCAGTATTACATTACGGTGATGTCATGTTTTGCAGTATTAAGTTACGACGATGTTGCACCCTGAAGTATTGTACGTTAAAATTTCGTTTTCAATTAACCGATTTAGACTCGGGGATGGGATCATCTTGACATTAACGTACTTACACTATTATAGCAAGCAATAAATAAGTGTTATGAAGAATAAGAGGGTACACAGATTAAAGAAAACGAGTTTCGTTGAAAGTGGTTAATTTAGAATAAAATACGGGTCGAGCAATAATACCCGATAATTGTGAACTAGTACCATGCAAGGTACCATATGACCACGGTAGTATAATATATAAAGTATATATGAAGTATTTTAAAAATAAATAAAATTTTAAGTAAGGTGTAGTAAGTTTTAAATTATGCGGGTAATTAATTAATTACCGGGTAGCAGGACATTACCCGATTAACTAATAAGCGGATAAAAACTTAATAATTTACACCCAAGTGATGTGGCAGCATGAGGTGACTCTTAGTCACCCTATGTATTAGGTGGCAACCTTGGCATCCAAGACAAGACATAAGTCTTTGTTACAATTAAAAATGGGTCAAAAAGATAAGGATAAAATAACATTGGAAAAGGCTTCATTCTTGATTTGGAATTTAAGAACAGAAAAGTTCATCAATTCAACAAAGTAAGAGGTTGGAAATTTTGTTCACTTTGTTCAAAAAAGCAGAAGTTGCAACGACCAGGCACTTCAACGCAAAAAGCAGAAGCTGATTTCGTTCATCAACTTCCACTGATTCAGAAGCTTAATCCGATTTTTGGGGTCTAAGTTCAATCCATGAAGGTTTCCAATGAAATATTATACGGAGTTTTTTCTACTCTAGGTATGTTAAGGCCCTCCCTTCTTTCTTTTTGCATGGTCCATATGATACTGAAGAAACGAGCAATCACACAGTTTTCATAAATTACTCTATTTATAGAAATAGTAGGGGTGTCTATATTTTTGATTCCCCATGAAAAATATTATTATCTTCTGCTCGTGGGTCTTAGAATAATACGCAGTTGGAAAAATTTATCCGGAAGAAATATTGAGATTATTACGTATTTTTCATGCATTTCATACATGTGCATTGACCCATGACCAGATGGCGTTATATATTCGTATATATGTAAATATATGTATATGGGATATGGGAAAAGGTTACGGCGTTATATATGTACCACCACCTGATTAGCTGGTATATGATAATGATGTTGCCCACAGTGGCTGAAATATGATTCAAACGGCGTTATATACGCGTATATATGTATGTATATATATGTATATGGGATATGGGAATGGTTATGGCATTATATACACACATATGTGTGTGTGTGTGTGTGTATATATATATATATATATATATATATATATATATATATATATGGGATATGGGATATGGGAAATGTTATGGCGTTATATACGCACCACCACCTGATCAGCTGGTATACGATGATGATTTTGCTCATAGTGGCCGATATAATATGATGGGATGCCCTCAGAGGCTGATGATGTTATGAAAAATGTACCTATGCACGACATGACATTCATACGCATATGCATGATGCTAAAATTAATTTATGATTTACAAAGTTATTCAGACTTACAGGTTGAGTCATGTACTCTATATTTCTTCCACGTCTCTTTGTACTTATTTATGTGCCTTACATACTCGGTACATTATTCATACTGACGTCCCTTTTGTCTGGGGACACTGCGTTTCATGCCCGCAGGTCCCGATAGACAGGTCGAGAGCCCTCAAAGTAGGTTATCAACTCAGCGGAAGATGTTGGTGTGCTCCGTTTGCTTCGGAGTTACTTGTTTGGTTAGTATGATTTAGACGTGTATTGTTTGGTATGGCGGGACTCTATTCCAATCTTTATGACATTTATGTACTCTTAGAGGCTTGTAGACTTATGTCGTATACGTGAAAGATTGTACCTCTTTGTCGGCCTATGTTTTGAGTTTATAATTGTTTATGTTGGCCTATTAGGCATGTATGTCATGTGTATATGATAATGTAATAAGAAAGATATGTTATGTTGGTACTCGGTTGACTAAGGTATCAGGTGCACGTCGTATCCCATCGGTTTGGGTCGTGACGAAAGTGGTATTAGAGCAGTTTTATCCTAGGGAGTCTACAAGCCGTGTCTAGTAGAGTCTTGTTTATGGGTGTGTCGTGCACCACACTTATAAGCAGGAGGCTATAGGGCATTTAGGATTGTCACTCTTTTTTCTTACTCTAGATCATGTGGTAGATCTCACTTATAAGATTCAAATTTCGAAATTCTATTTTATTAGTAGTAAGACGATACCTACATCCGGAAAGAAGGTTGGGAAGAGAGATAGTTGTGGAAGAGCTGAGTGAGAGGAGTTGGATTTTTGTATGATGCTTACGATAAGTAAATGTGAGGTCTTTAGCAGATCATGGGTGTACTGAAAGGTGTAAGCTTCCTGATAAGAAGCCTTAGGTCAAGAATGTCTATCCATCTTTATGGTGAAAGACAATGAGAGATTAAGAAGATAAATACAAGTTTCAACAAGCAGAAGAAACAAGATGAAGAAGGGTACGAGGTAGCCAGTTAATGAAGGTTAACAATGTTTATAATTGAGGCAGAGGAACATAAGATTTTTTAGTTATATTCAATAGTAACAGAGGTATATACAATTGGTCGCACCCATTCCAGATATGCCCTATGGGGATTAACAGAAGTAGTATAAGAAAATATGATGGATGAATTGTTTGCGTCAGTTGACATTTCCAAAGTATATCGCAAATATGCTAATAGATCTCTTTATGAGACACCCAGATGGTGCACTCTGAAATAGTGCAGCCAGATATGAGTACTACAAAGACATGCACTATAAGCTTCGAAGGGATAAATATTACCTCGCGTCCCTAGTAAAGCGAGAATGTTAAGCAACTTGAAGAGCCATTGGATGGAGCAAAGGGAAGCTAAAAGCAAAAGAATGTCTTGTTCAAGTTTTCAGAATAAAGTAATAGGCATAAATGTTAGCGGGAAATAAGAAAAGAGTTAATGAAGCATTATTAGTAAGATGTGATACATGGATGACAACGGTAGATCAAAAGATGACAATATTACAAAATCTATAGTCAAGTGAAAGAAGAAACGAGAAATGACAGGCCTTAGGACAACAAAAGAGTATAGGCCATACAATCATATCCTCATTTCGAGAAATAAGTTTGCAACTCTAGCGTGATTACCAAGAGGAAAAGTTAGACCCTAGAGTAATAGAAAATAGTATGGGGTGGTGAATAAGATAAACTAAATATGAATTAGGGACTGAGTGATTTGGTAATAGTCAGCATCATGAGAATTTCATATTGCATTCTGGCAATAATAGGACGGACAACAGAAGAAGGTTCATAAGAAATTCAGAGAATGGTCATTTAGGAAGACGCTTCCCTAAAGCAAGCAATGTTAGCAAAGTTAAGCTTAAGGGACTGTATGTACCAGTTACATTAAGTGTCACCCTCGCGAGTAAGGGGATTTGTCATCCTTAGTATAGAAGGATTGCTGCAAGGCGAGTAAGGATCATTGATGTTGAGGAATGACACCAAAGATAAAGAGGTAAAACATCTATAGGTAGATCCTTGTGGCTACAACTCTTAGTACACCCCTAAAGAGGGGAATATGGAGTGATATGGCATTAAGTCAGAATTAAGTGGTTCTAGTGAGTATGGAATAGTAAAGGAAGAATGCGATAAAAATGAAAGGGGTGAGATTGCACTTATTTAAATCCCACAGGTATGACATAATTCTAGAATATTGTGCTAGCACGACGTCAAGGAGAGGAAGTAAAGGTTCCTGCCCGAGCTGTTATTAATAAATAAGGAGCCAATACGAGAGGTAAGTTAAGACAAAAGAAATAACCCAAGAAAGATTACGAGGAATATTGATATAAGAATGGTCCAACGAGTAGTTAGTAATTGGTCAGTGTCACACCTCCTTTTCACTACACCCTGTAAAGGGTATAAATATAAGGGAGTTTTTCCAATTAAAGGACAATCGAAACGGGATTTGTTTATTTTAATATCAGAGTTGCCACTTGGGATAATTTATGGTGTCCCAAGTCACCGGTTTAAAATCCTGAATCGAGGAAAAGATTGACCCTGTACTACAGTCTGCGAACCAGAAATCCGAGTAAAGAATTCTGTTAACCCGGGAGAAGGAGTTAGGCATTCCCGAGTTTCGTGGTTCTAGCACGGTCGCTTTGATCATACTTGGCTTATTACAATTGTTTAATTAATGACTTTAGATCCTATGTGCATTTACCCTTTACCGCTTTTTAATTAAGAAAATTATCTTGAAACGAGTCACGCGTACGTGTACCCATTTATTTGGCACGTCAAAAGTCATGTCACGCGAACGTATCCATAATTAATAACGCTTATTATTATTAAAAAAATAATTGGCCGAAGTTGCGCGAACGCATACTCCGAATTAGTTTTAGAATCGTAATTATGTTACGCGAACGTATACACAATCACGGTGGCATATTAAACGGGCCTAAAGCAAACTACGAACATTGGTTATTTTACATCTATATTATGAAATTAACACGAGGGCCATTTGTTACGAAGTGTCAAATTATGGCTTGCCTCAAATTTCCCTTTCAAAACTCTAATTAATTAAACACTAAAGTACTACAAAATCCCTTCCAATCAACATGGCTTTATTAAACCATTTTATTAGCGGAAGGGCCCGAATTATCCATCAAGCCTGTTAACCAGATTTCTTAAACTGTGCAAGGAAATCACCATATTCATCAAACCCATGATTCTCAACTTCTTTATTAATCAAAGTATACACATAATTTCTCAAAGACAAACCAAGTATTTCAACAGACTTAGTCTATGCAATTTTATCATTCACATCAATTCTTGCCAATGTACCATTTACAACATTATGCAAAATATCAGAAGAATTCAAATAAATCAACTTAAAAACAACATCAACAGAACTAAGAGAAGTAGAAATCGACCTCTTAACCATAACAAGACACTTTCCATAAATCAATAAACAAAGGCAAGATTTAACAATCAAAACATACCCGTAACTGGACGTGAACAACGCGACTAATCGTACCCAGAAAATTTATTGACCCTCGACGGAACTATGACCAGACCTCGAAACCAGCATTACCTCGACGTACGACTGGAACGGACTCCTTGAACGACGACCTCCGACGAACTCGAAGCTCGTCGGAAAGAGATGCTAAACGAGCTTGAGTTGATAAGCTTACTAGCTGTTCTGTTTCATGGGTGGCTATGGAGGGTGGTCGTTTGGCATGATGTTTCTGCTACTGGCAACGGACAACAACTGGTGAAGGGATGGGTACTAGATTTTGGGTCTGTCCGTATGAGTTCCGACGAGTGGGTTCGCGATGTTATGGGTTGTTTTCCGGCGAGCTGGTTGAGTCGCTGCGTGAGGAGGAGGACGAAGGGAGGTTGTTCTGGTTGATGAAGGTTTAGAGTCGTCAGTTGTTGTGTGTTCAACGTGAGGGGTTTTCTGGTTTTCCGGCGAGTTCTGTGATGAGGGAGTGGTTGGTGGACGACTGGTTCGCCGGCAATTGCGATGGCGTTGAAAGAGTGGAGGAGCTCCGGTGTGTTTGAGTGGTGTTGTTGGTCGTTAAACAAGAAGCCATGGATGGCTGCTTCAAGAGGATGATGAACGAGATGGTAGGGTTCTTTTTGTGTGTTGTTGTGTGTTCTTGGTGTTTCATGGTGGTTACAAGCCATGGCTACTAGTTTACCAGACTCCAACGGAGGTGGGGGCTGTGTCGTTTAGACTGAACAACGCCGGCAGCGTGGTTGAGGAAGGGAGGTGGTCGTTGGTGCGTGTGTGCGTTTTCAGGCGAGTTCATCGAAGAAGGAGATTAAGAGGAGCAGCAGTCGGAGCGCGGCCTCAACTCGCCAAAGAAGACGACCGAGGTGATTGTAGAGGTGATTGTTTTGAGGTGCGCCACTGCTCTGCTGAAGAAGAAGAAGGAATAGGGGTGCTTGGAGAAGACGATCTGAGAGAGGGGGGGTCCTGTGCGCAGCTTTTTTTTTTGTTCCTCTTTTTTTGATTTTTTAAGCACTTATTTATAGGTAGAGTCTAGGTCTAAGTGTATTTTTTTGTATTTTGCTCATTAGTCCATAGGTCTTTTGTGTTAAGTCCTTAGGGTCTTCCTTATTTGTTTATTATTCCAAAGAAGAGTCTAGAAGGGTCCCTAGTCTTAATGGACTAATCCGAATTGGGCCAAGAATTGGGTTCTAAAACTCTTAAAATTATGATCCAACACCTTAATTGACTCAATTTAAAGTAAGATAAAAATACTATACAACCCAAAGCTAATCCTAATTAATTAAACTAAACATGAAACTATTTTTGTGTTTTCGAAATTAGATAAAGATAAAAATAAGTACTATTTTTGTATATTTTTATTTAAATTTATGAAAGATACGTAAGCTAAAAATATATTTTTCGTAATTTTCCATTTTTATGATAAAAATAAAGTAAAGAAGTTAAAAATAGTTAAAATAGCTATATTAGGCCTAAATTGAATATTTACATGCTAAAATATAAAAAATTTGGGGAGGGTCAAAAATCACATGTCTACAGTTGCCCCTCTTTTACTGGAAACGTAAGAATTTTCAAACAAAGACTGACTAGACAGGTTTTTGACCCGACCCTTATTTGGAGAGACTAAAACTAAGATAAAAGGGGAATGTGACCGAGCCTTGGTATCTAGGCTGCCTACATATCCTTGGCTATAAAGGAATCAGGCCACGTGTAGTTCAGAGATGAGTGAGATGACGAAGTATGCCGAGGTGGAGATCCGGTCGAGGTGCCGTTCCATCGAGGTTCCGGTCCGCGGTCCCTGTTATTACATCAAAAATCAAATGAAAAAGACTAACTAATTCTGTCAACTACGAGTTACAAGATTCCTATCTATAAGTCTTCTAAAGCTTGATCTTGAGACTTGAATGGTTCTTCATACAGACTTTGGATTTGAACCTCGACGCTTGCTAGTTGCAGGTGCTAGCTCGTTCTTCTACTGCTTTTGGATCAAGACCGGACATGTACCGCTTGTGACTTCCACCATGTCTTAAGCAGTTCACATCTTTCATCAATTTCTGCATTTGGATTCACTTCTTGCCTTTCTCTCTTTTTTCTTTATTGTGACTAACTTCTGTTGATCACCTCGGACTGTTGACTCGCATTCTTGCCACGAGATTCTTTGGTTGCTGACTTGAATTGCAATCTGAGATGTTTTTCCTTTTCTTCATGTGGACGTCTGACTGTTGAACTCGAACCGTCTTCTCTTGTTACTTGACACTGTTTTCCCTTGCACCTTGAACCATTTTCCTTGAAACTTGAACTGTCTTCCTTCGAGACTGCTTTCCCTCGAAACTCGAGTTGTCTTCCTTCGACACCGCTTTCCCTAGAAACTTGAGTTGTCTCCCCTTGTTCTCCAGGCGGGCTCCTGATTACAACAAAACAGACAAAACAAAGAAATTTTTCTGCCCCAGTTTGCACTAGGAAGATTTGTGAGTTGTTAGCAAAATTGTAAACCACTTGTACTATTGATGCAATGATGAAATTAAACTAAAGAATAGACTAGGAAAACTATAAACTAAGTTTGCCTAAAGTAAAACTGACCCTATTCTCCAGGCGGGACCCCCTGACTGCTAATCTTGAAATGTATTCCCTGCTCTCCAGGCGGGCTCCTGACTGCTGAACTTGAAATGTATTCCCTGCTCTCCAGGCGGGCTCCTGACTGCTGACTTGAATGTATTCCCTGCTCTCCAGGCGGGCTCCTGACTTCAAGATAGACAAAACAAACAATTTGAAAGCTAAAACTTAAATTGTACTCCCTTGTTCTCCAGGCGGGCTCCTGACTGTTGCGCTTGAATGTATTCCCTGCTCTCCAGGCGGGCTCCTGACTTCAACATAGACAAAACAAAAAATTTGAAAGCTAAAATTTAAATTTTACTCCCTTGTTCTCCAGGCGGGCTCCTGACTGCTGCGCTTGAAAGTATTCCCTGCTTTCCAGGCGGGCTCCTGACTTCAATATAGATAAAACACAGAATTTGAAAGCTAAAACTTAAATTGTACTCCCTTGTTCTCCAGGCGGGCTCCTGACTGCTGAACTTGAAAGTATTCCCTGCTTTCCAGGCGGGCTCCTAACTTCATCTTAAGATGTGCTCCTTGCTCTCCAGGCGGACTCCTGACTTCAAATTGAAATGTATTTCCTGCTCTCCAGGTGGGCTCCTGACTTCAAAATAGGCAAAACAGAGAAAAATTTTCTACCCCAATTTGGTGGATGGGCCCAGATGTGAGTGTAAAACTAAATCATATTACCAAGTATTACTAAGAATTAAAAGCTAGATCCCATTGTTCAGGGGGTCCTGACAACTCTTAACTAAACGACAATTTTAAGTCTAAGCTATATCTTTTAAAGGCATGACTTCCGCTACATCTTGTTATCTAAAAAGGTCTTAAACTACTCCCCATTATCCAGGAGGGTCCTGAAAATCAAATGTCAAATTTTATCTTAAGGGTGATAACTTTCATGTCTGAATTATACTATCCTACAGCAGAGTTTACGCTAAATGTTGTTATCTAATCGAAATTTTAAAGCTAAGTCCCATTATTCAGGAGGGTCCTGGAAACTCCTAATTGAATCCTATCTCGAACATGCAAACTTCTAAGATAACTATATTCTTTTGGGATACATTTATGCTAGATTATGCTATTTCGGAACTTTAAACTAGGTCCCATTTTCCAGGAGGGTCCTGAAAATCAAGAATCAAACCTGTTTGGTGACTGCCTTTCTCCACGGAGGGTTTCTCCGAAACAACCGAAATTTCCTGCCCCTGTTTCAAATCAAAGAAAAATATTGTCAGTTTAAAAATGTGGCGGTTGGTTTGTGGCCTTGACTTTGAGGACGGCTGCTCCTTCACTTCCCATGATAACTTTGATTTCCACTTGAAGAACTTGCTTGTTTATTGATTAACCACTTTCTCTGTCACCCTTATCACGGAAAATACTTCTGATCCGTTCCAACCCAATACCCTTCATCTATTGCATTGTGCTCTTGCATTGACATGTACTACTTTTGTGTTTCTCATGAATCTCAAAGCACGACAATTGCCACCCACTCATCGCGCATGTTATTTTTTCTTGACTTAAACCACTGGCCCTGGCTTTGAGGTCTGTTGCTCCTTCACTTTCCATGATAACTTTGATTTCTACTCGGAGGACCTCGCTTGTCACTGATTAAACACCTTTTGTCGATCTTACCACAGAAAATACCTTTGATCCGTTCACCAAACCCCTCCATCTCGTTGAATTGTTTATGAATTGATATGTACCAAACCGTCATGTTTCACCGAAAATACCTTTGATCCGTTCACCTAACACACTCTATCTATTGCATTGTTCCTGAATTGATGTGTACCAAACCTTTGTATTTCACAAGGGTCCCAAAGCATGTTGATTGTTACCAGCTTAGTGCGCTTGTTGTTCTTTCCTGACTTATGACACTTTGATGTACTGGCCAGATCCTATTTTGTGCAATTGGAAAGCTGGTGGCAAATCTTGAAGTCATTTCTCACTTATTTTGACCAAACAGGCTCAGGAAGAGGAAGTAAACAAGACAAAAGGAACAGAGTAAAGGACAAAGGAAAAAGATGATTCCTAACAAGAAAACTACAAAGTAGAAACCTATCAGATGTGGATACCAACTCTAATGACCATGACATGCACCTGTAGCCTATTTTGTTGAGAAAGTTTGATGTTCAACCCCTGTTTAACCTCTAAGCCGTGAAACTGGGCTTCAATGCTCCAATCATCCAATCTGATTGTTCACCATCAAGTCTCTCTCATTTTGTTCTTTCTCTCAACTTACCGTCGCCTTACGATGTCCGCGAGGGTTTTCACCAATAAGACTCTCTCATTTTTGGATTTCTCTCAGCTCTCATTGCCCTACGGTGCCCATGAGGGTTTTCACCAATAAGACTCTCTCATTGTCATTATTTTTCTGCTTGGACCAGAGTGTTGCCCCTGATATGAATTACCTCTCCTTGCTTGACTTGGCATTTCTCGAAGATTGATCGGAAGGTCTTTCTTTGGACCGTAACGTGGGCTTTTGGATAGGGTTAAAAAAGAAAGGATATCAAAGGCTCAAAACAATTCACATGGGTTCAAAATTACAACTTTTGGAACCAGATTTTCTTACACCAACCATAACTTCTGCCTACGTATCCTTAAAAGGAATCAGGTCAAACGTAGTTCATGTCATAGAAATTACTTTGTTGTTGTGTGTTTTTTTTCTTTTCTCTTTCTTCTCTCTTTTTTTTTTCTTTTGCTTTTCTCTTTTTCTTTTACTCATCTTTCACGCTTGCGTTTCTGTTATTTGCTACTAATTCCGAAAGAGGGATATGAAAGAAAAATAAATAAGGCTCAAAGGGGTAACGAAGGATAAAGTGTTTAGATAGCAGAACAAAATGCCTTCATCATTCCAATCTCCAAAACATGCCAAGTGCAAACTACACAATTTAAACAAACCAAGGAAAACATTCGTAACATCTTTTGATTGCGCCAGACTTGATGACCATATCCAAATATTCGCCTTCTACATCTGTTACATACAAAGCACTATTGGACAATACTCTCACTCTCATTACCACGAACAACCCCTGCCAATTTGGGCAAGCTTGCCTTTAGCTTCAAACCGATGCGGCATGATGCATTTCAATAGGGTTTCTTCATATTCTATTTGCCCTAGTTTCACACAATTCGGGCTTAAAGTGATCTCAACATGCCTTTACTTATTTCCCTCAAATGTCCCTATCTTCTTCAAAATTGTTTCATTCATTGCTTCATGACTAAATTGAATTTTTAAGACCAGGCCGAGAATTACGCATACATGTCATGTTACTAGAGTCAACAGGAAAAGAACTATAAAAGAAAAGAGAACTAAACGAAAATGACTAGAAATCACAGAAAACAGAAAATTGCATTAGACAGATGGTGACAGGGTTTGGACAACAAAACAAACAAACTAAACTGGGGCTACAAACCTAGAACAAACCTAGACAACACTAAACAGGCCACTAGGCAAAATAAGAGGATAGAAGGGTTTGAGTCACAAGACAATATTTGGATTACAACCATGAAATAACCCGAACAACAGAAATGACAACAAAATAAATCACCAAAACTCCTCCCTAGCTAACCAAGACAGGAGCGTTTTTCCAATTGCCAAGCTCGATATCTTAGCTACTGAATTCTGCATCAACATTACTAGGACCTTCACAAACTTCCATCACATTGTTCTTAACAAATTGCTTTTGGGTTCCCTTTGCTGGCTCGTTCTTAAGATCAACCTCTGATAGCACTGAAAACTTTGCAGCGCGTGGGACTTCGAGGACCTCAGAAGAATTTTCATATTCCTTTTCAAAACAAATCATACTCACCATATGCGTCTCAGGCGATGGACTTTGGCTAGTGTCTGCTGCATCTGGATTTTGCACGACAATGTCACCTGCATCAATAAGCTTCTGAATTGCTTTCTTCAGATTCCAACACTTCTCTATGTCATGCCCTGGGGCATTTGAGCAATATGCGCAACTTTGAGAAAAATCAAACTTCTTTGGAAGAGGGTTTGGCATTTTTATCTGGATCGGCTTCAACATGTCCAATTGCTTCAACTTTTGGAACAAACTGGCATATGACACTCCCAATGGGGTGAAAGCCTTTTCTTTTTCAGAAACCTCTCATTCTTAAATGCTTGATTGGGTCGAAAACCTGATCCAGGGGGTTTTCGGTAGGTTTTTGGGGCTGGATAGGCATTTTGTGGTGCTGGGTACTAGGAAAGTGATGCACGATTTTGGGAGTTCCATGGAGAGAAGTGGCATTGGGGAGGATCATCTGGCGCACAAGGATATCCACAGGGACGATGTCGAGGTTGGAAATGTTGATCGGGAAAGCCCATCGGATCATCTTTTCTGTTTCTCTTTCTTCCACCCAAGCTTACTAGGATGTTCTGAATGTCTTTCGAACAACTCATGATTTTGCCTGATTTGATTCCCTCTTCTACCATCTCCCCCATTTTTAACACATCTTTGAAAGGCCTTCCCAAGGCCGGGATCAAATGACTGAAGTAGGTGGGCCCCTGGGCTTGTAGAAAAAGCTCAACCATTTCTTCTTCACCAATCGGGGTATTGACTCGAGCAGCTTGCTCCCTACACCTGAGCCCAAACTCCCTAAAGCTTTCCTCCGGCTTCTTTTTCATTTTAGATAGGGAGGAGCGGTTTGGGGTAACACCCGATCTTTATTGAAAGTATCGAACAAAATCTTGAACCATGTCACCCAATGTAGGCCAATTACCAACATCTTGACGACTATTCCATTCCAAAGCTGCCCCAGTCAGGCTCTCACTGAAGTACGCCATCAACAAATCATCTTTCTCGCCAACACTTCTCATTTCACTGCAATAATCACTCAAATGGGCCACCGGATCTCCACACCCATCATACAAGTTAAACGTTGGCATTTTAAACCCCGCGGGCAGGCGAACGTCAGGGGACACAGACAGTTCTTTGTAAGCCATGCTACCCTGGTCCCCCCTTCCTTGTTTGTTCTTTAAGGATTGTTCTATGCCTTTCAGCCTCCTGGGTATCCCATCTCGCCCTTTTCTTCCTATGAACTCTTCATTTACAACATGAGGCCCATCCCGCGGACCCTGCTTGTATTAGTTGGGAACCATGTGGGCAACCTTTGAGGGGTAATATTGGGCATCATGAGTTTTGAGTGGGTGTTCATTATTGAGGATGGTGGATAAGACCGAAGGCCAATTTTTGGGAAAGGTAATTGGAAGATGAGTGATGGAGCTACTAGGATGGTTGGGAAAGCCATGATAAGTGGGTGGATCTGGAGAGTATGGGGAATCATCTGGCACTGTGACCGGTGTTTGGGTAAGGTAGCATTTAGGAAGCTAGGTGGTGGCGGGGGTGGTACCTTCCCAGTCATCCAGGCCTGATACATGTCCGCCATGTGTTGTCTCAACATCTTTACCTCTTCAACCAACCCATTGTCCTGTTCAACCAACTGCTTTCGGGCCCCGGTATCAACCAACTCAGTTATGTTGTTGTCTGCCATTGCCTTTTGACTTTGTATTGTAGAGAAGAGTTACCACTTTAAAACCACAAACCAACCACCCTTCTGATAGTGAATATAACAAAATGAAGCCATCACGTTAGCGTTAGGGCATTTAACATAAGATAATCTCACTTTATATGCAATGCACCTAGTACAGTTATCGGTTCTAAAATGACTTCGAGGGTACAAAGGTCAGTTGGCATCATCTCATTTTGTTCATTTCAACCTCTCTTTTCTTTGTTTTCTAGCCCTTCTTAGCTCGCTCCTTTTCCTTCCCCTTTTTCTTTTGATTATCGCTCTTTTTCTTCCTTCTCATTTTCACATCTCATGACTTCACCCCCCTTTTTCCCTTTTTTTTCCTTTTTTTTTATTAAATAAAAAAATGATTTGATCGAACCCTATGTAGGTTGCCTACCTATCATGACGCCGCATGAATCAGATCTTTGCGTAGTTTGGGAAGATCAGGAATAAAGGAAACAAACTAACGTTCTCAGTTTCTACCTTAATAACTCTGACGAGAAAAGAGAAATAAAAGAAACAAATCTCTTTTTTGTTTTTAAATTTTCTAGACTTAATGTTCTATAACTTATTCTAAACTCAAGCTTAACGAGCATATATTTTTTTATTTTTTATTTTTTTTTTTTTGCTTTTTTTGAAACAAACACTTCATGGGAAAGTTATTAAGGAAAACCCTTAGAAGAGAAAATAAATATTTTTTAATTCGTTTTTTTTAAGGAGGAAATCTAAACAATAAACCACAGAAACATATTTTGAATTTTTCATTTGATATCCTGACGCGATATTTCGAAACGAGAAATGAAAAAGATAGAACAAAATGCTTTTGGATTTCAATTTTGATTACCTAAAAAAAATTCTAATGATAAACAAAAGATAAAGTATTTTTTCTATGTACAATATCCTAAAGTTCTAATGAAAATAAAAGAATTTTTTTCTCATTTTTCACTAATTTCCCAAAGAGACACCTCAAAAGAAAATATTTTTGGATTTTGGAATTAACACCCTAAAGAAAGCTTTTAAAGAAGTATCTAAAAGAAAATTCTCTTTTTTTTTTTGAATTTTGGTCCTAATATACTAAAGAAAACTTAAAAACAATTCATTTTAACTCCTAGATATTAATTACCTAAAGTAAAAACAACCTCAAAATTTTCTCATTTCTAGAATTAGCATTCTAAAGAAAATTTATAACGAAATATAAAATGCAACATCTCTTTTTTTGGATTTTTGAGTTACAGCACATTTTTTCAAATATAAAATAGAAAATAACAATAATAAAAAGACTTGACATTACTGTACAAAAGTAGAAAGTAAAAGACGACATAAAATGAGGAACAGACTCAAAACATAGTAATAGAACAAATCTCCTTAAGCAACTCCTGACTGAGCAATCCTGACCGGATGGTCACGGTGTGTCTGTCATGCTCAAACTTCAGTAAATAAATCCACACCTGTATGAAAAAACTTTAACCAGCACTATGTGAGATAATAACACTCCTTATTAAACACATGCAAGACATAATTGAGACTATTTTTGCAAAATGACTTATTTGGCCAAAAGGTGGCTAGAAGTGCAAAATTTGGCTAAGACCCCGCAAAGCCAAGAACTTAAGATTTACTAGGAAGACCGGACCCTATGTGGGTTGCCTATGTATCCCGCCCCGAGAGACGAGAATCAGATTCGCGTAGTTCGGCCAAATTGGATACGGACGAGAATAATAAAAAAATCACTAATTTATAGAAATCACATTTTTTCTTGCTTTTTCTTGAAAAATGACTAAGCAGGCAAAATCTTTTTGGATTTTCTTTTTCTCTTTTTTTTTTTTGATTTTTGATTTTTCAAAATTGATGAAAAAGTGCAAAATCATTTTTGAATTTTTCATGTTTTTTTTGTCTTTTTCCTTAAAAATGTAACAAAAAAAACATAACTAGACCCTACTTGCATTATTTTCACACTTCCCCTTCTCTTTTTTTTCTTTCTTCTTTCTTTTTTCATTGTTTTTTTTCCCCTTTTTTCTTTTTTTCACTTCTTCATTTACCCTCAGTTATCATTGGTCCGCCAAATGACCCTTTTACCCTTGAATAAATGCAACATGTAGCACATAGGATGCATCAAGATGGTCTGTTATTTTGGGTACACCTGTCCTAGATGGACCCAACCCATGTGTTGAGTCCCCTAAGTCAAATGCACATGATGCAAAGAAACGTTCCTACTAGGGATCCGGCACGAGGCTGTGTTTTTCTAGGTTTAAATCCTGGGGTTTTGGTCTAGACTTGGGGTACCCGAGCGGACAACTGGGGCCAAGGAGGGGCGACGTACCGGGAGCACTGAAGTCTACCCGGCCTTGTCGCTTGCCCAGCCTCGTTCTATTTGGTATAATTTCTACAGAAAAACCGGGCTACGCGAAAGTATGCACCATTTCCAGAAGACTCAGATGGGCGGTGTAAGAAGACAGTTATATACAATTCAAGTAATATTAAAGCGGTAAACAGATAGCATTTAGCACAAAAGATTCACAGAATACAGTAATATTAACAATAAAGCCAAACAAAATCATATCGACAAGCTCGAATTCTTGAACCCTGAACCAGAGATTCTGGGCTCGTTCCCCAGCAAAGTCGTCAGAGCTGTCACATCTCCTTTTCACTACACCCCGTAAAGGGTATAAATATAAGGGAGTTTTTTCAATTAAAGGACAGTCGAAATGGAATTTGTTTATTTTAAGATTAGAGTCGCCACTTGGGATAATTTATGGTGTCCCAAATCACCGATTTAAAATCCCGAATCGAGGAAAAGATTGATCCTGTACTACAGTCCGCGAACCAGAAATCCGAGTAAGGAATTCTATTAACCCGAGAGAAGGTGTTAGGCATTCCCGATTTCCGTGGTTCTAGCACGGTCGCTTTGATCATACTTGGCTTATTACAATTGTTTAATTACTGACTTTAGATCTTATGTGCATTTACCCTTTAGCGCTTTTTAATTAAGAAAACTATCTTGAAACGAGACATGCGTACGTGTACCCATTTGTTTGGCACATCAAAAGTCATGTCACGCGAACGTATCCACAATTAATAACGCTTATTATTATTAAGAAAAATTTGGCCGAAGTTGCGTGAACGCATACTCCGAATTAGTTTTAGAATCGTAATTATGTTATGCGAACGTATACACAATCACGGTGACATATTAAACAGGCCTAAAGCAAACTACGAACATTGGTTATTTTACATCTATATTATGAAATTAACACGAGGACCATTTGTTACGAAGTGTCTAATTATGGCTTGCCTCAAATTCCCCTTTCAAGACTCTAATTAATTAAACACTAAAGTACTACAAAATCCCTTCCAATCAACAAGGCTTTATTAAACCATTTTATTAGCGGAAGGGCCTGAATTATCCATCAAGCCTGTTAACCAGATTTCTTAAACTGTGCAACGCAATCACCATATTCACCAAACCCATGATTATTAACTTCTTTATTACTCAAAGTATACACATAATTTCTCAAAGACAAACCAAGTATTTCAACAGACTTAGTATATGCATTTTTATCATTCACATCAATTCTTGCCAATGTACCATTAACAACACTATGCAAAATATCAAAAGAATTCAAATAAATCAACTTAAGAATAACATCAACAGAACTAAGAGAAGTATAAATCGACCTCTTAACCATAACAAGACACTTCCCATAAATCAATAAACAAAGTCAAGATTTAACAATCAAAACATACCCGTAACTGGATGTGAACAACGCGACTAATCGTACCCAGAAAATTTATTTACCCTCGACGGAACTACGACCAGACCTCGAAACCAGCATCACCTCAACGTACGACTGGTACGGACTCCTTGAACGACGACCTCCGACGAACTCGAAGCTCACCGGAAAGAGATGCTAAACGATCTTGAGTTGATAAGCTTACTAGATGTTCTGTTTCATGGATGGATATGCAGGGTGGTCGTTTGGCGTGATGTTTCTGCTATTGGCAATGGACAACAACTGGTGAAGGGTTGGGTACTGGATTTTGGGTCTGTCCGTATAAGTTTCGAAGAGTGGGTTCGCGATGTTATGGGTTGTTTTCCGGCAAGCTGGTTGAGTCGTTGGCGTGAGAAGGAGGACGAGGGGAGGTAGTTCTGGTTGATGAAGGTTTAGAGTGATCAGTTGTTATGTGTTCGACGTGAGGGGTTTGTTGGTTTTCCGACGAGTTCTGTGATGAGGGAGTGGTTGGTGGACGACTGGTTCGCCGGCGATTGCGATAGCATTGAAAGAGTGGAGGAGCTCCGGCGTGTTTGAGTACTGTGGTTGGTCGTTCAACAAGAAGCCATGGATGGCTGCTTCAAGAGGATGGTGAACGAGAGGGTAGGGTTCTTTTTGTGTGTTGCTATGTGTTCTCGGTGTTTCATGGTGGTTTCAAGCCATGGCTGCTAGTTTACAAGACTCTGATGGAGGTGGGGGCTGTGTCGTTTGGACTGAACAACGCCGGCAGCGTGGTTGAGGAAGGGAGGTGGTCGTTGGTGCGTGTGTGCATTTTCAGGCGAGTTCGTCGGAGAAGGAGATTAAGAGGAGCAGCAGCCGGAGCGTGGCCTCAACTTGCCAAAGAAGACGACCGAGGTGATTGTAGAGGTGATTGTTTTGAGGTGTGCCACTGCTCTGCTGAAGAAGAAGAAGGAATAGGGGTGCTTGGAGAAGATGATCTGAGAGAGGGGGGGTCCTGTGCGCAGCTTTTTTTTGTGTTCCTCTTTTTTTGATTTTTTAAGCACTTATTTATAGGTAGAGTCTAGGTCTAGGTGTATCTTTGTGTATTTTGCTCATTAGTCCCTAGGTCTTTTGTGTTAAGTCCTTAGGGTCTTCCTTATTTGTTTTTTATTCCAAAGAAGAGTCTAGAAGGGTCCCTAGGCTTAATGGACTAATCCGAATTGGGCCAAGAATTGGGTTCTAAAACTCTTAAAATTATGATCCAACACCTTAATTGACTCAATTTAAAGTAAGATAAAAATACTACACAGTCCAAAGCTAATCCTAATTAATTAAACTAAACATGAAACTATTTTTGTGTTTTCGAAATTATATAAAGATAAAAATAAGTACTATTTTTGTATATTTTTATTTAAATTTATGAAAGATACGTAAGCTAAAAATATATTTTTCGTAATTTTCCATTTTTATGATGAAAATAAAGTAAAGAAGTTAAAAATAGTTGAAATAGCTATATTAGGCCTAAATTGAATATTTACGTGCTAAAATATAAAAATCTTGGGGACGGTCAAAAATCACATGTCTATAGTCAGGAAGACCCCAGTTATGGCTATACAGGAGGTTACAGACGAGCCATCAGATCGTGTAAGATAAACATAGTAGAACCCAATGTGGAGAATTTAGCCTCAAAGAATATCATTATAATACTTGAGATATATTCAAACAATGGTCGGTGTAGTTAAAGGTACCGTATAAGTGTTACTGGGATAAAAGGAAGTGCCACTAGGAAGGCAATCAAAATGTCAGTTCAGAAGCAACCCTACAAGTACAAGGGCACACAGGTAAGCAACTACGGATAATTATAGGCAAGGAAGGACATCAAAAGGTCTATAATAAGCTCACAGCTTTACGAGGGTAAAGGGTTCTCCCTAAGTACTACAACGAAAGACTACCTGAGGAAATAAGAAATAAGGCTTCAACTTAATCACAACGACCTAAAGAGAAAATGGTCATGTAACAACAGTCTCGCAATAACACTGTAAGCACTCCAAAGGAAAGTGGCACCTACCGTGGATAATGAACGGGAAGTAAAGTTAAAAGTAATATTCGAGATCATATGAATTATGTGAAAACTCTGGCATGTGTGGACACTAAGATAAGCTAAGTATGGACGCAACAAGGGGGCAGAAAGACTGGGAAAAGTAATAGCTTATGTTGAAAGAAATCTAAGATGGAATGAAAGAAATTATTCGATCAATGATCCAGAGTTGGTTGCGTTAAGAACTCACTTAAGGGTTTGGAGTTTTATACATGCAGCATATACAGCCGTAGAAGACTTCAGTATAAGTTAAAAGAAAGAATTGAGCCCAGGGCATAGACAAAAGACTGAATTGTCAGAAGATGTATCATGTATATCCCATAACACCCATAAAAGGCTAAGGTAATAACTGATACCATAAGCCACGGGTCGGAAGATAGCTTAAGCCTACGTAAAGGCTGATCAGAAGGAAGAGAAAACTAAAGAAATCACATCACCTAAGTAAATTAGGAGTCTGATTATTGGACCTAGAAAAATTATAGAAGTTGTGCTTGAGAACATGACAGAATCACTCTTAATATCAGATGTTCAAGAGAAATAACACAACAACCATAATCTATAATGGCTCTACAAGAAAGCCAGTTAGAAGAAGTACCAGCCTCATAAAAAGTTAGTATGAAGCTCTCATCGGATTATGTATGTAGCAGAGGTACGAGTATTATAATAGAGTATCAAGTTATGGACGTGAATTGCACCTAGGTGGAAGGGAGGTCAGGAAAGGGATAGAAGATATGATGCAAAATTTTAAGGTAAGTAAGGTAAAGGTAAACATTGTACGAGATACTCAAAGGCAGAATATGTGAATAGTCCATACTTCGGATAGAAGGCTAGAAGTGTTGGGATTCAATATCCAGGAATGATAGCGGTATAGTCAGTGGAATATCTCATAGCCTATGAATTTTAGGTATCGAAGAGGCTAATTAAGACATCAAAGAAGAGTTAGAGACGATGTGATGTCTCGCTTGATGTCCCAGAATGACATAAGGAAATCTATTATGCAAGCAAGTTGAAAGGTTGTAAGTAATATAAATAGAGTTGTGTAGGTTGCAAGCCGTTGTATGGTGAAGCGACAAGGTTCCAGAAGACAAGAGTAAGGATAAGAAAGGGCGAGTGAGAAGGTAACGAAAATGGATAAGTCCTCAGGATTAAGCCCATGAAAACAAGAAGAGCAGATGGTTTCTCTAAATTATACAAAGCTCACTATAGCCTGAACGAACTCAAAGGAGTCTAAGACTAATAGCATTTAGAATGCCACCCTGGTAGTAGAGTGAGGGTGTAATTGTGATAGATAAAAGATGATGTTTGGGCCTTCAATTGAGTAATGATTCAATGAAGAAAAGAAACAGATCTTATGAATTGGACAGGATTAAAATACCCACGTAAGAGAATCACCTTGGGATGCTATAGAATACGGTTATTGAAGTACGGTATCTCCGTTAAGTGGATCAGGAAAATTACTTCGAATATTCCTTGATGTAACGTATGAGATGAGATTAGGTCGTCATTCTAAAGATGAGCAGTAATGAGGAAGCATTAAAAAACTTAAATTATACATATGGAATAAGCAACAAGAGTAAGCTGGGATTTGGTAGCAGACCTCAACAACGATAAATTAAAGTAAGAGTTATGGCAGTAAATTCATACGGATGGCTAAACGGACCTATGCGATAAGATATAGCAATATTCGTAAATTCAACAAAGTACCGAGCGAAGAACTTCAGTATATGCATAGATGCCCAAAGGTACATATTATCATGATTTACATATGAAGCCTAGAGATTCGGCACCTTTAAAGGTCAAAATCGTATAGGCTGCATGATGAAAGGTAGCAACAGTTATGAGATTGGAAAGATTCCGACTACAAATTGTGGTGTGAGAAGGAGACCTAAGGGGGAAATGCCCTAGACTTTGGAATATCATAGAACAGACACCTAGATGGCAAGGGAAGTTCTAAAGTATTCGGAAAATATAAGTTATGAAAATGATAAGCGCATCAGTCAACATTGGAGGACGAATGTTCCAAAGGGGGGAATAATGTTATGCCCCGCAGTATTACGTCGATGTTATGCTTTGAAGTATTAGGTTACGACAGTGATGCACCCAGCAGTATTACATTACGGTGATGTCACGTTTTGCAGTATTAAGTTACGACGATATTGCACCCTGAAGTATTGTACATTAAAATTTCGTTTTCAGTTAACCGATGTAGACTCGGGGATGGGATCATCTTGACATTAACGTACTTACGCTCTTTATAGCAAGCAATAAATAATTGTTATGAAGAATAAGAGGGTACACAGATTAAAGAAAACGAGTTTCGTTGAAAGTGGTCAATTTGGAATAAAATACGGGTCGAGCGATACTATCCGATAATTATGAACTAATACCATGCAAGGTACCATATGACCATGGTAGTACAATATATAAAGTATATATGAAGTATTTTAAAAATAAATAGAATTTTAAGTAAGGTGTGGTAATTTTTAAATTATGCGGGTAATTAATTAATTATCGGGTAGCAGAACATTACCCGATTAACTAATAAGCGGATAAAAACTTAATAATTTACACTCAAGTGACGTGGAAGCATGAGGTGACTCTTAGTCACCCTATGTATTAGGTGGCAACCTTGGCATCCAAGACAAGACATAAGTCTTGTTACAATTAAAAATGGGTCAAAAAGACAAGGATAAAATAACATTGAAAAAGGCTTCATTCTTGATTTGGAATTTAAGAACAGAAATGTTCATCAATTCAACAAAGTAAGAGGTTGAAAATTTTGTTCACTTTGTTCAAAGAAGCAGAAGTTGCAATGACCAGGCACTTCAACGCCAAAAAAAAAACAGTAGCTGATTCCGTTCATCAGCTTCCACTGATTCAGAAGCTTAATACGATTTTTTGGTTCTAAGTTCAATCCACGAAGGTTTCCAACAAAATATTATATGGAGTTTTTCCTACTCTAGGTATGTTAAGGTCCTCCCTTCTTTCTTTTGGCATGGTCCATATGATACTGAAGAAACGAGCAAACACACAGTTTCTATAAATTACTCTATTCATAAAAATAGTAGGGGTGTCTATATTCTTGATTCCCCATGAGAATTATTATTTTCTTCTGTTCATGGGTCTCAGAATAATACGCAGTTGGAAAAATTTATCCGGAAGGAATATTGAGATTATTACGTATTTTTCATGCATTTCATACATGTGCATTGACCCATGACCAGATGGCGTTATATACGCGTATATATGTAAATATATGTATATGGGATATGGGAAAAGGTTACATGTATATATATGTATATATATGTATATATATATATATATGTATAACGTACTTTTCATGCATTGCATTCATATGCATTGAATCATGACCAGACGGCGTTATATACGCGTATATATATATATATGGGATTTGAGAAAGGTTATGGCGTTATATACGCACCACCACCTGATCAGCTGGTATACGATGATGATTTTGCCCACAGTGGCCGATATGATATGATGGGATGCCCTCAGAGGCTGATGATGTTATGAAACATGTACCTATGCACGACATGACATTCATACGCATATGCATGACGCTAAAAGTAATTTATAATTTACAAAGTTATTCAGACTTACAGGTTGAGTCATGTACTCTATATTTCTTCCATGTCTCTTATGTACTTATTTATGTGCCTTACATACTCGGTACATTATTCGTACTGACGTTCCTTTTGCCTGGGGATGCTGCGTTTCATGCCCGCAGGGCCCATTAGATAGGTCGAGAGCCCTCCAAGTAGGCTATCAGCTCAACGGAAGATGTTGGTGCGCTCCATTTGGTTCGGAGTTGCTTGTTTGGTTAGTATGATTTAGACGTGTATTGTTTGGTATGACGTGACTCTATCCCGACCTTTATGACATTTATGTACTCTTAGAGGCTTGTAGACATATGCTGTATACGTGAAATATTGTACGGCCTTGTCGGCCTATGTTTTGAGTTTATAAATGATTATGTTAGCCTATTAGGCATGTATGTCACGTGTATATGATGATGTAATAAGAAAGATGCATTACGTTGGTACTCGGTTAGTAAGGTACCGGGTGCCCGTCGCGGCCCATCGGTTTGGGTCGTGACTAAAACCACCTTCACATGTCCATATGACACCTTTGCTTTCTCATGGATGCCATTTGGTTTGTGTAATGCACCGTCTATATTTCAGCGGTGTATGATGGTTATATTTACCGATATGGTGGAGGACTTCTTGGAAGTGTTCATGGATGATTTTAGTGTTGTGGGTGAGTCTTTTGAAGAATATTTGGGTAATCTTGACAAATTGTTGGCCCAATATGAAGAGACAAATCTAGTGCTTAATTGGGAAAAGTGCCACTTTATGGTCGAGGAGAGCATTGTCCTCAGCCATAATATCTCAAAGAACGGTATCGCAGTGAACAAAGTGAAGATTGAAGTGATTTCAAAACTCCCTCCTCCTACTTCCGTCAAAGGAGTGAGGAGCTTTCTTGGGCATGCGAGGTTTTACCGAAGGTTCATCAAGGACTTCTCAAAGGTGGTGAATCCCTTATGCAAATTGTTGGAAAAGGATGCAAAGTTTGTGTTTAATAATGATTGCATGAAAGCTTTGAGCTTCTCAAGTATAGATTGATGCCACTCCCATTATCACCGCACCCAATTGGAGCTTGTCATTTGAGCTCATGTGTGATGCTAGTGATGTTGCGGTAGGAGCGGTTTTGGGGCAAAGGATCAACAAAATATTTCATCTGGTCTACTATGCAAGAAAAATGATGAATGATGCCCAAGTCAATTATACTGTGACCGAAAAAGAGTAATTAGCCATTGTCTTTGCCATGGAAAAGTTTAGGCCATATCTCATGGGTGCCAAAGTGATTGTGCACACCGATCACGCGACACTCCGTTATTTTATGACAAAGAAGGACTCTAAGGCTAGGTTGATGAGATGAGTTCTTTTGCTTCAAGAGTTTGACCTTGAGATTATTGATCGTAAAGGGTGTGAAAATCAAGTGGCAGACCACTTGTCCCGCTTGGAGGAGGAGGGCAGGCCCCATGATGGCCTCGAAATTAATGATTCGTTACCAGATGAACAACTTCTCTTCGTTTCTTTGAATAGTATGCCTTGTTTCGCTAATGTGGCCAATTTTCTTGTGACCGGCATTATCCCTAATGGGATCTCTTCTAGCAAAAGGAAGAAGCTTAAATGTGGCAGCTTGGATTATTACTGGGATGAGCCATATCTTTTCAAGATTTGTAATGATGGTGTGATCCGGAGATGTGTTCTGGAGGAGTAGCAAATGAGTATTCTTGATTCTTGCCATTCCTCGCCCTACGGTGGTAATCATAGTAGGGCGAGAACTGCTTCAAAGGTTCTTAATTGTGGCTTTTATTGGCCTACTCTGCATAAAGATGCTGGTGAGCTTATTAAGAGATATGATGAGTGTCAGAGAGCTGGTGGAATTTCCAAGAAGGATGAAATGCCTCTCACCACTATTCTTGAGGTTGACATTTTTGACGTGTGGGGCATAAACTTCATGGGGCCTTTTGTGCGTTCGTGTGGCAACACATACATTCTGGTGGACGTTGATTATGTTTCAAGCGGGTTGAGGCCATGTCTTTGCCCAACAACGAAGCCCGAAGTGTGGTGGCGTTTCTCAAGAAGAATATCTTTACATGGTTTGGCACTCCTCGGGCAATCATCAGTGATGGAGGTTCTCATTTCTGCAATAGGGCATTTGACACTTTACTTGCAAAGTATGGTTCCAATCACAAGGTATCAACCCCTTATCATCCTCAGGCTGGTGGACAAGTTGAGGTCTCCAATAGGGAGATAAAAAAGCATATTGTCAAAAACTGTCAATGCAAATAGGACTGATTGGTCAAGGAAACTGGATGATGCTTTGTGGGCTTATAGGAGTACTTACAAGACTCCAATTGGCATGTCTCCATATCGGTTGGTATTTGGAAAAGCATTCCACCTTCCAGCTGAGTTAGAGCATAAGGCCATGTGGTCTTTGAAGCGGTTAAATCTTGAGTGGGATGTTGCAGCAAATCTCCGGGTAGAGCAACTCAATAAACTTGATGAGTTTAGGTTTCATGCCTATTCCAGCTCGTCCTTGTATAAGGACAAGATGAAGTACTTACATGACAAATATGCTCGGAGCAAGGAATTCAAGGAGGGTGACTTGGTTCTTTTATTCAACTCTCAGTTACGACTGTTTTCGGGAAAGCTCAAGTCAAAATAGAGTGGCCCTTTTGAAGTGGTGCATGTAATTCCATTTGGTGCTCTTGATTTGAAGAACAAAAATGGTGAAGTTTTCAGAGTTAATGGGCACTGAGTCAAACACTATCTGGGAAAATTTGATGACAGCCACGTGGTGACCTTGATCATTTTCAAATGATGATGGTAACATGCGTCGTACTGCGACGTTAAATCAGGTGCTTCTTGGGAGGCAACCCATGTATTTTTTCCTTCGTTTTGATTTTCTTCTTATTGTAGGATTTATTTTAGACTAACTGGTTGTGAGATTTGTGTAGGAATGTTTGATGCAGTGCAGGACTAATACTGGAAAATTTGGCTAAGTATGTAATTGGACCGCTGACCACGCTCAAAATTCTGCGGTAAGCGGAAGCTTTTTCGCGGGGGTGTGATTCTGTAGCAGACGCATACTTGAAAAGTCTAAAATGTGACCTCTCTGAAGTTTCAACCGTGTCCGCGGTGGCATTTTCGCGATCAACGGACCTTGTTTCGTAGCCACACCCACGTTTTTGCTCTCAGCGGTGTCATAGAACCTGCAGCTCTTCAAAGCAGCCAAAAGCGCGGACCGTGGTGGAATTCTGCGACCGCACCAAGTAAGTTGGTGTGGGCCCTTAGGGTTTTAGTATAAATAGGAGGGCCCTCATCCTTTTACACTTTTCACGCACCTCAGCTCTAAACATCCCTTTGCACTATTCATCTACTTCATCTAGACTCCATCTCATTAGACAAGAGTAATTTCCACAACAAATTAAACAACTGGTATGCTCAATTTCTTTGTCTTAATTTTAGTTCTTGCTTTTTTTTTTCTTTCTAGATAGTTTCAATTTTCTTTTAGTTAGGGTTAATACTACCTAAGAATCAAAAGTATGCTTAATTGAAGATAAAACTACTTGGCTAATTGATTTTAATGACTGATGGGGATGGGGTTGTTAATTTTACTGCTTAAGTACCTAAGTTGTATGCTAAGTGAAAACCCTAGGTGTTATCTCGTTGGTAAGTGCCCGTTCTTTTTGAATTCTGCGACTGCAGCCTTAACTTCGCAGTCAACGTTCATATGCAATGCTGAGTTACAAATGATTTGCATTTCCGCGGTCAGCGGTGAAATTTTCGCGGTCAGCGGCCTATTTTACGGGGCCGCACTTCTTTTTTCGTGGACCACGGATTTAAAGGTTAGAGAATTAATAAGTTGAGTCTGCAACAACGTTCATTTTTATGCGGACATCGATGCAGCTTTCACGGCTGTGCCCCTTTTCCGTTGTCAGCGGACCCTTGCTTTTCGAAACACTGTCAACTTTTTATCTGTTTTCCTTTGATGATTCTTTTAACATCAGTACTAATGAGCTTTCATTGATTGTGTATGCAAACAATGGTCCAATCTAGAGGCGCATGTGATAAACAAAAAGGGAGGACTGAATCCTCCCGAGGCAGGGGAAAAGGAGGACAAGAAAGGACCAAGTTAGCACTAGTGGTCCAGAAATCTATAGGGAAGCTGCGAAAAATCATCAAAGCTGCGGACAAAGCCGTATCCCATTCTGAAGAAAGCAAGTACGTCCCTTCCCGAGAAGTTTTGGAAGGAGACTTGGTGCCAATCCATGTTCCCGCAGACTTTTAAGGGAAATTCCAGTTGTGAGACGAACCTACACCCTCTGCTTCTTATGAGTCATCTGATGGCTCAGAGGAAAGTAGTGAGGCTTCAGCATCAGCTTCTCGACCTACCACATCTTTGGCCTGACCAACGGATCCTATTGATGTTGATGCTGAGATCCCTGATGATGGGAGGGGTGGTGACGCCCAGACAGGGGGGGTTGGAGAGATAAAGGAACCCTGTGGTATGGCAAGAACGGTTCGTGAGTAAGAACTCCTACCACAAGTTTTGGGAGTGGTGGCCTCAGAGGTCACTTACACTTAAGAGGGTCTTCATTGAGCGAGATCTGCTACCCCACAACCCTAATGTCAAGAGGCACTTCAATGAGAGAGTGGGGTGGAAGTTCTTCACCAGTAACCTATCGGATGCCAATGAACATTTGGTCAAGGAATTTTATGCAAATGTTGCCCATATCAAAAAGGTCACATATTTGACCAATGTCCACAACAAGAAGGTTATGTTTGATGGCAAGACTCTAAATGACTATGATAGGTTCAATGATGAGGATGAGTCCCCGTATGCGGAGAAGGTGGGTATGGATGAGTTAGCCCATCCTTGGCTTGCATCGATGATTGCTCTTCCTGGGACTACTCCAGCTTGGCTGACACCTGGGGTCCCGATCTACAAGAACACTCTAAGCTTCGAAGCGAAGGGGTGGAAAACTTTTGTGTGCAGCCGGTTAGACCTTACTTCGCATGACAGTGATATGTCGATCTCCTAGGATATTATTGTAGGGGCTATCATGGCGGGTTACCCGATCAATGTTGGGAATATTATGACCAAGGTGATTACCAGAGTGGTTGGAAAGGATGAGAGCTCATATCCTTTCCCAAACTTCCTTAACATGTACCTAGAGGATCCAGAAGTAGAAGGAAGGGACTTTGAAACCAAAGTGAAACCAAAGAGGCCATTTTCCTAGTACAACCTTCAGGGTCGGGACAACCCCAAGTCCAAGATAAAAGCCACCACTTCCAATGCCAGTCTGATGAGCCAGGGGTGGTGGCCACTAGTTCTGATCCTTCCATTTCCATGCCACATCCTTCCTTCGGACCATCTTCTTCTATTTCGACTTCAGTGCCTTCTTCATCAGCATACCCTCTGACTGCACTGCGGGTTAATCAGACTTTATCCAGCATCAACAACTGGATGCGTGCAGCTACATCAAAGTTGTTTGTCCTATTGAGCGCAGTGTCAACTCAGTCAACTCCAGCACAACCTCAGGTGCCTGATTCAGTAGAGGAATCGCTCAAGGAGCTTATAGACAACCAAAAGAATCTCCTGGATAACCAGAATCCTATCATGGCCATTTTGGATGCACAAGGAATAGCAATCAAGGCCTTGGGCAAACAAACGAAGAAAATGAAGAAGACCAGGCCTCAAAGGAGTCAGTAAAGCAGCTGAGAAAGGAGGTTGAGAAGATTGCATCAGCTGAACACATACCACTAGACTTACTCTTGGAGGAGCAAGTTCCAGCAGCTCAGGCAGCACAAGGACCAAAATAGGAGGCTGACAGAGCATCAGTGAGAAGAGGGGTGATCCACCAGATTGAGGGTTTGGAGATTGAGCTGGAGGACCCCGAGGGAGGTGACTCAGGCCAGCCACAGGACCCAGCCAGTGACCCCATGCAGACATAGGCATCATAGGGAGTTTTTCTTTATTCTCTACCCTTCCCCTATACTACTTTTGCTGATAGTATTGAGGACAATGCTAATTTTATTTGGGGGGAGGGGGGTGGCCATATTTTGATGATGATTTGGATAATTGGTTTGTAATAACTTGATACTATTTTCCTTTATTTCGTACTTTTTTTATACTTTTGGTATGTATATAAAGTTACGTTTCCATGTATATATTCATTCCCCTTTTTTATATATTCGTCTTAATCCCATGTACATATTCAGTTTACTTTCTGTAGTTTACTTTATAACTTCTTTTGAAATTTTCATCAATAGCGTAGCTTCTTATTTCATTTATTAGTTTCTTTTTCAATATGTAGCTTTTTACTTTTACGAGTTTTCATGATCAATAAGCCATTTGGTTTTCTTAATGCCACGGTTCTTTCAAAAGGTGAAATTCGTGTGAACCAGGTGGCTCTTCCCGGTGATGGATGGCATGACAACCTTCTTAAGGGTTGAATCCATTTTCTTTATGTTTTTGTGTAAATAGTAGTACTGAATAAAAATGTCTCAGGCAAAGCTTCACTTGGGCCTAGCACATTTACCTTTGACCTTATGGTTAGAAACAAGTTGATGTGCAAAGAATGGTGCTAGTCGTGACCTTTGGACTCTTGTGTTGACTAAACAATCATATAGTGGTTTTTCGAAGCCATTTGTGTTGCTCAATCTTAGCTAGGGTTGTTGTGGGCCCTCGACTCTATTCTCTTTAGCAATCCAACAGCTTGTGAGGTGAGGTATTGATTTGCAAGTCCAAGTCTCGTGCCAATAAGTCTAGAACTTGCCCTGAATGTTTGTCTAGGCGAAATTCTAAGTGTTGCTCGACTTGAGAAATGATTATAGGCTCTCCTTGATCCTAATTGAAACTTGAAATCATCCATAGACAGCCAAATATGATATCCTTAGTCAACCCTGTTGAGCCGAAGCCCTTGTTCTTACCATGATACAAGCCTTTATCCGTTATAAAATGACCCTCTCTTGGCACCCGATCTCTCCTTACCACAATTGGCAAAAGCATTTTTTGGGGGGAGAGACGAGGAATGCAAAAGTGATAAAAGGTACAAAAATGAAGAAAAGGGAAGGCAAAAGAAAAGGAAAGAAAATCCAAAAAGTCAAAAAGAAAGTGAATAATATAGAAAAATGAAAGGATTCAATGAAAGCAATGATGAAAGGCTTGGAATGATTAGAAAGGAGAAAAATGATTGTCATGAAAAAAAAGAGTGACAGTGTATCTCTCTAGTCCCCTAAGGAAGAAGAAAAATGACTCAAAGAGTCAAGAAAGTGTGAGCCGAAATGAGAAAATGAAGTGCTTAAGGAAAGCTGAAACCTCCATAGACCGATATATCCTACCTTAAACCAAAAGCCTTTATTACATTCCCACAAAAGCCGTATATGATTTCGAGTTGAGTGAGTTTGCATTAGTGGTGATTGACATAAGGGGCAAGCTTATGGTACTTAGAGCCGGACTTGTGACCTTCCTTTGAGAGAAATGAGTGTACTTTTCCACAATCCTTGTTCTAAGTGCTATAATCTAAAGTGAAATGTGCTTATGGAGAGTAGAGGAGAAAGAGTTTGGGTTCCACAATGACCTACGTAGTAGGGCAAGCTTCCTTGATGAGTTAAGTCAACTCTTGATGCTCTTGTGTTGCACTAGAGCCATGGTGCTAAAAAGGTTGTATGTTGTTAATAATGAGGGTAATTGTTAGTCCCAATTGATGCTTGATGAAGTCACCTTATAACGGCTAAAATTTTGCTCTCCATCTTTGATTTCTACCTTGATTATGAGTAGCTAGACCAATTAGCTAGGGTTGTGACCCAACCCCAGTATGGGTATTTAATGGGTCTTCAATTTTAGGGTTTAATTGTTTATGGGTTAGTGATATTTAGCTTGATTCATGCTTTAATTGTAGAATTGGTGGTTACAAACACTTATTAGTGCCTTTATGACTTAGACTCTTCTTGAGAAAGAGGGAATAACAACACCACCAACAACAACGACCTAGTATAATCCCACAAGTGGGGTCTGGGGAGGGTAGAGAGGCTGTTTCCAGGAGACCCTCGGCTCAAAAAAAAAGCAACAAGAGCCAATATATTAGTACCATAAAAATGCATAATAAAATAACAACAATATAAGAGATATGAAATACAGAATACGAAATACGAAATACGAAATACGAAATAGATGGCTGGTATAGTAAAACTAGCAGGTAAAGCCCTGCATCAATAGACTACCAATGACATTCCTAGTCTAACTCCTAACTGGCTAGTCTCACTCTATTATGCTGTAGAAATATTCACATTTTTCCCTAACCTACAACCTTAATGCTCGACCTCCATAATTTCCTGTTAAGGGACATGTCCTCAGTAATCCTAAGTCGCGCCATATCCTGTCTGATCACTTCTCCCCAATACTTCTTAGGTCGCCCCAATTAAAGGGTTAAACCTAGAGATAGTAATACCCGACTTGAACCAAATTTACTTGCATTGTTTGAACACCCAATTAGGCTTGAGAAAGTCAATTAGGGCAAAGTCGTTCAAACTACCGAGAGGTATAGAGTGAGTAATTATGTGTAAAGGTTATATCACGACCCCAAATATAACAAGTTTATTCTAAATTCTAGACCCTATTAGATACTCGCCTAGGTGTAAGTCACTTCCCTAGTACTTTTTTATCAATTGAGAAAACTCCTACAAAAACATTGTACTTAGATTATTTTAAGCAATCAATAGCATTAAACGTAGCACAGAAACAAATCCAAGCATGGTTAGAAATGGAATTAAAAGCAACATGCATAGCTAGATTAGATAGAAACCCAACTCTCAACCAATATTAACTCTCTGTGGATAACGATCCCGACCCTTCGGGTAAAAGCTGCATCGACCACTCCTCGCCATTATATAGTGGTGCAGGGTTGGATATGATCAGTTGTCGAAGCCCGGGGCACAAAAACCTATCAGGAAGTGCCTGAACTATAAAGGTTACAGCCACCCCCACTCGGGGACTATCGTGTTGGGCAAGCCCGGGAGACTCAGGTATCGAAGCGCAGGGTAATAAGACTATTGGGAAATACCCAAACTTAAAAGGCTACGACCATCCTAGAAATGGCTGGGAGACGT
This sequence comes from Nicotiana sylvestris, assembly GCF_000393655.2. Lineage (NCBI taxonomy): Eukaryota > Viridiplantae > Streptophyta > Magnoliopsida > Solanales > Solanaceae > Nicotiana > Nicotiana sylvestris. The sequence continues at coordinate 155,052,960 of NC_091066.1, forward strand.
CCAAAACCCGTAACCAAAATATAAGGCCTTCAAAAATTCCAGACCGGTTCAAAGGATACCCTCGACAAAACTATAATCAAAAAACTTCTAAGTAAGCACTTTGGTGAAAGCTTCCGGTCATACCAAGCCCCCATGAGTTTTAAGAAAAATTACATCAAGAACAAGCCTTGTTCAAACCTCAGAACAAGACCTTATTACTACGTGCTAAGGCATTTGAAATCTTTGCAATCGTAAAGAAAAATTCAAAAGAAACAAACTTGAAAATTGCCAAAGGGAAAAAAAGCCTTGTATATATAGAAAGATATTTACAAAGTCCAAATGACCTCAACAAAATATACAAAAATACAAAAAAAAAGAAAAATATACAAGGCACCAAAGCCTGATCTTCGTCAAATCTCGCCTTGTCACCGAGGCCATCGGGGTCTACTCCGTCCTCGAGTTTGTCGAAACCCTCAGTATAGGCCAAATTCTTGTCCTCGACCTCGAGCCTTTTAGCATTTTTGATCTCGGCCAACAAGTTGAAGCCCTAGGCATGTACCTCCTCGAGAGCCTCTCTTCGGGATTGCCACTTCACATAACCGATAGTGACTTTCAAGCGGTCCTGGGCTACCTCTACTTCAGCTCTGTACTAGACCACCATCTCTTTAGCATCGGCCTTGGTTATTTCTATCACTGACTTAGCTGTTTTAAGCTCCTTAATAAGGGCATCATGTTCAGCGATAGTAGAGCTCAGTTGGGACTGGAGGTCTTCGATTTATTGAGACCGGGCCTCCGCTTTCTCCCTTGAGGCTAGCTACTCCCGGGTAGTCTCCTTCTCTGAAGCCAATCGGTCCATTTTGCTCTTCCACTCTTCGACCTCGGCTTGACCTCGTCCATCTCGTCTCGAAGTTGGTCTATCCGGTCAAGCATCTGCTAGACCTGCAGGTTTTGATCGTTAGTCGCTATGTCTAACTCGTCATCACTATCAAAGATCTTTACTTATTCTACCAGGTCGGCATGTTCTTTCTGAGACGCGTCCAACATCCCGGAGTTTCTTGACTTCTCCTTCATGTTTCTCATTGAGAAGCTTATACATATCCCTCTTCTCAGCAAGCTCTTTAACCTCAGCCTCGAGCTGGCTAAGATCATCCCGGTACCGGAGAAAGGTTTCATGGTAGAGCACCAAGGCCTGCAAAATGTGAAAAGAAAAGTCATTAAAGTCGTTAAAAACTTAATTCGAAGATAAATGAGTGTGATAACACCTTACCCAATTCAGTGCATGTTGTACTTCGTCGAACAAGCATAGCGCATCTACCTCATTTATTTTTGCCTGGTATTCGTCGGTTACCAAGCACTAGAGGTAGCTAGCTATCTTGATAGGGGTAGAAAGAACCTGGGCATCCTCCAGTACGGTGATAACAACTAATCGTTTTTGGCCAGGATCCATGCTCGGAGCGGGGAATCGGTTGATCAACCTCGGGCTCGAGTTTGGACCACCGACCTCCGAGGATGGACTTTTCCTCGGCACCTCTAAGTCACCCAACCCGGAAAGGTCTTCCAGGGTGGTTGAGTCTACACCACCAAAGAAGCATCGGAGGGGAACGTCCGCTCCATGAACCTCTTCATTAGATCACTCCTTCGTTGCTCGGGCTTCATCAAACATGGACTCTGTGAACGAGGGCAATCTCCAAATTTCTATATCACCTGGCGGGGTGGAGTCGGTGTCTCAAGAAGTTTTGGCACTCAGCTCTGCACCAGCCACCTGAACCTGATGGGGGTTAGCCTCTGTTGTTTCCCCTTCGGTTACCACCCGTTCCTCGGGAACGAACGGCTCACAGGACACAAAAATTTCGTCCTCCTCGGGCTTGTCCCTGATCCAGTAAAGCAAGTCCGACTTAGGCACCGAGGAGCTGGAGCTTTCCTTTGGCTTACGATCCAACTTTCTGTATGGCTTCTTTTTCTCTGGGCTCGAGGAACTCGGATCCCTCTTTCTTTTTTTCTCCCCTGCTGCCACTCCAAGCTGCCCCAGAGCAAAAAGATCGGTGGGTAAATCTTCACCCCCTACTAAGGACCTAAGCTCGATGGTCTTATGTAAACCTGCAAAAATGAGAAGAGAAGGAATGAAAACATAGTGTTGAAAAGGAAATCCTAGTGCTACTTATCTAAAAAAAGGACTCTTACCGTGAGAACGAGCCTCCCAGCAGTCCTTCAAGAGCTTGCGCCACGAGCGCTCGTCATAAGGCATCTGCAAACAAATGTCTCTGATCCACTCCTTGAGCCGAGGAATGACGTTTGGGACTCGAGCGAGGGATACACCACAGCAAACACCGATGAGAAAAAGGAAGATAAAACATAAAATCAACGATTAAAAGGGAGTTATACTTACGTGATACATTCCACTTCTCTGGGAGCGGCCTCCACTTGGCAGATATCAGGTCGGCGGTCCTCAATCATACAAAACGTCTTTGCCAACCCCGATCCTAGTCCTTGTTGATACTTGAAAATGGGGCTTTGCTGGCCCATCGTACAAGCTGTATCAACCCCTCCCCCTCCCCCCCCCCCCCACAGAGGATTTGGGGACTGTACAAGTGGCGTAGATGATCGAAAGTGAACGTGCATGAATCGATTTTGTTCACAAAGAATCGGAGGAAAATTATGATCCTCCACACCAATGGGTGGATTTGGCTAAGGCATAAATTGTACCTCCTGCAGTAGTCCAAGATGACCGGGTCCACCGGACCTAATGTAAAGGGATAAGTGTAAACACTGAGATATCCATTAACATAGGTAATAATGTCCTCATCAGGCACGGGAATCACTATGTCCTTATCCATCCATCAGCTGTCCTTTTGAACCACAAGGAGAATGGCCTCAGTAATGAAGCAGATGTACCGTGACACCGCCTCGCATCGACCTTGAACTAACGAGGGCTTTTCGACCTTGAAGTCATCATTAACCGAACACCCCCTCAGGACAAATATTTTCAAAGGGGTATAGACCGTTGGTTCATCGATGGCCGCGCCCGAAGCAAACCTCTCGAGGACAACTACATCGAAAACGGTTTCCTCTACCTCAGCGGTGGGCTGCAAAGAAGAAGGAGCACCTTTCTATGGAATGATCTTAGAAGTATTCACCATTTTTATCTGGATAAAAAGGTTTGAAAGGATGAAGAAGAATCAGGAGATGAAGGGTGAGAACTTGCTAAGAAATCAAGCGCACTAGCTTAAGTGAGGGGTAAAAGAAGGGTTGCAACTTAGAGAATGAAGGTAAGGATATTGAAGAATGAAGGAAGGAAGTAATATCTTGTAAGATCGAAGGTAGATGCTTGGTAAAAAGTAAAAATGAACGAAGGAAGGAGTATTTATAGGGGCTTCTCCCCTTTCGCATTCAGGTACAACTTGCCGGCAGCTAACATGCATTGGGGATCATTGTGACGCAATTGACGAGACGTTTCAGTTTCTTTCTCTTTTTGTGTCGCAGCATTTTAAAGAAGAGATTGAAAAACTCATGTCGTTCCCATCGTTTTTGTAAAACTTACTCTCCGAAAAAACGAGGGGACTATCTATATACGGGTGAAACCGGACCCATAATACGACCTGGTTTCCGATAAAATGGATCGAGGTAAGGGACTCATCGAGACAGGTTCCGGGGGGCATGACATCCACCCTTGAGAATATCGGGGCTATGATCCGAGATCGATCCAAATCCTAAAAGACATCAGAGAATGTTGTCGGGCGACTGAGCACGACCAACAGATGGTCGTGATAACCGCGACCATCCGGACACGGTGTGGATCTCGGCACGTATCGATAGAGATTCGGTGATTAGTTAAACAGAAGATTTTTTACCTTTTATAGAATTGTACTTAGGGTAAAACTCCCCTACTATATAAAGGGGAGTCTGATTATTCATTGGACACATTGTAACGCACGTATACCAAGGAAATATACTATTATTTTCTCTGTTATTGAAAGCTCTTGTTCTTGTTCATTAGTGTTGGCCATTGTGAGTCCATATCGAGGGTGGATATTTCATTGAGGTTGGAATCATCCTCCTTGCGTGGTTTGAATTTATTATATCTTTATTTGTTTAATCTAACGTAATTTATCATTTGTATTGAATTAATCCGGGTATCCTTTTATCCTTTTACAAATTTAATTGTTATTCGTTTTTTTAGGGTAAACAATAACCGAAGGCAAAATAAACATTTTGTAATAATATAGGGGCAAATTTAAATATTTTACCTACAACAAAAAGGAGGAGATATAACTACTTGTTGCTTACTTTGTTTGGCTTGTTTAATTAAGTGAAAATTTTACGTATGTCGTTGTAATTTGAGATTGTCTAACAGCTTGTTTGGATGGTTGTTACATATCGTTTCATAATGTATCGTATTGTATTATTTGATGAATACAATGTTTGGATAGATTATATTGTTTGACGTCGTTTCATGATATCACGCACCAGCAATATGAAGAATAAACTTGCAATATTATAAACAAAAATTATGATACGGTGTAAAATTATTATATGAAAATATAGGATAAATGATAAAATAAAATTATTTAATTATAATGAAGGGTGAGATTGAGAGAAAAAGACAAGGTAACGATGCGACCACACCAAATCGATCGTTACATCAAGTGGCACATTCCGTCGTTATGTAATGACTGATTTAATGATACGATACAAAAAAGTTTAAATAACAATCAAAACAAACATCGTATTTAAAGTAACAATACAATACAATACAATAGGTAACAACCATCCAAACAAGTTGTAAGAGAAGTTTCCAAACCGACAGCGTTGTTGTCTCAAAGTGCTCAAGTTACGTACTTTACTCCCTAATAACATGTTTGACTGTGCTTCTAAAATCAGCTTAATTTGTAAAGTGTCAAAGAAGTATTTTTGGTGAGAACCTGTTTGTGTTAGGCTGATCAAATTAAAAAGTATTTTTGAGTAGCAACTAGTATTTGAAAAAGATGCTTTTCGGTCACCATTAGCTTGGGGCGTCCTCCTCTAACTGAAAAAACCTCCCAAGTCAACCTTCTTTGCTTAAGCGCTTCTTTTCTCTGGGCGCATGCCAAACTTTTAAAAAAGTATTTTAAGTGTATTTTCCTCAAAAGTATTTTTCAAGAAAATATCTTTGAGAACAATTTACTTTTATCAAAAATATATTTTTTCTTTTAAAAATTTCGCCAAACATCTTAACTTAAAAAAAATACTTTGGACCAAAAAGAAACATGTCCATGCTATAAGTAAAGTGTCAGTAATCCTCGGGAGAGGAAGTTGAGTACATAATTGAAAAGACTTTATCTTTGGTAGTAAGAACAAGATGAAAGTTGTCAATTTGCGACAAAAAGAATACGAACTATGTTGAATTGTTGATAATCTTGAATGATTAAGGTACAAATATACTTTTGACTAAAATCTTAGTTTGCATGCTAAAGTTCTAGCAAGTGCAGTATATTATTATCTTGTTGCTGTTGGACCTTTTCTTTTCTTTCTTCTTAGTGTAACAAGTTTACACACAATTGTGCTCAATAAGCTCAAAATTCTGGTCAAATTTTAGCACGAATATATTTGAGATTCTTCCACTACTAAAAGTAACTATTCTTAATTATGTTCCTAAGGCAAGAACATTAAGAAAAATGCAATATTCTTAATTTAATAAGTTTTGGATTTACAAATTTTTGGTACAATCATTTGGAATGTTGTACTCATTGACCCGACTAATCCATTGTATAAGGCGTATTGTCTCCGTGTAACCTATAGGTCACGGGTTCACACCGTGAAATTAGTCACTAATATTTGCATCAGGATAGGTTGTCTCCATCACATCCCCTTGGAATATGCCCTTCTCCGGACCCTGCGTAAACGCCGGATGTTTTGTACACTGGATTATCCTTTTCCTCTCTACCTTCTAATTAGGGGTAAGGTCTACTTACACTCTACCCTCCCCAAACCCTACTTGTAGGATTGTAGTGAGTTTTTTTATTATTGTTGTTGTATTGCATAAAGCGTATTAAAAGGAGAACCACTTCCTTCCTGGGATTTCTTATTTTCAGGAGTGAACTCGCAAATCCGTGACCTCTGATCAAGGATAGAGAAGTCTCGTCCATTCCATGACATTTTTCGATGGAAATTTTTCTATTTGAATTTATATGTACTAGAAACTTATCATCTTCTTTTCCTATAAAAATGCTCTCCCAAGCTTCTTGGGACACGAAGAGTGACAACACAGGAGAACGAGAGAATAGAACTATCCATTTCTCATCTTTTATGTCGGCAACTCTATATTCTGTCCAACTCCAAAACAATGGATACATGTTAAGAAGAAATGGATGGGGGACCTAATTCATTTGCTTTTTCCAAGATTTAATTTACAAGTTTAGCCCTAAACCAATAAATGAGTATTTATTTTAAGGAAGACGGAACTGCAGGCCTGTTGTAATTTAAGAGTTTGATTCATTGTATAGTTTCTTTGGAAGTGATTCAGTTTTATGGAACTCAAAAACTGAAAGATATATAGACTGAGAAATTAAACGTCTAATCATGCACGTAACTTGCTAAACATATTCCATTACCAAATTTCAATTTGAAACTTGTCCCCAAAAGCTGCACTCAAAATGTTTATAGTATGTGCCAAGGTTTGGTAAGAAGAGGAATGGGAAAGAGTTTGTAGCTGAAATGCATTTCATGTTCCCCAAAAATATCACTCCTTCCGTCCCAATTTATGTGACGGTATTTGACTCGATCGGTTCGGAGTTTAAGAAATAAAGTAAGATTTTTAAAACTTATGATCTAAAACAACCGATAAATATTGTGTAACTATAAATCATTTCATTAAGGGTAAAGTAGAAAATATAAAATCAAATTCTTTTTAAATAAAAAAATATGACATTCTTTTCGAGACAAATTAAAAAAAAGTATGACACATTAATTGGCATAAAGAAAATATTAGTATTATTTAATTAACTTTTGACTATGCCAAGTTATTCCTCCTTGCAGAAGGCTCTAGAAATGACAGTTGATACTCTAGGACTCTAGTTAGATTGTAATTTGTCCCTGTATATATAAAGGTAAATGAAATATTGTGGAATACAAATGTCCAACATTTACCCACAGTTTCCACATAAATGGAAATTGGAACTTTGCTTGATTGATTGCAACAGCTTCAACATCTTTATGTTTTGGAGATATGGTCATATGTTAGTTATTGGTTGGTATAGTGTTTGGATTGGAGGTTCTATTTTGGCTTCTTTAAGTACTTTCCAACAGGTGAGTGAAAATTTAGAATTTGACATTAACATTTACATTTATTGTCATTCATATTCTGTGTTTATAGTTGTTAAAATAGTTTCATATTGGCCGTAGATAAGGTAATTGGTCTCCTTATACGGACTCGGCAATTCTCATCTCACGAACTAACTTTTGAGATGAGGATTGCTCGAAACCATATAAGGAGACCTATTACCCCATCTACCCAGCCGATAGAGGACTATTTCGTTTCGTAACTTGCTATATAATGATTAAACTATACTTATATAATGATTAAACTATACTGACTATAATTCTATGTTGTTTTTTGAAATGCAGATGTGGATTGCAAAGGCAGAATATGATGAATCTAGTCCATCCATTGTGCACTAAAAATGCTTCTAATTTTTAGAAGTGTAATATTTTTATTATGTTCAACATAAATTTATCATTGTTTATAGAGATTGATATGAGAGCTTATGCAAATATATGATTATTTCTTGAAGATATTTACAAGTATATATGGAGTTTTTTGCCGACATGTATCCCTATAATATAATGTGTGTAAGCTTTTGTAAAAAAGTATTTATAATATAAAGTTGTTGAAAAATATAATATATAACTAAGTTCATGTACGTGACCATTCATAATAGGTGAGATTAATATACAATAAAATATAAAGAGTGTTTAAACAAAGGAAAGGCTATTGAGGAGGTTCGAATAGAGTCGGTTTCTCCTCTCTCAAATTGACCGTCATTAACTATATATAAAGTTTTTTTTATAAATATTCATTATTTAAAATATACTCGATTAATTCGGGCCGAATAAACCCATTAAAGGAGTAAAAATCTCCTACCAAAAAGTTCGTTCTTTAAAAAAAAAGGTATTCTAATAAAGTCAATTTTTAATTTTTGTTTGTAAATTGAATTACATATAAAAGGGCGAATATGTCCAAAAAATATTAAATCATTGTTTTTTGAGGGGGTACTACATCCTAAGTGCTTGACACGTCTACTGGCATATTTAAGGTTTGAATTTGACTTGACATCCAATTCTTTGTGTCATAATACGTAGAAAGGAGTATTCTCTGTCTCTCTCTCTCTCAGGAAAGAAAAGAAAAAACAGTTTTTCTTTCTTTTTTTAATTTTCAATTTCCACTTTTTTCCTTCTTCTTTGGAGGTAATATTTTTTTTCCTTTCCTGTTGTGGAGAGCATTTATACTGGAAAGACTCAAAAGACATAAATTCCCCTCTACATGTATGGGATATCCCATTATATTTGGAGTTTTCTTTGGGAGGGGGCAAAAATGATAAGCCGATAAAAAATATTTTTTTCTTGTTATATACGTATTACATACATATAATATACTATATTTTTTGGCTTGCAAATATAACTATTTATGGCCGATCGGCCAATTTTGTAATTTGTCCTTATTTTGAGTGGGGGATATAAATTTCGATTAGCTCAAAATACTTTAGAATGTTTTTTCATTTTCACCATAACTTTGAAGGTGCTCAGCCATAACAAATTTTAAAAGAAAACAAAAAGACTTGTTGGCGAAGTAAATAATGCTTTTTTTTCTCTATCAAGGAATGTAACGGGATGTAAAGGTCTTGACTTTGCGCTTTCGAAATGATTTTTTTTTTTTTTGGGAAGAGAGACTTAACTGAGTCATACGCGGCCCAAATCATAATTAATCAGGCTAATATGTATGCATAAATTTAACTTATATATACTAAATATATAAACAAGAAGAGATAGCAAAAGCACTTTGCAGGATTAGCACCAATACATTTTCAAGTTCTACGAGTAATATATATGTGTGCATTTAACTTATATACACTAAAATCAGAGACAGATGTAGTGTACTACTTACGGGTTCAACTGAATCCATAACTTTCGATGCGGAGTAAAAATTTGTATATAAAAATTCATTAAAATTACAAAAATAGTAGATATAAATCCATAACTTTAAAAATATAATGAGTTCAATGTTAAAAACCTTCAAATTGAACCCATAAAATTTAAATCCAAGATCCGCCTCTAACTAAAATCGTAAAAGATTTTATGTTATTAAAGTACTTTAACTAGTTATAGCATATAATTAACATTACTTTATAAGTTAGTAATTTGACTTATTATGAATAATTCTGTAATTAGAAGTAAAAATAAAAAATAGTCATATTTACAACCAAACAAAAACGCTGTTAAATTCAGAAATATTCTGGCATAATATGCTGGAGTTCAAATTTTTTACATATGTACTTCCATCATAATGTGTTGGAATTTCATAATGTGGTGAAGTTCCAACATAATATGCGAGAAGCTTATTATATGAAGGAGCTCCATATTCCAATATATTATGCTGGAACTTTCGAGTGCAGGAGTTCCAACATAATATGCAGAAAGTTTATACGTATGAGCTCCATAATCCCGCATATAAGGCTAGAACTTTCCGTATTTTTTGGTAAAACGACGGCTATTTTTCTATGACTTTGCAAACACCGGCTATTTTTCGTTTACTAGTCCGAAAACTAGCTAGCCCTTGCTATATTCACTCTTTTATGTAATCTGATAGTAGTATAAATTTTTTAAGACTATTAAATTTTGCATGTATTTCTAGAGCTATGCTTACAATGTTGTACGTATATAAAGAAACCTTAGACCTGACCCACAATAAAACTACAGCTATTATCCTTACCCTAGAAGATAAAAAGAAAGAAAAAGAAGAGGCAAAGGAGAAAAGAAGGAGAAGAGGGAACAACCAAATCCATAATTGTACTGTCTTACATATGCTTTTATGGCAAAACACACCAGTTTTCCAGACTAAAAACAACTGATTTAGAATAGAATCTTGTTACATTTTTTATATTATATTTCATTCAGAAAGCCAAAAAAAGAAAGCTAGCTATACAATGGGAAGAGGGAAAGTAGAACTGAAGAGAATTGAGAATAAAATAAATAGACAAGTGACTTTTGCAAAGAGAAGAAATGGATTGCTCAAGAAAGCTTATGAACTTTCTGTTCTTTGTGATGCTGAAGTTGCTCTTATCATTTTCTCTACTCGTGGCAAACTCTATGAATTCTGCAGCAGCTCAAGGTATGTTCATTAATTTAACCCCAAAAACAAATTAGTATATTTTTCTGTTGTTTATTAGGGTGGCATGCCTCACCAGTATTGGCTTCATACGCCTTAATCACGTTTTGCATCCTTCCAGACCAATCTTTCATCAATTTTCGGTTAATCGTACCACGTATACCCTCATGTAAGCACTCCGCCCGGTCCGTACTAGAAAAAACTCGGTCAAGGTCTAAGATGATTCGGTCTTTTCTTATGCTTTTATATGAAAAAGAACGATCTTGATTTTCTCGAAGATTAGAGATGTCACTGGTACTTTCTATTGGCGTATTGATTGAGGGGTGCTTCTTATCGTATCTGTGGTGGGAGAAAAATGTTTTGTGGGCTAAAATTTTCCCTACATTTTGCCCTTATTTTGGATGGTCTATACTAAGCAAAATTTGGGAGGAGAAAAGGCTAGCTACCCATTTGTACAATTTTGAAACTTTGTCTATATTTATTTACCATTATATGGTTATTCTACTTTCCATTTCTTAGAATTTCTGCTGCTTTCTTTTCTAGTGCTGATTGTTTATTGATGTGAGATCTGAGTCAGAATTAGATTTATTTCTTGTTAGTGTGTGGTACACACAGGTTAAATTAGTACATGAAAGTGGCTAGATGCTGATGCAGCTTTGATAGAAGGAAAATAAGGTTAAAATCATCTACCTATAGATATCTTTTTTGGTCTGCGTACACACTATCCTTCTCAAACCTAAACTTGTGCGAATATACTGGATATATTTTTGTTATTGTAAATGTTCTTTTGGCTGGCCTTTACTCTTTAATTTTCAAGAATGCAATATTACATAAGATCTAGGTTAATTTTCTATCAAGAATGATCTTGACATATTATCATGAATTTATAAGTTTTACGATGACTATTTAACCTAGCGTAACTCTCCTCTATTTTTATGTTGGCAAGCTCACACTAGCTGACGTCAATATTCAGATTGAAGCGTAATTATTATTGTTTACGAAGAATCTTGATGAAATAGATAAAGCACCAATTTCTGAAAATGAGGGGAGTCTGATTTTACTTTGGTTATGATTTGATGTGCACCTCCAATTTTTTTTTTTTCATTTTATGACACTTTATTTTTCTCATAGTACAGACACATAAAGATAAGCGTGACAATCTACATATAAAGCTGCAAATTTCTTCATAGTATAAGCAAAATATAATATCTCAGATTTTATAATCATCACTGGTATTGAAATTATAGTAGTCCACTTTATTTTAAGCATGACAGAGAGTGAGCTTTGATCAGAATTTATGCATATATTTCGAGCATTTATCTAATTAATTAGATTTCCTTTATCTAATAAGTACGGCTTATTGGTTATATGCAGATATAATAATTCATTATATAGTTCATTCAGAACTCGTTAATTAATGATATCAATAACATATTAACTGATAGAATAATTTAACTCCTCTAAACCTAAGAAGATTAGCAAAGAAGATTATTACAGATGGAGTGCAAGTTTTATACATTAATGGTGTAAAAAATATTTACACAATCAAATTATTTATTAGGTCTTTAGGGTAAATAACTTGATAACCATTAATTGATATCAATGCAAGGCATCCTTTCCTTGTGTCAAAGTTATAGACTCATAGCTATGGTTAATTAGTCTTCAAATTCTCTGTGTCTTCATTATTTTCTTTTAATTCTTTCAGAAGCTTTATCTATTCATTAGTTGTCTAATTCTTTTTTACAGTAGTGAAATGATTCTCAATAAAATACTGCATTATTTGACATAGCTTGTTGAATAATAAGGTTAGGTTTTTATTTGGTAATTAAAACTTTCATTTACCAGGAAAATATTTACAAGTAAAACAAAAAATCCTTATATATATCATATGCTTTCTGTACTCCCCCCCCCCCCCCTCCTTACCACCTTTCTGTTGCTATACTGTTTTGTCTATTATATAGGGTACCAATCCAGTCTACTTAATGCTTTTTTCACATGCTTATTGCTTCGACAGTGTATTTCCTGTATAATCATCTTGCCAGGTATCTCCCATCGTCTTACTTTAGCTTGAAAGATTCTGGTATTTCTTTCTTGCCACACATAATATACACATGCTGCTAGTGTCATCTTATATAGTTCAGTTCTTGCAGTTTTCCTCTTCATCCATTTTTCAGCCCATGCTAGTTTCTCAGTCCATCTATATACTGATCTTTTTATCCCTTGCCAAGCTAGCAGATTACCCCATAATTCAGCTGCATATGAGCACTCAAAGAATAAGTGTTGAATACTTTCACTTGCTTGTCTGCACAGAACACACTCCTGATCAATTTGTATTCCCCATTTTCTCAGTCTATCTTTAGTATACAACTTGTCATGTGCTGTCATTATTAGTATAAATGTCCACCTAGGGCAACATGCATTGCTGCATACAACTCCTCTCCAACTCACTTTACTGAAGCTTCCTCTCAGCTTGTGATATATTTGCTTAATTGAACAGTTGTTCATCTTCCCGATGTCTTCATAATTAATGTCTGCTTCCTCAAATTTCTTCTTTGCTTTCATAATCTTGCTCATCATCCATGATGTTTGCTTCAGTTGAACTTCCCATATGTTCTTGCCTCTGATGTATCATAGTTTGTTCTTCTCTTTGTGTAGGTTCCAATATTGTTTACATATAGCTGCTTTGTTCCACAGTGTGATGCTCATAATATTGAAAACCCTCTGCTGATTTGGGCATACATACTTTTTCCCATGCCAGCAATGCTTTCTTAGAGATATTGCCCTCCCCTGTCCACAAAAAACTTCTGCATATTGCCTCAATTAGCTTAGTGATCTTCTTTGGGAGCACAAAGATTTGTGCCCAGTAAGTTTGAATAAGGTTAGATTTTAGACATTTTATTGTGGTATCTTTTAGCATCCTCAGTGTTACAGTCAATCATCTCTATAACAACATCTCTATATAACAACTTTTTCACTATAAAAGTCATATTTATTTTCGAAACCGATTTTTATGTTATATATATATATCCTCTATAACAACACTTCACTATTGCAGCCAAAAAATATCAAACAAAATGGGGCTGTGAAATAAATACAGAAAGATGATCTTAGAGTGCTTCTAATCTAGTTAAGAAAACCATATGCGCTTGTATTTATCATTATTTCTTAGGTGTTAATTTATAAGTTCGATCCACTAGAAACCATATCTTCATTGTAAAACGCAGGACTAATATTTTCTAGTTTTGAATCTTAAGTTGATTGAATATCAAAAAGATTATAGTATGCCTTCGTTTATCTTTCTATTTACAAAACAAAAAAAAAAAACAAAAAAAAAAAAGAATTTATTGAGAATATGTTAAGTAAAGTCAATGATCACTGGTCCGTTTAGAGTCATGGTTGGTGAAATAGATAATTGACAGAAATAGTAATCAAATAAAAGGGAAACATGAACATTTATCAACATTGGTGATTATTTTACACAAGATTATAAACTTTCGAATTGATCGTGACTAATAGATCAAAAATTGCTCTAACTGATATGTAACTCTCTTACAACAACAACCCAATGGAGTCTTACAAGTGGAGTCTGGGGAGAGTAATGTGTACGCATGCCTTACCCCTACCTTTAGGAGGTAGAGAGACTGTTTTCGATAGACCCTCGACTCAAGAAGTTGAACAACAACACTAGAAATAAGCAATATCAACCATAAAGGCTAGAAGGTAATGACAACAATCTAAGAACCAGCAGAATAAACGGGAAGAAGCAATAGCAACAAGCACTAATAACGGTAAGATACAAGTAAACTGAAACGGAAGATAGTAGGAAAATATCATGTAATACTAGCAGTCTAAGAACAAGACACTATCAGACTAATCCTAAAAACCCCAGTACAGAAAAAAAATGGTCAACTACCTAATAACTTTCTACCCTAATTCTCGATCTTCACACCCTCCTATCAAAGGTCATGTCCTCGGTAAGCTGAAGTCGCATCATGTCCTGTCTGATCATCTCTCCCAAATGCTTCTTTCGCCGCCTACTACCTCTGCTCACGTCCACCAAAACCAGCCTCTCATACCTCCTTACTTGGGAATCTAAGCTTCTCCCTGTTCACATGCATGAACCATTTAAGTCTCACTTACTATATCTTGTTCTCTATGGAGGCCACACCCACCTTTATCCGGATATCTTCATTCTTAATCTTATCCAACCTAGTATACTCGCACATCCATCTCAACCTCCTCCTGTATGCTACTTTCATCTTCTGGATATGAGAGTTCCTGACCGACCAACACTCTATCCCATACAACATAGTCGGTTTAGCCATCACCACTCTGTAAAACTTACCTTGTAGTTTTGGTGTCACATTCTTGTCATACAAGGCTAACCTTCTTTTCATTCACTCCACCCCTATACGATGTGTGGCATCCTCGTTAATCTCCCAATTTTCTTGGACAATAAACGAAGATACTTGTAACTTTGTCTCTTGGGGATGACTTGCGAATCAAGCTTCACATTCATATATGCACCCCTGATCACGCCCAACTATGCCTTATACAAAGGACACGCGGACGTGGCAAATATAATCTGAGTATTTCGCCCAGAATCGAACCCACAAGAAATTAACCTATCAATTACTCTTGTCAGACTCACTAAATTCTATGTAATCAACTTCCCAAATGTTATGAATAACAATTAAGGATATTTTTACTAACTATGAATGACTGCAATTAAGTAAACAAAGACTGACTATGATTAAGTTGTAAACAATTAAGAGAAGGATCTAAGGTTATAATTTCCCCTATTGATGGAATCCCTTCCAGTTATGCTTCACATAGATTCGCCTAATCGCCTATATCAATCATGAGCACTCTTATTACCGTAAATCTCTCTCGAGTAATCACGACAATTTACTAGACGCACTCTCCCGAGTTATGCTGACTGGCTTTGTTTATTACAGCTCACTTTAAATTGCACCCAAGGCTTCGTTATCCCTAATCTCGCCTTTAAACCCTCGGTTATTGATCCCTCATATACTCTGGGAGTGGTGTTGTTCAACAATTACCTAAATATGCACTCTCTCCCGAGTTA
This sequence comes from Nicotiana sylvestris, assembly GCF_000393655.2. NCBI lineage: Eukaryota > Viridiplantae > Streptophyta > Magnoliopsida > Solanales > Solanaceae > Nicotiana > Nicotiana sylvestris. Next base: position 155,068,385 of record NC_091066.1, read on the forward strand.
TGCATACTAAATAGGCACAGCTAATTGAGAGCTCTTCAATTAACTACAATAAGAACGTAGTTGAACAAATAGAGATTATACTACGGCTCAATTATATAAAAACATAACAAGAATTTATCCTACAAAAGGTTCTATCAAAATATAAGACTAAATATTTAGTTACTCATAATCGTGTTCATAATTTCCCAAATAAATTGCATAATTAAATTACAAAGAAAAGATGAAGGAATGAAGAATTTGATGCTAATCTCCTCCGGAAATTGCTCCAAATGTTTTCTCCCTTCCACAATAGCCTCCCTAGGTCTAAGATATGTCAAAAGTCTTCAAAATGGCATTTTTACATGTATTTATACCAATTAGAGTCGGGCCCAAACGAAAACACCCTTTTCTGCGCGAACTAGGACTTAGCTCTGTAAAAATTGAACAGCCGCGCCGCAGGCTGCGCCGCACCGTGCGACGCATTAGTGCATTTTATCTGTAGCCTCTTATTATTGAGTCAGGCAACATTTTACACTGCTGCGCCGCATCTTGCGGTGCCCCATGCGTCGCAGCATTGCAATTTTCTCAAAGTGAACTTATTTCGTCCTTTTTTAACATCCAGACTTGGTACACGACCCCCGAACACGATCCAGGCTTAATGTATTGGGCTTTTACTTAGACTTCAAAGCTCCAAATTGATCAATTTAGCTTCAAATTAACTTTTGAGCTACAAATCACTTCCTTCAAGGCATAAAACATGTACTAAGTGTAATTCACTATCATTTGAGCTCAAACGCACGTAAAAATGCAATCATTGGAATGTAATATCACGGCTAAAACACAGGTTTCTAGCCTAGATCAACCCCCATCACATTGCTGAACTTGCACTCCAAGTTCTATCTCAGTCATTCTCAATTTGAAATCGTTAAACTCTAGGGTTTGTCACCAAACATCCAGCTTGCCATTACTACCGACTCGTGTCTTATCAATTTGTACTATATTATCTGCAAATAACACAAACCATGGTACCTCACCTTGATTATGGTGCGTCCATCACCAAGGCAAATAGAAATAGGCTGAGGGCAGATCCTTGGTGTAACCCCATCATAACTGAACAATGATCTGAGTCTCCCCCCACTGTCCTCACCTGAGTCTTAGCTCCATCATACATATCTTAAATTACACTAGTGTATGATATAAGGACACCTTTAGCCTCCAAACATATCTAAAGAACCTCTCTTGGGACCTTATTGTATGCTTTCTCCAGGTCTATAAACACCATATGCAAATCCTTCTTCTTTTTCTTGTATTGTACTACTAACATCCTAACAAGGTGGATGACTTCCATAATCGAACGTCTCAGCATGAATCCAAATGGGTTCTCGTATATGGACATAGTCCTCATTACCCTCACTTTCACCCTTCCCCTAAACATTCATAGTATGACTAAGCAACTTGATATCTGGATGGTTGTTACAACTTTGGATATTACCTTTGTTTTTGTACAACGAGATCATCATACTCCACCTTCATTCTTCGGGCACCTTCTTCGTCCTAAAATTATGTTAAACAACTCAGTTTCTCACTCCAAGACTGCCCTACTCATGTGACTCCAGAATCCCCTTGAGATTTTATCTCGCTCGATCGCTCTACCCCTGCTCAGCTTACACATAGCCCCACGACTTCTTCAATATTTATGTGCCTACAATACCTAAAATCTCGATGACTCTCGGAGTGCTCCAAATAACCCAGCATAATGTTCCTGGCCCTTTTGCATTCAGGAGTTTATAAAAATAAGTTTGACATATTCGCTTAGTCTGTCCTCATCTTTGATGCACCTAACTTGCTCTAGATCACGAGCTTTCCTTTGTCTCACCTTGACCAGCCTGAGTAGCTTCTTGTCCCCACATGTGTCCCTATTTCTTCATACATATGACCAAATACTGCAGTCTTAACCTCCGTGACCGCTAACTTTGCCTCCGTCTTAGTCTTATTATACCCTTTTTTGTTCGTCCTCTTCTACTCCTCGTCTGTGTTCTCCACTACCTTCAAATACGCCCCTTTCTTTGCTTCTACTTTTTCTTGGACCTCTTTATTCCACTGCCAATCCCCTTTTTGACCGCCAAAGTAACTCTTCGAGACCTCTAACACCTCACTCGTAGCCTTCCTAGTACAGGTCTCCGTCATTGTCCACATACTACTCGCGTCTCCACTACTCCTTCAGGCCCCCATAACCAGCAACTTCTTACCCAAATCTTGAGCTTTGCTCTTAGGAGTTGAGATAAAAGTAGCAGAAATGAGGGTGTTGAAATGTATGTAACTCTTTTAATTAATAACAATAATCAAGATGTGATTAATATGTAAGTAATAACCCTAATTTATCCAAGATCAAGTAAGGCACGCGTAGAAATAACAAGTAACAAACATATGCCTAATATGTCCTAGTTCTCTAGGTCAAAAACATTAATGAAGTTCTTAGATGATGACTATTTAATTAAGTAAATGAAAGTATACTCACTCTAACATTAACTTTGGGCTATAATGACCACACACTTCAGCAGTAACAAGGAAACATATAGTTGGAAGCTTCTTGTATGCATAAACACTAAGACATCTACATGCATACTAATACTATATATAATATGTCAAGAAGATATATTTAGGACAAAACAACCACCATCTGAAAGTTTACATCAAACTAATGCAGGGCGGTCCGACGAATTTTGTTGTCTAAAGCCAAATTTTACGAGGGCTTTAATTTTTTTAATTATTATTTTTTTAGTTTGAAGTCCATTCTTCTATTTTTTATATATAAAGTTATTAATAGTTTTTTATAATCAATTTTTTTCTAATAATTCTTTTTGAATTGACAATACAGTTAATCAATTTAACCTCTCTTCAGACATTATTGAGCTTAGTTAAGATTTATCAATTTTAATTTCGAAAAACTTCTTTTTGCTGAAGTAACGGTAACATGAATTATTAATAGTATTCTATAAGAAATATAAGCATTTGGAAAAGTATCAAATTTTTTTATTTGATTGAGTATATTAATTAAACTATTATCTTCTAATTGTACTATTTTTCTTAACACTTTTAATTTAAAAAATAAATATAAACCATCAATATCAGATTGATTATTATGCTTCAAGGAACACTCAAGATTAAGGCAGTATTTTTATAAATTTTCATCATCTAGTGATCTCAGTTTTTTACGTTAAATAGAAAACAAAAAAATATTTTCATATGCTTCGAATTGTTTAAATCTATTTTGAAGTGAAAAAAATAGTCTTGTCTACTATGTATAAAAAACAATTTACTCTAAAGTACTCTTCGAGAGATTTTGAGATTTGAATATCAATATTCTTGGTAAATTATTTGTTTCTATATATCACACGTTTCTTATGAAGTTTAGGTTTGATTTTCATTTCAGATGCAATTTCCTTGGCAGAAATCATACTAGTTGCAAATCCTTTTACCCTTTAAGCTTTTAAGACCATAAGTTTTAAAAGCCTTCTTTTTTTTTTCTTAAACTCTGTGGCGAGTCAAACAACCTCATCTAAATTGAAACATATGGAGTATATAATATATTAGGTGTAACAAAAAATGGGGCCCCCACAAATGTGAGGCCTAAAACAGTTGCTTTACCTGCTTTAGGGTAGGGCCGCCCCTGAACTAATGTATGCTAAGACATTGATAATTCATTGTAAACACCGGGTGCATGATATTCTTTTTGATATTGATAATTCAAAATATTTCTAAATAAGTACATGATATTCTTTTTGAGACAGACTAAAAAGAAAAGTATGACATATAAATTGTGACACGAGAAATAGTATATCGTATCATCTAATACGCACAATCACCCTACATGACTAACGCTCTAAAAGGAAAAACTTTCAGTAGTAATTTGGCGACCACCTATCTTAGTAGGAGCGTTTAGTCTTTTGATTATAGTAACAATCGCGAGAGAGCATAGTGCATATCTCGAGATACCATAGTTTTTTGTTAGTCTATTTATAGTTGTGACTGTTGTTATAATATACATCTGATTCAATGTCTTATTGTTCTGTAACTTGCCTTTCTAGTATGTCCAAGACAGTGGAGAAATACCACAAATATAATTATGCTGCAGTGGAAGGAAGCCAACCTTCAACAGATTCACAGGTTCGTTCTTCTTCCTCGAGCATGATAATTGCTCAAACTAAAGTTTGCTGAAAATTTTGGAAATAGTTCAGTTTTTCACCTGAAAATAGTTAGTAAAAGTTAATGTTGATTACTAACTTTGAGCAAATTGATTTGCTTGCTATGCTTTTGTGAAAACAGAACACGTACCAGGAGTATTTGAAACTTAAAACAAGAGTGGAAGTGTTACAACAATCTCAAAGGTGAGTTAAATACTGAGTAGATCAAGAATAGATATAATTTTTAACTCTAGAGCACTGCATTCTCTATTTAAAAGAAAGGCAGCCGATGCACTAAGCTCCTATTATATGTGGGTCCAAAAATGGTTCTGACCATATTTTCTTTTCTATTGTACGTAATTTTATCTTGGATTTCTGCAAGAGACTATTTTCATAGCTTAAACTCAAGACGTAGCTCCTGGTCACATTGTAGCAACTATGGTGCATTCTCCATATATATTTTTCATTTATCATATAATATCTAAGTTGCTCCAACATGGCAGTTTAGGTGCCGCACCCATGTCGACATGACACTAGTATGAGTGTGGGCATTGGATCCGTACCGGATCTGGTCAAACAATTTTGGATACTTTAACCACGACAGACGGAAAAATTCGAGCCGAGATACAATTTGATTTTCCGAAATCAGAAACCAAACTAGGGAAGAAAATAACATAGCTTATCTAGGAAATCAATCCTTTACTTATCTACAACTTGAGAATAAAAAAGAACTCTATACTTTACAAACTATACGTAATTATTCTCCAAAATTTCTCATAATTTTGAGATATTTTTATCTTTTTGAATTATTTTTAGCCGGATCCGTGCATCCGTATCCGTTCCGTATCTCTGAATCTTAGAATTTACATCTCAAAGGATCCGACTTCCAGATCTGCACCCGTGTCCGAGCAACTTAGGATAATGTATGACCGTTTAACTTTTTCATATTCGTTAGGCATATTCTTGGAGAAGATTTGGGACAATTGAACACAAAAGATCTGGAACAGCTTGAACGACAAGTGGATTCATCATTGAGGCAAATAAGGTCAACTAGGGTACGTACTATGCACTTCAAATGGTATTTACCAACAATATTTTTGGCTCTTTTTACCCTGATATTACCATATTCAAAAGGGAAGAATAGCTGTTTAATTATCAAATTATAAGGTCTTAAGGTCCCATTTTAAACTTGTTTTCAGACACAACACATGATTGATGAGCTTACTGAACTTCAACAAAAGGTACATATAGTATACTCATATATAAGAAATCAAAGATGATATTACTATTTGCTCAACTGTGTAGGAAATATGACATTTCCTATTTGCTTCTTGTACAGGAAGAATCTCTTACTGAAATGAACAAATCTTTGAGGATGAAGGTAACAATATAATACTGACTAAACTTTTAGTTCTCGTTTGGCCATAGATTTTGGCTTCATTTTTTCAAAAAATATTCGAAAACATTGTTTGTTTATGAAATATGATCATGTTTTGAGATAAAAGATAACAACGGGGACTTTTATAGACCGAAAGGTTAACGATGGTAAATGTAAGACAAATCGCATAAAAAAGAGGCTGATCACATGAGGTTGTTTCCACGACTTGAACCCTGATCACATGACAGCAACTTTACCAGTTACACCAAGGCTCCCCATGCAAGGCACAAAAAAAATGGTAGACACTACTAGAAATCCGGTAATTACCGACCAAAATTAAACAACCAACTTTGATCGGTTATGGCCAATTACCGACCAAAACGTGGCCAAATATGCTTGGTCGTTATTTTGATGGTCGGTATATTAAAATGACCATCTGAAGAATTTTAATGACTTACCGGCCAACTTTCGTCGGAAACATATTTTAAAAGTTGGTCGGTGTATGCAATTTATGTTTTTTTTATTAATTATTAAATTTAAAAAGATACCGACCAATGTTGGTCGGTAAAAGAAAATATATTTTTTTAAAAAAAATTAAAATTTAACAATACCGACCAAAGTTGGTCAGTAATGTTGAATTCTGGAAATTCCTTGTTCATTAACCGACCAACTTTGGTTGGTAATTGTCAATTTTTTTTAATAAATACCGACCAACTTTGGTCGGTAATTTGCAGTAAATTTTTTTATTATTAAAAAACCAACCAACTTTAGTCGGTTTTCTAGGTATAATTTTGGCAGAAAATGCCTGTTTTGGTAGCTACACCACCTACCAGCACATGCCAATACAACAACAGAACAACAACAACACAACAACAACAACAACAACAAATTAAAGTTCAATTGAACATAACAATTCAAAACCAAGTTAAAACTAATTACAACAAGTTCAAAACTGGTTCTATTTGTCTAGTTCAAAGTATATAAAAGTCAAGGGGTGTTTTGTACAGCATCATTATCACCGTCTGATGAACCTTCATCTACAAGACGGTATAGAGAAGGGTCTTGTGGAGGACGGGAAGAACGACCACAAGGAGGACGGGAGGAACGATCACGAGCAGGAAGGGAGAAACGATCACGTGGCGATGACTCACGAGACCGGGGCAACGAAAAAGCTCCAGTAGATAGGAGAGTTCTGATCTGAGCTTGCAAGCCAATTAATTGAGCATCTCTAACTCTTTCTCTTTCCTTGGCCGCTTCTAGCTCGGATGTGAGCTTTGTCATAGTCTCCCGCATAGCGGAGAGGCTCTCTCCATTAAGTTGCTTGCCTTGCGAGGAAGTCCCTATTCCTTACATCCACACTTATAACGGTAGAACTTTTTAGTAGGAAGCCCGTATACCTTCCTCCATTTTGGACCGCCAACAAACTCCAACCATATTCTTTCAGCATCCTCGTCCGAAGGTTGGGTTGGCTCGCCCGATTCACCAGCTGGATGACTGCGAATGAATTCCTCCACGTTACTTTGGTAGCGACCCTATATGAAAATTTAAATTGAATTAGTATTTCAAAATTTATATAAAAGTAAATTATAATACTTAAAGAAAAGTGAAAGCTTACATATGCAGTCGAGGCCCGGTCCTCGACCCACCAACTTTGGTCGAGTTCTTTTAGGGATAGACTTGTGAAAATCCTAATTAGTATATATAATTTATCATCAAATCTATCTATTTGTAAATTGATTCATCGACTTATAACTTACTTAGATGCATCGTTGAATATTAAAAATAAAACGTTTGACCTATCTCTCTCTCTCTCTCTCTCTCTCTCTCTCTCTATATATATATATATATATAACACTTCATTGTACTACTTTAGCTACATATATAGCATGTTATATCATATGTTAGTGTATTCATTATTTGTATTACAAAAGTGTTACCAGATTACATTTATATTATTAAGATAGTAAATATAAAAGTGATTCATAATTTTGACCAATGCTGACCTAATAACCAACCAACTTTGGTCGGTTATTTTCCAGAAATTAAAATATACCGACCAAAGTTGGTCGGTAAATGTTTCCCCTACATTAACCGACCAACGTTGGTCGGTAAATTTAAATAAAATTTCTTTAAATTTTATAAAATATTTTAAATAAAAATATAACTATTAAAATTTTAAAAATTGGGTCCACATTACCGACCAAAGTTGGTCGCTAATGTGAAAGTTTCTTTGACTAAGCAAGTCTGACCAGCTCGGTCCAACTTGTTGACCAATTTACCGACCAACTTTGGTCGGTATTGTTTTTAAAATGAATGTAAAATATTTTTTTCCTAGTTTCCGTCCAAGCTAGACGGTTTTTGGTCGCTTTTTTTTTACCGACCAACGTTGTTCGGAAAAATTTGGTCATTTTTTTCCGTATTTCTAGTAGTGAGAAAGATAACTTCTTCTTTTTAACTACATTGGTTTGTCTATTGAACTTCTAATTGCAGTTGGAAGAACTTGGTGTTGCCCTTCAAACATCATGGCAATATGGGGAGCAAAGTTTACAGTATAGAGAGCAGCAGCCTGATGGATTCTTTCACCCTGTGGATTGCAATAATACAATGCCTCTCAGGTCGTCTTGAGAATCTTCTCTGTCTCTCTCTATATATGCATACACACATAAGCTCTCTTTTTTCTAATCTCATAGACGTATTAACTCTCTTTGTTCCGATTCATGTGACATAAACTCGGCACGCGCGTAATTTAAATATGGCATAACATTTAAGTGGTGTCTATGTTATATATATCCAAATATGACAACTTTTTTTTTAATGAGCTAATAAGAAAATATTATCAGGTGTAATTAACTAGAACACTAGAAATATATACTAGAAATATTATCACATGGCAAACGAGGAAGGGCGGTGGAGAAGGTGAAATCTTAACCGCAAAAGTTTTAATTTGCCCCACTTAGATGTTTGTTTGTTCTTAAATCGCCCCGTGATGCTCCGTTTAAGTTTTTTTTTTTTTTTTTAACGTCCAACATTTCAAGAAATTGGTCTAAAATATTGAAACCTGTAAATTTTCATTTAATCCGCCCTATGCCTTGTCGGTGATTTCTATGTTATGCAATGGCGGTGCCTAAGGGCATATCGGTTGAAGTGGATTATTCTTTTGATTAATCAAAACTCTTTCCCAAACTGTACAAGCTTATTCTTCCAAAGCATACGGCTTGATTTTGATTTTAAAGAAATATTTAATTAGCCCACCCCACTCTATTGCCATCTCTAGTAGTAGATAATTTGAGTTTCAGAACTTGCTTATATTCTGGATTCGCCTCTGATTTTATAAGCTAAATCTATCAGGTTACAGGTACAATACTGTGAACCAGAAGATGCAGAACCATCAACACAGCATGCTACTGAAGTTGTACCTGGATATCAGTTTGATATTGGAGGGACCTGATTATAGCATAAAGGATTGGGAAACAAAGTTGATGAATGTTAGAGAAAAAAAGAAACTAATAAAATGATGCATATCTCTCTTACATAGAAATAGAGTTTCACTATTACTGCTTGAAATATTTACTTAGCGATCGAACTCTTGATTATATATATGCAGAACAATATGACATACAATTAAATGGTTATCTTGTTATATGTTTGTTCTGATTTTCTTATCATATTTTATTTTTTATCTCTTAAAAGAAGGCGACATATTTGTCATAATTGATTTTACTTTTTACGAAAAGGAAAATATTATTCTTTCGGATTTGACTTGTTTTATTTATTTTTTTGGGTCAAAAAAGCTTTGGACTTCTATAAATTGAGGATCGTTCCTTTTTATTTACTAGCACCCACAATGTACTTCTTGGAGGATTTGAGAGTCTTGTTTATGGGGAGAATTTGTGAGACAAGTGTTATTAAACTTAACGTCATTTCTTAAAGTGTGATAAAAATACATATTAAAATATTAGTATGTGATAAGAACTACTAATAAATGTGATAAGAATTGATAAATGTAACTCACTAGTTCTTATTTTTCACCATTTCTTAAAGTGAAAAAAAATAAATTTTAAAATATTCAAAAGATGTTAAGTGGGCATTTGGACATAAGAATTGTAAAATTCCAAAATAGGGGAAAAATTTCAAGTAAAAATGGTATTTGAAATTTAGAGTTGTGTTTGGACATGAATAAAATTTTGGGTTGTTTTTGAAGTTTTGTGAGTGAGTTGAGTGAAAATTTTGAAAAACAGCTTTTTGGAGTTTTTCAAATTTTTGAAAATTTTCAAAATGCATCTTCAAGTGAAAATTGAAAAATTTATGAACAAACGCTGATTTCGGAAAAATATATGGGTGAAATTTAAGAATAGCCAGATTTATAAGTGATAATTGAAAAATAGTCACAGTTTCAAAAGTAGTCGAAATTTAGCCATTTTTCATGTAAAGGTAAATCTGAACGAAAAAACAATTCAAAATCCAGAAAATATTCCAACATAATACACTGGAGTTCGAATTTTTTTACATGCGAACTTCAATCATTGTAAGCACGTAATTTTTGACCCGCGCAAATTTTAAAGTTAGTTTTAGTATTTTAATATTTTTAAAATATTTACTTGACTTTATTTTAATATAATTTTAATCTTTTTACTTTTAGTCCTAAGACATAAAAAAATAGTTTTATTTATCGTGTTTATCGCTTTTCTATATTTTTATCTTTAGTTTAAGATCAATTATATTTTTATTCATGGTATCTTAATTTTATCATGACTTTAGCCTATTTTCTTTACTTTTTACTTTATTGTTATAACATTTAAAAATACAAAAAAAGTAGTTTCATTTTAAAATTTTGTTTCTTTACTTAACTAAGTTTAATTAATATTTTGGTGGGATTTTTGAGTTTGTCTTTGTCCAACAAGAAAATTTGTAGGCCCAAAGGTGCGAACTTCCATCATAATATACTGGAGTTCCAGCAATATATTGGTCCAGCGTAATATGCTACAAGTTCATACATAGATGCTCCAATCTCGAGTGTATTATGCTGAAACTTTCTATGTGCTGGAGTTCCAGCATAATATGCTGAAAGTTCATACATATGTGCACCAATCTTCAGTATATTATGCTGGAACTTTCTGTGTTGCAATAAAATGGTGACTATTTTTCAATGACTTTATAAATACTAGCTATTTCTTAATTGTCAGTCCAAAAATATTCTAGCCCGTACTAGTTGTCTTGCTTCAAAACTCATTATAACTCATATAAAAAAAATATTCACATGCTTAACTCACAAAAACAAAAAACAAAAAACAGGTTCGCACATGAAAATGAACTTTGTTAACAGAAATATATCCTTTACCTAAATGTGCAGAACTAAATAATTAATTAAAAGTACAGTAAACAAATAAATTTTACAATTTTTTGTGAGACTACTTACATTCCACTAATTGTATTTTTAAAAAATCTAGTATCAACAGCAGTGCTAAAACAATTTAAAGAGAAGTTAATAAAGCCGCATCATAAAAATACAATTTTTTTAAAAGAAAAGTGTTATATGGGATAACTAATCCTACCATTTTAGTGTAAAAGTTATCTCTGAATTAGTTAATACATCCAAACCAAATATAGTATAAAATTAATCTCACACTTTTTCTCGAATTATTATCCTTATCCCATTTACCAAATGATCCTTTAGTAGTTAGGGGGCATGATTGTGAGTCCTTCACTTTTAATTTTTTGATTTAGAATCTTTAAAATTATTTTTTTTAAATGTTGTATTCTACTAGTTGTTTTGTTTGACATGAATATACTTTTTTCATTTTAATTTATGTGAACATATTTCATTTTGAGTCCGCAAAAATATTATTTTCTATTTTATTATTAATTAAAAACTTTATAGTCATACATATGTTATGACAATGTTTAAAGCCTGAAGATTCAAAAAAATTATTTATTTCTTAAAATTCGAGTTTACTTAAGTAAGTTCACATAAATTAGAAATAAAGGAAGTACTGTATATTAATCATCCAATAAATTTTGTGTACCAAATGTTTAAGGTCAAAATATGTTTAAAATATAAAGAAAAATGAACGCCGTCAACAGTGTCGAGAAAGGACAGAAATAAATACTGTAGTAAGTTACAGTGATGTCGTACAATTCCCTCTTGTACGGAAAACACACTTAAATATCTGTGAGAAATATCCAGCAGATACTAATGTATACCATACTACGTTGTACCTTCAACCAATCATAATTCGACAACGCATTCTTAAAAACCACCTGGTTCCTTAATACCACTTTCCCTTTTCTTCTCCTTCATTTATGTACACCTTTTCTAATTAGACCAATATATATCTTTACTCTATCCAACTCCATTATTTACTTTTTCTTTAAGAAAAAAAAGTTGGGTTCTTTCCTTTTTTTATAACTAGGTTTTTTTTTAGGGTATAATTTCAGGGTTTCTATTTTTAGGTTTGAAGAATGGGGAGAGGGAAAGTGCAATTAAGGCGTATAGAAAATAAGATTAACAGGCAAGTGACATTTTCAAAGAGGAGAGGAGGTTTAGTGAAGAAAGCACTTGAAATTTCAGTGCTTTGTGATGCTGAAGTTGCTTTAATTGTTTTTTCTCATAAGGGAAAGATCTTTGAGTACTCTTCTGATTCTTGGTAAGTTTTTTTTTTTTTAAATTTCCGTTGTTAATTTATTCAGAGTCGGAGTTAGAATTTTAAGTTTATATGGGTTTTTTTTCTAACTTTAGCTCCCAAGTTTTTTATTTTTATTGTTTGTATAATTATTTTCTTCTATTAATATTTTCCTTCTGAAGGGATAACATTTTAGTTTCTATTAGATCAAAAAGAAATATATATATATGTAGTCTTTCTACCCTTGGGATAGGGGTAAGGTCTGTGTACACACTCTTCCCCAGACCCCGCTAGTCGTATTTCACTAGGTCCTTGTTGTTGTTGTATATATATATGTTTTTCTTAGAATTTGTTAAGGATTTATTCTAGAACAAAACGATGAATGAATACTTAGGAGTAGCTTGTTACGTTATTCTCGAGATTTTTAATGTTTGGTTCATATGATGATTACTGAACGACATGTGGATAATTCAAGTTAGATATTATTGCTGCAATTTTTTATTTTTTTTTGCCTCTTCTTTTTCTTGATGTGTCCATAGGAAATGACAGACTGAAGTTCTATGCAAATATGGCTACTTCTAAACTAGTCTTAGTTCCAAAGACAATGGAATGGTTCCAACAATCCCAACCAAACCAGACCAATAGGATAATCACATTAAAGAATATAGAGTATATTTTTTGGACGGGATAATATATACTCCAATATATTGGAAGTATCTAAATATTCTCCAGAGATTTAATCTAATGGTGAAAGCACAACATGTGATGTGTGGATTGAGCGCACATTAAGGGTTTGAGCCTTATCGTACATTAAACCCTGATATTTAAGTAAATAAAGATAAAGAAGACAACCCTATTATCCATTGAATTTCAAAACATGTATTCTTATTAACCCTCAGATTTTTTTCAGTTATCAAATAAATACCTAAATGTTTTAGCAGGAGAGGAAATAAATGACCCGCAATGAATTATCTGGTCTATGATCAGATCTCTCTGCTCTAAAAAAAACACTTTTCAAGAAACATTTTTCATATTGATATAAGGGTTGTATAATTACCTAGGAACTTTGTCATCTGCGGAATCCTTAATTAACATGCCAAACTACTTTCTTTGTCGCTGTCCTTCTGCCACGTACGACTTTGTATGCCTTCCATTTTACAATAACAATATACCCCGTATATTTTTACTTTATGGGGTCTGAGGATAGTAATATGTATACGGACTTTACTACTACCACTTCATTATGAAGGTGGAGAAGTTGCTTCCAATAAACCCTCGTATGCCTTAAGTTTTCTTACATTTAAATAATGTTTTATAAACATGGTGGCTCAACCCCAAGGCAAAAAAACTGGTGCTTTATGCTCCAAAAATATATGAGGCCTCATAAAGTACTTACTATATTATATGTATAATATAATACTATAGTATATAATTTAAATAATTGTACGTTAGAGTACTTTGTTATCAATAAAAAGTAAATCCTTTCAAGCATTTGCTGTCAGTTGTCATCAATAATCATTAGTCATATATAGTTGCAAATCTTATGCTATTTTCTTGGAGTTTAAGTATAACGGATGGAGATTGCAGAATCAAATTAATAATCAAACTGCTCAAAGGTAATATCTAAGGGACTATTTTAAACCTACTCTCAATCAAAAAAAGGACCAGTTTTGACATGTTTTTGTACTTATAAGCACTATTACCGCAGTGCATTGTAACAGAAAAGTAAGAATATTATCTGTTTACTTACCTTCTTCAGGAAAAGTGAGAATTATTTTATTTTCTGGTGTTAGGACATTTTTGCATATACTCATATTTGATAAAAATGAAGATTTACAGGAGTTTAACCAAATTAAGAAGTGAGAAAGTAAGAGAGGCATTAGTCCTCGGTAAAAGTTGAACACACTTGATTAAAATTTAGTACTATAGTTTCAAGTTGACGTTTTATGAAAATTTTGAGTTACGTATCTTTGATTATATATCTTGTGGAACGAAAACTTTTGAGTTATGTCAGTTTGACCCAAAATTTAGATCTAGGTTTAAACAATTAGATTTTTTTTGGTAATTAATTTTTATTATTACCAGGGAAATATTTACAAGTATAACAAAAAAAACCCCTCAAAATTCACTTAGATATGGACATGCAGCCCCAAATCTAGTGCCCTCATTCCTTCATGACTACTCAGCTACAGTCTATGGATAAAAATTGAACTCCTGCAATTTCCTAGCTACCTTAAAATTCAAATTTCCTCGACAATGCACTTCTTGAACTATCATTCTGATTAACTCCTCACAGCTCCTTTGTATTCCTCGAAATGTTCTCTAATTTCTTTCCTGCCAAATGTAATACACAGCACAAGCTAGCAGCATTTTATAGATTACATATATTTGTTTCTTCCCTGCTGCATGTCTTACAGCCCACTGAATTTCATCATTCCACCCCTGCACATCTCTTGTTATTCCCAGCCATTGTAGCAGCTTCCTCCATATTACTGTTGAATAGTTGCACTTGACGAATAGATGATCATGGCTTTCTGTTGCTCTTCCACATAGTGAGCAATCTGAATAAATTTCTATACCCCATCCCAGTAATCTGTCTCTCGTGTACAGTCTTCCAAGAATTACAAAGTACAAGTTGAATATCCATTTTGGGCTGCTAATGTTGTTTCAAATTAATCTCTTACATTCCACTTTAGGTAGTTCACCTCTAAGCTTATCATATACCAGCCTGATGGAGTATTCCCGCATGTTCATCACTTCTTCTATTCCTATACTTGCCTCATTCAAGTATTCAGTAGCACCTAAGATTTTCTGAGTGATCCAAGCAGCTTGTTTTACCTTCACATTCCATACTACCTGTTATTTGATATAGTACGTGTGAATCCATTGTATCCACAAGTGGTCCTTCTTCTTGTTTATATTCCATAGATGTTTGATCAAAGCAGCTCTATTCCATATTAAGATATCTGTTATGTTCAAACCCCCTGCAGATTTTGGCCAACACAATTGCTTCCAAGCTACTAGAGCTTTAGCCCTGTTCTCAGTTTCTCCTGTCCATAAGAACCTTTTACAAATTGTCTCAATTCCTTGAATGATCTTCTTAGGCAGAGGGAAGAATTGGGACCAAAAAGATTGCAATCTTCTTGCATATGATAGGAATTTGGTTGTCCAGTGCTTCATTCTGCCTAGCATCTTATCCAGAAGAGGTTGACATTGAGTTATGGATAACCTCTTAGTACTCAGTGGGACTCCTAGATACTTGAAAGGTAGGGAGCCTGTGGAAAAACCTAAGCATTGAATAATTTGTTGTTGGATATCCTTTGTAACCCCTCCAAAATATATGAAACTTTTATCTTGGTTTGCAATCAGACCTGAAGCTTTTGAAAACTGATCAAAACACTCAAATAGTAGTTTAATGGATACCACATCACCCCTACAGAACAACAACAAGTCATTTGCAAAGCTGAGTTGAACAATATGCAACTTCTCGCACCTGGGATGGTAGTTGAAATCAGGCTTTTCCTTTAGAGTCTTTAATATTCTAGTGAGATACTCCATGGCTAGAACAAAGAGATATGGCGACAATGAGTCTCCCTGTCTAACTCCTCTTCTTGCATCAAATGGTCTTGTTTGCTTTCCATTTACAACTATAGTATAGAACACTATAGTAATACATGCCATGATCCATAAGAGAAACTTTCCTGGGATATTCATTTCTGTGAGCACTTATTTAAGGAAATTCCATTCTATGGAATCATATGCCTTTTGCATATCAATTTTTACCATACACCCTAGTGATACACCCTTCCTCTCATAGCCTTTAACAAGTTCATGTCCTAGTAGAATATTATCACTCAATATCCTGCCTGGTACAAATGTTGCTTGACTCATATCAACTAGGGACTCCATTATTGTTTGCAATCTGCTTGTGAGCATTTTGGAAATAATCTTATATATGATAGTACAACAAGATATTGGTCTGAACTGTTTGACAGCAGAGGGGTTTTTCACTTTTGGGATCAGAGCGATTGTTGTGATATTTACTGGTTTGTACATTAGCCCTTCGTTAAAGAACTCCAAAACAGCTTTTGTAATGTCCTTACCAATTATGTGTCAAGTCTTCTTGTAGAAGTATGCATTGAACCCATCCCCACTTGGTGCCTTTGAGTCTCCTATCTCTTGTAATGCCTTCATCACATCTTCATTAGTGAAAAGAACTATAAGTTGTAGTTGCTGAGATCTTGTAAGCCCTGTACCTTTCCTCATTATAGTAGGATTAATAGCAGGTATGTTATAGTGGAACTCTCTAGCAGTCCTTTGTAGAACCCCACAATTTATTGTTCAATATCTTCTGGTTTGTTGATCAACCTTCCCTTGTCATCCTGTAGGAATTTTATCTAATTCTGGGTTGCTCTCCCTTTCATGCTTGCAAAGAAAAAGGCTGTGTTGGAATCATCCAATTGGAGCCATTGGATTCTAGATCTTTGTCTATTGAAGTTCTCCTCTATTGTACTCCATTTCTCCAGTTGCTTTTTTGTATTTCTCTCTGAATCAAACATGTCAGCTATTGTTGTAGTGGTTCACATCTGTGCTTGAATGTTGGCTAACTCCTCCCTCAATTGTTGAACCTTGTTTGTTGTACTGGTAAATTCCCTTTTGTTCGGATTCTTAAGGGCCACTTTGACACTTTTTATATTGTGCTAGATATCTTTCATACTTCTGTTCTCCTTATTCCATATGTCTCTAATTATACTATCAAAATTTGGATGCTCAGCAAGACAATTAAAAAATTTGAAAGGTCTCCCTTTATGTTCCAGTTCTGCTTTCAGCTCTATACATAATGGAGAGTGATCAGAGAACCGAGGATCCATCACATGTACTTGCATTGGAGGCATGTTTATCATCTAGTGTGCATTGACTATGGCTCAGTCGATTCTACTGTAAACATGGCTATTTGTCCATGTATAAGATCTACCCACAGTACCAAGTTCATTCAATCTTCAATCCTCCATTAGAGATCTAAAGTCTTTGATCTCATTTTCCTGTACCATTGTACCATTTACCCTATCTTCAATATTCCTTATTGCATTAAAGTCTCCAATGATTAGCCAGGAGTTAGTCAGCTGAGAATCTATCCTCCTTAGTGCTTCCCACATGTCACACATATGAGCGATGGTATGCAATCCATAAATGGCTGTAAAAGCAATTTGTTTGCTAGAACAAATATTTTCAGCTATGCCATGGATGTATTGAGCATGCTTCTGAATCAGAGTGAACTGAATACTATTAGTATCCCATAGAATCCATATTCTCTCTTTCTCGTTAGCTGAACTATTGGAACACCAACTCCATCTAGGTGCACATTTATTGATGATCTCTTTTTCTTTATTGGTCTGTACTCTGTGTTCTACTATTGCTATAAGACTAATTTTATGTTTTTTCAAGAAAGTTTTCATCTCCTTCTGCTTATGTACCTTATTGAAGCCCCTCAGATTCCAAGTGAATATCTTCATATAGATTTTGGATTAGGTGGTACTTTCCCTTCTTCTTCTCCCATACTATTTTCAACTTTACCATCATCTGCCTAGCTTGTACTGCCTTCCATTGTTTCCTCTCTTAGTGGAGAGAATCCATTATTAGTAGTGAGTACTTGCTGTATTGGACTTGTCATTCCTCCTCTGTCTTTAGCTTTTGTCCACCCTTGCTGATCTGCATTAGGCTTCTGTGGATCATTCTGTTGCTCTTGAGCTATCTGCTTGCCCGTGTCCTTCCCTATTTGTTTTGTTGGCCCTACTGCCACCCATTGAGTTATTGATTTCTTTGGCTGCTGCATATTACCATTTACATTACCATTCCATCCTTGTTGCTTAGGCATTATTAGTCTTTGATGCTCACCTTACATATTGCTTTTGGTTGCTCCAGTTCTTTCTTGTTCTCTCTCACAGTCATGTCCCACCATCAAACATGTTTTACAATACTTTGGCACCCAATCATACTAGGCCAGTTGTTCAAACTCTTTTCTTGCAGGATCTTGTATTTTGATGCTTTTGGGTATAACTCCTTAATGATGTATTCACGAGAATAATTTCTAAAAGGTCTTATCTCTAAAACTAGCCGTTATTGTCCTACTAAAGGTAGTGCTCGTCCCCGTTCTTCTTCTGAGTCAACTCTACCTTGCCTTCGTCCTTTGTGAAAAACACATCGATGATGCGTGGCATCGAAGGCTCTCTTAATGTTGACTTGGCCCACATATAATTATGATAATTTTTGGCCCACAGTCTATGGATAAAAATTGAACTCCTACAATTTCCTAGCTACCTTAAAATTCAAATTTCCTCGACAATGCAGTTCTTGAACTATCATTCTGATTAACTCCTCACAGCTCCTTTGTATTCCTCAAAATGATCTCTAATTTCTTTCCTGCCAAATGTAATACACAACACAAGCTAGCAGCATTTTATAGATTACATATATTTGTTTCTTCCCTGCTGCATGTCTTATAGCCCACTGAATTTCATCATTCCACCCCTGCACATCTCTTGTTATTCCCAGCCATTGTAGCAGCTTCCTCCATATTACTGTTGAATAGTTGCACTTGACGAATAGATGATCATGGCTTTCTGTTGCTCTTCCACATAGTGAGCAATCTGAACAAATTTCTATACCCCATCCCAGTAATCTGTCTCTCGTGTACAGTCTTCCAAGAATTACCAAGTACAAGTTGAATATCCATTTTGGGCTGCTAATGTTGTTTCAAATTAATCTCTTTCATTCCACTTTAGGTAGTTCACCTCTGAGCTTATCATATACCAGCCTGATGGAGTATTCCCGCATATTCATCACTTCTTCTATTCCTATACTTGCCTCATTCAAGTATTTAGTAGCACCTAAGATTTTCTGAGTGAGCCAAGCAGCTTGTTTTACCTTCACATTCCATACTACCTGTTGTTTGATATAGTACATGTGAATCCATTGTATCCACAAGCGGTCCTTCTTCTTGTTTATATTCCATAGATGTTTGATCAAAGCAGCTCTATTCCATATTAAGATATTTGTTATGTTCAAACCCCCTGCAGATTTTGGCCAACACAATTGCTTCCAACCTACTAGAGCTTTAGCCCTGTTCTCAGTTTCTCCTGTCCATAAGAACCTTTTGCAAATTGTCTCAATTCCTTGAATGATCTTCTTAGGCAGAGGGAAGATTTGGGACCAAAAAGATTGCAATCTTCTTGCATATGATAGGAATTTGGCTGTCCAGTGCTTGATTCAGCCTAGCATCTTATCCAGAAGAGGTTGACATTGAGTTATGGATAACCTCTTAGTACTCAGTGGGACTCCTAGATACCTGAAAGGTAGGGAGCCTGTGGAAAAACCTAAGCATTGAATAATTTGTTGTTGGATATCCTTTGTAACCCCTCCAAAATATATGAAACTTTTATCTTGGTTTTCAATCAGACCTGAAGCTTTTGAAAATTGATCAAAACACTCATATAGTAGTTTAATGGATACCACATCACCCCTACAGAACAACAACAAGTCATTTGCAAAGCTGAGTTGAACAATATGCAACTTCTCGCACCTGGGATGGTAGTTGAAATCAGGCTTTTCCTTTAGAGTCTTTAATATTCTAGTGAGATACTCCATGGCTAGAACAAAGAGATATGGCGACAATGAGTCTCCTTGTCTAACTCCTCTTCTTGCATCAAATGGTCTTGTTTGCTTTCCATTTACAACTATAGTATAGAACACTATAGTAACACATGCCATGATCCATAAGAGAAACTTTCCTGGGATATTCATTTCTGTGAGCACTTATTTAAGGAAATTACATTCTATGGAATCATATGCCTTTTGCATATCAATTTTTACCATACACCCTAGTGATACACCCTTCCTCTCATAGCCTTTAACAAGTTCATGTCCTAGTAGAATATTATCACTCAATATCCTGCCTGGTACAAATGTTGCTTGACTCATATCAACTAGGGACTCCATTATTGTTTGCAATCTGCTTGTGAGCATTTTGGAAATAATCTTATATATGATAGTACAACAAGATATTGGTCTGAACTGTTTGACAGCAGAGGGGTTTTTCACTTTTGGGATCAGAGTGATTGTTGTGATATTTACTGGTTTGTACATTAGCCCTTCGTTAAAGAACTCCAAAACAGCTTTTGTAATGTCCTTACCAATTATGTGCCAAGTCTTCTTGTAGAAGTATGCATTGAACCCATCCCCACTTGGTGCCTTTGAGTCTCCTATCTCTTGTAATGCCTTCATCACATCTTCATTAGTGAAATGAGCTATAAGTTATAGTTGATGAGATCTTGTAAGCCCTGTACCTTTCCTCATTATAGTAGGATTAATAGCAGGTATGTTATAGTGGAACTCCCTAGCAGTCCTTTGTAGAACCCCACAATTTATTGTTCAATATCTTCTGGTTTGTTGATCAACCTTCCCTTGTCATCCTGTAGGAATTTTATCTAATTCTGGGTTGCTCTCCCTTTCATGCTTGCAAAGAAAAAGGTTGTGTTGGAATCATCCAATTGGAGCCATTGGATTCTAGATCTTTGTCCATAGATGTTCTCCTCTATTGTACTCCATTTCTCCAGTTGCTTTTTTGTATTTCTCTCTGAATCAAACATGTAAGCTATTGTTGTAGTGGTTCTCATCTGTGCTTGAATGTTGGCTAACTCCTCCCTCAATTGTTGAACCTTGTTTGTTGTACTGGTAAATTCCCTTTTGTTCGGATTCTTAAGGGCCACTTTGACACTTTTTATATTGTGCTAGATATCTTTCATACTTCTGTTCTCCTTATTCCATATGTCTCTAATTATACTATCAAAATCTGGATGCTCAGCAAGACAATTAAAAAATTTGAAAGGTCTCCCTTTATGTTCCAGTTCTGCTTCCAGCTCTATACATAATGGAGAGTGATCAGAGAACCGATGATCCATCACATGTACTTGCATTGGAGGCATGTTTATCATCTAGTGTGCATTGACTATGGCTCTGTCGATTCTACTGTAAACATGGCTATTTGTCCATGTATAAGATCTACCCACAGTACCAAGTTCATTCAATCTTCAATCCTCCATTAGAGATCTAAAGTCTTTGATCTCATTTTCCTGTACCATTGTACCATTTACCCTATCTTCAATATTCCTTATTGCATTAAAGTCTCCAATGATTAGCCAGGAGTTAGTCAGCTGAGAATCTATCCTCCTTAGTGCTTCCCACATGTCACACATATGAGCGATGGTATGCAATCCATAAATGGCTGTAAAAGCAATTTGTTTGCTAGAACAAATATTTTCAGCTATGCCATGGATGTATTGAGCATGCTTCTGAATCAGAGTGAACTGAATACTATTAGTATCCCATAGAATCCATATTCTCTCTTTCTCGTTAGCTGAACTATTGGAACACCAACTCCATCTAGGTGCACATTTATTGATGATCTCTTTTTCTTTATTGGTCTGTACTCTGTGTTCTACTATTGCTATAAGACTAATTTTATGTTTTTTCAAGAAAGTTTTCATCTCCTTCTGCTTATGTACCTTATTGAAGCCCCTCAGATTCCAAGTGAATATCTTCATATAGATTTTGGATTAGGTGGTACTTTCCCTTCTTTTTCTCCCATACTATTTTCAACTTTACCATCATCTGCCTAGCTTGTACTGCCTTCCATTGTTTCCTCTCTTAGTGGAGAGAATCCATTATTAGTAGTGAGTACTTGCTGTATTGGACTTGTCATTCCTCCTCTGTCTTTAGCTTTTGTCCACCCTTGCTGATCTGCATTAGGCTTCTGTGGATCATTCTGTTGCTCTTGAGCTATCTGCTTGCCCGTGTCCTTCCCTATTTGTTTTGTTGGCCCTACTGCCACCCATTGAGTTATTGATTTCTTTGGCTGCTGCATATTACCATTTACATTACCATTCCATCCTTGTTGCTTAGGCATTATTAGTCTTTGATGCTCACCTTACATATTGCTTTTGGTTGCTCCAGTTCTTTCTTGTTCTCTCTCACAGTCATGTCCCACCATCAAACATGTTTTACAATACTTTGGCACCCAATCATACTAGGCCAGTTGTTCAAACTCTTTTCTTGCAGGATCTTGTATTTTGATGCTTTTGGGTATAACTCCTTAATGATGTATTCACGAGAATAATTTCTAAAAGGTCTTATCTCTAAAACTAGCCGTTATTGTCCTACTAAAGGTAGTGCTCGTCCCCGTTCTTCTTCTGAGTCAACTCTACCTTGCCTTCGTCCTTTGTGAAAAACACATCGATGATGCGTGGCATCGAAGGCTCTCTTAATGTTGACTTGGCCCACATATAATTATGATAATTTTTGGCCCACAGTCTATGGATAAAAATTGAACTCCTACAATTTCCTAGCTACCTTAAAATTCAAATTTCCTCGACAATGCAGTTCTTGAACTATCATTCTGATTAACTCCTCACAGCTCCTTTGTATTCCTCAAAATGATCTCTAATTTCTTTCCTGCCAAATGTAATACACAGCACAAGCTAGCAGCATTTTATAGATTACATATATTTGTTTCTTCCCTGCTGCATGTCTTATAGCCCACTGAATTTCATCATTCCACCCCTGCACATCTCTTGTTATTCCCAGCCATTGTAGCAGCTTCCTCCATATTACTGTTGAATAGTTGCACTTGACGAATAGATGATCATGGCTTTCTGTTGCTCTTCCACATAGTGAGCAATCTGAACAAATTTCTATACCCCATCCCAGTAATCTGTCTCTCGTGTACAGTCTTCCAAGAATTACCAAGTACAAGTTGAATATCCATTTTGGGCTGCTAATGTTGTTTCAAATTAATCTCTTTCATTCCACTTTAGGTAGTTCACCTCTGAGCTTATCATATACCAGCCTGATGGAGTATTCCCGCATATTCATCACTTCTTCTATTCCTATACTTGCCTCATTCAAGTATTTAGTAGCACCTAAGATTTTCTGAGTGAGCCAAGCAGCTTGTTTTACCTTCACATTCCATACTACCTGTTGTTTGATATAGTACATGTGAATCCATTGTATCCACAAGCGGTCCTTCTTCTTGTTTATATTCCATAGATGTTTGATCAAAGCAGCTCTATTCCATATTAAGATATTTGTTATGTTCAAACCCCCTGCAGATTTTGGCCAACACAATTGCTTCCAACCTACTAGAGCTTTAGCCCTGTTCTCAGTTTCTCCTGTCCATAAGAACCTTTTGCAAATTGTCTCAATTCCTTGAATGATCTTCTTAGGCAGAGGGAAGATTTGGGACCAAAAAGATTGCAATCTTCTTGCATATGATAGGAATTTGGCTGTCCAGTGCTTGATTCAGCCTAGCATCTTATCCAGAAGAGGTTGACATTGAGTTATGGATAACCTCTTAGTACTCAGTGGGACTCCTAGATACCTGAAAGGTAGGGAGCCTGTGGAAAAACCTAAGCATTGAATAATTTGTTGTTGGATATCCTTTGTAACCCCTCCAAAATATATGAAACTTTTATCTTGGTTTTCAATCAGACCTGAAGCTTTTGAAAATTGATCAAAACACTCATATAGTAGTTTAATGGATACCACATCACCCCTACAGAACAACAACAAGTCATTTGCAAAGCTGAGTTGAACAATATGCAACTTCTCGCACCTGGGATGGTAGTTGAAATCAGGCTTTTCCTTTAGAGTCTTTAATATTCTAGTGAGATACTCCATGGCTAGAACAAAGAGATATGGCGACAATGAGTCTCCTTGTCTAACTCCTCTTCTTGCATCAAATGGTCTTGTTTGCTTTCCATTTACAACTATAGTATAGAACACTATAGTAACACATGCCATGATCCATAAGAGAAACTTTCCTGGGATATTCATTTCTGTGAGCACTTATTTAAGGAAATTACATTCTATGGAATCATATGCCTTTTGCATATCAATTTTTACCATACACCCTAGTGATACACCCTTCCTCTCATAGCCTTTAACAAGTTCATGTCCTAGTAGAATATTATCACTCAATATCCTGCCTGGTACAAATGTTGCTTGACTCATATCAACTAGGGACTCCATTATTGTTTGCAATCTGCTTGTGAGCATTTTGGAAATAATCTTATATATGATAGTACAACAAGATATTGGTCTGAACTGTTTGACAGCAGAGGGGTTTTTCACTTTTGGGATCAGAGTGATTGTTGTGATATTTACTGGTTTGTACATTAGCCCTTCGTTAAAGAACTCCAAAACAGCTTTTGTAATGTCCTTACCAATTATGTGCCAAGTCTTCTTGTAGAAGTATGCATTGAACCCATCCCCACTTGGTGCCTTTGAGTCTCCTATCTCTTGTAATGCCTTCATCACATCTTCATTAGTGAAATGAGCTATAAGTTATAGTTGATGAGATCTTGTAAGCCCTGTACCTTTCCTCATTATAGTAGGATTAATAGCAGGTATGTTATAGTGGAACTCCCTAGCAGTCCTTTGTAGAACCCCACAATTTATTGTTCAATATCTTCTTGTTTGTTGATCAACCTTCCCTTGTCATCCTGTAGGAATTTTATCTAATTCTGGGTTGCTCTCCCTTTCATGCTTGCAAAGAAAAAGGTTGTGTTGGAATCATCCAATTGGAGCCATTGGATTCTAGATCTTTGTCCATAGATGTTCTCCTCTATTGTACTCCATTTCTCCAGTTGCTTTTTTGTATTTCTCTCTGAATCAAACATGTAAGCTATTGTTGTAGTGGTTCTCATCTGTGCTTGAATGTTGGCTAACTCCTCCCTCAATTGTTGAACCTTGTTTGTTGTACTGGTAAATTCCCTTTTGTTCGGATTCTTAAGGGCCACTTTGACACTTTTTATATTGTGCTAGATATCTTTCATACTTCTGTTCTCCTTATTCCATATGTCTCTAATTATACTATCAAAATCTGGATGCTCAGCAAGACAATTAAAAAATTTGAAAGGTCTCCCTTTATGTTCCAGTTCTGCTTCCAGCTCTATACATAATGGAGAGTGATCAGAGAACCGATGATCCATCACATGTACTTGCATTGGAGGCATGTTTATCATCTAGTGTGCATTGACTATGGCTCTGTCGATTCTACTGTAAACATGGCTATTTGTCCATGTATAAGATCTACCCACAGTACCAAGTTCATTCAATCTTCAATCCTCCATTAGAGATCTAAAGTCTTTGATCTCATTTTCCTGTACCATTGTACCATTTACCCTATCTTCAATATTCCTTATTGCATTAAAGTCTCCAATGATTAGCCGGGAGTTAGTCAGTTGAGAATCTATCCTCCTTAGTGCTTCCCACATGTCACACCTATGAGCGATGGTATGCAATCCATAAATGGCTATAAAAGCAATTTGTTTGCTAGGACAACTATTTTCAACTATGCCATGGATGTATTGAGCATGCTTCTGAATCAGAGTGAACTGAATACTATTAGTATCCCATAGAATCCATATTCTCTCTTTCTCGTTAGCTGAACTATTGGAACACCAACTCCATCTAGGTGCACATTTATTGATGATCTCTTTTTCTTTATTGGTCTGTACTCTGTGTTCTACTATTGCTATAAGACTAATTTTATGTTTTTTCAAGAAAGTTTTCATCTCCTTCTGCTTATGTACCTTATTGAAGCCCATCAGATTCCAAGTGAATATCTTCATATAGATTTTGGATTAGGTGGTACTTTCCCTTCTTCTTCTCCCATACTATTTTCAACTTTACCATCATCTGCCTAGCTTGTACTGCCTTCCATTGTTTCCTCTCTTAGTGGAGAGAATCCATTATTAGTAGTGAGTACTTGCTGTATTGGACTTGTCATTCCTCCTCTGTCTTTAGCTTTTGTCCACCCTTGCTGATCTGCATTAGGCTTCTGTGGATCATTCTGTTGCTCTTGAGCTATCTGCTTGCCCGTGTCCTTCCCTATTTGTTTTGTTGGCCCTACTGCCACCCATTGAGTTACTGATTTCTTTGGCTGCTGCATATTACCATTTACATTACCATTCCATCCTTGTTGCTTAGGCATTATTAGTCTTTGCTGCTCACCTTACATATTGCTTTTGGTTGCTCCAGTTCTTCCTTGTTCTCCCTCACAGTCATGTCCCACCATCAAACATTTTTTACAATACTTTGGCACCCAATCATACTAGGCCAGTTGTTCAAACTCTTTTCCTGCAGGATCTTGTATTTTGATGCTTTTGGGTATAACTCCTTAATCATGTATTCACGAGAATAATCTCTAAAGGTCTTATCTCTAAAACTAGCCGTTATTGTCCTACTAAAGGTAGTGCTCGTCCCCGTTCTTCTTCTGAGTCAACTCGACCTTGCCTTCGTCCTTTGTGAAAAACACATCGATGATGCGTGGCATCGAAGGCTCTCTTAATGTTGACTTGGCCCACATATAATTGTGATAATTTTTAGCCCATTCAATTTCTTTTATTTGTTACATTAAGATTTGACTCAGTGTATTCCTTTTATTAATTTGTGTAAATGACATTAAGGAAAATAACTAACCTTATTATCATATGTTTCAATTATACTTATGATTTATTTTTTATTTTTTGGGAAAATAATACTCCATCATGAAACTAATTTAATGATTAGCTTTATTCTTTCTAATATATGCTTTGAGACAGCGCATACCGGATGAATGGAATGAATCCTATATCGGACCAGGATGAGTCTCCTTATAAAGCTTGAGCAAGCATTCTCCCTTCGAGCTAACTTTTGGGGTATGAGTTAGGTCCAGGACTTATCTTAACAGGGTATTAGAGCCAGGCCCGTGATCATTGTGGGTACCCAGAAAGGGGGGGGGGGTTGGCGGAATGCCCTCGGACCAATTAAAGCAGGGGAGGGGGTGGAAATGCCCCTGATCCATAATTGTTTCTCCAGATAGGATAGTGGAACCCCAAATAAAAAAATGTCCGGATGTGGGCATGGGGTGGAGTGGGGTAGGGGTAGTGAATGGAATGAATCACATCGGATCGAGATGAGAACCCCGGTCTCCTTATAAGGCCGGAGCCTCATTTTGAGCTAGCTTTTGGGGTGTGAGTTAGGCCCAATGCTTATTTTTAAAAATACCTTCTAAAAAGTCTATGGTATCTTAGCTTGTATTTGATAAATTCACTATATATGTTTATTTTTATTCGTTCACAATCTTTTTTACTCTTATTGCATGTTAATCTGTTAATATTAGTTCTTGGTGCATTATACATTTTTTTTTACACATAATCATCACAAATACCCACTCATAACTGTTATTAGAAGGACTTTTACTTAACACAGAGAAAAACTAATGATCATTTTTCCTTGAAACAGTATGGAACAGATTCTTGAACGATATGAGAGATACTCATACACAGAGAGACGTTTGCTTGCAAGTAATTCTGAATCTTCGGTATGACCAAAAAAAATATTTAAACTAAATACAAGGTATATAATATTAAGGGAAAAGGATCAAGTTTACCCCTCTACTTTCAAAAATAGTTTAAATTTAACCTCAGTTATGCTTTACCAACAAAAAATACTCCTACCCTCACACAAAGTTGGCAAAATTGCCCCTTCATCTATAAAATCCTTCCACCATGGCAGCCAACATCCCACGTAGCATGCCACATGGCATCATCTCACCCAAATGTTATGCCACGTGGGATGTTGTTGGCCATGCTGGATCGGTTAACGGACATAGGGGCAGTTGGTATTTTGGTTCGCAGACTATTTTTGAAAGTAGAGGGGTAAAGTTTGACCCTTTTCCCTAGTATTAATGTTCCATTTTCATCTTAAAGTTGATGTTTTGGTATTTGTATAATACAGGTGCAGGAAAACTGGAGCCTGGAATATGCTAAACTCAAGGCTAAGATTGATCTCCTACAAAGGAACCACAAGTAAAATATGATTGCTTAATTCTATTGCAGCACAAATATACTATTCTTGTTTCCACCTTCAATTTGAACAGACTCAGTTTTCATATTCAATTTTTTAAAATTATTTTCAGGCATTATATGGGAGAAGATCTTGACTCATTGAGCCTAAAGGACCTGCAAAACTTGGAACAACAACTTGATACTTCTCTTAAGCTTATTCGATCAAGAAAGGCATGCCATAATCCTTCCTTTTTTCCTTTTTTTTTTTACTTATTCGATCAGTGTTCTTTTCTAGTAGAGGCGCATTCAGGAGTTAGACTTGATTGTTTTTTTTCCTTTTACTGTTTTCTTTGTCTTGGACCGTCAGGAATTGAGTCCTTAACTACTGTAGGTCAAGTAAAGCTGACCATAACAAAAGTGAAAGCTCATTCCTTCCGTTACCATCTGCCTTTTTGAAAAAAGCCAAAGTACATTCTTTTAAGCTAGCACGCATCTTTACTATTCTACTGGGTAACCTAGGTAGAAACAGACCGAGGATTTGAAGTTATGGACTTCTGAATTCTAACTCTTCGGAGTTATTGGTTTCAAAATTTATAATTTGTACATATTAAATGAATTTTTTAAAACAAATACAAGATTCGGCCAAACAACTTAGCTCTGCCGAACTTGTATTGTAAAGAGTACATTCACCCTTGAGCACATGTATCTGTAACTCTGTCTACCAAGGTTTGGTTAGATGAGAAGAGATAACCTAGCATTTTTTGTCTCAGCTACAATTAGAACCCCGATCTTCCATAGTTTTCACTCACTTCATTAACGACTGAATCACACATTCGCCCATGCTTTTCTTTCATTCAAAATTTGATATTTTTTGTGACTTCAGATGTTTGTGTGTTGCAGAACCAACTCATGCATGAGTCAATCTCTATGCTACAGAAAAAGGTAATTATATGCATGCCAAGTTTAATTACTACTACTAATTATTAAGTACTGTAATCTTGGTTAAATGCCTTGAGTGTAATATTTTATACTTTCATAGGAAAAGGCAATCCAGGAGGAGAATAACATGCTATCCAAGAAGGTGAGTTTGTCTCTTGTTATTTATTCTAAGTTTTTCAGAAATTAGCAAAGCTTTCAACAGTACACCATAACTTAGCACTTCATATATCTTAGAAAATTTGTTAAATATCATAGACATTGTATTAATAGGTTATGTTCATTTTTTCTAATTCCTTTGCTTCTTAACAGATTAAGGAGAAGGATAACACAGTAGGGCAGCAAGTTGAATGGCATCAGCAAAATCAAGTTCCTACTTCAACATCTTTCCTCCTACAACCACATCCATGCCTAAATATTGGGTAATTATTGTCCTCTATAACAAGATAAATAAACAAAAACCAACATAGTTACTAGTACTATTTTTGAGAGCATGGGATCTTTACACAAATAGCCGGCAGATTCATTGTTTGTTTTTTCTAGCCGACCGTATTGTCAAAGGCACCTTAAAGCACGCTTAAGCCTTAAGGTGAGGCGTAAAATGTGTTGAGTGTTTTACCTCGCCTAGCGGGCGTGTCAATGCATCATCAAGGCTCTATGACATACTTTTTCCAAATTTTGTAACCATATATTTTTTATTCATGAATATGATTATTATTCTTGGACTGTACGTTTATACTCTCTTTTTGCGCCTTTCTTCATCAAAGCCCCACATTTATTTGCGGTTAAAGCCCCAATGGACCATAAAGCTTTTTACCGCTTTTTACTTTTGATAACACTGGTAGCTAGTATACATAAATTATACATTGATTATTCATAGTTATACACATATTCTATATGAATTATACATATATTATACATTCGCTGGTTATTTTAAGTTAAAGCAGTTGGATGGCCGGCTATTTTGATTAATTCTTTAAGTAGTTTTTGTTTACAAAGTTGGTTAACCACTACTTGTTTGATTGTTTCATTAATTTGGTGATGGTAATTGTTGATTAATTAGAGGTAATTACCAAGAGGAAGCAGAAGAAGCAAGGAGGAATGAGCTTGACCTAAATCTTGATTCCTTGTATCCATGCCATATGGGATGCTTTGCCACATGAATAAACAACTTTATATGTTGCATCTGAAGGAATGTCCTTTTGCTGGAGTTCAAGTTTTCCAATTCTGTGTTCTCGTCTGCTTTATGTGGAGGAAAATAAGATTTTAAGCCTTGTCTTGGGAAATTCTTAATATTGTGTGTCTTTATATTAATATATATATAGGACCTTATTGTCTTTCTTTTTATATGGTGAAGAATGTTAATTTCCTAACCTTCATAAATGGAAGAGGAGGTCCATTTGTTGGCATCTGTTTACATTTTTGCCTTACAATTATTGTCAATACAATTATGTATTTTTCTTTGAGTTCAATACAATGTTATGCCCAAACACTGATTTGCTCAAGGTCATTGGGAGGGCTACTTGCAAATCTGTATTCTCATGTGAAATGTTTCATTCAGCACCTTCTAATTGCTAAAAATTGTTTGATATCCTGTAAAATGCGTCACTGGGATCTAAGACTTGTTTACTTGTATACTAACTATCTTTCTCGTGTTTTGTCGATATAGGAATTGTCTAGGGACATACGACCCCCCCCCTCCCCCACCATGGACTCAGTGAGGACATTGAGATTTTTCCCAACACCATTCAAAGTTGCACGTGAAGTGGCTCTGATACCATATTTAACAACCTAGTCCACTAGGGATATTGTCCACACTGCTTTAAAACGCATTACTAGGGTCTAAGGCCCGTTTACTTATATACCCAGTATCTATCCCGTGTTTTGTTGATGTGGAATTTGCCTAGGATGTCACCTATATCCTACATTGTTTTGGTGTTTCTTTGAATAATTTAATAATTTTTGTCCTATATGAATTACTCCCATAAATTCAAAACAAAACAATTTCTTTCAGTGTTTGCAATTTTGGGGATTTTTGTGACATTTTCTGGTAATTATTTGCATTTGTCTGTGCATTTTTTATTTTATTTAATTAATAAAAATTGCAAAAAATATGTTGCATTTGCATTTAGGATTTAAGTTTACATTTTAGGATTAATTGACAAATTAGTTATTTTATAAAATGGGGAAAATCATAAAAATAGTTTATTTTGCACTTTTAATTTTTATTTTTATTTTGGTAGTTTTCCTTTAATTTGGTTTTTAATTATTTGTAGTAACAATTATTAGGGTTAATTAATTTAATTTGGTAGGATAATTTGGTTTAGGTTTTAATTTTCATTTTGGAAAAAGAAAAAGATTTTTTAAAAAGAAAAGGAATTGAGAATTAATGGAAAATTGGAAAAAGAATTGAAGAGATAGAATTGGGCTGCCTTCAGTTAAAAGTGCCTAGGCCCAAAGCCATTTTCCCCCATACCCATCCAGGCCCAGACCGTCCAACCCGGTCCAAACCCCCCCAGTACCATACGACGCCGTTTTCAGCAAGCTTGATCTAGGCCGTTGATATCGCCTGATCCAACGGATCAGAACTGGGGGGGGGGTCAATATATATATGTCCGAACGCACCTTACCCCCCCCCCATTTCATTGTTCCAACACCCCCGTCTTTAGAGAGCCCAAACCTAACCCTAACGGAATCGCCCCTTTTCCGCCACCATCCACCGGCGGCGCCACCTCCAACCACTCCTAAAATAACACCCCATGACCATCAAGAGCCCCTCATTCCAAATTCCCCCTCCGTTTGCCTCGAATCAAACCAGAACGTCTCGAATCTAGTTTGAAAGAAAACCCTAGCGCCACCCTTGTGCTCTCCGGTGGCGGCGCCGCCTCCGTTCAACCCCAAACTCACACCCCACAACCCCCAGGATCCCCTCATGCCAAATCCACAACTACTCTCATTCGAATCGGCCCGGAGCTCCGCGAATCTCAAATCTGATGTCAACCACAAAAGTTCAAAACCACTCTTTCGTCAATTCTGGTACATGCATGGTCAGAAGGCACCGTTGTTCGAGGTCTGAAGTTCGGATTCAAATGTTCGACCTTAGCTTTGTTAGGGCTTTCATCTCCGATGGATTCCGAGTCTAAATCGGTAAGCTCTTTTCTTCTCTTATCTTCTCTTCCTTTTTTGATTGTCTTATTCTCTTCTTCCTCCCCTTTTCTTTAGCTTAATCTTCTTATATTAGTCTGGTTGAAACTCGACTAATCTCTCGAGTTTAGATTGGTCTTTCGGTCATTGTCCTTCTTTTCTTCGTGAAAGTTTGTTTTCTGATTTCTTTAGTCCGTTGTGTTAATAGCATGGATAATTCTTCGATATTAATTTCTGTTTAGCCATCCAAGTTATTTTTTAAAATTAAGTTACTTCAACTAAGTTAAATCCTTGCCTAGTCATCGTTAATTGATCAGTAAGTTAGTAGATTTGCTTTGAAATCATTTCATGTTATCATGGCTTGCAGATTTTTCTTTTTTCAAATAGTTAAGTGTTCGTCTGAGCTTTGGTTTGTCTTTGGTTCATTTGGCAAAGAGCAGCCCGTCCAAATTGGTTTGGTTTCTTGGGGTAAATTCAGTCGTGAGTTAATTTGACCCATGTCTCATTTGGGCTTTAAGGTAAATAACATGGGTATTGGGGTTAGTTTGGGTAGTTTTAGTGAGGGAATCTACTTATAACTGTCTGGGAAGCTTCTAGGAAGCTGGGGAGGGGACTACTTTGCAAAATCTGAATTTAAACCAGGGGTGTTTAAGCTAAAATAGAAACTAAAAAAGGACTGAATGACAAATATGTATCTCCTTGGGTCTGCCCTATTTGCTTGCCAATAAAGGCATCTCTTCCTTGTCATTCAAGGCATAATTAGAAGGATTCAAGAGCTAAAAATACAAACCCAAGAAACTGGGAAGGGCTAAAAATCTCTGAAAATTCTAGACGAAAAATTCAGAAAAGGTACTATTCCATTGAGTTCTTTGGCTAATTTATGAAGTTTCCCTGATGATACAACAAATCCTGACTAGTCGACCTCAGAAATGGATTAAAATCAGCTTGGGTTGAAGTTTTCCAAGTCCATTGTTGAGATCGAATTGGTTTCTGGTTGTTTATTTCAACTTCTGGGTTTGAAATTTGATTTTTGGAGCTGATGGTCGATTTTTTTTATCTGCTTTGCTGCTGACCCTTGCTTTTGCTATTGCGTTGCGGATCTTCTTACCTTCTCTTATTTGTGATCTCAGGTACTTATTTAACTCCTCAGTGTAAAAACCTTGTGATGTGGAAATCTGGAAGATTTGAAGCATGTTGGCCATTTGTTCTTATTTTAGGAGCTTAATTTTGTCTTTATTTGGAAACTTTAGTTTGTATATATTCATGTTTGTGTGTTGGTCAGTGACAATGCTCCTTGAGGGTGAGTCTGATTTGAAATAGACATGAGGTTCAATTTTGGTCGAATGCTCGGTAACTTGAAAACCAATGATGTATAAATAGACTTTGTCATGACATTTAGTTTCGAATCTGCCTGAAAGCTTAAACATCATGTTCGTGTAGTTGAATCAACGATGAAGTTCTGCATATAACTTTAAGCAGCAATCCGCTTAATTAGATGATTGAATGACTAAAATCAGTAGATATGGTAGCCTCTGTACAGGAGCAATATGATTAACTGTGCTGTTATGAGACTGAAGTTGTTAAATTCCATCGCCTATTGTTAGTAATTGGAATTGGAACTCACGATTGCTTCCATGATCGGATCATTATTGGGTGTTATCTAACTGGTTAATGATGAGTTAAAATGACTCCCAAGCTTGCTTGTACAGGTACCAGTCCCTTCCTTGGCTCATGTTGAATTCACTGACAGCCTCAAACGGGGTAGGGATTTGATGATTGGTTCTTGACTCAACAGCTACAAGGCTTAGAATTTGGGCTCACTTTGAGTCCCAGTTCGGAAAGTGTTTTCTTGTATCAAATTGGGTTGGCCCAAGCCCTTTATATAATGAATTAAGTTTCCCTCCCATAAGCATTCCTAGTTAGTTTGAATGGAACCTTTAACTACATTTAGTGTTAATTAATTAATCCCATCAAATATATTGGAGGTGAGTCATAATTAGATAACTCATAACTCATGGCCCTTCAAGCTATAGTTTGAATATCCTCTTAAAAATGGAATCGAGGCGCGCCGCGCCAAGTAAAATGACAAATCGCGTGGCCCTTTAATTATGTCTTTAAAAACATTTAGAATTCGAGGCGTGCCATTTAGTAAGTTTACATGGCCCTCGCAAAGTTAAAAACGCGTAGTTGCTTTAGGTGTGATATTTTAATAAAATTACTTTTCCTAAATTCGGGTGCACATTTATGTGACCCAAATCCAAATCCCAACGATGTTAAAATATGTCAAAAATCCATGGGTGCATTTATGTGACGTGGTTCGAGACGTATTTTAATAACGTTGCAATCTTCTTTAAATAATTAAATGAAGCGGTTAAAGGGTCAAAATTTGCACATAGGTTTAAAACTTGTTTAAAATCAAATAGTTAAGCTGAATATAACAGTTGAGCGACCGTGCTAGAACCACGGAACTCGGGAATGCCTAACACCTTCTCCTGGGTTAACAGAATTCCTTACCCGAATTTCTGTGTTCGCGGACTGTAATACAGAATCAATCGTTTCCTCGATTCGGGATTTGAACCGGTGACTTGGGATACCATAAGTTATCCTAAGTGGCGACTCTTAATCTTTTAGCAATAAATCCCGTTTCGATTGTCCTTTAATTGGAAAAACTCCCATTATACCCTTCCGGGGGGTGTAAGTAAAAAGGAGGTATGACAGCTCTGGCGACTCTGCTGGGGATCAAACCTAGAACCTCTGGTTCAGGGTTCAAGAATTCGAGCTTAGATGAATCGTTGTATTTGGCTTTATTTATTATCTGATTTTATTCACATGTTTGGGCCTAATGTGCTAAATATTGCTTTTTATCGCTTTGATATTATCTGAACTGTATATAAACTGCTACGAAACCCCTCTCTTCTCTCTCCTGAGGAGTGCACGCTGGTCATGACTTCTTTCTGTTAGTGTCAAATCCCAAATAGAATGAGGCTCGGACAAGTTGCAAAGCCGGATGATCCTTTGGTTACCGGTACACAGATCCCTCCTCGGGTCGAGTTGTCCGCTCGGGTAAGCCAGGTCTAGAACAAATAAACCCAAGGTTTTGAACCTAGTATAACAATACCCCATGCCGGATCCTTAATAGGAACGTTTGTTTGCATCATGTGCATATTTGACTTTGGAGACTCAACACAGGGGTTGGGTCTGTCTAGGACAGGTGCACCCAAAACAAAAAGACCATTCTGATGCATCTTACTTGCTACTTGTGCATTTATTTGCTTTGGATTTTCATGCTGACCGGCTTTTAAAAAGGAGAGCATTTGGAAAGAAATGACAGTATGAGGGCCAAAGAGAGTTAATCGCCTGTTTTGGAAAAAACCAATGTCCAAATAGTGTCGAAACTCTGCCGAATTTTTGAGAAATTAGTTTGTTTTATTTGCCAATGGAATGAAAAAAGACTTTTGTTTTCGAAAAAAATAGTTTGTTTTATTTGCCCGAACTACGCCAGTTTGATTCTCACAGGGTGTGAGATACGTAGACAACCCCCATCAGATCCAACTTCCTTTTTGCAAAAATAATCCAAAAGAACAAAAATTTTACTTTTATTTGAAAATAGTTAGGGTGATGCCATTCTTGTCAGAAATAGCCGAATGTCTCTAAAAGGGCGCCGGAAGGCTATTTCTGCAAGAACAGCTGCATGTGGTCATTTTTCAAGGTTTTCATCGGTTAGCCAATACAGCCTTAAAATCTTCGTCTTCGAGGTGTTGAAAGGCCGTATTTGCAAAACCGGATTTTATTTTTTGAAAAAAAAGGGAAAAGGAAAAGTGTTTCAATTTGTCTTTGAGTCAAATGAGTCTTGATTTTTGCTTAATCACCCTAATAAATGTGCAGAATGAGCACGAGTCCAAGTTTGTCGATAGCAGTCATGAACAAGATCCCTTTGGAGTTGCACATGTGGTGGGAAGATCTGGGAAAATCAGAGCAAGATAAGGTCAATATACATTTAGGAGGTCTCACCGGGTTGTTAAAAATCAGGCCCAGAGGAGATGTCATAAAGGCTTTGGTTACGTTTTGGGACCCGACCCATAACGTGTTTCACTTTTCAGATTTTGAACTCACCCCAACCTT
Organism: Nicotiana sylvestris; assembly: GCF_000393655.2. Taxonomy (NCBI): domain Eukaryota; kingdom Viridiplantae; phylum Streptophyta; class Magnoliopsida; order Solanales; family Solanaceae; genus Nicotiana; species Nicotiana sylvestris. The sequence goes on from NC_091066.1 coordinate 155,104,632, forward strand.
GGAAGAGATAACAGGTTAAATGGGAAGTACTGAAGGGCTGAGGCATAAGTATCCGATCGCTCCAAAAGCTGTTAACTCTCACAAGTTCATGGATTTGCTAAAGATAAGCAAGGGAGTACCGTATTCCGAGTTGGAGGATGGTTTTGCTACTCTACGTTTTATATAACAGAGGTACGGGCATGTAGGAGGATTCAATGATCCGGCAAGCAGGGTTTATAGCAAAGGAAACCGAACAAAATAGGATAAGCATAGGCGTTTCGCCTTCATGGTAGCTTTTTTAGGCCTTGTGATATTTCCCCGAAAAGACGGGAATATTGATTTGCGGGTGGCCGGAGTCGTTAAAGTCCTGATTACTAATGCCAAGAGCATTCTCGCCCCTATGATAGTATCTGAGATATACCGAGCTCTCACACCCTGTAAAGCTGGGGCAGATTTCTTCGAGGGGTGCAATTTGCTATTACAGATGTGGATGATCGAGCACCTGTGCTATCGCCCTCAGTATATGAGTTACGGATCCACAGAAAAAAGTTGTATTGAAGAGTTTGACACAAGAATTGCAGGGTTTAAGTGGCCAGAGGGTTTTGAAGATTGGGTATCCTGCCTTCGCTCCATTACTGCAGGGCAAATAGAATGGACATTGGGTTGGCTTCCTGTTGAAGAAATTTTGTATATGCCCGCCACTAGTCCTTATTTCCTCCTGATGGGTCTGCGAGGTATTCAGCCTTACGCTCCTTACCGGGCGATGAGATAGTTGGGAAGGTGTCAGGTGATGCATCCAGATGAAGATCTTAGTACGCATGCCGTCGAGGTTAGTTCTGACGGTCAATTTCATGAAGAGACAGTTTGTTCTATTTGGAATGAATGCCAGTACTTGAAAGTAAACACTCGAGTGCATGATTTATCTAGAGGCGAAGTCTCACCCGCCTATCTTGCTTGGTATAGAAAGAAGAACACTGCAAGGGATGAACAAGAAAGACCAGCCAAAAAGCCTCACGTTCAGAAATTCGTTGAAGCATCATAAGAACAGTGGGCTTGGGTGGCTAAGGAGAATGTGTACAGGGCCACAATAGGAAAATTGGAAAAGCAAATCAGGGAGCTTCAATTCGAGAGTAGCTTGCAGATTGCGGCGGATGAAGGGGAAAAGAAAAGGCTAGCCAAAGAAAATGAAACCCTTCGAGCTCAAATTCAGAAGATGAAAGTAGCGGCAGAAAATCCAGCCCGAAGCGACAGGGATGAAAAACTCATAGCTAACCTAAGGCAGAAAGTGAGTGACTATAGTTTCGATTTGAACAAAGTAGAAAGTGAACTAGCCAAGGCTGAAAAACAATTGGCTAAAAACGTAGACGAACGGGTATGCCTGGTTAAGTAGTTGAGAGAAAGGTACGACGATGAGGTCGCAGGGTTAAAGAAAAAGGTCATCGCCACAGAAAACAAAATGATCAAGCAAGAAAAAGACTTCAAAGTAGAAAGGGAACATTGTTATACGACATTGGCGCAGTTAGAACTAGATTTACAACAGCTTCAGGAACAAAATTATGCTGCTGAGCAAACTTTGGAGGCCAGGGCCCAGCAGATTGGGCATTTGTTACAAGAAAAGGGCGTCATAAGAGAGAGAATTAGAAACATCGTTGACTACATCGTTATGAAGTGCCACGTCTGTGAGGATATGACTCGCACTACATTCTTTACAGTGGTGATGACCTTTGTTAAACAAATAATGAACGACTTGGACCGACTTCAAAGGGATCTTGCACATAGGCCCGTGGCGAGATCGAATGATGTCCTGCAGGCACCAGGAGCATTGATGTACTCGTGATTTTTTGTTGAGTCTGTATTTCCTTTTCTGTTAGAGTCTATAAGTCATGTTGGGTTTGTATTTTCTTTCTGTTTTTGAGTCTGTATTTCTTTGGAGTATGATAGCTTAATTTCGGAGTCGGTATTTTTTCTTTGCATCAGAGTCTGCTCGTCTTTTGAAATTTGTTAGTATTGAGCCTTTATATTCGAAGCATCTGTGTTTATAAAACTGAAAATCCCAAAAAATGTCTTATTTTACTTTCACACTTATCTACAAGAACTACGCTTGGTCTGATTCATGCGGGGTCATGATATGTAGGCAATATCCATAGGATTCGACCGCAACCAAATAAAAAAAAGAAAGAAGAAAAAAGGAAAGAAAATAAGAGGAAAAGCAAGAGAGTAAAGAAAAGGAAAAAGCGGAAAAGCAAGAAAGAAATATAGAAATAAGAGAGAGTAAAAACAAAGAGAGAATAGAGGCCAGAACGAGAGAAAAGGAAAGAAAAGAAAAGAAAAGAAAAGGGGATGTTTGCAATTAAAAGAAAGGAAAGGTCGGGATGACGCATGCAACCGATCAAATACATAATAGAGACGGTTAACTGTTTAGGTGCATTCATGCCCAATGTTCGGTTACCAATCTGTTAAAGCCTAATCGCTAACAAGGTTGTTGTTTGATGTATTCAGTTCAGGCAGGTGGTTAGTTGACTGGCATTCTAGCAACTCACTCCTACAACACCCGATCGAAAGACAGGCTGAATATAGTCGACTAGGAACCGGAAACAAGTATTGTCGACCCATCGAAAGAGGTGGAAGAAATGGACGTTAATGCAATGAGGGAAGAAATGTATAAGCCGAAACAACAGATGGCTAAAATGTACCAAGCTTGGGAGAAGGGGCATCCACCACCGGTTTATCCTGCATCCTGCTTATATCCCACCATCAGCCTAACCTCCGGAGCCTCCAACTGTGAACTCATCTCCAGCCTTTCCCCTCTACCAATAATGTCATGGCGCCACTTCCCATACTTCTCAAGCTCCACCACCCAAACAAGTCTCATACCCTCCACCACCAATTACACCTGTTTTTGTGGCACCTCCACCTGCTACATTACACCGATCCTTCAGTGAACCTCTGTTCCAGACTCATGACAACCAGTATTATCCTCCTGAACCCACCTTCAAAGTTCCAGAACCATATCCTTACACTCCTTATCTTGATATCCCGGCGGAGACTGAGAAACCGCCTAAGAATCCCGAGCATGAAGATATAATCAGAAAGGTCAAAAGCTTAGAGCAATCGTTCCGAGATATGAGGGGGTTAGGGGGCCAAGTAAGTGTGGCCTACAAAGATTTATGTCTGTTCCCAGATGTTCAGTTGCCAGCGGGGTTCAAAATGCCCAAGTTTGATTTGTACGATGGGCATGGTGACCCGGTAGCACACTTAAGAGGATTCTGTAGCAAGATGAGAGGAGCAGGTGGAAGAGATGAATTGCTGATGGCATATTTCAGCCAAAGTTTGAGTGGGTCGGCACTAGAATGGTACACCAGACAAGATCATAGCAGGTAGTACACATGGGACGATTTGTCTCAAGCCTTCGCCTGTCATTTTCAGTATAATCTTGAAATCATCCCAGACCGTCTGTCATTGACGAAGATTGAGAAGAAGCCTGGTGAGAGTTTCCGAGAATATGGGTTCCGTTGGAGAGAGAGCAAGCGGCGAGGGTTGACCCTCCGATGAAAGAAAGCGAGATGGTTGATTATTTCTTGCAGGCTTTGGAGCCCACTTATTTTGGTCACTTGGTGTCAGCAGTGGGCAAGTCCTTTAATGAAGTTGTGAAAATGGGAGGCATGGTTGAGGAGGTACTCAAGTCCAATAAGATCATGAGTTACTCAGCAATCAAAGCAACCACCCAGGCCATTCAAAACAGTACTGGGGGTGTACTCTAAAAGAAGAAGAAAGAGGATGTTGCAACGATCGAGTCGGCATCTTGGGTTGGATCCAGGAACCTTCCATCGTTCTACAACCAGCCTCGACCCTATCCACAAACATACCCCCACACTCCATATAGCCCACCACAACACTACTACCCACTGCCAGATCCCCATTTTTCTGTCTATCACGCACAAACCTATACCCAACCTCTCGCTCACGCACAATGGTGTGCCCCAGCTCTACAGAGTCCCTACCAAGCTCCACAAAATATCCATCCACCCCCAAAAGCCTACAAGAACCCTCCTGGAACAGGTTTTCTACCCAATCAAGCCTTTAAGAATGAGAGGTTGCAGAAGCAGAAGACTTTCACTCCATTAGGAGAATCATATACCAGCCTATTCCACAGATTGAGACAGTTGGGTATGTTGAATCCGATCGAGGCCAAAATGTCGAATCCCCTTCCCAGAAATCTTGATCGTTTGGTGAGTTGTGAGTATTGTTTAGGGGCCCTGGGCCATGACACAGAGAAATGCTAGAAACTAAAAACAGTTGTACAAGATACTCATCGGATCGAGGTTCAGGCCCTAGAAACACCAAATATCAACTAGAATCCACTACCAGCTCACCATGAGACCCATATGATTGAGTTGATACACAAGGGAGGGGAGGCTAAGAAATCCTCGCAGATAGTGATGATGATCCGCTCCAGTGAAACCAGTTCAAAGGAAAAGGTAACCAGCGGGAAATCAGTGGTTCAGTTGAAAGAGGTAGACAACAAGCCAGTTGTGGTAGCTGAGAAAGGGTCATCAAGCACTGTTGCAGTGAAACCAAAGAAAGCTAAAGTGGTGGTACCAGGGATTACAAGTAAACCTGTTGTGTTCGTGAAGGGTGCTCGCGCAGAGCCTGTTATTATAAAACCAGTAACTCAGCTTCCAGTGATCAACAGCAAGGCGGTCCCGTGGAACTATGAACGAGTGGCAATAACTTACAAGGGGGAAGAGGTCAGAGAAGAAGTGTGTGAGACCCATGGCTTGACTCGATCAGGGAGATGCTTTGCCCCCAAAGATTTGAGAAAAGCTAAGACCTCAAAATATAATCCAGTGTCGGTGAAGAAAGCGGTGACTGAGGAAGAAGCAGAAGAATTTCTAAGAAAGATGAAAGTGCAAGACTATTCCATTGTGGAGCACTTAAGGAAGACACCAGCTCAGATATCGCTCTTGTCATTATTGATCCATTTCGACGAGCACCGTCGAGCTTTGATGAAGATCTTGAACGAAGCCCATGTTCCTGACAAAATCTCAGTAAACCACTTGAAAAAGATAGCGAACAAGATATTTAAGGTAAACTGAGTCACTTTTTCTGATGATGAGTTACCCGTGGAGGGTACCGAGCACAATAGAGCCCTCTATCTGACGGTGAAATGTGAAGACTCCGTGGTTACTCGAGTATTAGTTGACAACGGGTCTAGCGCGAACATCTGTCCCCTCTCCACATTGAACAAGCTGCAAGTGGAGGATGAAAGAATTCACAAGAACAATATTTGAGTTCGGGGATTCGACGGTGGAGGGAAAGATTCAGTCGTGGACATAGTGCTTGAGCTCACAATAGGGCCAGTTGAATTTACTATGGAATTCCAGGTGCTCGATGTGGCTGTTTCATACAATCTATTGTTGGGACGACCCTGGATCCATGCGGCCAAAGCAGTCCCGTCTACTATGCATCAAATGGTCAAGTTTGAATAGGATCGACAGGAAATTGTTGTACACGGTGAAGATAATTTGTGTGTACCCAACGGTACCATTGTTCCGTTCATAGAGATTGACAATGACAAGTGACCATGGGTTTATCAGGTTTCCGACACAATCAATAGAGAAAATTCCGGAAGGAAAGTGCATGCCAACTCCAAAGATGGCTGCGACATCAGTTATGGTAACTGTAGAAATGTTGAAAAATGGTTTCGTACCGGGAAAGGGTTTAGGTGCATCTCTGCAAGGTATTGTGCAGCCAGTTTCTCTTCCAAAGAATCTAGATACTTTTGGTCTTGGGTTCAAACCTGTCGTTGCAGACGTGAGAAGAGCTAGAAAAATGAAAAAGAAAGCATAGGTATTGCCAAAGCCAATCCCGCATCTGTCTAGATCAATCGTCAGGCCGGGTATCAGAAAGCAACTGCTGTCAAAGGTCCCTGGACCACTGATTGGTGCCTATGGAGATTTGGAGAAGGGATTTGAAAGGTTATTCGCTGAGGTTAACATGGTTTAGGTTGGGGAAGGGTCCAGCAAGGCAGACGTGCAATTTGTGGGACCACGTGCAAAAGTCAACAACTGGGAAACTACTCCTCTTCCTACCCGGAGGGAGTCTTGGTAGTGGGTTTTGGTTTTCTTTTAGTTGTCTGGATTATTCCAGGGTCTGTAATTCAGATATTATGTTCCGTCCAGTTGGATGTGTTAAAACCTTGTTATCTTTATATTCAATGAAATGCAATTGTTTCTTTTCCTTCATTTCTTCTAATTTTATTTTTGTTTTCTTCTTTGTACAGTTCTTTTTATGCTGATATCAATGACATGACATGCATGAGGAATCTTCAGCCCAGTTTTAAAAGCCAATAATAATACAAGAAATTGAGTGTGATGACGAGTTGGAATTTGAGGATGATGAGGCCTATGAAGAAATTAGTAAAGAACTAAGTCATTTTGAGGAAAAGCCCAAATCTAATTTGAATGACATAGAAGCAGTTAATCTAGGGGACCAAGAAAATATCCGTGAAATTAAAATAAGTGTCCATCTGGAACCCAACTCAGGGAAGAGATAATTAAAGAACTGTTCGAATACAAAGACGTTTTTGCATGGTCCTATGACGACATGCTGGGTCTGAGCACTGATTTAATGGTTCATAAGTTGCCCATTGACCCGGCATTCCCTCCTGTCAAACAGAAACTAAGAAAATTCAAAACAGATATGAGTGTAAAGGTCAAAGAAGAGGTCACCAAGCAGTTTGATGCGAAAGTTATTCGGGTCACGCGGTATCCCACCTGGTTAGCCAATGTTGTGCCTGTGCCGAAGAAGGATGGCAAGACCAGGGTGTGCGCTGATTATCGCAATCTCAACAAAGCAAGTCCGAAGGATAATTTTCCCCTGCCAAACATCCATATATTGATTAACAATTATGCCAAACATGAGATTGGCTCTTTTGTGGATTGTTACGCAGGTTATCATCAGATCTTAATTGAAGAGGAAGATGCAGAAAAGACGGCATTCATCACACCGTAGGGAACATACTGCTATCGGGTCATGCCATTCAGGTTGAAAAATGTTGGGGCGACTTACATGAGGGCAATGACAACAATATTCCATGATATGATACACCAAGAAATCGAGGTGTACGTGGATGATGTGATCGTGAAGTCTAGAAAGCAGTCTGACCATGTTAGGGATTTGAAGAAGTTCTTCCGAAGGCTTCGCAGGTACAATCTCAAGCTTAATCCTGCAAACTGTGCTTTTGGGGTGTCGTCTGGCAAGTTGTTGGGGTTCGTAGTCAGCCGCCGGGGTATTGAATTGGACCCATCAAAAATCAAGGCCATCCAGGAATTGCCACCTCCGAAGAACAAGACCGAGGAGATGAGTTTGTTGGGGAGATTGAATTATATCAGCAGGTTCATCGCTCAGCTCACGACAACTTGTGAGCCTATCTTCAAGCTGTTAAAGAAAGACGCTGCGGTCAAGTGGATAGATGAATTTCAGGAGGCGTTTGATAAGATAAATAGGTATTTGTCAAATCCACCCGTGTTGGTCCCGCTAGAAACAAGGCGACCTTTGATTCTATATTTGACGGTATTGGACAATTCATTCGGCTATGTATTGGGTCAACATGATATCACTGGCAGGAAGGAGCAGGCCATATATTATCTCAACAAGAAATTCACACCATACGAGGTCAAGTACACTCAGCTCAAGAGGACATGTTGTGGCCTAACCTGGGTGGCGCAGAAGCTGAAACATTACTTGTCATCTTACACTACCTATCTCATATCCCACTTCGATCCATTGAAGTATAACTTTTAGAAGCCTATGCCCACAGGAAGGCTTGCAAAGTGGTAGATCGTACTCACAGAGTTTGACATTGTCTACGTGACTCGAACTGCAATGAAAGCACAGGCCTTGGCAGACCATTTGGCCGAGAACCCGGTTGATGAAGATTATGAACCTTTGAAAACTTATTTCCCTGATGAAGAGGTGATGTACATTGATGAGTTGGAACAAGTCGAGAAGCCTGGATGGAAACTTTTCTTTGATGGAGCCGCGAACGTGAAGGGCGTGGGAATAGGAGCAGTAATTATTTCTGAAACAGGGCAGCACTACCCTGTTACGGCGTAGCTTCGTTTTTACTGTACCAACAACATGGCTGAGTACGAGGCATGTATTCTGGGTTTGAGGCTAGCTGTGGATATAGGTGTCCAGGAAGTCTTGGTCTTGGGTGACTCGGACCTCTTGGTGTACCAAATTCAGGGAGAATGGGAAACACGGGATTTGAAACTCATACCGTACAGACAGTGCTTGCATTATCTTTGTCAACGATTTCAGTCAATAGAGTTCAGGTATATCCCAAGAATACATAATGAAGTCGCCGATGCTTTGGCCACTCTAGCGTTAATGTTACATTATCCAAATAAGGCTTATATGGACCCTTTGCAGATTCAGGTCCGTGATCAGCATGCTTATTGCAATATGGTGGAAGAAGAACTGGATGAGGAGCCATGGTTCCATGATATCAAAGAATACATTAGGATGGGGGTATATCCGGTACAGGCCAATGGTGATCAGAAAAGAACAATTCGACGATTGGCAAGTGGATTTTTCTTCAGTGGAGGGGTATTGTACAAAAGAACTCCAGATCTAGGATTGCTAAGATGCATAGATGCTAGACAGGCCACAACAATCATGGTTGAGGTACACTCCGGAGTTTGTGGACCGCATATGAGTGGGTACATTCTGACAAAGAAGATTCTCCGAGCAGGTTATTACTGGCTCACTATGGAGCGGGATTGCATCCGTTTTGTGCGTAAATGTCATTAGTGCCAAGTGCATGGAGATTTGATTAATTCTCCACCATCTGAATTACATACAATGTCTGCACCATGGCCTTTTGTCACTTGGGGCATAGATGTCATTGGGCCAATCGAGCCGGCAGCATCGAACGGACACAGGTTTATCCTGGTAGCCATTGATTATTTCACTAAGTGGGTTGAAGCGAAAACGTTCAAATCTGTGACCAAGAAAGTAGTGGTCGACTTTGTGTATTCAAATATCATCTGTCGGTTTGGGATTCCGAAGGTAATCATCACAGACAATGGTGCTAATCTCAACAGTCATATGATGATAGAGACATATCAGCAGTTTAAGATTATACATCGCAATTCCACCCCATACCACTCTAAGGCGAATGGAGCAGTCGAGGCAGCCAACAAGAATATAAAGAAGATACTTCAAAAAATGGTGGAAGGTTCTAAACAGTGGCATGAAAAGTTGTCGTTTGCATTGCTGGGTTATTGCACTACTGTTCGCACTTCGGTAGGGGCCACTCCTTTTTCGTTGGTGTATGGCACGGAGGCGGTGATACCCGCAGAAATTGAAATACCATCCCTTCGGATTGTCGCTGAGGTAGATATTGATGACGTTGAATGGGTCAAAACCCGCTTGGAACAATTAAGTTTGATTGATAAAAAGAGATTGGCAGCAGTGTGTCACGACCAATTGTACCAACAGAGAATGGCAAAGGAATATAACAAGAAGGTATGTCCACGGAAGTTTGAAGTGGGTCAGATAGTGTTGAGACGTATCTTGCCTCATCAGGCTGAAGCAAAAGGAAATTCGCCCCAAACTGGCAAGGGCCATTTGTCGTAACTAGGGTGTTGTCCAATGGCGCGCTATATTTGATAGATGTGGAAGGTAAATGTGTATAAATGGCTATCAATTCCGATGCGGTCAAGAGATCCTATGTATGATTTCTTTGTTTGATTGTACTTGGTTGTATTTGACATATTTTGAAGACTAAAATGACGAAGGCATTTTGTTCTGCTATCTAAACACTTGATCCCTCGTCACCCCTTTTGAGCCTTATTTATTTTCATTCTTACCCCTCTTTTGGAATCGGTAGCAAAGTTCATAAACGCAAAGCGCAAAAGATAAGTAAAGAGAAAAAAAAAAAGAAAAAGAGAAAGAAAGAATGAAAAGAGAAAGAATAGAATGAAAAGAAAAAAAAGAGAACAAAAACAACAAAAAGAAAAAAAGAAAGCAGAAAAGAGAAAGAAAAGAAAGAGAAAAGAGAAAATCACAACAACAAAGTAATTTCTATGACATGAACTACGTTTGACCTGATTGTTGTTAAGGATACATAGGCAGCCTCACGGTTCGGTCCCACCAAAACAAAATCCAAAAGTCTCCATGCAAGAAACTGGGGCAGAAGTTATGGTTGTTGTGAGAAACCCGATTCCGAAAGTTGTAATTTTAACCCATTCGTATTGTTTTGAGCCTTTTATACCCTTTCTTTCTAACCCTGTCCAGAAGCCTACATTATGATCCAAAGAAAGACCTTCGGATTAGTCTTTGAGAAATGCCAAGTCGAGTAGATAAACGTAATTCATGTCAGGGGCAACACTCTGGTTCAAGCAGGAAAAATGAAAATGAGAGAATCTTATTGGTGAAAACCTTCATAGGTACCGTAAGGTGACGGGAGTTGAGAGAAATAAAAATGAGAGAGTCTTATTGGTGAAAACCCTCAGGGGCACCGTAAGGCGATGGGAGTTGAGAGAAATTAAAATGAGAGAGTCTTATTGGTGAAAACCCTCGCGGACACCGTAAGGCGAAAGTGAGTTGAGAGATGAACGAATGAAAGAGGTCTGTTGGTGAAAACCTTTCAAGGCACCGCAAGATGAACAAGGTCAAGGTTTGGGTAAAGTAATCAGGTCATGGAAATTCTGGGGAAACAAAGTACGGCAACTGAAAGTGGATTGGTTGGACAGATTGGGCCGATTAGTCCGAAATGCATGTCATGATCATTGGTACTAGCTGTTCCACTCAGATAAGTTTCCTTTTTCTTTTTCCTTTTATAGCAGTCATCTGGTTTTGGATTCTTCTTATCCTTAACCTGCAAAGTCATTGCATTTCATTTTCTTTTGGGTACTTATCTAAAGATGTTTCAGTGACAGTTTTTGTTCAAATCAAGTGAAAGGGATTTCAAAGCTCACTACCAACTTCCAAAATTGCAAAACACGAAGTGGTCAAAGCATACTAAGGATAACATTATGTAAGAGAGAGGTACAAGGAATCACCGAAAGTTTAATCGGTGGAATGGTTTAGTAATATCATGAGTGATGCAAAGGTTCAGATAAAGGGGTTCAGAGGTAAAAAAACAGCAGGGGTATAGAACACTCGGTTCGTCAAAGGTCATGGGGTTTGAAAGTCGGTCAGAAAGTTAAAGCGGTTCAGGGCCAGTTCGGGAAAGCCAGTCAGAACAAAACAATGCAGCAGAAAGATCTTCAGCAAGAATGCCATCAGCTAACCACCACTTTAAACTGACAAAATTTTCTTTGATTGAAACAGGGGCAGAAAATTCGTTGGATTCGGAGAAACTCTTCGTGGAGAAAGGCAGTCACTAAACAGGTTTGATTTTTGATTTTCAGGACCCTCCTGGAAAATGGGACCTAGTTTGAAGTTCAGAAATAGCATAATCTAGCATAAATCTATCCCAAAAGAATATAAGTTAGCTTAGAAGTTTGCATGTTCGAGATAGAATTTAATTAGGAGTCTCCAGGACCCTTCTGAATAATGGGACTTAGCTTTAAAATTTCGATTAGATAATGACATTTGGCGTAAACTCTGCTGTAGAGTAGTATGATTCAGACATGAAAGTTGTCACCCTTAAGATAAAATTTGACATTTGATTTTCAGGACCTTCCTAAATAATGGGGAGTAGTTTAAAGATTCTCTTAGATAGCACGATTTAGCAGAAGTCACACCTGTAGAAGATATAACTTAGATTTAAAATTGTCGTTTAGTTAAGAGTTGTCAGGACCCCCTGCATAATGGGACCTAGCTTTCAAATCTTTAGTAATACTTGGTAATATGATTTAGTTTTACAATCACATCTGTCCCCAACCACCAAACTGGGGCAGAAAATTTTCTTTGTTTTTGTCTGTTTTGTTAAAGTCGGGAGCCCGCCTGGAGAGCAGGGAATACATTTCAAGTTGAAGTCAGGAGCCCGCCTGGGGGCAGGGAATACAGTTCAAATTGAAGTCAGGAGCCCGCCTGGAGAACAAGGGAGTACAATTTAAGTTTTTAGCGTTCAAATTCTTTTTTTATCTATTTTGAAGTCAGGAGCCAGCATGGAAAGTAGGGAATACTTTCAAATGCAACAGTCAGGAGACCGCCTGGAGAACAAGGGAGTACCATTTAAAGTTCTAGCTTTCAAATTCCTTGTTTCGTCTAAGTTGTAATTAGGAGCCCGCCTGGATAGCATGGGAATACATTCATATTTTGAAGTCAGGAGCCCGCCTGGAGAGCAGGGAATACGTTTCAGGTCAGCAGTCAGGAGCCCGCCTGGAGAGTAGGGAATACATTCAAGCGCAGCAGTCAGGAGCCCGCCTAGAGAACAAGGGAGTACCATTTAAGTTTTAGCTTTAAAATTCTTTGCTTTGTTTATTTTGAAGTCAGGAGCCCGCCTGAAGAGCAAGGAATGCATTTTAAGTCAGCAGTCAGGAGCCCGCTTGGATAGCATGAGAATACATTCACGTTTTGAAGTCAGGAGCCCGCCTGAAGAGCATGTAGTGCATTTTAAGTCAGCAGTCAGGAGTCCGCCTGGATAGCATGGGAATACATATCAAGTTCAGCAGTCAGGCACCCACTTGAAGAAGGGAAAACATCTCAGTTTACAATTCAAGTTGACAACAAACGGATGTCCCTGAGAGCATGGAGAACAACAAGGCAACAAGAAACACAAGAGCAAGTTTGAAGATATAGATAAGAATTTTGTAATCCATAGATCATAGTCTAGTCTAGCTTTTGTTTTGTTTTGACATGGTGTAATAAGGAGGTTCAGTAAGCAGTAGCAGCAACAGTGGAAGCCCAGCTTCATGGTAGTCCCAGCTACCAAACATTCCTGAACTACACTGACCTGATTCCTTTTTAGCCAAGGATATGTAGGCAACCTCAGAAGCAGGGTGTAGTCAACTTTTTCAAAGATGTTTTCCACGGAGTATTCAAACGGGCAAAAATCGCTCGTATCCGCTCACTTGTCTTTGCACGAAAACTCTTCGTGTTTCTGGGCAAAGAGGGGCAGCTATGAGCACGTGATTTTTGCCCTATATGAATTACTCTCATAAATTCAAAACAAAACAATTTCTTTCAGTGTTTGCAATTTTGGAGATTTTCGTGATATTTTCTGGTAATTGTTTGCATTTGTCTGTGCATTTTTATTTTATTTAATTAATGAAAATTGCAAAAAATATGTTGCATTTGCATTTAGGATTTAATTTTACATTTTAGGTTTAATTGACAAATTAGTTATTTTATAAAATGGGAAAAATCATAAAAATAGTTTATTTTGCACTTTTAATTTTAATTTTTATTTTGGTAGTTTTCCTTTAATTTGGTTTTAAATTATTTGTAGTAACAATTATTAGGGTTAATTAATTTAATATGGTAGGATAATTTGGTTTAGGATTTAATTTAGGTTGTAATTTTAATTTTGGAAAAAGAAAAAGATTTTTTAAAAAGAAAAGGAATTGAGAATTAATGGAAAATTGGAAAAAGAATTGAAGAGATAGAATTGGGCTGCCTTCAGTTAAAAGTGCCCAGGCCCAAAGCCATTTTTCCCCGTACCCGTCTAGGCCCAGACCGTCCAACCCGGTCCAAACCCCCCCAGTACCATACGACGCCATTTTCAGCAAGCTTGATCTGGGGCGTTGATATCGCCTGATCCAACGGATCAGAACTGGGGGGGTCAATATATATATGTCCGAACGCACCTTACCCCCCCTTATTTCATCGTTCCAATACCTCCGTCTTCAGATAGCCCAAACATAACCCTAACGAAACCGCCCCTTTTCTACCACCATCCACCGGTGGCGCCACATCCAACCACTCCCAAAATAACACCCCATGACCATCAAGAGCCCATTATTCCAAATTCCCCCTCCGTTTGCCTCAAATCAACCTAGAATGTCTCGAATCTGGTTTTGAAAGAAAACCCTAGCGCCTACCTTGTGCTCTCCGGTGGCGGCGTCGCCTCCGTTCAACCCCAAACTAACACCCCACAACCTCCAGGATCCCCTCATGCCAAATCCACAACTACTCTCCTTCGAATCGGCCCGGAGCTCCGTGAATCTCGAATCAGAGGTCAACCCCAAAAGTTCAAAACCACTCTTTCGTCAATCCTGGTACATGCATGGTCAGAAGGCACCGTTCTTCGAGGTCTGAAGTTCGGATTCAAATGTTCGACCTTATCTTTGTTAGGGCTTTCATCTCCGATGGATTCCGAGTCTAAATCGGTAAGCTCTTTTCTTCTCTTATCTTCTCTTCCTTTTTTGATTGTCTTATTCTCTTCTTACTCCCCTTTTCCTTAGCTTAATCTTCTTATATTAGTCTGGTTGAAACTCGACTAATCTCTCGAGTTTAGATTGGTCTTCCGGTCATTGTCCTTCTCTTCTTCGTGAAAGTTTGTTTTCTGATTTCTTTAGTCTGTTTTGTTAATAGCATGGATAATTCTCCGATCTTGCTTTATGTTTAGCCATCCAAGTTATTTTTTTAAATTAAGTTACTTCAACTGAGTTAAATCCTTGCCTAGTCATCGTTAATTGATCGGTAAGTTAGTAGATTTGCTTTGAAATCATTTCATGTTATCATGGCTTGCAGATTTTTCTTTTTTCAAATAGATAAGTGTTCGTATGGGCTTTGGTTTGTCTTTGGTCCATTTGGCAAAGAGCATCCCATCCAAATTGGTTTAGTTTCTTGGGGTAAATTCAGCCGTGAGTTAATTTGACCCATGTCTCATTTGGGGTTTAAGGTAAATAAATAACAGGGGTATGGGGGTTAGTTTGGGTAGTCTTAGCGAGGTAATCTACTTGTAACTGTCTGGGAAGCTTCTAGGAAGCTGGGGAGGGGACTACTTTGCAAAATCTGAATTTAAACCAGGGGTGTTTTAGCTAAAATAGAAACTAAAAAGGGACTGAATGGCAAAAATGTATCTCCTTGGGTCTGCCCTATTTGCTTGCCTATAAAGGCATCTCTTCCTTGTCGTTCAAGGAAGAATTAGAAGGATTCAATAGCTAAAAATACAGACCCAAGAAACTGGGAAGGGCTAAAAATCTCTGAAAATTATAGACGAAAAATTCAGAAAAGGTATTGTTCCATTGAGTTCTTTGGCTAATTTCTTAAGTTTCCCTGATGATACAACAAATCCTGACTAGTCGACCTCAGAAATGGATTAAAATCAGCTTGGGTTGAAGTTTTCCTAGTCCATTGTTTGGATCGAATTGGTTTCTGGTTGTTTATTTCAACTTCTGGGTTTGAAATTCGATTTTTGGAGCTGATGGTCGATTCTTTTGATATGCTTTGCTGCTGACCCTTGCTTTTGCTATTGCGTTGCTGATCTTCTTACCTTCTCTTATTTGTGATCTCAGGTACTTATTTAACTCTTCTCAGTGTAAAAACCTTGTGATGTGGAAATCTGGAAGACTTGAAGCATGTTGGCCATTTGTTCTTATTTTAGGAGCTTAATTTTGTCTTTATTTGGAAACTTTAGTTTGTATATATTCATGTTTGTGTGTTGGTCAATGACAATGCTCCTTGAGGGTGAGTCTGATTTGAAATAG
This sequence comes from Nicotiana sylvestris, assembly GCF_000393655.2. NCBI lineage: Eukaryota > Viridiplantae > Streptophyta > Magnoliopsida > Solanales > Solanaceae > Nicotiana > Nicotiana sylvestris. Next base: position 155,120,222 of record NC_091066.1, read on the forward strand.
ACATGAGGTTAAATTTTGGTCGAATGCTCGGTAACTTGAAAACCAATGATGTATAAATAAACTTTGTCATGATATTTAGTTTCGAATCTGCTTGAAAGCTTAAACATCATGTTCGTGTAGTTGAATCAACGATGAAGTTCTGCATATAACTTTAAGCAGCAATCCGCTTAATTAGATGATTGAATGACTAAAATCAATAGATATAGTAGCCTCTATACATGAGCAATATGATTAACTGTGTTGTTATGAGACTGAAGTTGTTAAATTCCATCTCCTATTGTTAGTAATTGGAATTGGAACTCACGAGTGCTTTCATGATCGGATCATTATTGAGTGTTATCTAACTGGTTAATGATGAGTTAAAACGACTCTCAAGCTTGCTTGTACAGGTACCAGTCCCTTCCTTGGCTTATGTTGAATTCACTGACAGCCTCAAACGGGGTAGGGATTTGATGATTGGTTCTTGACTCAACAACTACAAGGCTCAGAATTTGGGCTCACTTTCAGGCCCAGTTCGGAAAGTGTTTTCTTGTATCAAATTGGGTTGGCCCAAGTCCTTTATGTAATGAATTAAGTTTCCCTCACATAAGCATTCCTATTTAGTTTGAATGGAACCTTTAACTATATTTAGTGTTAATTAATTAAGCCCATCAAATAGATTGAAGGTGAGTCATAATTAGATAACTCATAACTCATGGACCTTCAAGCTATAGTTTGAATATCCTCTTAAAAATGGAATCGAGGTGCGCCGCGCCAAGTAAAATGACAAATCACGTGGCCCTCTTTAATTATGTCTTTAAAAACATTTAGAATTCGAGGCGTGCCATTTAGTAAGTTTCCATGGCCCTCGCATAGTTAAAAATGCGTAGTTGCTTTAGGTGCGATATTTTAATAAAATTACTTTTCCTAAATTCGGGTGCACATTTATGTGACCCAAATCCAAATCCCAACGATGTTAAAATATGTTACAAATCCATGGGTGCATTTATGTGACATTGTTCAAGACGTGTTTTAATAACGTTGTAGTCTTCTTTAAATAATAAAATGAAGCGGTTAAAGGGTCAGAATTTGCACATAGGTTTAAAACTTGTTTAAAATCAAATAATTAAGCTGAATATAACAATTGAGAGACTGTTCTAGAACCACGGAACTCGGGAATGCCTAACACCTTCTCCCGGGTTAACAGAATTCCTTACCCGGATTTCTGTGTTCACGGACTGTAATACAGAGTCAATCTTTTTCTCGATTCGGGATTTGAACCGGTGACTTGGGAAACCATAAGTTATCCCAAGTGGCGACTCTGAATCTTTTAGCAATAAATCCCGTTTCGATTGTCCTTTAATTGGAAAAACTCCCATTATACCCTTCCGGGGGGTGTAAGTAAAAAGGAGGTGTGACACTACCTAATAAATTTCTACCCTAATTCTCGACCTTCACACCCTCCTATCAAGGGTCATGTCCTCGGTAAGCTGAAGCCGCATCATGTCCTATCTGATCATCTCTCACAAATGTTTCTTTCTCCGCCTACACTCACATCCACCAAAACCAGCCCCTCATACCTCCTTACTTGGGAATCTAAGCTTCTCCTTGTTCACATGCATGAACCATTTAAGTCTCACTTCCTATATCTTGTTCTCTATGGGGGCCACACCCACCTTTATCAGGATATCATCATTCTTAATCTTATCCAACCTAGTATACTCGCACATCCATCTCAATATCCTCCTGTATGCTACTTTCATCTTCTGGATATGAGAGTTCCTGACCGACACACACTCTATCCCATACAACATAGTCGGTTTAACCATCACCACTCTGTAAAACTTACCTTGTAGTTTTGGTGGCACATTCTTGTCACACAAGACGTTGAATGCTAACCTCCTTTTCATCCACTCCACCCCTATACGATGTGTGGCATCCTTGTTAATCTCCCAATTTTCTTGGACAATAAACGAAGATACTTGTAACTTTGTCTCTTGGGGATGACCTGCGAATCAAGTTTCACATTCATATATGCACCCCTGATCACACCCAACTATGCCTTATAAAAAGGACACGCGGACGTTGCAAATATAATCTGAGTATTTCGCCCAGAGTCGAACCCACAAGGAATTAACCCATCAATTACTCTTGTCAGACTCACTAAATTCTACGTAATCAACTTCCCAAATGTTATGAATAACAATTAAGGATATTTCTACTAACTATGAATGACTGCAATTAAGTAAACAAAGACTGACTATGATTAAGTTGTAAACAATTAAGAGAAGGATCTAAGGTTATGATTTCCCCTATTGATGGAATCCCTTCCGGTTATGCTTCACATAGATTCGCCTAATCGTCTATATCAATCATGAGCACTCTTATTACCGTAAATCTCTCCCGATTAATCACGACAATTTACAAGACGCACTCTCCCGAGTTACGCTGGCTGGCTTTGTTTATTACAGCTCACTTTAGATTGCACCCAAGGCTTCGTTATCCCTAATACCGCCTTTAAACCCTCGGTTATTGATCCCTCATATACTCTGGGAGTGGTGTTGTTCAACAGTTACCTAAATATGCACTCTCTTCCGAGTTATGCATACTAAATAGGCACAGCTAATTGAGGATCCTATCAACTAACTACAACAAGAACGTAGTTGAACAAATAGAGATTAAACCAGGCATACTATATTAACATAACAAGAAATTCATCCTTCAATAGATTCCATCAAAAGATTAGACTAAATATTTAGCTACTCATAATCGTGTTTATAATTTTCCAAATAAATTGCATAATTAAATTACAAAGCAAAGATGAAGGAATGAAGAATTTGATGCCAATATCCTCCGGAAATTGCTCCAAATGTTTTCTCCATTCCACAATAGCCTCCCTAGGTCTAAGATATGTCAAAAGTATTCAAAAGGGTATTTTTACATTAATTTATACCAAGTAGAGTCGGGCCCAAGCGAAAACACCCTTTCCTGCGCGAACTAGGACTTAGCTCTGTAAAAATTGAACAGTCGCACTGCAGGCTGTGCCGCACCGTGCGACGCGTTAGTGCATTTTATTTGCAGCATCTTATTTTCGAGTCATGCACCATTTTACACTGCTGCGCCGCACCTTGCGGTGCCCCATGCGTCGCAACAGTGCAATTTTCTCAGAGTGAACTTAATTTGTCCTCTTTTAACATCCAGACTTGGTACACGACCCCCGAACACGATCCAGGCTTAATGTATTGGGCTTTTATTCAGACTTCAAAACTCCAAATTGATCAATTTAACTCCAAATTAACTTTTGAGCTCCAGATCACTTCCTGCAAGGCATAAAACATGTACTAAGTGTAATTCACTATCATTTGAGCTCAAACGCACGTAAAAATGCAATCATTGGATTGTAATACCACGGCTAAAACACAAGTTTCTAGCCTAAGTTCAACCCCCATCACGTCGCTGAACTTGCACTCCAAGTTCTATCTCAGTCATTCTCAATTTGAAATCTTTAAACTCTAGGGTTTGTCACCAAACATCCAGCTTGTCTTTACTACCGACTCGTGTCTTATCAATTTGTACTATATTATCTGCAAATAACACAAACCATGGTACCTCACCTTGATTATGGTGCGTCCATCACCAAGGCAAATAGAAATAGGCTGAGGGTAGATCCTTGGTGTAACCCCATCATAACTGAACAATGATCCGAGTCTTCCCCCATTGTCCTCACCTGAGTCTTAGCTCTATCATAAATGTCTTAAATTACCCTAGTGTATGATATAAGGACACCTTTAGCCTCCAAAAATATCCAAAGAACCTCTCTTGAGACTTTATCGTATGCTTTCTCCAGGTCTATAAACATCATATGCAAATCCTTCTTCCTTTTCTTGTACTGTACTACTAACCTCCTAACAAGGTGGATGACTTCTATAACCAAACGTCTCAGCATGAATCCAAATGGGTTCTCGTATATGGACATAGTCCTCCTTACCCTCACTTTCACCCCTCCCCCAAACATTCATAGTATGACTAAGAAACTTGATATCCGGATGATTGTTACAACTTTGGATATTACCTTTATTTTTGTACAACGGGATCATCATACTCCACCTTCATTCTTCGGGCACCTTCTTCGTCCTAAAATTATGTTAAACAACTCAGTTTCTCACTCCAAGACTGCGGTACTCATGTGACTCCAGAATCCCCTTGAGATTTTATCTCGCTCGATCGCTCTACCCCTGCTCAGCTTACACATAGCCCCACGACTTCCTCAATATTTATGTGCCTACAATACCTAAAATCTCGATGACCCTGGGAGTGCTCCAAATAACCCAGCATAATGTTCCTGCCCCTTTTGCATTCAGGAGTATATGGAAATAAGTTTGCCATCTTCGTTTAGTCTGTCCTCATCTTTGATGCACCTTACTTGCTCTAGATCGCGAGCTTTCCTTTCTCTCACCGTGACCAGCCTGAGTAGCTTCTTGTCCCCGCATGTGTCCCTATTTCTTCATACATATGACCAAATACTGCAGTCTTAGCCTTCGTGACCGCTAACTTTGCCTCCGTCTTAGTCTTATTATACCCTTTTTTGTTCGTCCTCTTCTACTCCTCGTCTGTGTTCTCCACTAACTTTAAATACGCCCCTTTTTTTGCTTCTACTTTTTCTTGGACTTCTTTATTCCACTGCCAATCCCCTTTTTGACCGCCAAAGTAACTCTTCGAGACCTCTAACACCTCACTCGTAGCCTTCCTAATACAGTTCTCCGTCATTGTCCACATACTACTCGCGTCTCCACTACTCCTTCAGGCCCCCATAGCCAGCAACTTCTTACCCAACTCTTGAGCTTTGCTCTTAGGAGTTGAGATAAAAGTAGCAGAAATGAGGGTGTTGAAATGTATGTAACTCTTTTAATTAATAACAATAATCAAGATGTGATTAATGTGCAAGTAATAACCCTAATTTATCCAAGATCAAGTAAGGCACGCGTAGAAATAACAGGTGACAAACATATGCCTAATATGTCCTAGTTCTCTAGGTCAAAAACATTAATGAAGTAATAAAGTTCTTAGATGATGACTATTTAATTAAGTAAATGAAAGTATACTCACTCTAACATTAACTTTGGGCTATAATGACCACACACTTCAATAGTAACAAGGAAACATATAGTTGGAAGTTTCTTGTATGCATAAACACTAAGACATCTATATGCATACTAATACTATATATAATATGTCAAGAAGATATATTTAGGACAAAACAACGACCATCTGAAGTTTACATCAAACTAATGCAGGGGCGGTCCGACGAATTTTGTTGTCTAAAGCCAAATTTTACGAGGGACTTTAATTTTTTTTAATTATTATTTTTTTAGTTTGAAGTCCATTTTTCTATTTTTCATATACAAAGTTATTATTAGTTTTTTTATAATCAATTTTTTTCTAATAATTCTTTCTGAATTGACAATACAATTAATCAATTTAACCTCTCTTCAGATATTATTGAGCATAGTTAAGATTTTATCAATTTTAATTTCGAAAAACTTCTTTTTGCTGAAGTAACGGTAACATGAATTATTAACATTATTCTATAAGCAATATAAGCACTTGGAAAAGAATCAAATCTTTTTATTTGATTGAGTATATCAATTAAACTGTTATCTTCTAATTGTACTATTTTTTTTAACACTTTTAATTTAAAAAATAAATATAAACCATCAATATCAGATTGATTATTATCCTTCAAGGAACACTCAAGATTAAGACAGTATTTTTATAAATTTTCATCATCTAGTGATCTCAGTGTTTTACGTTAAATAGAAAACAAAAAAATATTTTCATATGCTTCGAATTGTTTAAATCTATTTTGAATTGAAAAAAATAGTCTTGTCTACTATGCATAAAAAACAATTTACTCTAAAGTATTCTTCGAGAGATTTTGAGATTTGAATATCAATATTCTTGGTAAATTATTTGTTTCTATATATCACACGTTTCTTATGAAGTTTAGGTTTGGTTTTCATTTCAGATGCAGTTTCCTTGGTAGAAATCATACTAGTTGCAAATCCTTTTACCCTTTAAGCTTTTAAGACCACAAGTTTTAAAAGCCTTTTTTTTTCTTAAACTCTGTGGTGAGTCAAACAACCTCATCTAAATTGAAACATATATAGTATATAATATATTAAGTGTAAGAAAAAATGCCCCCCACCCCACCCCCCACAAATGTGAGGTCTAAAACAGTTGTTTTACCTGCTTTAGGGTAGGGCCGCCCCTGAACTAATGTATGCTAAGACATTGATAATTCATTGTAAACACCGGGTGCATGTACAGTTTTGCCGTGGTAGACTATAAACCCTGTACATAGGGTATCTATCTATCAACCATTGAGAATTATAACTGCGTTTGGCACTGAAAAGAACGTGAATATTGAAGAAACAGTTGCAGAGAACAGGACTTGTGCCTATATAAATCACAAAATGAGAAATTTAAAGTCAAAATATTTCTAAATAAGTACATGATATTCTTTTTGAGACAGACTAAAAAGAAAAGTATGACATATAAATTGTGACATGAGAAATAGTATATCGTATCATCTAATACGCACAATCACCCTACATGACTAACGCTCTAAAAGGAAAAACTTTCAATAGTAATTTGGCGACGACCTATCTTAGTAGGAGCGTTTAGTCTTTTGATTATAGTAGCAATCGCGAGAGAGCATAGTGCATATCTCGAGATACCATAGTTTTTTGTTAGTCTATTTATAGTTGCGACTGTTGTTATAATATACATCTGATTCAATGTCTTATTGTTCTGTAACTTGCCTTTCTAGTATGTCCAAGACAGTGGAGAAATACCACAAATATAATTATGCTGCAGTGGAAGGAAGCAGAGGCGGATCCAGGATTTTAAGTTTATGGGTTCCTGTCGCAATTTTAAATTAATATACAATAATAACTGGGTTCACAAATAGATATTTATAGATATTTAATAAATTTTTTAACAAAAATACAGGATCTACGCAAAAGTTACTGGGTTCCCGGGAACCCGTATACTATATGCTAGATCCGCCCCCGGAAGGAAGCCAACCTTCAACAGATTCACAGGTTCGTTCTTCTTCCTCGAGCATGATAATTGCTCAAATTAAAGTTTGCTGAAAATTTTGGAAATAGTTCAGTTTTTCACCTGAAAATAGTTAGTAAAAGTTAATTTTGATTAATAACTTTGAGCAAATTGATTTGCTTGCTATGCTTTTGTGAAAACAGAACACGTACCAGGAGTATTTGAAACTTAAAACAAGAGTGGGATGTTACAACAATCTCAAAGGTGAGTTAAATACTGAGTAGATCAAGAATATAACTTTTAACTCTAGAGCACTACATTCTCTATTTAAAAGAAAGGCAGCCGTCCACTAAGCTCCTATTATATATGGGGTCCAAAAAATGTTCTGACCATATTTTCTTTTCTATTGTACGTAATTTTATCTTGGATTTCTGCAAGAGACTATTTTCATAGCTTAAACTTAAGACCTAGCTCCTGGTCACATTGTAGCAACTATGGTGCATTCTCCATATATTTTTTTCATTTATCGTATAATATCTAAGTTGCTCCAACACGGCAGTTTAGGTGCCGCACCCATGTCGACATGACACTAGTATGGGTGTGGGCATGGAATCCGTACTGGATCTGGTCAAACAATTTTGGATACTTTAACCACGATAGACGGAAAAATTCGAGCCGAGATACAATTTGATTTCCGAAATCAGAACCCAAACTAAGGAAGAAAATAACATAGCTTATCTAGGAAATCAATCTTTTACTTATCTACAACTTGAGAATAAAAAAGAACTCTACACTTTACAAACTATACGTAATTATTCTCCAAAATTTCTCATAATTTTGAGATATTTTTATCTTTTTGAATTATTTTTAGCCGGATCCGTGCATCCGTATCCGTTCCGTATCTCTGAATCTTAGAATTTACATCTCAAAGGATCCGACTTCCAGATCTGCACCCGTGTCCGAGCAACTTAGGATAATGTATGACCGTTTAACTTTTTCATATTCGTTAGGCATATTCTTGGAGAAGATTTGGGACAATTGAACACAAAAGATCTGGAACAGCTTGAACGACAAGTGGATTCATCATTGAGGCAAATAAGGTCAACTAGGGTACGTACTATGTACTTCAAATGGTATTTACAAACAATATTTTTGGCTCTTTTTACCAGGATATTACCATATTCAAAAGGGAAGAATAGCTGTTTAATTATCCAATTATAAGGTCTTAAGGTCCCTTTTTAAACTTGTTTTCAGACACAACAGATGATTGAGGAACTTACTGAACTTCAACAAAAGGTACATATAGTATACTCATATATAAGAAATCATGATGATATTACTATTTGCTCAACTGTGTAGGAAATATGACATTTCCTATTTGCTTCTTGTACAGGAAGAATCTCTTACTGAAATGAACAAATCTTTGAGGATGAAGGTAACAATATATACTGACTAAACTTTTAGTTCTCGTTTAGCCATAAATTTTGGCTTCGTTTTTTCAAAAAATATTTGAAAACATTGTTTGTTTATAAAATATGATCATGTTTTGAGATAAAAGATAATAACGGGGACTTTTATAGACCGAAAGGTTAACGATGGTAAATGTAAGACAAATCGCATAAAAAAGAGGCTGATCACATGAGGTTGTTTCCACGGCTTAAACCCTGATCACCTAATCACATGACAACAACTTTACCAGTTACACCAAGGCTCCCCATGCAAGACACAAAAAAAAATGGTAGACACTACTAGAAATCCGGTAATTACCGACCAAAAATAAACAACCAACTTTGATCGGTTATGGCCAATTACCGACCAAAACGCGGCCAAATACGCTTGGTCGTTATTTTGATGGTCGGTATATTAAAATGACCATCTGAAGAATTTTAATGACTTACCGGCCAACTTTCGTCGGAAACATATTTTAAAAGTTGGTCGGTGTATGCAATTTATGTTTTTTTAATTAATTATTAAATTTAAAAAGATACCGACCAATGTTGGTCGGTAAAAGAAAATATATATTTTTTTAAAAAAATTAAAATTTAACAATACCGACCAAAGTTGGTCAGTAATGATGAATTCTGGAAATTCCTTGTTCATTAACCGACCAACTTTGGTCGGTAATTGTCAATTTTTTTTAATGAATACCGACCAACTTTGGTCGGTAATTTGCAGTAAATTTTTTTATTATTAAAAAACCAACCAACTTTAGTCGGTTTTCTAGGTATAATTTTGGTAGAAAATGCCTGTTTTGGTAGCTACACCATCTGCCAGCATATACCAATACAACAGCAGAACAACAAAAACACAACAACAACAACAACAACAACAAATTAAAGTTCAATTGAACATAAAAATTCAAAACCAAGTTAAAACTAATTACAACAAGTTCAAAACTGGTTCTATTTGTCTAGTTCAAAGTATATAAAAGTCAAGGGGTGTTTTGTACAACATCATTATCACCGTCTGATGAACCTTCATCTACAAGACGGTATAGAGAAGGGTCTTGTGGAGGACGGGAAGAACGACCACAAGGAGGACGGGAGGAACGATCACGAGCAGGAAGGGAGAAACGATCACGTGGCGATGACTCACGAGACCGGGGCAACGAAAAAGCTCCAGTAGATAGGAGAGTTCTGATCTGAGCTTGCAAGCCAATGAATTGAGCATCTCTAACTTTTTCTCTTTCCTTGGCCGCTTCTAGCTCGGATGTGAGCTTTGTCATAGTCTCCCGCATAGCGGAGAGGCTCTCTCCATTAAGTTGCTTGCCTTGCGAGGAAGTCCTTATTCCTTGCATCCACACTTATAGCGGTGGAACTTTTTAGTAGGAAGCCCGTATACCTTCCTCCATTTTGGACCGCCAACAGACTCCAACCATATTCTTTCAGCATCCTCGTCCGAAGGTTTGGTTGGCTCGCCCGATTCACCAGCTGGATGACTGCGAATGAATTCCTCCACGTTACTTTGGTAGCGACCCTATATGAAAATTTAAATTGAACTAGTATTTCAAAATTTATATAAAAGTAAATTATAATACTTAAAGAAAAGTGAAAGCTTACATATGCAGTCGAGGCCCGGTCCTCGACCCACCAACTTTGGTCGAGTTCTTTTAGGGATAGACTTGTGAAGATCCTAATTAGTATATATAATTTATCATCAAATATATCTATTTGTAAATTGATTCATCGACTTATAACTTACTTAGATGCATCGTTGAATATTAAAAATAAAACGTTTGACCTATCTCTCTCTATATATATATATATATATATATATATATATATATATATATATATATATATATATATATATATATATATATATATAACACTTCATTGTACTACTTTAGCTACATATATAGCATGTTATATCATATGTTAGTGTATTCATTATTTGTATTACAAAAGTGTTACCGGATTACATTTATATTATTGAGATAGTAAATATAAAAGTGATTCATAATTTTGACCAATGCTGGCCTAATAACCAACCAACTTTGGTCGGTTATTTTCCAGAAATTAAAATATACCGACCAGAGTTGGTCGGTAAATGTTTCCCCTGCATTAACCGACCAACGTTGGTCGGTAAATTTAAATAAAATTTCTTTAAATTTTATAAAATATTTAAAATAAAAATATAACTATTAAAATTTTAAAAATTGGGTCCACATTACCGACCAAAGTTGGTTGGTAATGTGAAAGTTTCTTTGACTAAGCAAGTTTGACCAGCTCGGTACAACTTGTTGACCAATTTACCAACCAACTTTGGTCGGTATTGTTTTTAAAATAAATGTAAAATATTTTTTTCCTAGTTTCCGTCCAAGCTAGACGGTTTTTGGTCGCTTTTGTTTTTTACCGACCAACGTTGATCGGAAAAATTTGGTCGTTTTTTTCCGTATTTCTAGTAGTGAGAAAGATAACTTCTTCTTTTTAACTACATTGGTTTGTCTATTTAACTTCTAATTGCAGTTGGAAGAACTTGGTGTTGCCCTTCAAACATCATGGCAATATGGGGAGCAAAGTTTACAGTATAGAGAGCAGCAGCCTGATGGATTCTTTCACCCTGTGGATTGCAATAATACAATGCCTCTCATGTCGTCTTGAGAATCTTCTCTGTCTCTCTCTATATATGCATACACACATAAGCTCTCTTTTTTCTAATCTCATAGACGTATTAACTCTCTTTGTTCCGATTCATGTGACATAAACTCGGCACACGCGTAATTTAAATATGGCATAACATTTAAGTGGTGTCTATGTTATATATATCCAAATATGACAACTTTTTTTTTAATGAGCTAATAAGAAAATATTATCAGGTGTAATTAACTAGAACACTAGAAATATATACTAGAAATATTATCACATGGCAAACGAGGAAGGGCGGTGGAGAAGGTGAAATCTTAACCGCAAAAGTTTTAATTTGCCCCACTTACATGTTTGTTTGTTCTTAACCCGCCCCGCGATGCTCCGTTTAAGTTCTTTTTTTTTTTTAACGTCCAACATTTCAAGAAATTGGTCTAAAATATTGAAACCTGTAAATTTTCATTTAATCCGCCCTATGCCTTGTCGGTGATTTCTATGTTATGCAATGGCGGTGCCTAAGGGCATATCGGTTGAAGTGGATTATTCTTTTGATTAATCAAAACTCTTTCCCAAACTGTACAAGCTTATTCTTTCAAAGCATACGGCTTGATTTTGATTTTAAAGAAATATTTAATTAGCCCACCCCACTCTATGCCATCTCTAGTAGTAGATAATTTGAGTTTCAGAGCTTGCTTATATTCTGGATTCGCCTCTGATTTTATAACCTAAATCTATCAGGTTACAGGTACAATACTGTGAACCAGAAGATGCAGAACCATCAACACAGCATGCTACTGAAGTTGTACCTGGATATCAGTTTGATATTGGAGGGACCTGATTATAGCATAAAGGATTGGGAAACAAAGTTGATGAATGTTAGAGAAAAAAAGAAACTAATAAAATGATGCATATCTCTCTTACATAGAAATAGAGTTTCACTATTACTGCTTGAAATATTTACTTAGCGATCGAACTCTTGATTATATATATGCAGAACAATATGACATACAATTAAATGGTTATCTTGTTATATGTTTGTTCTGATTTTCTTATCATATTTTATTTTTTATCTCTTAAAGGAAGGCGACATATTTGTCATAATTGATTTTACTTTTTACGAAAAGGAAAATATTATTCTTTCGGATTTGACTTGTTTTATTTATTTTTTTGGGTCAAAAAAGTTTTGGACTTCTATAAATTGAGGATCGTTCCTTTTTATTTACTAGCACCCACAATGTACTTCTTAGAGGATTTGAGAGTCTTATTTATGGGGAGAATTTGTGAGACAAGTATTATTAAACTTAACGTCATTTCTTAAAGTGTGATAAAAATACATATTAAAATATTAGTATGTGATAAGAACTACTAATAAATGTGATAAGAATTGATAAATGTAACTCACTAGTTCTTATTTTTCACCATTTCTTAAAGTGAAAAAAAATAAATTTTAAAATATTCAAAAGATGTTAAGTGGGCATTTGGACATAAGAATTGTAAAATTCCAAAATAGGGGAAAAATTTCAAGTAAAAATGGTATTTGAAATTTAGAGTTGTGTTTGGACATGAATATAATTTTGGGTTGTTTTTGAAGTTTTGTGAGTGAGTTGAATGAAAATTTTGAAAAACAGCTTTTTGGAGTTTTTCAAATTTTTGAAAATTTTCAAAATGCATCTTCAAGTGAAAATTGAAAAATTTATGAACACACGCTGATTTCGGAAAAATATATGGGTGAAATTTAAGAATAGCCAGATTTATAAGTGATAATTGAAAAATAGTCACAGTTTCAAAAGTAGTCGAAATTTAGCCATTTTTCATGTAAAGGTAAATCTGAACGAAAAAACAATTCAAAATACAGAAAATATTCCAACATAATACACTGGAGTTCGAATTTTTTACATGCGAACTTCCATCATTGTAAGCACGTAATTTTTGACCCGCACAAATTTTAAAGTTAATTTTAGTATTTTAATATTTTTAAAATATTTACTTGACTTTATTTTAATATAATTTTAATCTTTTTACTTTTAGTCCTAAGACATAAAAAAATAGTTTTATTTATCGTGTTTATCGCTTTTCTATATTTTTATCTTTAGTTTAAGATCAATTATATTTTTATTCATGGTATCTTAATTTTATCATGACTTTAGCCTATTTTCTTTACTTTTTACTTTATTGTTATAACATTTAAAAATACAAAAAAAGTAGTTTCATTTTAAAATTTTGTTTCTTTACTTAACTAAGTTTAATTAATATTTTGGTGGGATTTTTGAGTTTGTCTTTGTCCAACAAGAAAATTTGTAGGCCCAAAGGTGCGAACTTCCATCATAATATACTGGAGTTCCAGCAATATATTGGTCCAGCGTAATATGCTACAAGTTCATACATAGATGCTCCAATCTCGAGTGTATTATGCTGAAACTTTCTATGTGCTGGAGTTCCAGCATAATATGCTGAAAGTTCATACATAGGTGCACCAATCTTCAGTATATTATGCTGGAACTTTCTGTGTTGCAATAAGATGGTGACTATTTTTCAATGACTTTATAAATACTAGCTATTTCTTAATTGTCAGTCCAAAAATATTCTAGCCCGTACTAGTTGTCTTGCTTCAAAACTCATTATAACTCATATAAAAAAAATATTCACATGCTTAACTCACAAAAACAAAAAACAAAAAAAAACAGGTTCGCACATGAAAATGAACTTTGTTAACAGAAATATATCCTTTACCTAAATGTGCAGAACTAAATAATTAATTAAAAGTACAGTAAACAAATAAATTTAACAATTTGTTGTGAGACTACTTACATTCCACTAATTGTATTTTTAAAAAATCTAGTATCAACAGCAGTGATAAAACAATTTAAAGAAAAGTTAATAAAGCCGCATCATAAAAATACAATTTTTTTTTAAAGAAAAGTGCTATATGGGATAACTTATCCTACCATTTTAGTGTAAAAGTTATCTCTGAATTAGCTAATACATCCAAACCAAACATAGTATAAAGTTAATCTCACACTTTTTCTCGAATTATTATCCTTATCCCATTTACCAAATGATTCGTTAGTAGTTAGGGGGCATGATTGTGAGTCCTTCACTTTTAATTTTTTGATTTAGAATCTTTAAATTATTTTTTTAAATGTTGTATTCTACTAGTTGTTTTGTTTGGCATGAATATACTTTTTTTCATTTTAATTTATGTGAACAAATTTCATTTTGAGTCCGCAAAAATATTATTTTCTATTTTATTATTAATTAAAAACTTTATAGTCATGCATATGTTATGACAATGTTTAAAACCTGAAGATTCAAAAAAATTATTTATTTCTTAAAATTCGAGTTTACTTGAGTAAGTTCACATAAATTAGAAATAAAGGAAGTACCAAATGTCTAAGGTAAAAATATGTTTAAAAAATAAAGAAAAATGAACGCCGTCAACAGTGTCGAGAAAAGACAGAAATAAATACTGTAGTACAGTGATGTACAATTCCTCTTGTACGGAAAACACACTTAAATATCTGTGAGAAATATCCAGCAGACACTAATGTATACCATACTACGTTGTACCTTCAACCAATCATAATTCGACAACGCATTCTTAAAAACCACCTGGTTCCTTAATACCACTTTCCCTTTTCTTCTCCTTCATTTATGTACACCTTTTCTAATTAGACCAATATATATCTTTACTCTATCCAACTCCATTATTTACTTTTTCTTTAAGAAAAAAAAGTTGGGTTCTTTCCTTTTTTTATAACTAGGTTTTTTTTGAGGGTATAATTTCAGGGTGTCTATTTTTAGGTTTGAAGAATGGGGAGAGGGAAAGTGCAATTAAGGCGTATAGAAAATAAGATTAACAGGCAAGTGACATTTTCAAAGAGGAGAGGAGGTTTAGTGAAGAAAGCACATGAAATTTCAGTGCTTTGTGATGCTGAAGTTGCTTTAATTGTTTTTTCTCATAAGGGAAAGATCTTTGAGTACTCTTCTGATTCTTGGTAAGTTTTTTTTTTTTTAAATTTCCGTTGTTAATTTAATTAGAGTCGGAGTTAAAATTTTAAGTTTATATGGGTTTTTTTTTCTAACTTTAGCTCCCAAGTTTTTTATTTTTATTGTTTGTATAATTATTTTCTTCTATTAATATTTTCCTTCTGAAGGGATAACATTTTAGTTTTTATTAGATCAAAATATATATATATATATATATATATATATATATATATATATATATATATATGTAGCATGTCAATCCTCGGATAGGGGTAAAGTTCTGTACACACTCTTCCCCAGACCCCGCTAGTCGTATTTCACTAGGTCCTTGTTGTTGTTGTTGTATATATATATGTTTTTCTTAGAATTTGTTAAGGATTTATTCTAGAACAAAACAATGAATGAATACTTAGGAGTAGCTTGTTAAGTTATTCTCGAGATTTTTAATGTTTGGTTCATATGATGATTACTGAACGACATGTAGATAATTCAAGTTAGATATTATTGCTGCAACTTTTTTTTTTTGCCTCTTCTTTTTCTTGATGTGTCCATAGGAAATGACAGACTGAAGTTCTATGCAAATATGGCTACTTCTAAACTAGTCTTAGTTCCAAAGACAATGGAATGGTTCCAACAATTCCAACAAAACCAGACCAATAGGATAATCACATTAAAGAATATAGAGTATATTTTTTGGACGGGAGAATATATACTCCAATATATTGGAAGTATCTAAATATTCTCCAGAGATTTAATCTAGTGGTAAAAGCACAACATGTGATGTGTGGATTGAGCGCACATTAAGGGTTTGAGCCTTATCGTACATTAAACCCTGATATTTAAGTAAATAAAGATAAAGAAGACAACCCTATTATCCATTGAATTTCAAAACATGTATTCTTATTAACCCTCAGATTTTTTTCAGTTATCAAATAAATACCTAAATGTTTTAGCAGGAGAGGAAATAAATGACACGCAATGAATTATCTGGTCTATGATCAGATCTCTCTACTCTAAAAAAAACACTTCAAGAAACATATTTCATATTGATATAAGGGTTGTATAATTACCGAGGAACTTTGTCATCTGCGGAATCCTTAATTAACATGCCAAACTACTTTCTTTGTCGCTGTCCTTCTGCCACGTACGACTTTGTATGCCTTCCATTTTACAATAACAACATACCCTGTATATTTTTACTTTATGGGGTCTGAGGATAGTAATATGTATACAGACTTTACTGCTTCATTATGGAGGTGGAGAAGTTGCTTCCGATAAACCCTCGTATGCCTTAAGTTTTCTTACATTTAAATAATGTTTTATAAACATGGTGGCTCAACCCCAAGGCAAAAAAACTGGTGCTTTATGCTCCAAAAATATATGAGGCCTCATAAAGTACTTACTATATTATATGTATAATATAATACTATAGTATATAATTTAAATAATTGTACGTTAAAGTACTTTGTTATCTATAAAAAAGTAAATCCTTTCAAGCATTTGCTGTCAGTTGTCATCAATAATCATTAGTCATACATAGTTGCAAATCTTATGCTATTTTCTTGGAGTTTAAGTATAACGGATGAAGATTGCAGAATCAAATTAATAATCAAACTGCTCAAAGGTAATATCTAAGGGACTATTTTAAACCTACTCTCAATCAAAAAAAGGACCAGTTTTGACATGTTTTTGTACTTATAAGCACTATTACCGCAGTGCATTGTAACAGAAAAGTAAGAATATTATCTGTTTACTTACCTTCTTCAGGAAAAGTGAGAATTATTTTATTTTCTGGTGTTAGGACATTTTTGCACATTCTCCTATTTGATAAAAATGAAGATTTACAGGAGTTTAACCAAATTAAGAAGTGAGAAAGTAAGAGAGGCATTAGTCCTCGGTAAAAGTTGAACACACTTGATTAAAATTTAGTACTATAGTTTCAAGTTGACGTTTTATGAAAATTTTGAGTTACGTATCTTTGATTATAAATCTTGTGGAACGAAAACTTTTGAGTTACGTCAGTTTGACCCAAAATTTAGATCTAGGTCTAAACAATTAGATTTTTTTTGGTAATTAATTTTTATTATTACCAGGGAAATATTTACAAATATAACAAAAAAAACCCTCTCAAAATTCACTTAGATTTGGACATGCAGCCCCAAATCTAGTGCCCTCATTCCTTCATGACTACTCAGCTACAGTCTATGGATAAAAATTGAACTCCTGCAATTTCTTAGCTATCTTAAAATTCAAATTTCCTCGATAATGCACTTCTTGAACTATCATTCTGATTAACTCCTCACAGCTCCTTTGTGTTCCTCGAAATGTTCTCTAATTTCTTTCCTGCCAAATGTAATACACAACACAAGCTAGCAGCATTTTATAGATTACATATATTTGTTTCTTCCCTGCTGCATGTCTTACAGCCCACTGAATTTCATCATTCCACCCCTGCACATCTCTTGTTATTCCCAGCCATTGTAGCAGCTTCCTCCATATTACTGTTGAATAGTTGCACTTGACAAATAGATGATCATGGCTTTCTGTTGCTCTTCCACATAGTGAGCAATCTGAACAAATTTCTATACCCCAGCCCAGTAATCTGTCTCTCGTGTACAGTCTTCCAAGAATTACCAAGTACAAGTTGAATATCCATTTTGGGCTGCTAATGTTGTTACAAATTAATCTCTTCCATTCCACTTTAGGTAGTTCACCTCTGAGCTTATCATATACCAGCCTGATGGAGTATTCACACATGTTCATCACTTCTTTTATTCCTATACTTGCCTCATTCAAGTATTTAGTAGCACCTAAGATTTTCTGAGTGAGCCAAGCAGCTTGTTTTACCTTCACATTCCATACTACATGTTGTTTGATATAGTACGCGTGAATCCATTGTATCCACAAGCGGTCCTTCTTCTTGTTTATATTCCATAGATGTTTGATCAAAACAGCTCTATTCCATATTAAGATATTTGTTATGTTCAAACCCCCTGCAGATTTTGGCCAACACAATTGCTTCCAAGCTACTAGAGCTTTATCCCTGTTCTCAGTTTCTCCTGTCCATAAGAACCTTTTGTAAATTGTCTCAATTCCTTGAATGATCTTCTTAGGCAGAGGGAAGATTTGGGACAAAAAAGATTGAATAGTAAACAGTACACTTTTGATCAATTGCAATCTTCTTGCATATGATAGGAATTTGGTTGTCCAGTGCTTGATTCTGCCTAACATCTTATCTAGAAGAGGTTGGCATTGAGTTATGGATAACCTCTTAGTACTCAGTGGGACCCCTAGATACCTGAAAGGTAGGGAGGCTGTGGAAAAACCTAAGCATTGAATAATTTGTTGTTGAATATCCTTTGTAACCCCTCCAAAATATATGGAACTTTTATCTTGGTTTGCAATCAGACCTGAAGCTTTTGAAAACTGATCAAAACACTCATATAGTAGTTTAATGGATACCACATCACCCCTACAGAACAACAACAAGTCATCTGCAAAGCTGAGTTGAACAATATACAACTTCTCGCACATGGTATGGTAGTTGAAATCAGGCTTTTCCTTCAGAGTCTTTAATATTCTAGTGAGATACTTCATGGCTAGAACAAAGAGATATGGCGACAATGGGTCTCCTTGTCTAACTCCTCTTCTTGCATCAAATGGTCTTGTTGGCTTTCCATTTACAACTATAGTATAGGACACTGTAGTAACACATGCCATGATCCATAAGAGAAACTTTCCTGGGATATTCATTTTTGTGAGCACTTATTCAAGGAAATTTCATTCTATGGAATCATACGCCTTTTGCATATCAATTTTTACCATACACCCTAGTGATACACCCTTCCTCTTATAGCCTTTAACAAGTTCATGTCCTAGTAGAATATTATCACTCAATATCCTGCCTGGTACAAATGTTGTTTGACTCATATCAACTAGGGACTCCATTATTGTTTGCAATCTGCTTGTGAGCATCTTGGAAATAATCTTATATATGATAGTACAACAAGATATTGGTCTGAACTGTTTGACAGCAGAGGGGTTTTTCACTTTTGGGATCAGAGTGATTGTTGTGATATTTACTGGTTTGTACATTAACCCTTCGTTAAAGAACTCCAAAACAACTTTTGTAATGTCCTTACCAATTATGTGCCAAGTCTTCTTGTAGAAGTAGGCATTGAACCCATCCCCACTTGGTGCCTTTGAGTCTCCTATCTCTTGTAATGCCTTCATCACATCTTCATTAGTGAAAGGAGCTATAAGTTGTAGCTGCTGAGATCTTGTAAGCCCTGGACCTTTCCTCATTATAGTAGGATTAATAGCAGGTATGTTATAATGGAACTCTCTAGCAGTCCTTTGTAGAACCCCACAATATATTGTTCAATATCTTCTGGTTTGCTGATCAACCTTCCCTTGTCATCCTGTAGGAATTTTATCTAATTCGGTGTTGCTCTCCCTTTCATGCTTGCAAAGAAAAAGGCTGTGTTGGAATCATCCAATTGGAGCCATTGGATTCTAGATCTTTGTCTATAGATGTTCTCCTCTATTGTACTCCATTTCTCCAGTTACTTTTTTGTATTTCTCTCTGAATCAAACATGTCAGCTGTTGTTGTAGTGGTTCTCATCTGTGCTTGAATGTTGGCTAACTCCTCCCTCAATTGTTGAACCTTGTTTGTTGTACTGGTAAATTCCCTTTTGTTCGGATTCTTAAGGGCCACTTTGACACTTTTTATATTGTGCTAGATATCTTTCATACTTCTGTTCTCCTTATTCCATATGTCTCTAATTATACTATCAAAATCTGGATGCTCAGCAAGACAATTAAAAAATTTAAAAGGTCTCCCTTTATGTTCCAGTTCTGCTTCCAGCTCTATACATAATGGAGAGTGATCAGAGAACTGAGGATCCATCACATGTACTTGCATTGGAGGCATGTTTATCATCTAGTGTGCATTGACTATGGCTCTGTCGATTCTACTATAAACATGGCTATTTGTCCATGTATAAGATCTACCCACAGTACCAAGTTCATTCAATCTGCAATCCTCCATTAGAGATCTAAAGTCTTTGATCTCATTTTCCTGTACCATTGTGCCATTTGCCCTATCTTCAATATCCCTTATTGCATTAAAGTCTCCAATGATTAGCCAGGAGTTAGTCAGCTGAGAATCTATCCTCTTAGTGCTTACCACATGTCACACCTATGAGCGATGGTATGCAATCTATAAATGGCTGTAAAAGCAATTTGTTTGTTAGAACAACTATGTTCAACTATGCCATGGATGTATTGAGCATGCTTCTGAATCAGAGTGAACTGAATACTATTAGTATCCCATAGAATCCATATTCTCCCTTTCTTGTTAGCTGAACTATTGGAACACCAACTCCATCTATGTGCATATTTATTGATGGTCTCTTTTTCTTTATTGGTCTGTACTCTGTGTTCTACTATTAAGACTAATTTTATGTTTTTTCAAGAAAGTTTTCATCTCCTTCTGCTTATGTACCTTATTGAAGCCCCTCAGATTCCAAGTGAATATCTTCATATAGATTTTGGATTAGGTGGTACTTTCCCTTCTTCTTCTCCCATACTATTTCCAACTATACCATCATCTGCCCAACTTGTACTGCCTTCCATTGTTTCCTCTCTTAGTGGAGAGAATCCATTATTAGTAGTGAGTACTTGCTGTATTGGACTTGTCATTCCTCCTCTGTCTTTAGCTTTTGTCCACCCTTGTTGATCTGCATTAGGCTTCTGTGGATCATTCTGTTGCTCTTGAGCTATCTGCTTGCCCGTGTCCTTCCATATTTGTTTTGTTGGCCCTACTGCCACCCATTGAGTTACTGATTTCTTTGGCTGCTGCATATTACCATTTACATTACCATTCCATCCTTGTTGCTTAGGCATTATTGGTCTTTGCTGTTGCTGCTCACCTTACATATTGCTTTTGGTTGCTCCATCTCTTCCTTGTTCTCCCTCACAGTCATGTCCCACCATCAAACATTTTTTACAATACTTTGGCACCCAATCATACTCTACTAGTTGTTCAAACTCTTTTCCTACAGGATCTTGTATTTTGATGCTTTTGGGTATAACTCCTTACTGATGTATTCATGAGAATAATCTCTAAAAGGTCTTATCTCTAAAACTAGCCGTTATTGTCCTACTAAAGGTAGTGCTCGTCCCCGTTCTTCTGCTGAGTCAACTCGACCTTGCCTTCGTCCTTTGTGAAAAACACATCGATGATGCGTGGCATCGAAGGCTCTCTTAATGTTGACTTGGCCCACATATAAATATGATAATTTTGAGCCCATTCAATTTCTTTTATTTGTTACATTAAGATTTGACTCAGTGTATTCCTTTTATTAAGTTGTGTAAATGACATTAAGGAAAATAACTAACCTTATTATCATATGTTTCAATTATACTTATGATTTATTTTTTATTTTTTATTTTTTGGGAAAATAATACTCCATCATGAAACTAATTTAATGATTAGCTTTATTCTTTCTAATATATGCTTTGAGACAGCGCATACCGGATGAATGGAATGAATCCTATATCGGACCAGGATGAGTCTCCTTATAAAGCTTGAGCAAGCATTCTCCCTTCGAGCTAACTTTTGGGGTATGAGTTAGGTCCAAAACTTATCTTAACAGGGTATTAAAGCCAGGCCCGTGATCATTGTGGGTACCCAGAAAGGGGGGGGGGGTTGGCGGAATGCCCTCAGACCAATTAAAGCAGGGGAGGGGGTCGAAATGCCCCTGATCCATAATTGTTGCTCCAGATAAGATAGTGGAACCCCAAATAAAAAAATGTCCGGATGTGGGCATGGGGTGGAGTGGGGTAGGGGTAATGAATGGAATGAATCACATCGGATCGAGATGAGAACCCCGGTCTCCTTATAAGGCCGGAGCCTCATTTTGAGCTAGCTTTTGGGGTGTGAGTTAGGCCCAATGCTTATTTTTAAAAATACCTTCTAAAAAGTCTATGGTATCTTAGCTTGTATTTGATAAATTCACTATATATGTTTATTTTCATTCGTTCACAATCTTTTTTACTCTTATTGCATGTTAATCTGTTAATATTAGTTCTTGGTGCATTATACATTTTTTTTTACACATAATCATCACAAATACCCACTCATAACTGTTATTAGAAGGACTTTTACTTAACACAGAGAAAAACTAATGATCATTTTTCCTTGAAACAGTATGGAACAGATTCTTGAACGATATGAGAGATACTCATACACAGAGAGACGTTTGCTTGCAAGTAATTCTGAATCTTCGGTATGACCAAAAAAAATATTTAAACTAAATACAAGGTATATAATATTAAGGGAAAAGGATCAAGTTTACCCCTCTACTTTCAAAAATAGTTTATATTTAACCTCAGTTATGCTTTCCCAACAAAAAATACTCCTACCCTCACACAAAGTTGGCAAAATTGCCCCTTCATCTATAAAATCCTTCCACCATGGCAGCCAACATCCCACGTAGCATGCCACATGGCATCATCTCACCCAAATGTTATGCCACGTGGGATGTTGTTGGCCATGCTGGATCGGTTAACGGACATAGGGGCAGTTGGTATTTTGGTTCGCAGACTATTTTTGAAAGTAGAGGGGTAAAGTTTGACCCTTTTCCCTAGTATTAATGTTCCATTTTCATCTTAAAGTTGATGTTTTGGTATTTGTATAATACAGGTGCAGGAAAACTGGAGCCTGGAATATGCTAAACTCAAGGCTAAGATTGATCTCCTACAAAGGAACCACAAGTAAAATATGATTGCTTAATTCTATTGCAGCACAAATATACTATTCTTGTTTCCACCTTCAATTTGAACAGACTCAGTTTTCATATTCAATTTTTTAAAATTATTTTCAGGCATTATATGGGAGAAGATCTTGACTCATTGAACCTAAAGGACCTGCAAAACTTGGAACAACAACTTGATACTTCTCTTAAGCTTATTCGATCAAGAAAGGCATGCCATAATCCTTCCTTTTTTCCTTTTTTTTTTTAGTTATTCGATCAGTGTTCTTTTCTAGTAGAGGCGCATTCAGGATTTAGACTTGATTGTTTTTTTTCCTTTTACTGTTTTCTTTGTCTTGGACCGTCAGGAATTGAGTCCTTAACTATTGTAGGTCAAGTAAAGCTGACCATAACAAAAGTGAAAGCTCATTCCTTCCATTACCATCTGCCTTTTTGAAAAAAGCCAAAGTACATTCTTTTAAGCTAGCACGCATCTTTACTATTCTACTGGGTAACCTAGGCAGAAACAGACCGAGGATTTGAAGTTATGGACTTCTGAATTCTAACTCTTCGGAGTTATTGGTTTCTAAATTTATAATTTGTACATATTAAATGAATTTTTTAAAACAAATACAAGATTCGGCCAAACAACTTAGCTCTGCCGAACTTGTATTGTAAACAGTACATTCGCCCTTGAGCACATGTATCTGTAACTCTGTCTACCAAGGTTTGGTTAGATGAGAAGAGATAACCCAGCATTTTTTGTCTCAGCTACAATTAGAACCCCGATCTTCCATAGTTTTCACTCACTTCATTAACGACTGAATCACACATTCGCCCATGCTTTTCTTTCATTCAAAATTTGATATTTTTTGTGACTTCAGATGTTTGTGTGTTGCAGAACCAACTCATGCATGAGTCAATCTCTATGCTACAGAAAAAGGTAATTATATGCATGCCAAGTTTAATTACTACTACTAATTATTAAGTACTGTAATCTTGGTTAAATGCCTTGAGTGTAATATTTTATACTTTCATAGGAAAAGGCAATCCAGGAGGAGAATAACATGCTATCCAAGAAGGTGAGTTTGTCTCTTGTTATTTATTCTAAGTTTTTCAGAAATTAGCAAAGCTTTCAACAGTAAACCATAACTTAGCACTTCATATATCTTAGAAAATTTGTTAAATATCATAGACATTGTATTAATAGGTTATGTTCATTTTTTCTAATTCCTTTGCTTCTTAACAGATTAAGGAGAAGGATAACACAGTAGGGCAGCAAGTTGAATGGCATCAGCAAAATCAAGTTCCTACTTCAACATCTTTCCTCCTACAACCACATCCATGCCTAAATATTGGGTAATTGTTGTCCTCTATAACAAGATAAATAAACAAAACCAACATAGTTACTAGTACTATTTTTGAAAGCATGGGATCTTTACACAAATAGTCGGCAGATTCATTGTTTGTTTTTTCTAGCCGACAGTGTTGTCAAAGGCACCTTAAATCACGCTTAAGCCTTAAGGTGAGGCGCAAAATATGGGGAGCGCTTTACCTCGCCTAGCGGGCGTGTCAATGCATCATCAAGGCTCTATGGCATACTTTTTCCAAATTTTGTAACCATATATTTTTTATTCATGAATATGATTATTAGTCTTGGACTACACGTTTATATTTTTATTTTCTCTCTTTTTGCGCCTTTCTTCATCAAAGCCCCACATTTATTTGCGGTTAAAGCCTCAATGGACCATAGAGCTTTTTTCCGCTTTTTGCTTTTGATAACACTGGTAGCTAGTATACATAAATTATAATTGATTATTCATGGTTATACACATATTCTATATGAATTATACATTCGCTGGTTATTTTAAGTTTAAGCAGTTGGATGGCTGGCTATTTAGGTTAATTCTTTAATATTTTATTTTCATTGTTCAGCATCTTACTGAGATTTTGAATTGCTAAGTAGCTTTTGTTTACAAAGTTGGTTAAGCACTACTTGTTTGATTGTTTCATTAATTTGGTGATGGTAATTGTTGATTAATTAGAGGTAATTACCAAGAGGAAGCAGAAGAAGCAAGGAGGAATGAGCTTGACCTAAATCTTGAGTCCTTGTATCCATGCCATATGGGATGCTTTGCCACATGAATAAACAACTTTATATGTTGCATCTGAAGGAATGTCCTTTTGCTGGAGTTCAAGTTTTCCAATTCTGTGTTCTCGTCTGCTTTATGTGGAGGAAAATAAGATTTTAAGCCTTGTCTTGGGAAATTCTTAATATTGTGTGTCTTTATATTGATATATATATAGGACCTTATTGTCTTTCTTTTTATATGGTGAAGAATGTTAATTTCCTAACCTTCATAAATGGAAGAGGAGGTCCATTTGTTGGCATCTGTTTACATTTTTGCCTTACAATTATTGTCAATACAATTATGTATTTTTCTTTGAGTTCAATACAATGTTATGCCCAAACACTGATTTGCTCAAGGTCATTGGGAGGGCTACTTGCAAATCTGTATTCTCATGAGAAATGTTTCATTCAGCACCTTCTAATTGCTAAAAAAATTTGATATCCTCTAGTGATATTGACTGCTTTGGGTCTAGACCAGTACGGTTTTAAAATACGTCACCAGGATCTAAGGCTTGTTTACTTGTATACCAAGTATCTTTCTCGTGTTTTGTCGATATAGGAATTGCCTAGGGACCCCCCCCCCCGGACTTAGTGAGGACATTGAGGTTTTTCCCAATACCATTCAAAGTTGCACGTGAAGTGGCTCTGATACCATATTTAACAGCCTAGTCCACTAGGGATATTGTCCGCACTGCTTTAAAACGCATTACTAGGGTCTAAGGCCCGTTTACTTATATACCCAGTATCTATCCCGTGTTTTGTTGATGTGGAATTTGCCTAGGATGTCACCTATATCCTACATTGTTTTGGTGTTTCTTTGAGTAATTTAATAATTTCATCAGTAAAAAAACTCTGTACTTAATGTTAGCATAGGCAACTGGCAAATATAAGCATTTTGAGATGTAAAAGACTTGTAACATTGTGCCACCAATCTTAATTAAGATGTAAAGACCATGGCGCAAATAGATAGTATAAGCTGATAAAATCAATCATCTAAATTTCATTAGCACAAGTAGTTGGTCTGACTTGTTTTACATATAGCAGCAATCAAAAAGCCGAGGCGCCAAAAGTATAAAACCAAACAGATTTTAAGGGGAAACAAGTGTTCTCTTGACTGTATATCGTGTTACTCTTCAATCCGTTGTATAACAGGGCATGTTCCAAATAATCAAAAGTTAAAAACACCAAAGAAAGGAACAACTCCAGAGCAAATCTAAGATGTTGAGGACCAGTGTAGTCAAGAATTATGTACACCTTACTAAGCTGCAGGAAATCTTCACATATACGTCTGGTTTTCATTCTCGTTTAGCTCTCTTTCTCTTCAGCTCCGTACACTAATTTGTCTCCTGGAATTGCATCAACTGGGAAAGGAAATCAAGGAGTGTTAGAGAATCAGAGGTAAATAACTTAAACTGTATGACCAGAAATCTATCAAGTTTAGGCATCACTAGCGCTCTTCGCACATTTTTTTTCCAAGTATAATTCTATGATCTTTTGTTCTCTTTTAAATCAAAGGTATACAACATATTTGTTTCTGAAAGTAGAAGATCAGATTGCAGATATAAACTAGAGAACAGATTGCATCTATAAACTATATATATATATATATATATATAGGGGCTCAATAACTGAGCCATCTGAATGAGCAAGTGACCGCTTGCTACCTACACTGCTGTCATTTTCAGATAACAAGACATTATTCTTAAACCTATGTACGTTAAACACTGACAAAGCATGTAATAACATGCCATTTAGAGTCCTGAGCGGAACAGAAACATGTCGCAAACTAGTAAAGAGGAAAAGCAAATATAGGAAAACAGTGATAAAGCATTAGTTATTTGACTAACATAAAAAATGTTTTACTCCTCCCTTGTGGAAGAAGATCTTAACTTGACTATGCAGCAAATACGATATTGCAAACTAGCAATGCGCCAGAGTAACTTAAACAGCAAAAGGTAAAAGAAACAAAAACTCTTGCCTTTCCACAAACTGGACATTTTTCACTTCTCTCCTGCCACTCATAAATACAGCTGAGGTGATAATGATGTGAACATTTTGTCGATATCTTGGGGTTCTCTGGTGTAAACTCTGCATAAAAGAAAAAGTCACTTCAAAAATTATTTATCCAACTACGTAGCATGCTAATTGCAGATCAAATAGTTCAACGCAAGCTACCTTCGAGGCATGTTGGACATACATCCTCATCTTCTGATGAGGAAACTGCATACTGGAATCCAGTCTCCAACTTTGATAAATTTACCTTTTCAGGGGACTCGGGACAACCTTCTTTATATCCTCCTTCACTGTCTAATTTAATCAGCTTGTCTGCTTGTAGAAGTCTTTGTGTTATTTCAACATCAGCATCTCCAACTGGTTCAGGCTCAACTCGTGAATGACTTGTTCCTTTGTCCTGTCGTCTAAATGCAACTTCTTGTTGCACTTGTGGCTGTCTTGGAGCAGCATTATTTGATAAAACTCTACCCTGAGAACTGATTGTATTACATGAACTATTGTTGGTAACTACAACAGTCGAAGATGATGGGCCTTGATTAGCTGAAGTCACAGCAGTTTCTTGTGCTCGACCAAATACAGCTCCACACTGATGACAAGTAATACTTAAAAGTCAATTTCATGATAAGGAACATTCAGCATATTGTAAAAAGTTAGCATCTTAACGAGGAAAGAGTCATTACGAAAACGAATCATTAGCAAAAAGGATGCAACTACACGAGCAATATATTCATGATTGTTGTTACTACAGCTATAATTAGAATTTTCCAGGTTAGCAATAATAAACAATGGATTCAAGGCTGCAATATTCGTTTCTGTGGTTTGTTTCACAGTTCTTCAAAAACAAGAGAGCTTTTCCATGTTTAAACTATTAAAGATGATATGTGATCACATTAGCGTCACGTTTAACATTTTGCACCAAGCGACGAGTTTTGCTATTCTGTGAGTTAGTAATTTATGAGCTAGTAAAATATGAAAAAGAAAGTTCCATCAAGTGTCATCTTTGTTCATAATACATTAGAACAGAATATTAAAAGCAAACAACGACTGATATTTGATGTATTAATCGGTTAAAAGCTAATCCAGTATCCATAATCAAATGGTATGTTGCAGATTGAGCAAGGACAGAAGATGCTGCACATTCTTCATGTTAGTATAATCGAAAATCCTTTAGGTTTGGGATTCAAAGAGCTACATTATTCTTTGCAAAAGAGCAAGGCAGGTCATCTCCCTAGTTCTTTAAGGTAGTTGAAGTTTTTCCTTGGAATCATCTTCACCTGTTGTGCTACTTAAATATTCATTATTGCTATAGTTAGTTGAGCTGGTGGTCCAACTAATTAACTAATTCAGCTAGACACGATTAGTTTTCGGTAGTTAAGAATCTTGCCATCATTTATTCATAGAAAACTGACAAGGCAGAATTAGCTTAGTGGTAGAGGGCAACATTGTGGACGAAGCATTCACGTTCACGTAGGGTCAGAGGAAGGGCTGCACCATAGGGCCTGGGTAGTCCCTAATGCAAGCATTAGTGGCTGATTCCACGGCTCGAACTCGTGACCTATAGGTCATACGGAGACAACGTTACTGTTGCTCCAAGGCTCCCCTTCCAAACAATGTGAAACATTAAATAGTTCATCGCACCATCCAAACATTAGGATAAGATAAACATATACAATTACTTCATAGCCAAAAGCAAAAGAATTTTCGACAGGTACCGTATTAAGTATGTTCTGAAAGCAGCAACTAAAACACTGGCAGCTGCTATGGTTTTGATCATTTGAGACAGCAGCATTCTCTCCAACATTAGAAACAGTGAAACAGCAACAAACTGAACCCATGATTTTTCTTCAATTCATTACACAAATCTTCAACCTTTTAGTATCAATTCCCTTTTAGACCAGTAGCCAAACTTTCCTTTAAAGCAATAAAAAATTACAAATAAGCAAACAGAAGTAAACACTAAAACTAAAGTAAACAAACATGTCAGACCAAAAATAGTAAATTTCTTTTTCCCAATTTATTGCTCTTAATGCAAAGATTAAACAGAAATACAGTCATACTTTTTATAACACTCTAATTTGTTCCGAGTTTTTTCGGCTGTTATAGCGAAGTGCTTTAACAGAGAACATATATTATAACATAGCATAAAAATTGGTTCTATAAAAACTTGGTTTTTATAGTGAATGAGTATTATAGAGAGCTCTAACCGTAAAAAATAAAATTTTTCTTTTTTTCCCAAAAATTGCTAGGAAAAGTACTTTAAAAAATTCATGAAACTGTAAAATAATGCAATCAATCACTGAAAAATTAACTCATCATCAAAGCAACCTTAAGACCTATAGAAACAGAACAGGGATTCTATTGCTTAGTATTTGGAAAATCACACTTCACACACACACACAGAGGTATATTGATAAGAAAACACCATAACCATAACATGCAAGTCTCATTGATCACAAAAAAGAAGCAGCAAATACAACTCATAATCATAAAAAGAATAACACACAAAAACATCATTAAATTTTATATAGAAGAGAAACAGAGAGAAAGAGGGGTGACAATACCAGAGACAAGATTTTGGATAGCAAAGGGTCTGTGCTGTGGAAACAAATAATGAAGAGTTTTGAGAATTGAGGAAAGAGAGTTGACACAAAAAAGGAAAAGTTTCCACCTTTTTTAATTAGAATCTTTGATTATATGGAAAACTCTCTCTATTGGGGGTGTATAAGGTATCACGGCGAGGAACTAGCTGAAAAATTATACCTCTGTCCCTTTTGTTCTGTTTAAGGTACACCTAAATATATTTTACTACTAAATACTAAATCCTACTCCCACTTGATCTAATATTCCAAAGATTTTAAATATATAAAGAAGATATTATAATGCGTTATAAAAAGAACTTACGTACAGTTTCTTAATTTTTTCAATTTTGGAGATGAATTCCGCCATGCGAATAATAGGTTAAAAAAAATAGATTTAAAGGAAAAAAAAAAAAGGACTTGAAAGTCATACTTTTTATGATATGGTCGAATAATTGGTATATGTTTGTTTTTTATTTAAACAATAAACTCTAAAATTAAGAGACTTTTTAATTAGAGAACGTTTTACTTTTTTTTAGCAAGTCTAATTAACAAATTAGTAAACCATAGTGGTGTAGAATTGAATTGTAACAATTATACCATAACTTCAATTACATATTAGGAGTACTTATATTGTCCCCTCTTGTCTTTTCAATTTTTAAGATCGACTATATATTCATTTAAAAATCAATTGATTATCATTGATATACAGACCTCCATTTGTCAAAATTCGTCATCTTTCTAACTGTTTCTACTATTTTCATGACCTTTGATATTTCCGTGATATGAAAGTTAAATTAAATGATCTTTCCCCCAAAACTAAATAAAATATATAACACATGTCATATTCTACACAATAACGAGGCCCTATTTCAAAGTAAAATTGTATCTGTCATTTTTATATAAGCTCATCTGAATTTTATATATATACACGCGCATATTTAACGAATAACATAATGCTAGGTCAGGGTGTGCGTGCACATATTTAACGGATAACATAATGCTATGTCAGGGGCTGAACTTATTTGACTATAAATTCAGTAAATATTTTAATTGTATTAGAAAATTTATTAAATATATATAAATATTTAATTGCGAAACTATAACTAAGACAAATTCAAAACTTCAAAGCGTCTCCTCTTCCTCTTGTTTAGATAAAAATTTTTAGATAATGATTCAATAAATATAAGTTTAGCTGACGTTGGTGACCAATCTTATCTATAGGGTAGTGAAATGAATTACTTATAATAAAAAATGGGGAAAGGATATAAAGAAGCTTCATAGTTGGTACATGGAATCAATGGTGAAGAATCTTTCTTTATTTCAGTGGGGAAGCCATTCACAATTTTCAAAAATAAAGATGTTGACTCTTGTGCTTTTATGAGGTAGTTCACTTAATTGACATTTTCCATTTGAAGATGACAAAAGCACAAGCAACTATGGCACCATCATCATTATTTTAGTCTCTATTTATATATAAGTAATATTTTAAACATCCATGATATTTATATTAAATTCAAATTCATTTCCTCAAAAGAGAAGTAAATGCAGTGACATGTTGCATACACTAACTTTAAAGATTCTGAATGTGCTTCGACATAAATTAGAACTTGCAACTGTTTGAACTACATAATATGTAAATTAGGGATATTCGTACTTCCTACTATCTAACAATCGTCTTAGAGTGAGAAGGTCTGTCATCTCACTACTTTCTTCCACAACATTTCCATAGTAGCAATGGTCTTTCCCACTCTCCAACCATCAATCCTCTCAAATCCCTCCTAAACCTCCTGATATACTTCACGAAAATGAAGGTATTAATTCACCTACATCAACACCGTGTAGGGATAATCAGCAGGATGATGAAGGAAATAATTCCTCAACGACTACATGAGCAAAAATACTCCAACACCAAAACTCATCATATAAGGAGATCCTCCTTTTGGACTCTATCAATATACACTACTAGAAATCCGGAAAAAAACGATCAAAATTTGGCGAACAAAATTGGTCTGTCAAGAAAAGCGATCAAAGTTGGTCGCTAAATTGGAGAAAATAATTAAATAATTGTTCTAAATACATTAGCGACCAAGGTTGGTCGCTTTTTGGTCGATAATTTAGTCAAAATGTTGACCGGACTGGTCAAACTTGCTTGGTAAAAGAATTACTGAAATTAGCGACCAACTTTGGTTGCTAAAGTGGGACCCACTTATAAAATTTTAATAATTATATTATTATTTAAAAAAATTATAAAATATAAATAAATATAATTTAAAATTAGCGACCAAAGTTGGTCGCTCACGAAAGGAGAAGCAGATAGAGACCAACTTTGGTCGCTAATCTGGGACCCAGTTATAAAATTTTACTAATTATATTATTATTTAAAATAAATTATAAAATATAAATAAATATAATTCAAAGTTAGCGATCAAAGTTGGTCACTTACGAAAGGGGAAGCAGATAGAGACCAACTTTGGTCGCTAAGCTGGGACCCAGTTTTAACGTTTAACAATTATATTAGTATTTTAAATATTATATAAAAAATTAATATATGTATATATATATATATATATATATATATATATATATATATATACACACACACACACACACAAACACATATATGTTAGTGTGTGTATATATATAACACACACAGTTAGTGCTACTTTAACTACATATATAGCATGTTATAGTACATGATACCGTATTCATTATTTGTATTGTAACAGAGTTAATGAATTACATTCATTCATCACTAGGTTATAAGTCGATGAATCAATTATAACATATTAATTGATATAAGTCGAGACATTTTGTTTTTAATCAATACTATATATATATATATATATATATAACTTTGATCGCTATTTTGGTCAAACAGTCAAAAAATAACGATCAACATCGGTCGCTATTTCGGTCAAACAGTCAAAACTTAATTAGCTACCAAAATAGCGACCAACGTTGGTCGCTTTTTGTAAATCCAGAGTCAAAAATAGGTTTTCCCCTTCCATTCTCTTATTTTCTTCCCAAAATTTTTCCGAAATCTCTCTCAACACATTCCCCTCCCCTTCTCTATTTCCCTCACACAAATAAATCCCCCCACCCCGTGCCACCACTGTGACCGCGCCACCATCGCCGGAGCCGCTACTATCACTGTCCGCTGCTATCACATTCCCCGCCGCTATCACTGTCCGCCGGAGCTGCTGCTATCATTCTCCTCCTTTGCAGCACCACCACTGCCATTGTTGTTCAAGGTTAGTAATCTACCTTATTAGCTTTTAATTTTTGCTATATAATTTTATGTAATTTTTTAGAGTTTTTGTCTATTTAGTATTAGGGTTTTTGGTTTGAACTACATTAGATTTAGAATTAAGGTATAGAACTCAAATTAATGCATTTAAATTATTTAATGTATAGATTATGAACTTAAGGTAGAAATTATGAACTACCTTAAATTATGAACTTATGGTTCTTAATAGAACTCAAATTAATGTATTTAAATTATTTAATTTATAAATTATTTAAGGTATAAATTATGAATTGAACTTTTTGGATATGAATTGAACTTTTAGTTTATGAATTGAACTTTTAGTTTATAAATTGAAATTTTAAGACATGAATTGAACTTGAAATTATGTAGGACAATTGGCAAATGCAAACAATTTGTTAAACAGAGGAATAGGATTGAAGGATCTATATGCGAAGCTTATCTTGCAAAGGAAACTGCTCATTTTTGTTCTTATTATTTTGAGAGTAATGTGCCATGTGCTAGGAATAGGCCCAATAGACACACGGTCGAATGTGTGAATGATCCATTATATCCGCCTATGTCCATATTCAATCAACCAGGCCGATGTTCTAAGGATGTTAGAAAGAGAAGTTTGAGTGATATGGAGTACAAGTCAGCTACACTTCATGTGTTGCTAAATTGTCCTGAAGTTGTACCATTTCTCAAGTAAGTATTGATTTAGTAGTTATCAAAATATAAAATTTACTGTGATTACATCTCAATGCAACTACTAAAAATATTTGATGTGTCACAGTCACTTCGTGGGTCAATTTGGCCATGATGCTGTATATACGTCATTTGATACGTGGTTCAAATAATTTGTAAGTTTATCCTTAAAATATTCTAACACTATGTAGGTAAACAATGTTTGGAAGTTATGCTAACTTATGAATATTTTTAACAATATGTAGGTAAATGATCTAAATAATGGTGTAAATCAATTTTTGAAAGATATATCTTGGGGACCTGGGCTTGAGGTCATAACAATGTCTAAGTACGTTGTGAATGGTTATAAGTTTCATACAGAGGATTGCTCTAAAAATAAAAATAGTAACAATAGTGGGGTGTGGGTTTAAGGTGGTGATGGCAACCAAGTTGGAGATATTGATTATTATGGTGTGCTCAAAGAAAAAATAGAAGTAGAATATACAGGTTGGCCATTTAAGAAATTGATACTCTTTAGATGCAAGTGGTTTGACCCAAATTCAATAAGAGGTACAAGAATACACAATCAATACAACATAATTGAGGTTAATCATACGAGGGAGTATGATCTCTATGATCCTTTCATAATTGCACATAATATTAGGCAAATGTATTATGCTCCTTATCCATTGCGGTGGAATAAGTCCGATTGGTGGGTTGTAATCAAAACTAAGCCTGTAGGTAGGGTGGAAGTCGAGAATGTGTTAGATGTTGCACATCAAAACGATATCTCCAGTGTTCACTAAATAGTGTACGAACTTTTAGAAAATGATTTGGAACATCCTGAACTCATATTGGAAGAAGTTGATATAATTGAAGTAAGAATTATAGAAAACGAGGAAGAAGAATCAACTGATGAAGCTCAAACTAGTGAGGAAGAAGAATTCTCTAACGAGGAACAATATGTCGATGAGCTTTAAAAAGTTGGTTTCTTTAATAACTCTCGTTTATAGCTAGTTTCTTTATATATTTCAATCTAAATATGTATTATATTATGCAGATGACAGGTAAGGGTCGAGGTAACAATGACCCTACTGGTTCTCGGGGTCGAGAAAAGGCTAGGAAACCAAAGAGGAGGGTAGAAGATAATACTCAATCTTTTCCACCCTCTTCAGAGATGCCTATGCCTATGCTTATGTCTTTGCCTCCACCCCAGGGCTATTATGAGTTGTCACAGCATCACGAGCCCTACACCTTCGTGCAAACACCATGTCTTTCGTCACAGGGCCATAGGACTATACGTCCGATATATAGTCCACCTACCTTACGACTACGTGGATCGCAGCCATCTGCATCGCATGGATCGCATCGATTCATATCATATCCACATGGATCACAGTCATCAGTGTCACAGTCAATTGGGTCACAACAATCAGTATCATAGCCACTTGCGGTCCGTCCAGCTATGTCGTAGTCACAGGGATCGTAGCCATCTTCATCAGGGACTCCATCTATTTCAGGCCTTCGCCTGCGAGATACTAGCTCTAACCCCCTACACCTTCCACACATGCCTCTGATATACATGCTTCGGACGGTGATGCTGATGATGACGAGGAGGTGCATTATGATCAATATGGCAGGATCATCATAGTCCCTGAGGGTGATGGGTAAGAGTTATTTGTTATTTTTACGTTTATTGTTTTCTACAATTTTTACTAAGATATTAATGTATTTTTTTATTAAATTGCAGGTTCATCCCGAGTAATATTACTATGCGAATAATCACCAAAGCAACCAGAAAGCTTTATGATGGCCCTTATGCGACTTGGAGTGAATTTCCATTCTCGCTGAAGGAGCAAATTTTCAACCAATTTAAGGTATAAATGTTCTTTTAAGCAGTATAATTATTTATATTTTTGATATTTTCATATAATATTTAACTTTTGAAATACAAAGTAAGTGTGTATGGGAACATCGCTATAGCGCGGAAGTGGCTGCAAATTTTCATCTCAAAGCTCGTAAGCGGTTGTCGCATAGTTTCTCCAAAGCTAGAAAGTTGAATCAGAAGCCTGAATGGTTGCTTCAGAATTTATGGGAGGATTTGCAAAGGCAATGGCTTACCGCAAAGTTCTTAGAGAAGATCGAAAAAGGAAAGAAAGCTCGCGCATCTGAGAAGGGAGGATCCTTGCACACTGGAGGTGCGATCAGCCTAGGGACAATAAAAAGAAGAATGGTACGTAATTGCTTAATTTATTTTAATTTTCAAGGTATATCTATTCTGTTTATTAACTAAAATTTATGAGTTTTCAGGAAAAGAAGTTGGGGCATCCGATGAACCAAGATGAGCTATTCAAGGAGACTCATATTGTAAAGAATAAGAAAGAGACAGATCAAGAAAGGTGGGTCGAGGGCCGAGCCTCGACTGTACATGTAAGTTTTTACTTTTCATTAAGTATTTTGATTTACTTTTATATAAATTTTGAAATACTAATTCAATGTAATTTTTCTTATAGGGTCGCTTCACAGCTGAAGTAGAGGAATTCATACGCAGTCAGCTACCTAATGAGTCGGGCGAGCCAATCCAACCTTCGGACGAGGATGCTGAAAGAATGTGGACGGATGCTGCTGGCGGTCCAAAATGGGGGAAGGTATACGGGCTTCCTACTAATAAATTCCATAGCTATAAGTATGAAATGCAAGGAATAGAGACTTCCTCGCAAGCCGAGCAACTTGATGGGGAGAACCTCTCCGCTCTGCGGGAGACTGTGACATAGCTCACATCTGAGCTAGAAGAAGCCTAGGAAAGAGAAAAGCTTAGAGATGCTCAGTACATTGGCATACAAGTTCAGTGCCAGGGCGTGCAAGAGCAACTAAAATCTCTCCTAGCTTTTGGAGGTTTTTTGATTCCCCGGTCTCGTGAGTCATCGCTAGAGGCTCGACTTCCCCGTGCTCGTTCCTCCCGTTCTTCCCGTACTCGTTCCTCCCATCCTCCCCATGATCGTTCTTCCTGTCCTCGACAAGTAGACCCTTCTGGATACCGTCTTGGTGATGAAAGTTCATCAAACAGTGATGATAATGATGTACAAAACACTCCTTGACTTTTATACACTTTGAACTAGACAAATAGAACCAGTTTTCGAATGGGCTTGTAATAAGAGTTAACCTAGTTTGGTTAGCTTAATGTGTTAGTTTTATTGAACTTTATACATTGTTGGTTTTAATATTGTTGTTAATGTTGTTGTTGTGTTGTTGTTGTTGTGTTGTTGTTGGTTTTGTTGTTGGTATTGTTGTTGTTGTTGTTGGTATTGTTGTTGTTGTTGCTTGTAATAGGGAATTTGGTATGGTGGCAGGTGGTGTAGCTACCAAAACAGGCAGTTTCTGCCAAAATTATACCCAGAAAAGCGACCAACTTTGGTCGCTTGTTGGTCGCTTTTCTATTTTAAAAAAATATTTTCTTGGAAATAGCAACCAAGGTTGGTCGCTAATTAACCCAGATTTCTTAAAAAGCGACAAACCTTGGTCGCTATTCTATTAAAAAAATTTCCGAAAAATAGCGACCAATTTTGGTCGCTTATGTTTAAAAATAATTAAATTCTTGAAATTAGCGACCAATTTTGGTCGCTTATGTTTAAAAAAAATTTAAAAAAAGTGACCAACTTTGGTCGCTATTTTCCAGATTTTAAAATATAATATTTGGTTTACAGAGCAAAGTTGGTCGCTATATTTTGATTAATAATAAATAGAAAAAAATGTAATTTAAATATAGACAAACTTTGGTCGCTAAATTTATATTATTAAAATATTAAAGCGACCAAAGTTGGTCGGTATATTGTTTACCCGGAATATTTGGTCCTTTTAGCTTAGAGACCAAAGTTGGTGGCTAATTAGCGACCAACTTTTGTCCCTAATGTAAAGGGACCAGCAAAATAGCGACCAAGCCTGTTTGGACGCTTTTTGGTCGCTTTTTGACCTGTAAGCGACCAACTTTGGTCGCTTTTTGTGGTCATTTTTTTTCCGAATTTCTAGTAGTGATTCAGGTTTCTCAACCGCCTCTACATCCAATTACTACTCAAGACACCCCTATGCAATTAGACTGCCAATTTCAAGACGTGCCTAGCCAAAATATTTGCTCCCAAGCAATCCAAGATCTTAATGATAACCTACAAGTCTCATCACAGTAGGCGATCTCCATAGGATTTACCAACCATGGAGGTATTCTCTCATTATTAAATTTATGGAAAAATGTATCCTACACCAATACCTAAAGAGAAAATTATATTAGTTGTGGAAACTAAATGAAAACTTCACCCTCATGGACCTAGGGGCTGATTACTTCATAGTAAAATTCAACAAGGAGGAGAATATGTCTAGAGCCCTCAGTAATAGACCATGGTTTATCAATGGTTACCACCTATCAATTCAAAAATGGGAGCTACAATTTGTAGCCAGTGAGGCAAAACAATTAAAATCAACAGTTTGGGTTCATCTTCCCCAACTCCCTACTGAATTTTATGATTCTACCATTTTACAAAAAATCAGTAATACCATTGGCTAATTACTTAGGATTGATGCTTGCACTTTCTCTACTCTAAGAGGTAGGTATGCTCGACTATGTGTTGAAGTATCCATGGAAAAGCCGGTTAAGCCTTTTGTTTACATCGGAAACTATAAACAACATATACATTATGAGGGTGAAAACCTTTTATGCACCAATTGTGGTAAATTAGGCTATAGACAATCAAAATGTTCAGTGCGTTCATCACCCTCCAATACCAGTGAGCAACAAGGAGGCCCAACAGATATCCCAAAACAAGACACCCAAAGTGATTGGGTGATTGTCACCTTTAACAAGAAAAAGAAGTCTACTAGAGTGAAGCAAATTCTAATTACTAAGATAACCAATCCAGGTACACGTCCAAAACTCAATGTCATTGAAACATGCATGTCTTCTAATTCCAAAAATTTTATTTTTCCTAAATTTAAATATATGCGAAACAATCCATCCAATATTCCAGCTACTGACTCAAAGGTTAGACAATACACGGACAAAAACTCTAAAACTAATATCATCTCCTCCAATGTTGGCCGAAATTCTAATAAATATTTTTGAGATTCTTCAAAGTAAGGATGAAGAGCCCATGGTTTTCGAAAATGGTTTAGCAAAAAATCTACCGATAATCCCTAATGACCAATGCATGCAAAGTAGAAAGAACAAACTCATACATGTGTCCAAGACCAATGACACCTTTGAACCAATACCCCAATCGTTAGATGAAGCTTCCACTAAAAACAAACCTTGTAATTACTTGGCTACCTCTAAACTAAAAAAATATTACTAATCCTAAATCGAATATTACCACTACCCCTAAATCATCAACATTACACATGGACATGCATGTAAAAGAGGATGACCAAATGGCAGATTACTCAGAGCACCTGGCAACAACGAAATCCACCAAAAAATTTATATATTCTCACACGCCAAGCCAATTATTTTCCATGCAGCCAAAGAAATCTATAGAAATCAAGAACCCTAGGAAAGCTACCAATTCTATTACCAGTACTAACCAAATATATACCCCACAAGAAGAGAATGCCAAGACTCCCACTCACAACTAGGAGAAGATTTTGGCTAGTTCACATACCAAACCAACACAGAATCCCTCCGATGGCCAACCCTCCACCCATGCCACCACAATTACAAAATCAACCACTATTCTTCACATCCCCCGTTCAATCTCAAAATTACTAAACAACCTCTTGGCTAGAAGCAGGCATTCAAGGCTATGCAGTAACCTTCAATATCAAAATCAATGGCCAAGAGATGGTAATAATAATCCAGAATACCCGCTACCTAGCCCAACTAATATCAGAGGAATTGCACTTAGTAATGAACAACTACACCAATAAAGCATGGATTAACAATATCCTACACCCCCTAGCCTCACACATGAATCACACCTTAATCCAGGCCATGTAGGAACATTGGAACCTTCCACAAACCCCCAACCAATTCATCAATCTCCCAATGAATCTACCTTTCTTCCTATCGAAGGAAAGCATGACGATCAATCTGATCTTCATGCTATGGAGCCACCATGCAGTCCAGGAACCCAACAATCCACCAAACATGGCCCCAATAAACCTGGAACCCAACATCTAAGTCAATGTGCCAGGACCAGATCCACCACAACATCCAGTAGAGGAAGAAGAAGAATACCTTCCACAAGGTACTCAATCGAGTGTGGAATTTTCAAGTCTAAACGAGGTAAAAATACTACTCTTCCCAGAATTATGGAGCAAGAAATACATCTTCAGTTGCCCAAGCACCATGTAAAAATGGTCAATGCATGTTCGACCACCACAAGATCCCACAGTAGGAAAGCAGGCAATAATTCTAGTTCCATCAAGAAGGAGGAGTCACAACTCAGTGGAAAGGGAGTCCACGTCAACCAACCACAAGCATCTCAAATGAATAGAGCCTTTACTATAATTTTTTGGAACGTTAGAGGTGCCAATAATAATGTCTTTCATCGTAATGTTAGGGAATTAATCGACATTCACAAACCTTGTATGGTAGCTCTTCTTGAGACTAGGATGTTGGTGCATGCCCCCTTCTAAATGAATTCAACTTCTCCGAGCTCATAGAGGCTCCAGCGGAGGGCCAGTCAGGAGGCATGGCCATCCTCTATAACCAAAATGTGGTGATAATGGAACACTTCACCAAAAATTGTCAAGAAATTCATGCACTTTTAGAAGTACGACCTTTTAACTTTGAATGGATTTTTCAGCTATATATGCTAGTAAAAAAGTTGACCTTAGAGATATTATGTGGGATAACCTTAGGAATCTCTCACGAAATTATAAGGGACCTTGGATGTTAGGGGGAGACTTGAATGACATTATTAGTAGTAATGAAAAAATAGGTGGTAGACCACTGAAAACTTTTAGGGCTTCAAAATTATGGGAAAATATTGACTATTGCAATCTCATTGACCTTGGTTTGAAGGGTAGTAAATTTACATGGTCTAACTATAGGAAAAAGAAAGGGTTAGTTATTGAAAGGTTATATCGTGTTTTAGCTAATGATGATTGGTTAAACAAATTTCCAAATGTTACCATTACATATCTCCCAAAAACCCACTCGGTCCATAAGCCAATTCAAGTAAAGTTAAATAATATCACTCACCATTGTGAAAAAATTTTCCGTCTTGAGAATATTTGGTGTACCCATCCAAATTTTGGTAATATTATTGCGAACCTATGGAGGAATAAAGACTTAATGATGGCCACCAAATCTTTCACCGAATATATTAAAATATGGGGTAAGGAACACTTTGGCAATGTTCTTAAGGAAAAAAAAATTCTTCTATCTAGATTAAATGGTATACAAAAATCCCCTAATTATAACCATAGCTTCTTTCTTCAAGAATTAGAAGATGTGACGACCCGGCCAGTCGTCTTAAGAATTAATGCCCCGATCCCCTATTAACTACTTTTCCCAAGTTTATTTTTGCTAATTTGATTTGCCGGAATGTTCGATTTTGAGTTTCGGAGAGTTTTGGGATAAGAGTTTAAGTAATAGAAAGTTGATCATTGTTGGAACAGTGTGAAGACAGCCTCGGAATAGAAATCTGATGGTTCTGTTAGCTCCGTTGGATGATTTTAGGGTTAGGAGCGTGTTCGAATTGTGTTTTGGAGGTCCGTAGCTAATTTAGGCTTGAAATGCCGAAAGTTGAATTTTAGAAGTTTCCGGTTCGATAATGCGATTTTGATCCGAGGGTCGGAATGGAGTTCCGAGAGTTGCAGTAGTTCCGTTGTGTCTTTTGGGATGTGTGTGCAAAATTTCAGGTCATTCGGACGCATTTTTGGTTGGGTTTTTGATCGAAAACGGAATTCGGAAGATTTTTGAAACTTAGGCTTGAATCTGATGTGTTTTGGTTGTTTTGATGTTGTTTGAAGTGTTTTGAAGATTTGTACAAGTTTGAATAAGGATATGTTGATGCCTTTGATTGAAGTCCCGGGGGCCGCGGGATGAATTCAGATGGTTAACGGAGAAAATTTTGGAGTTGAAGTTGTGCAAGAGCTGGTCTTCTAGTATTTTCGCATCTGTGGTTTGGGGACCGCAGATGCGGAGCCGCAGAAGCGGCTATTACACCGCAGAAGCGGAAAAAGGGAGGGCCAACATAAACCGCAGA
Source organism: Nicotiana sylvestris (assembly GCF_000393655.2). Lineage (NCBI taxonomy): Eukaryota > Viridiplantae > Streptophyta > Magnoliopsida > Solanales > Solanaceae > Nicotiana > Nicotiana sylvestris. The sequence continues at coordinate 155,161,942 of NC_091066.1, forward strand.
AGCGGACACTCCATCGCAGAAACGTGTCCGCATAAGCGAGGTCTCTTCTTGCACCTGCGGGACCGCAGGTGCGGCTTATATGGTCGCAGATGCGAAAATTGCTGGACAGAATGTTTTAAGTCCTAAAAATGGGACTTCGTCCCATTTTCCATTTTTACAAAATTTGGAGCTCGGGGATAAGCGATTTTCGGGAGATTTTTGAGGGAAACAACAGGATAAGTGTTCTTAACTTAATTTTGGTTAGATTACTCGAATCTATTACTAGTTTTGGCATTAAATCTGTGAATTTGGTTGGAAGAGTGTCAAAACCCTCTCGGATAAATTTGAGGATTTGAGGGTCGAAATGTTATGTGATTTGGATAATTTTGGTATGGTTAGACTCGTGAGAGTACAAGATTTCTGAAAACGTAAATTTACCCGATTCCGAGACGTGGTCCCGAGGGGCGTTTTGGTTATTTTATATAATTTCGCGTATTAGCTTAGAATTTAATTGTAGAATCAGTTACTTGAAGTGTTATTTGCATTATGAAATTGAATTGAATAGATTTGGGCTATTTGGAGTCGAGTACTCGCGGCAAAGAAGTGGTGCCGGGTTGATTCTGAGCTGGTTCGAGGTAAGTGGCTTGTCTAACCTTGTGTGGGGGACCTTCCCTTAGGATATGATATATTCGGTAATTGAAATGCCTTGTACGTGAGGCGACGAGTGCGTACTTGAGCTAATTGTTGAAAATTCGATTTTACTTTAAGTATTTCAATTGAGTTCCTTTTTCCTACTTTATTCTACTTGCGAATTTAGTATGTTGTAGTTTAGAAAAGCATGTTTAGTTGATTTAATTGCTTATTTGCTTAAACTGCCTTAATTGCATTACGTGAAGCATGTTAGGCTAGAATTAATTTTTTACTTGGTACGAAATTTTGTATTTAATTGAGTATTCTTGTGTTGCTTCTATGTGTTTAAATTTGGGACCACGAGACGACATCCTGGGAGATCCCCTGTACATATTTATGAGCTGGACTGAAGTGCGGGGAACCAAGAGATCTCTGGCACATATATTGAGGATACTAAGAGATTCTCGGGATACCAAGAGATCCCTAGCATATATTGAGGATACCAAGAGATCCTCGGGATTCCAAGAGATCCCTAGCATATATTGAGGATACCAAGAGATCCCCGGGATACCAAGAAATCCCTAGCATACATTGAGGATACCGAGAGATCCTCGGGATACCAAGAGATCCTCGACATATATAGAGGGTACTAAGAGATCCTCGGGATACTGAGAGATCCCCGGTTATCATCCTTGTTATGAGTGGTACTTCCTAGTGTTTGCCATAATTTATATTTCCGTTATTGTACTCCTTATTATCCTGTGTAGATTCTTACTATAGATTTTTTCAACTGTACCTCTTATCTTATATTGTCATGTCTCATATTCTCTATATTTATTTAATCTTAGTAGGGCTCTGACCTTCCTCGTCACTACCCAACCGAGGTTAGGCTTGGCACTTACTAAGTACCACTGTGGTGTACTCATGCCTCTTATGCGCATGTTTTTCATGTGTAGATCCAGGTACTTCTACTCAGGCCTATCATCCTTGAGGGAGGCGACTGCTCTAGAGACTTCGAGGTACATCTGCCACATCCGTAGACCGAGAAGTCCCTTTCTATTACTACCTTTAGTATTTAGCCCTTTTGTACTTTTCTGTTCTTATTTAGACATTCCGGAGTTAGAGCTATGTAGCATCGTCTTAGCTTGTGATTCATGGGTTTACGGGTCTTGAATTTGGATATTGGTTTTGAGATTTATACATGGTGTATGCCGAACGGCATATTTAAACACTGTTATTGCCTTATTTCTATTTTTAAATTGTTTACTTCCGCAAGTTTTGGTTATCTTCCACAATTTAGGCTTACCTAGTCGTAGAGACTAGGTGCCATCACGATGGTTCACGGTGGGCGAACCGGGGTCGTGACAAGTTGGTATCAGAGCTCTAAGTTCATAGGAGTCATGGATCACAAGCCAATTTATTAGAGTCTCATTGATCGGTACGGAGACGTCTGTACTTATCTACGATAGGCTATGTAACCGTTAGGAAAAATTCCACTTCATTTGATTTCCTTGTCGTGCAATATTTTGACATCACCATTCTAAACTTCTATCTTCTATTCTCTCACAGATGGTAAGGACACGTGCTACTCGGGATGATCAGGCACCCGCGCCCCATACTGCAGCCGTCAGAGGCCGGGCCGGGGTAGAGCCCGAGGACGCATACGTAGTGCAGCCAGAGCACCTATGCGAGCTGCCACCGAGGTACCACCAGCGGATCCAGCTGGAGTCCAGGCACCTGACATGCCTACTACTACTACTACTCCAGCTCTTCAGGAGACTTTGGCACAGTTCATGAGCATGTACACCACTTTGGCTCAGGCAGGGTTGCTTTCCCTTACTGCAGCTACATCCTAGGCCGGGGGAGGAGCACAGACTCCTACCGCCCGGACTCCTGAGCAGCGAGTGCATGTGGAGCAGGTCCCTGAGATTATTCTGGTACCTCCTACAGTGCCAACTTAGCCAGAGGACAGGGCAGCTGCTTCCGTGGATGAGCAATTAAGGCTTGAGAGGTTCAAGAAGTACAAGCCTCCTGTATTCAGTGGTCTAGCATCGGAGGATGCTTTGGGATTTCTTGATGAGTGTTACCGCATTCTCCATACCATGGGTATCTCAGGATCGAGCGGGGTTTCTTTCACTACCTTCCAGCTTCGAGGAGCCTCCTATGAGTGGTGGCGCACCTATGAGCTAGACAATCCAGATAAGGCTGTTTCACTGACTAGGGCTCGGTTTTCAGATCTGTTCCTGAGGGAGTATGTTCCTCAGAGCCTCAGGGATGCATGGCGCGCATAGTTTGAGCATTTGAGCCAGGGTGCTATGACTGTTTCAGATTATTCTATATGTTACACCAGTTTGGCTAGGCATGCACCAGCCTTGGTTTCTACTATCCGCGAGAGGGTTCGCCGGTTTATTGAGGGTCTTATTCCCAGCATTAGATCTAGCATGGATCGTGAGTTAGAGATGGATATTTCGTATCAGCAGGTGGTGAGCATTGCTAGGAGGATTGAGGGTATGCATTCTAGGAGAGAGAGGAGAGGGAGGCCAAGAGGTCTCGAGAGTCGGGCCATTATTCTGGTGCCCGTACCCCAGCTGCAGGTCGCAATGGTAGGGGTTATATGAGTCGCCCTGTTCATTCAGCTCTTCCAGTAGCCAGTAGTGCTCCAGCCCCTCCTAGATCTCAGGAGCCTTATTATGCACCTCCGGTTTCTAGTACACCTCCTACGCAGGGTGCTTTCAGAGGTCAGTCCAGCAAACCTGACCCTAGCCAGTCACAACCACCGCATCCTCCCAGGGCTTGTTTTGAGTGTGGTGACACACGTCACGTGGTGAGGGATTGCCCTAGACTTGGGAGGAGTGCACCTCTACAGACATCTCAGCCACAGCGTGCCCCGCAGAGTTCTCAGGCTATGATTACAGCTCCAGTTGCTACCCCACCTGCTAAGCCAGCTAGAGGTAGAGGTCGGGGAGGTAGAGGTCGCCCTCGAGGGGGAGGCCAGGCCAGATACTATGCCCTTCCTGCCCGTACCGAGGCTGCTACCTCCAATTCTATCATCACAGGTATTATATTAGTTTGCCACAGCGATGCATCGGTTCTATTCGATCCAGGCTCTACTTACTCTTATGTGTCTTCTTATTTTACTCCGCATTTAGATGTACCTCGAGATTCTTTGAGCTCCCCTGTTTATGTTTCTACTCCTGTAGGAGATTCTCTTGTTGTGGACCTCGTTTATCGGTCGTGTTTGGTTGCTCTTAGTGGTTTTGAGATCAGAGCCGATCTATTATTACTTAGCATGGTTGATTTTGATATTATCTTGGGCATGGACTGGTTGTCCCCCCATTATGCTATTCTTGATTGTCACGCAAAAACCGTGACGCTGGCTATGCCAGGTGTACTGCGTGTTGAGTGGATGGGTACTTTAGATTACACTCCCAGTAGAGTTATTTCTTTTCTTAAAGCTCAGCGTATGATTGAGAAGGGGTGTGACGTATATTTAGCTTATGTGAGAGATGTCAGTATTGATACCCCTTCAGTTGATTCAGTTCTAGTAGTACGAGATTTTCCCGATGTGTTTCCAGCTGATCTTCCAAGCATGCTGCCCGGTAGAGATATTGATTTTGGCGTTGATCTGTTGTCGGGCACTTAGCTTATTTCTATTCCTCCATATCGTATGGCTCCTCCTAAGTTGAAGGAGTTGAAGGATCAGTTACAGGAATTGCTTGATAAGGGTTTTATTCGGCCCAGTGTATCACCTTGGGGTGCTCCTGTCTTATTTGTGAAGAAAAAAAGATGGTTCTATACGTATGTGTATCGATTATTGCTAGTTGAACAAGGTTACAGTGAAGAACCATTATCCTTTACCCCGTATTGATGATCTGTTTGACCAGCTTCAGCGCGCACGAGTGTTTTCTAAGATTGATTTGCACTCAGGTTACCATCAGTTGATGATTCGGGATCAAGATATCCCGAAGACTACTTTTAGGACTCGCTATGGTCATTACGAGTTCCTTGTTGTGTCATTTGGGTTGACCAATGCCCCAACAGCTTTTATGCATTTGATGCACAGTGTGTTCCGGCCATATCTTGACTCGTTCGTCATTGTCTTTATTAATGATATTTTGGTGTATTCCCGTAGTCGGGAAGATCATGAGCAGCACCTGAGGACTGTGCTTCAGACTTTGAGAGAGAAGAAGTTATATACTAAGTTCTCAAAATGTGATTTTTGGTTGGATTCAGTGGCATTCTTAGGCCACATGGTATCGAGTGAGGGTATTCAGGTGGATCAGAAGAAGATAGAGGTCGTGCAGAGTTGGCCCATACCATCCCCAGCTACCGAGATGTGTAGTTTACTTGGTTTGGCGGGATATTACCATCGTTTTGTGGAGGGGTTTTCATCGATTGCAGCCCCTATGACCAGGTTGACCCAGAAGGGTGCTCCGTTTCAGTGGATAGAGGAGTGTGAGGCGAGCTTTCAAAAGCTCAAGACAGCTTTGACCACAGCCCTAATTTTGATACTATCTACATGTTCAGGGTCTTATACGGTCTATTGTGATGCCTCAAGAATTGGCCTTGAAGCGGTGTTGATGCAGGACGGTAGGGTGATTGCCTACGCGTCCAGAAAATTGAAGATACATGAGAAGAACTACCCTGTTCATGACCTTGAGTTAGCTGCCATTGTTCACACCCTGAAGATTTGGCGCCATTATTTATACAGGGTTCCCTGTGAGATTTATACTGACCATTGGAGCTTGCAGCACTTGTTCAAATAAAAGGATTTAAATTTTCACCAGACGAGGTGGTGGGAGTTGCTAAAGGACTATGATATCACTATTTTGTATCACCCCGGCAAGGCCAATGTAGTGGCTGATGCCTTGAGTTACCGGGCAGAGAGTTTGGGGAGTTTGGCTTATTTACTAGCATCAGAGAGGCGTATGGTGATGGATATACAGGCCTTAGCCAGTCAGTTTGTGAGATTAGATCTTTCGGAGCCCAGTCGAGTTCTAGCTTGCGCGGTTTCTCGGTCTTCCTTATTTGATCGTATCAGGGAGTGGCAGTATGATGACCCTCATTTGCTTGTCCTCAAGGACAAGGTTCAGCACGGTGATACCAGAGATGTGACTATTGGTGATGATGGGGTATTGAGGATGTAGGGTCGGATTTGTGTACCCAATGTTGATGGGCTTCGAAAGTTGATTCTGGAGGAGGCCCATAGCTCCTGTATTCCATCCATCCGGGTGCCGCAAAGATGTATCATGATTTGAGGCAGCACTATTGGTGGAGGCGGATAAAGAAAGATATAGTCGGGTTCGTAGCTCGGTGTTTCAACTGTCAGCAGGTGAAGTATGAGCACTAGAGACCGGACAGGTTGCTTCAGCAGATAGAGATTCCAGAGTGGAAGTGGGAGTGGATCACCATGGACTTTGTAGTTGGACTCCCACGGACTTTAAGGAAGTTTGATGCTATTTGAGTGATTGTGGATCGGCTGACCAAGTATGCTAATTTCATTCCTATGTGTACTACTTATTATTCGGAGCGGTTGGCAGAGATTTATATCCGGGAGATTGTTCGTCTGCATCGTATTCCAGTTTCCATTATTTTAGATAGAGGTACTCAGTTCACATCACGATTTTAGAGGGTCGTTCAGCGTGAGTTGGGTACTCGGGTAGAGTTGAGTACAACATTTCACTCTCAGACGGACGGACAGTCCGAGCGCACTATTCAAATTCTTGAGGATATGCTTCGTGCATGTGTGATCGAGTTTGGAGGGTCTTGGGATCAGTTTTTGCCATTGGTAGAGTTTGCTTACAACAACAAATATTCAGATGGCACCGTATGAGGCTTTATATGGTAGGCGGTACAGATCTCCGGTGGGTTGGTTTGAGCCGGGTGAGGCCAGATTGTTGGGACAGACCTGGTTCAGGATGCTTTGGAGAAGGTTAAGGCGATTCAGGAGAGACTTCGCACAGCCCAGTCCAGATAGAAGAGTTACGCGGATTGGAAGGTTCGCGATGTTTCCTATATGGTTGGAGAGCGGGTTTCGCTTCGGGTTTCGCCTATGAAGGGCGTTATGAGATTTGGGAAGAAATGGAAGTTGAGTTTGAGGTTTATTGGCCCTTTTGAGATATTGAGGCGTGTGGGGAAGGTTGCTTATGAGCTTGCCTTACCTCCCAGCTTGGCAGGAGTTCATCCGGTATTTCATGTTTCGATGCTCCGGAGGTATCACGGTGATCTGTCGCACGTGTTGGATTTCAGTTCAGTCCAGTTGGACAAGGATCTATCTTATGTTGAGGAGCCAGTGGCAATAGTAGACAGGCATGTTAGGAAGCTGAGGTCAAAGAACATTACTTCAGTAAAGGTTCAGTGGTGGGGCCAACCGGTCGATGAGGCGACCTGGGAGACCGAGCAGGATATGCGCAGCCGTTACCCTCATCTTTTCATTACTTCAGGTATATCTTTATGCTCGTTCGAGGACGAACGAATGTTTAAGTTTAGGAGGATGTGATGACCCGTCCAATCGTCTTAAGAATTAATGCCCCGATCCCCTATTAATTGCTTTCCCCAAGTTTATTTCTGCTAATGTGATTTACCGGGATGTTCGATTTTGAGTTTCAGAGAGTTTTGGGACACTTAGTCCCTAAATGAGAGCTTAATTGTTGGAAAGTTGACCATAGTTGGAACAGTGTGAAGACGGGCTCGGAATGGAAATCCGATGGTTCTGTTAGCTCCGTTGGGTGATTTTAGGATTAGGAGCGTGTTCGGATTGTGTTTTGGAGGTCTGTAGCTAATTTAGGCTTGAAATACCGAAAGTTGAATTTTGGAAGTTTCCGGTTCGATAGTGAGATTTTGATCCGAGGGTCGGAATGGAGTTCTGAGAGTTGTAGTAGTTCCGTTGTGTCATTTGGGATGTGAGTGCAAAATTTTAGGTCATTCGGACGCGTTTTAGTTAGGTTTTTGATCGAAAACGGAATTCGGAAGATTTTTGAAACTTAGGCTTGAATCCGATGTGTTTTGGTTGTTTTGATGTTGTTTGAAGTGTTTTGAAGATTTGTACAAGTTTGAATAAGGTTTTAGGATATGTTAATGCCTTTGGTTGAGTTCCCGGGGGCCTCGGGATGAATTCAGATGGTTAACGGAGAAAATTTTGGAGTTGAAGTTGTGCAGCAGCTGGTCTTCTGGTATTTTCACATCTGCGGTTTGGGGACCACAGATGCGGAGCCGCAGAAGCGGCTATTACACCGTAGAAGAGGAAAAAGGGAGGTCCAGCATAAACCGTAGAAGCGGACACTCCGTCGCAGAAGCGTATCCGCAGATGCAGAAACAGTCGCAGAAGCGAGGTCTCTTGTCACACCTACGGGACCGCAGGTGCGACTCATTTGGTCGCAGATGCGAAAATTGCTGGACAAACCCATTTTCCATTTTTACAAAATTTGGAGCTCGGGGAGAGGCGATTTTCGGGAGATTTTTGAGGGAAACAATGGGATAAGTATTCTTAACTTAATTTTAGTTAGATTACTCGAATCTATTACTAGTTTTGGCATTAAATCTGTGAATTTGGTTGGAAGAATTTCAAAACCCTCTCGGATAGATTTCAGGATTTGAGGGTCGAAATATTATGGGATTTGGATAATTTTGGTATGGTTAGACTCGTGAGAGTACGAGGTTTCTGAAAACGTAAATTTTACCTGATTCCGAGACGTGGGCCCGAGGGCATTTTGGTTATTTTATATAATTTCGCGTATTAGCTTAGAATTTAATTGTATAATCAGTTACTTGAAGTGTTATTTACATTATGAAATTGAATTGAATAGATTTGGGCCATTTGGAGTCGAGTACTCGTGGCAAAGAAGCGGTGTCGGGATGATTCTGAGCTAGTTCGAGGTAAGTGGCTTGTCTAACCTTGTGTGGGGGACCTTCCTCTTAGGATATGATATATTTGGTAATTGAAATGCCTTGTACGTAAGGCGACGAGTGTGTACTTGAGCTAATTGTTGAAAATCTGATTTTACTTTAAGTATTTCAATTGAGTTCCTTTTTCCTACTTTATTCTACTTGCGAATTTAGCCTGTTGTAGTTTAGAAAAGCATGTTTAGTTGATTTAATTGCCTATTTGCTTAAACTGCCTTAATTGCAATACGTGAAGTATGTTAGGCTAGAATTAATTGTTTACTTGGTACGAAATTTTGCATTTAATTGAGTATTCTTGTGTTGCTTCTATGTGTTTTAATTTGGGACTATGGGACGGCATCCCGGGAGATCCCCTGTACGTATTTATGATCTGGATTGAAGTGCGGGATACCAAAAGATCCCTGAAATGTATATTGAGGATACTAAGAGATCCTCGGGATACCAAGAGATCCTTAGCATATATTGAGGATACCAAGAGATCCTCGGGATACCAAGAGATCTCTAGCATATATTGAGGATACCAAGAGATCCTCGGGATACCAAGAGATCCCTAGCATACATTGAGGATACCGAGAGATCCTAGGGATACCAAGAGATCCCCGACATATATAGAGGGTACTAAGAGATCCTCGGGATACTGAGAGATCCCCGGTTATCATCCTTGTTATGAGTGGTACTTCCTAGTGTTTGCCATTATTTCTGTTTATGTTATTGTACTCCTTATTATCCTGTGTAGATTATTACTGTAGATTTTTCAACTGTACCGCTTATCTTATACTGTCATGTCTCATATTCTCTATATTTATTTAATCTCAGTAGGGCCCTGACCTTCCTGATCACTACCCAACTGAGGTTAGGTTTGGCTCTTACTGAGTACCACTGTGGTGTACTCATGCCTCTTCTGCGCATGTTTTTCATGTGCAGATCCAGGTACTTCTACTTAGGCCTACTATCCTTGAGGTAGGCGACTGCTCTAGAGATTTCGAGGTACATCTGCCGCGTCCGTAGACCGAGAAGTCTCTTTCTATTCCTGCCTTTAGTATTTAGCCCTCTTGTACTTTTCTGTTCTTATTAAGACATTCCGGAGTTAGAGCTATGTAGCATTGTCTTAGCTTGTGATTCATGGGTTTTCGGGTCTTGGATTTGGATATTGGTTTTGAGATTTATGCATGGTGTATGCCGAGCGGCACATTTAAATATTGTTATTTCCTTATTTATATTTTTAAATTGTTTACTTCTGCAAGTTTGTGTTATCTTCCACAATTTAGGCTTACCTAGTCGTAGAGACTAGGTGCCGTCATGATGGTTCACGAAGGGCGAACCGGGGTCGTGACAGAAGAGAACCTTCTCAGAAACTACAATAATATCCTTAAGCTTGAAGAAGACTATTGGAATTTAAGGTCCAGAATTAGTTGGCTAAACAAAGGAGATGCTAACACTAGGCTTTTTCAAATCAGTGCTTCTAATAGGAAGAGACAAAACCACATTAGCTTCTTTAGGAACAGTGAAGGTGCATGGCTAGATAATCACCAAGATATCCTTAGTCATACCCTTGAACACTTTACCTCTCTATATACTACTGGTCATACATATACTAATTGCACTCACATGTTACATGGTCCAACTAGTTTCCAGAATATTGACCTATCAGTATTGGATAAACCCTTGCTAGATTGTGAAATTAATACTGGTATTTTTTCCTTTAAGCCTTTTAAATCACCGGGCCCTGATGGTTTACACCTTTTTTTATCAAAAATATTGGAAAATTATAGGGAACTCTGTTTGGGATTTCTATCACAAAATCTTTAGTGATCATGCAATCCCTCCAGAAATCAATACTGCCTATATATGCCTAATCCCTAAATTTCCTAATGCAAATAACCTCAATAATTTTAGGCCTATTAGTCTATGCAATACTATCTACAAGACTATCACAAAAATAATTGCAAACAGGCTAAAGTCATTGCTTAATACTCTCATAAGCCCTATTTAATCTAGTTTCTTAAAAAATAGAAGGATCGGTGATAATGCCATTATTATCCAAGAACTCATTCATCAATTTAAAAAAACAAAAGAAAAAACTGGCTAAATGCTGGTCAAAATTGATCTTGAAAAGGCATTCGATAAGTTAGAATGATCTTTCATATACAGGATCTTTTTATTCTTTACAATCACCCCAAAAATGTCCAAACTAATTATGTCCTGTATAGCTACATCATCCACATCTATTCTAGTCAATGGGTCTAAAATCAAGTTTTTCCACCCATGCAGGGGTATCAGGCAAGGTGACCCAATGCCCCCCTATATTTTTATTCTATATATGAAAATGCTATCAAATTACATAAACCATCTAGTAGATATTAGGTCATGGGATCCTGTTATGATGGGCAAGGATATCCCTCCTCTATCCCATCTTTTCTTCGCAGATGTCTTGGTTTTAATTGGGAAAGCCAATAATAAAACTACCTCATCCATTAAGTTTTTCCTTAAGCAATTCTGTGACCTTTCCGGGCAAATTATAAACTACAATAAATCCAGGATTATATTCTCAAAGAATTGTAGCAAAATAAATAGCTCAAATATCTCACATTCCCTTGGGATGAAGGAATACAATTCTTTTGGGAAATACCTAGGTTTCTCCATTATTAATAATAACCCCAATCATAAGGATTACCAATTCATCATCGACACAATGAGAAGTAAGATTTCTGGGTGGAAATGTGATAAACTAAACTTGGCTGGTAGAAGCACTTTAATTACATCAACTCTATCCAGTCTACCAGCATATTACATGCAATACACTTTGCTTCCCCCTAAAACTCTTAAGAAAATTGACCAAATTCAAAGAAATTTTCTTTGGGGCACAACTGATCATAAAAGGAAACTTCACCTAGTCAATTGGGATCTGGTTACTAGAACTAAAGAGAATGTAGGTTTAGGGCTAAGAAAAGCTCATTCAAAAAAACTAGCCTTATTAGCTAGCCTAGCCTAGAGATTAGCTAACAACACCACCAATTTATGGGTAATTATCCTTCTTAAAAAGTACTCTCATAAGCCAAGTTAAAAGGGATCTTTCATTTGGAATAATATCATTAAGGGATGCAAAATATGCCAAAAAGGTATGACTTGATCAATCCACAATTCCTCCGCTCTTAATCTATGGGAAAATAGATGGATCCCCAACTCAAACACCCTTAGAAGCTACGTCCTTGGTCCCCTAACCAAAGAGAAAGACTCCACTACGATATGTGATGTTAGATCCAAAAATAGGCGGAACTTGCGAAAAATTACCTTTGTTATCCCGGAGAAAATAGCACCAAATATTCTTTCAACGTTCATCCCTAATGATAACAATAAGGACTTCATATCCTGGGATAGTAACGCTAATGGGATTTTCATGACTAAATCTTGCTATGAACTAGTTGAAGGAAAAATTCATCTTGAGATAAACTGCAAATGGGTATGGAACTTGCATTGTCCTAACAAAATTAAGTATTTCTTATGGCTTTGCAACCTCAATAGACTACCATGCAGAAAATATTTATCCCAAATAGGCTTGAACATAGATGAGAAATGCACAATTTGTCATAAGGAAATAGAATCTCTAATGCACATCTTCCTCACCTGCCCTCAGGTCCATACCCTATGGCACAAACTAGGCATTAATACTAGTAAATTCCAACCAAAGTGCCATAACTGGCTCCAATCTCTTCAATTGGAAAATCTGAAAATTCCAAGCAAGAATCTAACTTGGAATACTTTGTTCCCTTTTGTAATTTGGAATATCTGGCTTACTAGGAATAATAGCAATATAAAAAACACTACTATCCCTTTATCCCTTAGTAAGATCATTAACCAATCAATCGAATATACTCTTCTAACGGATAGAGAATCAAATTGGGATAGAAAAATCAACCTAACAATCAACTGGATGAAACCTCATTCAGGCTGGTATAAGCTCAATATAGATGGTGCTTTAAAAAAGGAAAATGCTACTGGAGGCATAAGAGGGGTAATAAGGAATTAGCATGGTGACTGGCTAATAGGTTTTGCTTCCAAAGTTATCACAAAGAATCCAGTCCATGTAGAGCTAATGGCACTCTACCAATGGCTCTGTATAGAAAACAACAAAAAGCTATTTCCTTTTGAAATCGAGACTGATGCTACACAGGTAATCTCTTTTATTAACGACAGTTGTAAGACTTACGAATATATTATTAATTCATGCAGGTTGCTTCTAGCACAAATGGGCACAGTGGAAATGCATCAAATCTTCAGGCAAGGGAATGAAGTAGCCCATAACCTAACAAAGCATGCGACGACCAACTTAGTATTAAATAAATTAGAATTTTGGTTGTTTTACCCACCTTTTGTTCTGGCCAGGATGCTGGCAGACAAGGGTAGTGAGGGTGTTGTTAAAACAATTTCCTTTAACTGTTGTAGAATCCTTGCAACTCTAGGTAAGCCATGCCATGCATGATTACCATCCATCAATGATCCTCAGGATCATAACTAATGTTGTAATGTTATGACGACCCAAAGGGTCATCACCTGTTTTCTTATCCATTATGTGCTTCCGAGCCTTGAAAACCTCATTTAGAGTCACCTCGATTTGCGTGCGGAATCCGGGCATGTAGCCGGAAAGCTTAAATATAAAATTTTGTGAAAAATGCTACGTTTTGAGTCTAAAATGAATAAATTTGACTTCGGTCAACATTTGGGTAAACAGATCTGGACCCGTGATTTGATGGTTCCGGAGGGTCCATATGAAAATATGGGATGCGAGCATATGTCTGGAATCGAATTCCGAGGTCCCAAGCCCGAGAAATAAATTTTTTAAATAAAATTATTTTCTGAAAATGTTTAAGAAAATTAGAAATAAAATCTGATTAGAAAGCGATGGTATCGGGCCCATATTTTGGTAATGGCGCCCAGTACAGGTCTTATATATGTTTTAAGTTCTTCCTGTAAAATTTGGTTGAAATCGGACGTCGTTTGACGTGTGTCGGACTTAAATTTCTAAATTGAAAACTTGATGAAGTTTGAGGAAAAATTCTTGATTTTGAGGTTTGATTCATTGATTTTGAGGTTATTTATGCGATTTGATTGCACGGATAAGTTCGTATGATGTTGTTGAGTTAGTGCATGTGTTTGGTTAGGAGCCCCGAGGGCTCAGGAGCGTTTCGGAGGTGTTTCGGAATGGGTTTTGGCTTTAGAAGTGTTGCAGATTTTCTGTTGTTGTGCCCAGGGAATTTGTTCTTCGCGTTCGCATGGTCTCACTCGCGAACGCGTAAGGCAAATATCCCAGGTGCCCAGTTTCTTATTCGCAAACGCGGAGGTTGATATGCGAACGCGAAGCTCAGGGGGGAGACCTTTTGCGAACGCGTCCTTCCACTCGCGAACGCGTAGGGTTCAGGGGAGGGGCCACCAGTTTGTTCTATGCAAACGTGGCCACTGGCCCACGAACGCGAGGGCTCGAGGTGCTAAAACATCGCGAATGCAAGCCCAGTGTCGTGAACGTGAAGGTCTTTAGACCTGACTCATCGCGAACGCATTGAGCTTATCACGAACGCGAAGAAGGATTTTGCCTAGTTATTTTAAAGTCCCAAAACAGAACCCATTACGGGATTTCACCAAAATTTCACAAACTATTTCTTATCAAAAGTTCTAGTGCGACTTTTGAAGCATCCTTTCACCATAAACTCTTGGGTTAGTAATCTTTAACTTATTTCCTTCCATTTCATCAACATCTATTGAATTTTTAGGCCTAAAACGTGTAATTAAGGGTAGAAATTAGGAAAATGGGTAGAGTTAGGGCTTTTTAATTAATTTTGATTTAGACCTCGTTTTGGGGTCGAATTCTGGAAATAATTATATATTCGGGCTCGTGGATGAATGGGTTATCGGAATTTCGTTCGAACCTAGTGTTTTGACCAAGCGGGCCTGGGGTCGATTTTTGGGATCTTAGGAAGAATACTTGGGAAGCTATAATTAGGCATTGGATTCGAATTGTTTAGCATTTATTGATGTTATGAAGTCATTTCTGTATAGATATAATCGATTTGGAGCTGAATTCGAGAGGAAATGCAGTAATTGAGGATTGAATTAGCCGTGGAAGTTTGAGGTAAGTGTTTGGTCTAACCTTAGCTTGAGGGATTAGGAGTTGATTCCTATTTGTTATGTGATAATTGTTGTGTACGATGTATAGGCATGGTGACGAGTATATATATGTTGGTGTCTAGCATGACCGAGCCTTTCAAAAACATACAACCTAAGATTTGTTATGTCTTTCATGCCTTAGTGATGATTTCTATATGTTGTGAAAAGCTTGTGAAAGAAATTGTAACCTTTGAACTTCGAGGAGCATTGGCTCGAGTTATATTACAAAGTGTGAGAGTATATGAAATGATCGAACCCTTTGGAGCGTTGGCTCAAGTGGTAAAGTGAGTTAAGAAGTAAAAGTGAAAGAAACAGAAAGAGTTATTAAATTGCTCCCTTGCCGGGATGCTGAGATTATTGATATTGTTCCTTTTCGAGATTTAATTGTTTAATTGTGTTCCCTTGCCGGAATTTCTATTATTATTTGTTTACTTTCTCGCCCCTTTGTTTGTGATTGTTGTTTGGGTGAGGAAGAGCGTTAAAGCACGAAGGGTGATGTCGTGCATTGTTTGCTACTGTGAGGAAAGAGTGTAAAGCACGAAGGGTGATGTCGTGTCGTACGATGTACCACTCCGTACCGATTATCATTGACTATATGGCGAGGAAAGAGAGTAAAAGCACGAAGGGTGATGTCGTGCACACTTTTGTTATAAAATATTATTTGGTGAGGACGAGGGTAAAAGTACAAAAGGGTAATGCCATGCACATTGTTATTATATGATTGATTTGGTAAGGACGAGAGTAAAAGGATGAAGGGTGATGTCGTGCAAATTGTTGATTTCTGATTCTTGATGATGTTCTAGCTATGTTGTTACTTTCCTTACTTGATGCTTTCTATTCGGAACCGTTATCTCCCTCACAGCATGTTTCCCCTTCCCACATTTACTGGTTATTCTTGTACTGCCCTTTCCGCTGTATATGATTAAACTGCACAGGTTTATTTGGTAGTCTGGTCCTAGCCTCGTCACTACTTCGCCTAGGTTAGGCTATACACTTACCAACACATGGGGTCGGTTGTGCTGATACTACACTATGCACTGTGTGCAGATCCCGGAGCAGCTTATGGACAGTAGTTGGAGGGCTTCCTTCAGTCCATCCGGAGACCCAAGGTAGACCTGCAGGCGTTCGCGGGCCCTGGCGTCTCCCTCTATCTCCATTCCCTATTTCATTTTCTTTCGTTCAGAAACAGTTTAATGTATTTTCTTCAGGCCTTGTTTGTAGTGACTCTTAGACAGTCTGTGACACCAGGTTTTGGGTATTGAGGTTTTGAAAGTGGTAATAGACGTAGTCTTGAGTTATAAAAAAAATTGTTGACTTCCGCTTATTTATTTAATTCCGCTGTTTTCATGTTATCGCTGGTAATTGAAAATTTTTTATAATTTTTTAATGAAAAAAGGTAGTTAAGGTTTGGCTTACCTAGATCTCTTTAGTAGGCACCATCATGACTCCCGATAGTGGAAAATCCGGGTCGTGACAAGTTGGTATCAGAGCTCTAGGTTACATGGGTCTCACAGTTCACAGACAAGCTTAGTAGAGTCTGAGAGATCGGTACGAAGACATCTGTATTTATCCCCTAGAGGCTACAGAGTTAGTGGAAAAAAATTTCACATTTGTTCTGTCTTGTCGTGCGGTTCTGTTTCCCAATGCTAATTGAATTTCTACTATGTTCTTTCGCAGATGGAGAGAACACGCGCTTCTTCATCTACCACTCAACAGCCCGAGCCCCCAGCAGCAGCTTCCACTAGGGACAAAGGACGAGACCAATGCCGAGGTAAGGGCAGAGCTCAGCCCCGAGCAGCAGCACCAGTGGCAGAGCCTCAGGTTGATTTTGAGGAGGAGGTTCGGACCCCAGCAGTTCCGGTGAGCCCAGCTTAGGTACCAGAGGGGTTCATTGCCATCCCAGTTTTTCAGGACGCTCTGGTCCGATTGGTGGGCCTCATGGAGAGTGTCACGCGAGCAGGTTTGCTTCCTGTAGCACCAGCCACTTCTCAGGCTGGAGGAGGTGCTCAGACTCCTGCTACTCGCACTCTGGAGCAGGTGGCTCCCTAGATTCAGATTCCAGCGGTTCATCCAGCTGGAGCAGTTCAGCCGGGTGTAGTAGCTCAGACCGGCGATGGAGCGGCTATGTCCGCCGATGCTTTGTGGAGGCTGGATAGGTTCACCAAGCTCTTCACTTCTACATTCAGCGGTGCATCTACTAAGGATCCCTAGGATTATCTGGATAGTTGTCATGAGGTTCTTCGGAACATGGGGATCGTTGAGACCAATGGAGTTGATTTTGCTACCTTTCATCTGTCTGGATCCTCCAAGACTTGGTGGAGGGATTATTGCTTAGCCAGGCCAGCCAGGTCGCCATCTTTGACATGAGAGCAATTTACAGTGTTGTTTCTGGAGAAGTTTCTCCCCGTTACTCAGAGAGAGGCCTATCGGAGGCAGTTTGAGTGCCTCCAGCAGGGTTCCATGATGGTCACCCAGTATGAGACCAAGTTCATCAATCTAGCTCGCCATGCTTTTGTCATACTTCCCACTGAGAGAGAGAGAGAGGGTGAGGAGGTTTATTGATGGTCTTATTCAGCTGATTCATCTTCAGATGGCCAAGGAGGCTGGGAGTTTGATCACCTTTCAGGAGGCGGCCAATGTGGCCCGTAGAGTTGAGATGGTTCTGTCACAGGGAGGTGGTCATGGGTTGGATAAGAGGGCCCGTCATTCAGGCAGATTCAGTGGTACCTCGTCTGGATGTAAAGATTCATATGGTATAGGCCATCTTCCTAGGCCCTTTCAGTCAGCTCTCCAAGTCTCACTGGTACTTCAAGTGGTCGTGGTTCTCAGATGCATTATTCTGATCAGCAGCCTTACAGTGCACCACTAGCTCCCATCAGTGCACCGCCGCTTTAAAGTTTCTGAGGTGGTCATTCAGGTCGACAGTGCCAGCAGTCTCAGCAGCCAAGGGCTTGTTACACTTGTGGTGATCCGGGTCACATTGCCAGGTTTTGCCCTCTATCACCGGGTAGCTCTCAGCATCAGGGTTCTCGTGCTATGGTACAGGCACCAGGTGTTCCACAGCCCGCCCAACCAGTTAGAGGTGGAGGTATAGGTCATAGAGGTGGAGCTCAGGCCGCCAGAGGTGGAGGCCAGCCAATAGCAGGCCGTCCCATAGAGGTAGTTCAGGGTGGTGGGGCCCAGCCCCGATGTTATGCCCTTCCAGCTAGGCCCGAGGCTGAGGCTTCAGATATAGTCATTACATGTACCATTCTGGTTTGTGATAGAGATGCTTCAGTGCTATTTGATCCAGGGTCTACGTATTCGTATGTGTCATCTTATTTTGCACCATACCTGATCATGCCTAGTGATTCATTGAGTATTCTTGTTTATGTGTCTACACCGGTGGGTGATTCTATTATGTTCAATCGAGTCCATCGTTCTTGTATTGTGGTGATTGGGGGTCTTGAGACTCGCGTGGATTTGTTGCTTCTAGACATGGTCGATTTCGATGTTATATTGGGGATGGACTGGTTATCACCTTACCACGCTACCTTGGATTGCCATGCCAAGACTATGACCTTAGCCTTACCGGATTTGCCCCGTTTAGAGTGGAGAGGGACTCCTGGTCATTCTACCCGCAGTGTTATTTCGTATGTGAAGGCTCGACGTATGGTCGAGAAGGGGTGTTTGGCCTGTGAGCACGTGATTTTTGCCCTATGTGAGAATTACTCCCAAAAATTCAAAATAAAACAATTTTCCTTTGTGTGCAATTTTGAGAATTTTCGTGGCATTTTTGGATAATTATTTGTATTTGTCTGTGCATGTTTATTTATTAGATTAATAAAAAATACAAAATATGTCGCATTTGCATTTAGGATTTAATTCTACAATTAGGAGCAATTAAGTTTGTTTTACAAGAACAAAAATCATAAAAATAATGTATGTCGTAGTTTTAGCATTTAATGTCCAAATTGTGTGATTTTATCGTTAATTGCTATGTAATTGTGTTTTAATTGTTGAGTTAATTAGTACTTTTATAAATTGATTCAGTTCTATAGGTTAATTTAGAATTTTTAGAATTTTAGTTTTATTTTAAGAAAAAGAAAAAGAAAAAGAAGCAATGGAAATAAAAGAGGAATAAAATTGGATTGGGCCTTTTCTTCAATTTTAAACCACAGACCCAAAGAACCAAACCCCCATCGGGTCGACCCGACCCGGTCCGCCCCATAACCCCAAACAACCACCCCCTTCTTCCATTTTTCATTTTTTCAACCCCAAAAACCCTAAACACCCGCCCTCTCTTCTTTCTCCTTCTTCTTCGAACCCACCACCCCATGGCTGCCCTTCTCCTCTCCATCTACCCTGAACGACCCCTCCAGCTCCAGCTCCAAACGACCACCCCCCCCATGGCATCCCTCATCGTCGTTCACCTCCAAACCAGCGACGCAACTAACGACCCTCCAGTCGTGAGCTCCAGCAAGCCCGTCATGGCTGCTGCTGCTTCACCCATCATCATGGATGCTGCTGCTTCACCCGTCGTCATCCAGCTGACGACCAGCAGCTCATGACCAGTCGTCTTCAACACCCTCAGTCGTCTTTAACACCCTCACGACCATCAGCTCACCCATAAAACACACAGTCGTCTTCAACACCCTCACGACCAGCAGCTCCGTCACACGCACATACACAGTCCATCGACGAACCACCAAGTCGGCGACGAAACCAACCAGCCTCACCATTGTTACCACCCCATCTCCCCCACGACCTGAAACAGTCGTCTCCCAGGCCATCTCCAAATACCAGCCATCCGAGGTCATGCTCAGTCATACGTCGAGGTAGTCCGTCGAGGTTCCGTTTGAATCCGTGTCTGTTAGTCAAGCGTCGAAACAGTGTTGCGAACGAAGTTGTGTTTCATCGGAAGTTCAACATTGTTCGACGCCGGATCGTTAGCATAAAGGTAAGCCACAGTTCGTTCACGGATTTTTTTTTGCTTTGTCTTTGGTTTCGCTTTAATATGTGGTTTCATTTTTTGAACATTTTCGCATGATATTCCCACTGCATATTCGTTGAAATTGTGTGTGTGTGTGCGTTTTGGACGACTTTCCTACTGTTTTGAGTTCGATTGATGCTCAAGTTAGTGATTGAAATCTACTCGCTTGTTCCGTTAAGTTTGTTCGGATATGAATCTGAATCTGTTGATTAATTCATGAACGTTGTCGATTAGGAGTTTGTTTGGCGAGTTTGTTTATTCAGAGTTTGATTATTAATTGGAAATTGATTAGATGAATTGGTTATAGCTGCTAAAGTTTGGTTAATTGACTTAGGAGGATTGGATATAGTTGATGGGGTAGAATGGTAATTTCAGTATTTTCAGGGGCATTTTCGAGATTTTAAGTTTTAAAAAAAATGATTAATGAGTGATCTGTCCACTAAGTACTAAAAAATATTAAAATAATATATTGTTTAATACATAGTGGGGGACAAAACATGATGGTGGGAATTAATACATTATTTAGTGCATAATGGGGGACAAGACATATGGTAGTGGGCAATAATGTATTGTTTAATATAGTGGAGGACAAGACATATGGTGGCGGGAATTAATGTATTTGGTTAATATAGTAGGAGACAAAGCATGCAGTAGTGGGGAACAAGGCATGCAAGTGTGGGGAGAATATTTCGGATTAGTTTAAGTCTTTCAAGGCAAGAGTTTTGTAATAAATAGGGTCATTTCAAGACCAAAAAGGGACAGGGATTTTTGGAGAGAGTTTGAGGTTGGTTTTTGGAGGAAGAAAATCGTTTCTCTTCGAGTTTTTCTTAGAGTCTAGGCTGGATTTTTAACATTTAAAAGTTCAGTAATTTGAGAGTAAGAAACGAGCTGGTTTTTGGAGGAAAGAAAATCGTTTCTCTTCCAGGTTTTCTTAGAGTCTAGGCTGGATTTTTTAA
Organism: Nicotiana sylvestris; assembly: GCF_000393655.2. NCBI lineage: Eukaryota > Viridiplantae > Streptophyta > Magnoliopsida > Solanales > Solanaceae > Nicotiana > Nicotiana sylvestris. The sequence goes on from NC_091066.1 coordinate 155,182,540, forward strand.
CATTGAAAAGTTCAGTAATTTGAGAGTAAAAAACAGGCTGGTTTTTAATCCAAAAGGTTCAGTGTTTGGAGAGCTAAGAAACTGAAAAGTGGGTCTCTTCTTTTATTGCTGAATATCAGAACTAGTATTGTTGTTGTTTAGTCTTTTACAAACTTTTGGGGCTGTTCTATCGAGCTTGTTTGGTTTTCTTCAAATTTTTCTGAGCATCGAATTTGGTTCGAATTGTTGTTGTTTTGCTGTGTTACTACTGTTGTTGACTGCTCCTTCATCTTCTTGTATTTCCATTATCCAGGTACATGTTCTAAAGCTTTCAAATTTAATGGAAAGGCAGTAAAGAGTTGTTGGAATGGATTTCCGAAAATAACTATTTCTTTGTGTTTAATTTGATGTATAAGTAGTAGTTCACTTGATATTTCATAGTATGGAATGGAATGATTTTGAAATGCATAACTGGACTGATTGAATCTATTTCTACAAACATGGAATATCAATTGTAATTAATCTTAGTTTGTGATTACTAGTTATGAAATATAGTGTAGTTAATTCTTTTTCAGTAGTCGTGTAATAGTTTCAAATAGGTTATGCCACAAAACAGGTTCAAATAGTTCATGGAAATCAGCATGTTGGTTTAATAGGGTTAGTTCTGAAATTGCGAGTTCGTTTGAGTAAGTAACATCATTTTAAATAGCAATGTGAATAATGTTAGTAACTAATATTCTCAAATGTTAGTGATTGATGTTAGCCTAATGTCAGTTTTTAAGCATTGACGCATTTCTTCGACAAGTCGTAAAAAGAGTTATAAAATGGATTTGTATTACACATAGTTAATTCCAATAGTTCAATTCATCTAATAATGTTAGTTTAAATTAATCAAAGAATAGTTAGTTTGTTTTGATATTATTGGGTGTCAATCTCGTGTTCTATTCATAATCTCAACTTTAGTGTTATTAACTAATAGAATAAGGAGCAATACAATCTCCCTTGAGTAAGCTCTGTTGCAATTTTCTGTTTGCATTTGTCTTAATCTAATAAACAATAAGAGGCACGAGCTTATAAACATGTAACTAATTAGGGCCTCTTCTCTTTTATTTTAGAGACGAACTTAATAAGAAATGTAGTCACTTTAGGATTGTCCTTTCAAAATAAACGAGATGAGCCTTGCCTAGTAAAACTCACCAACTGAGGGGCCCTCAATAAATATTTGTTTTAAAATACTTAGACTTAGGGACGGGCCGTTTAGCCAATTTCACGGCCTTCCCCAAAAGATAACAACGCGCAAATCACTTCTGGCGCGCTTTAAATAATTTACTCTCTTAAACTCGGGTGCACATTTATGTGACCCAAATTCAAATCTCAACGAAGTCGAAATGTGTCACTAATCATGGGTACATTGATTGTGACGTGGTTCGAGATGCATTTCCATGACGTTGCAAATTCCTTTTAAAAATAATGAATGAGACGAGCCTCGACAAACAAAAGTACACAAGCTGCGGGGCCCTCTATACGTGTTGGTAAAATTACTTAGACTTCGGGATGGACCGTTTAGCAAAATTTCGCGGCCCTACCCAAAATAATGATACGCTAGTCGCTTGAGGCGCGTATGTAAGAATGTTATCTTCTTAAACTCGGGTGCACATTTATGTGATCCAAATCCAAATCTCAACAGAGTTGAAATGTGTCAATAACCACGGGTGAATTGATGAAACATGGTTCGAGATGTATTTTCACGATGTTACAATTCTCGGTAAAAATAATAATAATAAAAGCGGTACACAGTTAAAATTTGCACATAGGTTTATAATTGTATAAAATCAGATAATCAAGCCGAATATGACAGTTGAGCGACCGTGCTAGAACCACGGAACTCGGGAATGCCTAATACCTTCTCTCGGGTTAACAGAATTCCTTATCCGGATTTCTGGTGCGCAGACTGTTAAACAGAGTCATTCTTTTCCTCGATTCAGGATTCAACCAGTGACTTGGGATACATCAAATCTCCCAAGTGGCGACTCTGAATCTTTAAAAAAATCCCGTTTCGATTGTCCTTTAATTGGAAAAACTCCCTTTACGCCCCTTTGCGGGGGGTATAGCGGAAAAAAGGAGGTGTGACAGCTCTGGCGACTCTGCTGGGGAAAGAATCCAGAATCTCTGGTTCAGGGTTCAGAATTCGAGCTTAGATAAATTGTTATATTTGGCTTTATCTGATTTTGTTACATGTTTGGGCCTAATGTGTTAAATGATACTTTTACCGCTTTGATATTATCCGAACTGTATATAAACTGTGCCGAACCCTTCTCTTCTTGCCTCCGGGGATGTGCTTACTGGTTGAGACTCCCTATTCTGTTAGTGTCATACCCTGAAATAAGAAAGAGGCCGGACAAGTTACTAAGCCGGATGGCCTTTTGGTTCCCGGTACGTAGCCCCCTCCTCGACTCGAGTTGTCCGCTCGGGTACACAGTCTACAACAAATACCCAGGTTATAAACCTAGAATAACTCAGCTTCATGCCAAATCCCTAGTAGGAACGTTTATTTGCATCACGTGCATTTGACTTTGGAGGCTCAACACAGGGGTTGGGTCTGTCTAGGACAAGTGTACCAAAAATGACAAAAGACCATCCTGATGCATCTTATTTGCTATTTGTGCATTTGTTTGCTTCGGGCTTGAATGCTGACTAGCTTTTGAATATTTTGAGGAAAGAGAGATAGAGGCACGAGGGTTAAAGAGAGTTAATCGCCTGTTTCAAAAAAAAATTGCCCAAATAGTGTCGAAACTCTGCCGAATTTTTGAGAAAATGAAAAGAAAAGACAAAAAGAGAAAAATAGTTTTATTTGCCAATAAAAAGTAGTTTCGTTTTCAAAAGAAGTTTGTTTTATCGGCCCGAACTACGCCGGTTTGATTCTCACAGGGTGTGAGATACGTAGGAAACCCTCATCGGGTCCAACCTCCCCTTTTACAAAAATAGCCAAAAAAAATATCGAATTTTAATTGTCAACATAAATAAGTCGGGTGATGCCGGTTTTGGCAAAGAATAGCCGAATGTTCCTGAAAGGGACGCCGGAAGGCTGACTTTGCATAAACGGCCACTTTTAGTCATTTTTTGATTTTCTTTTTGACCGGTTGACTCACCCAGCTTTAAAATCTTCGTTCCCGAAGTGCTGAAAAGCCGTGTGCGAAACCGGATCTTCCTTTTTAATCTGTGAAAAATTTAAAAAAAAATAGTCAATTTGTTCAGTCAAATAAATTTTATTTCTTAAATCATCCTAATAAATGTGTAGAATGAGCACAAGTCAAAATTTATACGTAACAATAGTGAACAAGATCTCTTTGGAGTTGCACATGTGGTGGGATGACTTGGGTGAATTAGGGCGCGACACGGTCAAGCTATACCTGGGAGACCTCACTGGGTTGTTGAAGATTAATCCTAGGGGAATATCATAAAAGCTTTGGTTACATTTTGGGACAGCCCACAATGTAGTCCACTTATCAGATTTTGAACTCACCCCGAAAGAGGTAGCAGGTTATAGGGACATTACTGAGGGGCTAAGGCACAAATATCTGATTGCTCCAAGAGTCGTCGATACGCACCAGGGCATGGATCTACTAAAGATAAGCAAGGGAGTCCCGAGTCGGATAAAGTTTCCCTACTCTGCAGTTCATGGACATATCGGAGGGTTCGACGATCCAAAAACGGGGTTTGCAGCAAAGGGAATCGGACAAAATGGAATAAACATAGGCGGTTCACCTTCATGGTAGCATTCTGGGGCATTGTGATGTTTCCACGGAAAGAAAGAAATATTGATTTAAAGGTGGCGGGAGTCGTCAAAGCCCTAATTGCCAACAATAAAAGCACACTGGCCCCTATGATGACATCCGAGATGTACCGAGCTCTCACAACTTGTAAAGCCGAGGCCGATTTCTTCGAGGGGTACATTAAGCGCGAGCAAGGCATACGCGGCGAATAAAGAGGGACTATGAAGGGAGCATCACTATATTGAGCAAAACAATATCCGCTCTTAAAGAGCGGATCTTTAGACAAGCCCAAGAAGCCAGAACAGATAGGAAGCGCTGCTATGATTCGATGGCCCAGATGGAGAAACAGATGAACGGGTTTCAGGATCAACTCTTTTACAACGCTCAAAGTACTGGGGATACGGAATCAACAAATAGAGTGATTGCTTATGGAAAGGGACAGATTCAAGGGAAGAATTAACAATATCAGGCACTACATCACCATAAAGTACCTAGCTTGTGAGGATATGTCCCGTACCACCTGCTTTGCTTCAAAAATGATTCGTGTCCACCAGGTTATGGAAGATTTAAAAAATCTGCAAAGGGATCTCGCACCTAAGCCCGTAGCAAGGCCGAACGATGCCTCGCGGGCACCAACTTTTGGAGCTTTAATGTATTCATAGTTCGAGTCAGTGTTTTGTTTTTAGAGTCTGTTGTCTGTCTGTATATTCTCTTTTGCATCAAAATGTGTTAGTAGTTTTTTGTTAGTCCGTAATTGGTTTTACTTCGGGTTTGTTCTCCTTTCCAAAAAATGTCTAGTTTGTATTATAATGTTTCAGTAAAGAAAATGGAAAATTCCCAAAATTTGCTTTTGCATTTATATGGCAGAACTACGCCCGGTCTGATTCATGCGAGGACATGATACGTAGGCAATCCAAATAAGATTTGACCATCATTAAAAAGAAAAAAAAAAGAAAAAAAGAAAAAAGGGAGCACAATTACAAGAAGCCGGACTGACGCACAAAACTGAAGCAAATGCATGATGGAAAGGGTTAATTGCCTAGTTGCATTGCATCCTTAATGTGTGTTTTCTTATCTGTTGAAAACCCTAACGCTAACAAGTTGCTTCCATTTTGTCCTCTTTCAAAAATAAGAAAGGTGGTTGGTTGTGATTCTAAAGTAACGCTTCCCTGCAACAAAGGCAAAAGACAATGGCAGAGAGCAACAGAACTGAGTGGGTTGGTACCGATGCCCGAAAGCAGTTGGTTGAACAGGACTACGGGTTGGTAGAAGAGGTAAGAATGTTGAGGCAGCATGTGGCAGACATGTATCGGGCATGGATGACTGGGAAAGAACCACCCCCGCCACCGCCTAGCTTCATGAACTCTATCCTTACCCAAACACCTCACACAATAACGGATGATCCCCCATGCTCTCCATATCTACCCACTTATAACAGCTTTCCCAGCCACCCGAATAGCTCCATCACTCTTCGTCCAACTATATTCTCCCAACGCTACTCCCCTTCCCAATGCTACTTCTCTCCACGGGACTCCCAAAAACATGCTTCACTTTACCGGTACCCAGCTCTACAAAATGCCTATCCATCCTCACAAGCCTACCGAAAGCCCTCTGGATCAGGTTTCCGGCCCAATCAAGTATTTAAGAATGAGAGGTTGCTGAAAAAAGAAAAGGCTTTCACCCCTGTTGGAGGATCATATGTCGGTTTGTTCCAAAGGTTGAGGCAATTGGACATGTTGAAGCCGATTCATATAAAAATGTCAAACCCTCTGTCAAAGAAGTTTGATTTTTCTCGAAGGTGCGCATATTTCTCAGATGCCCCGGGGCATGACACAGAGAAGTGTTGGAAGCTGAAGAAAGCAATTCAAAAGCTTATTGATGAAGGTGACATTGTCATGCAAAATCCAGATGCAACAGACACTAGCCAAAGTCCGTCGCCTATTGGTAATGAGATGCATATGTTGAATATGACTTGTTTTGAAAAGGAATATGAGAAGTCTTCTGAGATCTTCGGAGGTCCGCACGTTGCAGAGTTTTCAGTGTTATCAGAGGTTGCTCTTAAGAACGAGCCAGCAAAGGGAACCCAAAAGCGATTTGTTAAGAGCAAGGAGATGGAAGTGGGTGGAGGTCCCAGTAATGTTGATGCCGAATTCAGTGGCTAAGATTTCGAGCTTGGTAATTGGAAAGACGCTCCTTTCTTGGTTGGTCAGGGAGGAGTTTTGGTGGTTCATTTTGTTATCATTTCTGTTGTCCGGGTTATTTGCAGGGTTGTAATCTAGACATTATCTGGTGTCAAACCCTCTTATCCTTCCATTTTGTCCTAGTGGTTTGTTTAGTGTGGTCTAGGGTTGTTTTAGGGTTTGTTCTAAGGTTGTACCCCAGTTGTTTTGCTTGTCTCGTTATACGAACTGTTTCACCGCTTGTCTAATGCAAATTCCGGTCTTTTGTTACCTCCAGTCATCCTCTTTGTTTAGTTCTTTCTATCCTTGTGTTTTGTCCTTGTTCAACGCCAATTCTAGTGACATGACATGCACGCACAGTTTGAGCCTAATCTTAAGAGTTAATTATAAAGCCATTGGGGGATGATCGGGACACTTAAGGGAAATAGGAACAGCTTGAGATCCTTTGAAGCCCGAGCCACGTGAAACTGGGGCAAGTAAAATATAAAGAAAACCCATAAAAGCAAGTTAGCCATATTGACAAGGGGGCCGTTCACGGTAACGAAAGTGAGAGTATTGCCCAACGGTGCTTTAAAAATGACAAATGAAAAGGCGAGTGTGTGGATATGGTTATCAAGTCCGGCACAATCAGAAGATGTGGCGAATGTTTAATTGTGTTGTTTGTGCTTGGCATGTTTTGAAGATTGGAATGACGAAGGCATTTTATTCTTCTATCTAAATACTTTATCCTTCATTAACCCTTTGAGCCTTATTGGTTTTCTTTCATACCCCTCGTTCGGAATCAGTAGCAAAAATTAGAAAACACAAGCATGAAAGATAAAGAAAAAGAAAAAGAAAAGAAAACAACAGAAACAACAAAACAACAAAAGAGAAATGAGAAAGGAGAAATGAGAAATGAGAAATGAGAAAGAGAAAGAGAAAGAAAAGAAAATAATAAAAAGGTGAAAAGGAAAACAAAAAAAAGGAATTGGGAACTACGTTTGACCTGATTCCTCAAAGAGGATACGTAGGCGTCTCACGGCTCGGTCATAGTGTAACAAAAAAAAATCCCTAAGCAGAAACTGGGGCAGAAGTTGTGTTTGGTGTAAAGAAATCTGGTTCTGAAGGTTGTATATTTTGAACCCAAATTGATTCGTTTTGAGCCGCTAATACCCTTTCTTTCTAGACCTATCCAAAACCCCACGTTTACGGTCCAAAGAAATACCTTTTGACCTTTCGAAAGATGCCAAGTCATGCAAATGGAAGTCGAGAATAACACTCTGATCCCCGGCAGAAAAGTAATAAAATGAGAGAGTCTTATCGGTGAAAACCTTCACGGGCACCTTGAGGCGGCTATAAGTTGAGAGAAAAATCAAAATGAGAGAGGCTTGATAGTGAAAACCCTTCGGGCACTACAAGTCGAATAAAGATTGAGAATCATACAGGAAAGCACCAGACGAAGATTGTGAAAGGCGATTAACGACGGAGGATAGGCCACGTGTGCATGTCATGGCCAATAGAGTTGGTATCCACATCTGATAGGTTTTACTTTGTAGTTTTCTTGTTATGAGTCATCTCTTTCTTTTGCCTTTTACTTTGTTCCTTTTACCTTTGTCATTTCCTCTTCTTGAGTCTCTTTGGTCAGAACAAGCGAGAAGTGATTTCAAAATTTGCCATCAGCTTTCCAATTATGCAAGACAAGATCTGACTAGTACATCAAAGTGGTATAAGTCAGGAAAGAACAAGCGCAATGAGCTGGTAATAGTCAACGTGCTTTGAGGTTCGCGCAAAATACCCAAGATTGGTCCATATCAATTCAGGGATAGTGCAACAAAAAGAGGGCAAGGGGGATTGAACCGAGGGTATATTCGATGATGAGATTGACAAAAGGATGGACCAGTGTCAAGAAGGATATCCCCAGCAGAAATCGAGGGTTATGAGGCCAAGGCCAGCGGAAAATAAAGAAAGAACAACGCGGAAAGCAATGGACATAATTGGGAAATTCATAGGAGACTCAAAGGTTGGGGAAATGCCAGTTCACGGACAGTACCACAAAAGAAGATAGTGGGTCTGCGCCAGGAAAAGGTATTTCAGTAACACAGACGATGGAGGGAGTTGTTAATCAATGAACATGCAGGATCTTCAGTTGAAATCAGCTGTCATGAAAATACATGAGGTCAGATAAGGAGACTGAGAAAATGGTTAAGAAGGTCGGAAGGTATCAGCCCGGTTCAAGATGGTCAGACAACGCATAGATGGAAAATGGTTGATAGCATCCCCAGCAGGAGTATCGCAACCAACCACCACGTTTTAAACTGACAAAATTTTCTTTGATTTGAATCAAGAACAGGGAATGTTACTGATGACGGAAAGATGCGCCACAAGAAAGATTGTCAAACTGGGGCAGAAAATTTTCGTTCATTTCGAAAATTTTCGGGAAGTCTAACACAAGTTGGTGAAAAGCGGTATCCCCAACGGTTTTTCGGGAGAAGGCAAAACAAGTTTTAAAAAAAAGCGATGTCAGGAGGAAGATAACACGAGTTTTAAGGGAGGTAGTCTTCGAAGAAAAAAAAAGAAAAAAAAAACGAAAAAAAAGAAGAAGAAAAAAAAAGAGAAAAAAAAAGAGGAAGACCAGTTTTGCAAAAGGAAACGGTTTGCAAAGGAATGAAACATCGTCTTAAGAGAAGTAGACTTTGAAGGAGTAAGATAACATATTTTTGAAAAAGTGTTATCCCCAGCAGTTCGCATAGAAATGAGACATCAGTTTTGAGGGAAGTAGTTTTGAAGAAAGGAATGGCGCTTTATTTTCGAAGTTGTTGTTAAGGTCAGGAGCCCCACCTGAAGAACAGAATGACGATTTATTTTTCGAAGTTGTTGTTGAGGTCAGGAGCCCCCTGAAGAACGGAATGGCGATTTATTTTTCAAAGTTGTTGTTGAGGTCAGGAGCCCCGCCTGAAGAACGGAATGGCGATTTATTTTTGAAGTTGTTGTTGAGGTCAGGAGCCCACCCTGAAGAACGGAATGGCGATTTATTTTTTGAAGTTGTTGTTGAGGTCAGGAGCCCCGCCTGAAGAATGGAATGGCGATTTATTTTTCGAAGTTGTTGTTGAAGTCTCGCCCGCCTGAAGAACGGAATGGCGATTTATTTTCGAAGTTGTTGTTGAGGTCAGGAGCCCCGCCTGAAGAACGGAATGGCGATTTATTTTCCGAAGTTGTTATTGAAGTCTCGCCCGCCTGAAGAAAGGAATGGCGCTTTATTTTCGAAGTTGTTGTTGAGGTCAGGAGCTCGCCTGAAGAACGGAATGGCGATTTATTTTTCGAAGTTTTTATTGAAGTGTCGCCCGTCTGAAGAAAGGAATGGCGCTTTATTTTCGAAGTTATTGTTGAGGTCAGGAGCCCCGCCTGAAGAACGGAATGGCGATTTATTTTTCGAAGTTGTTGTTGAGGTCAGGAGCCCCGCCTGAAGAACGGAATGGTGATTTATTTTTCGAAGTTGTTGTTGAGGTCAGGAGCCCCGCCTGAAGAACGGAATGGCGATTTATATTTCGAAGTTGTTATTGATGTCAGGAGCCCCGCCTGACTTTGCATAAACGGTCACTTTTAGTCATTTTTTGATTTTCTTTTTGACCGGTTGACTCACCCAGCTTTAAAATCTTCGTTTTCGAAGTGCTGAAAAGCCGTGTGCGAAACCGGATCTTCCTTTTTAATCTGTGAAAAATTTAAAAAAAAATAGTCAATTTGTTGAGTCAAATAAATTTTATTTCTTAAATCATCCTAATAAATGTGCAAAATGAGCACAAGTCAAAATTTATACGTAACAATAGTGAACAAGATCTCTTTGGAGTTGCACATGTGGTGGGATGACTTGGGTGAATTAGGGCGCGACACGGTCAAGCTATACCTGGGAGACCTCACTGGGTTGCTGAAGATTAATCCTAGGGGAATATCATAAAAGCTTTGGTTACATTTTGGAACACAGCCCACAATGTAGTCCACTTATCAGATTTTGAACTCACCCCGAAAGAGGTAGCAGGTTATAGGGACATTACTGAGGGGCTAAGGCACAAATATCTGATTGCTCCAAGAGTCGTCGATACGCACCAGGGCATGGAACTACTAAAGATAAGCAAGGGAGTCCCGAGTCGGATAAAGTTTCCCTACTCTGCAGTTCATGGACATATAGGAGGGTTCGACGATCCAAAAACGGGGTTTGCAGCAAAGGGAATCGGACAAAATGGAATAAACATAGGCGGTTCACCTTCATGATAGCATTCTGGGGCATTGTGATGTTTCCACGGAAAGACAGAAATATTGATTTAAAGGTGGCGGGAGTCGTCAAAACCCTAATTGCCAACAATAAAAGCACACTGGCCCCTATGATGACATCCGAGATGTACCGAGCTCTCATAACTTGTAAAGCCGAGGCCGATTTCTTCGAGAGGTACATTAAGCGCGAGCAAGGCATACGCGGCGAATAAAGAGGGACTATGAAGGGAGCATCACTATATTGAGCAAAACAATATCCGCTCTTAAAGAGCGGATCTTTAGACAAGCCCAAGAAGCCAGAACAGATAGGAAGCGCTGCTATGATTCGATGGCCCAGATGGAGAAACAGATGAACGGGTTTCAGGATCAACTCTTTTACAACGCTCAAAGTACTTGGGATACGGAATCAACAAATAGAGTGATTGCTTATGGAAAGGGACAGATTCAAGGGAAGAATTGACAATATCAGGCACTACATCACCATAAAGTGCCTAGCTTGTGAGGATATGTCCCGTACCACCTGTTTTGCTTCAAAAATGATTCGTGTCCACCAGGTTATGGAAGATTTAAAAAATCTGCAAAGGGATCCCGCACCTAAGCCTGCAGCAAGGCCGAACGATGCCTCGCGGGCACCAACTTTTGGAGCTTTAATGTATTCATAGTTCGAGTCAGTGTTTTGTTTTTAGAGTCTGTTGTCTGTCTGTATATTCTCTTTTGCATCAAAATGTGTTAGTAGTTTTTTTTAGTCCGTAATTGGTTTTACTTCGGGTTTGTTCTCCTTTCCAAAAAATGTCTAGTTTGTATTATAATGTTTCAGTAAAGAAAATGGAAAATTCCCAAAATTTGCTTTCGCATTTATATGGAAGAACTACGCCCGGTCTGATTCATGCGAGGACATGATATGTAGGCAATCCACATAAGATTCGACCACCATTAAAAAGAAAAAAAAAAGAAAAAAGGGAGTACAATTACAAGAAGTCGGACTGACGCACAAAACTGAAGCAAATGCATGATGGAAAGGGTTTATTGCCTAGTTGCATTGCATCCTTAATGTGTGTTTTCTTATCTGTTGAAAACCCTAACGCTAACATGTTGCTTCCATTTTGTCCTCTTTCAATAATAAGAAAGGTGGTTGGTTGTGATTCTAAAGTAACGCTTCCCTGCAACAAAGGCAAAAGACAATGGCAGAGAGCAACAGAACTGAGTGGGTTGGTACTGACGCCCGAAAGCAGTTGGTTGAACAGGACTACGGGTTGGTAGAAGAGGTAAGAATGTTGAGGCAGCATGTGGCAGACATGTATCGGGCATGGATGACTGGGAAAGAACCACCCCCGCCACCGCCTAGCTTCCTGAACTCTATCCTTACCCACGAGAAGGAAATAAGCAGTTCGAGATCGGCAATCAAGGGAGAATACAAGACAAATCAAAAGTAAAGAAATACCAGAGGAGTCACCGAGACATCAAAGCAACAAGAGATACAAGAGCACGACTGAAGATCCAAATAAGATTTTGTAATTCATAAACTATAGTTTAGTCTAGCTTCTTGTTTTCTTTCAGCATGGTGTAATAAGGAGGTCGGCAAGCAGTAATAACAGCATGCAACAACAGTAACATTGCAGTCCCATGGTAGGCCCAGCTACCAAAACTTCCCGAACTACATTAACCTGATTCCCTTCTAGCCAGGGATATGTAGGAAACCTTTGAAGCAAAGGTTCGGTTAAATCTTTCAAAATATTGCTTCACACGGAGTACTCGGATGGGCAAAAATCGCTCGTATCTGCTCACTTTATCTTTGCACGAAAACCTTTTGTATTTTCGGACAAAGAGGGGCAGTTGTGAGCACGTGATTTTTGCCCTATGTGAGAATTACTCCCAAAAATTTGAAATAAAACAATTTTCCTTTGTGTGCAATTTTGAGAATTTTCGTGGCATTTTTGGATAATTATTTGTATTTGTCTGTGCATGTTTATTTATTAGATTAATAAAAAATACAAAATATGTCGCATTTGCATTTAGGATTTAATTCTACAATTAGGAGCAATTAAGTTTGTTTTACAAGAACAAAAATCATAAAAATAATGTACGTCGTAGTTTTAGCATTTAATGTCCAAATTGAGTGATTTTATCGTTAATTGCTATGTAATTGTGTTTTAATTGTTAAGATTTAATTAGTACTTTTATAAATTGATTTAGTTCTATAGGTTAATTTAGAATTTTTAGAATTTTAGTTTTATTTTAAGAAAAAGAAAAAGAAGCAATGGAAATAAAAGAGGAAGAAAATTGGATTGGGCATTTTCTTCAATTTTAAACCACAGGCCCAAAGAACCAAATCCCCACCGGGTCGGTCCGCCCCATAACCCCAAACAACCACCCCCCCTTCTTCCATTTTTCATTTTTTCAACTCCAAAAATCCTAAACACCCGCCCCCTGTTCTTTCTCCTTCTTCTTCGAACCCACCACCCCATGGCTGCCTTCCCCTCTCCATCTACCCCGAATGACCCCTCCAGCTCCAGTTCCAAACGACAACCCCCCCATGGCAACCCTCATCGTCGTTCACCTCCAAACCAGCGACGCAACCAACGACCCTCCAGTCGCGAGCTCCAGCCAGCCCATCATGGCTGCTGCTGCTTCACCCATCGTCATGGTTGCTGCTGCTTCACCCGTTGTCGTCCAGCTGACGACCAGCAGCTCACAACTAGTCGTCTTCAACACCCTCACGACCAGCAGCTCACCCATAACACACACAATCATCTTCAACACCCTCACGACCAGCAGCTCCGTCACACGCACACACACAGTCTATCGACGAACAGCCAAGTCGGCGACGAAACCAACCAACCTCACCATCGTTACCACCCCAGCTCCCCCACAGCCTGAAACGGTCGTCTCCCAGGCCATCTCCAAACACCAGCCATTCGAGGTAATGCTCAGTCATACGTCGAGGTAGTCCGTCGAGGTTCCGTTCGAATCCGTGTCTGTTAGTCAAGCGTCGAAACAGTGTTGCGAACGAAGTTGTGTTTCATCGGAAGTTCAACATTGTTCGACGTCGGATCGTTAGCATAAAGGTCAGCCACAGTTCGTTCACGGATTTTTGTTGCTTTGTCTTTGGTTTCGCTTTAATATGTGGTTTCATTTTTTGAACATTTTCGCATGATATTCCCACTGCATATTCGTTGAAATTGTGTGTGTGTGCCTTTTGGACGACTTTCCTACTGTTTTGAGTTCGATTGATGCTCAAGTTAGTGATTGAAATCTACTGGCTTGTTCAGTTAAGTTTGTTCGGATATGAATCTGACTCTGTTGATTAATTCATGAACGTTGTCGATTAGGAGTTTGTTTGGCGAGTTTGTTTATTCAGAGTTTGATTATTAATTGGAAATTGATTAGATGAATTGGTTATAGCTGCTAAAGTTTGGTTAATTGACTTAGGAGGATTGGATATAGCTGATAGGGTAGAATGGTAATTTACTCAAGTTCGTTTGAGTAAGTAACATCATTTTAAATAGCAATGTGAATAATGTTAGTAACTAATATTCTCAAATGTTAGTGATTGATGTTAGCCTAATGTTAGTTTTTAAGCATTGACGCATTTCTTCGACAAGTCGTAAAAAGAGTTAAAAAATGGCTTTGTATTACACATAGTTAATTCCAATAGTTCAATTCATCTAATAATGTTAGCTTAAATTAATCAAAGATTAGTTAGTTTGTTTTGATATTACTAGGTGTCAATCTCGTGTTCTATTCATAATCTCAACTTTAGTGTTATTAACTAATAGAATAAGGAGCAATACAATCTCCCTTGAATAAGCTCTGTTGCAATTTTCTGTTTGCATTTGTCTTAATCTAATAAACAATAAGAGGCACGAGCATATAAACACGTAACTAATTAGGACCTCTTCTCTTTTATTTTAGAGACGAACTTAATAAGAAATGTGGTCACTTTAGGATTGTCCTTTCAAAATAAACGAGATGAGCCTTGCCTAGTAAAACTCACTGATTGCGGGGCCCTCAATAAATATTTGTTTTAAAATACTTAGACTTAGGGACGGGCCGTTTAGCCAATTTCACGGCCTTCCCCAAAAGATAACAACGCGCAAATCACTTCCGGCGCGCTTTAAATAATTTACTCTCTTAAACTCGGGTGCACATTTATGTGACCCAAATTCAAATCTCAACGAAGTCGAAATTTGTCGCTAATCACGGGTACATTGATTGTGACGTGGTTCGAGATGCATTTCCACGACGTTGCAAATTCCTTTTAAAAGTAATGAATGAGACGATCCCCGACAAACAAAAGTACACAAGCTGTGGGGCCCTCTATACGTGTTGGTAAAATTACTTAGACTTCAGGATGGACAGTTTAGCAAAATTTCGCGGCCCTACCCAAAATAATGATACGCTAGTCGCCTGAGGCGCGTATGTAATAATGTTATATTCTTAAACTCGGGTGCACATTTATGTGACCCAAATTCAAATCTCAACAGAGTTGAAATGTGTCAATAACCACGGGTGCATTGATGTGACGTGGTTCGAGATGTATTTTCACGATGTTGCAATTCTCGGTAAAAATAATAATAATAAAAGCAGTACACAGTTAAAATTTGCACATAGGTTCATAATTGTATAAAATCAGATAATCAAGCCGAATATGACAGTTGTGCGACCATGCTAGAACCACGGAACTCGGGAATGCCTAACACCTTTTCCCGGGTTAACAGAATTCCTTATCCGGATTTCTGGTGCGCAGACTGTTAAACGGAGTCATTCTTTTCCTCGATTTGGGATTCAACCGGTGACTTGGGACACCACAAATCTCCCAAGTGGCGACTCTGAATCTTTAAATAAAATCCTGTTTCGATTGTCCTTTAATTGGAAAAAAGGAGGTGTGACATGGCCTATTTGGCTTATGTTCGTGATTACAGTGTTGAGGTTCCCTCTAATGATTTTATGCCCGTGGTTTGTGAGTTTCCTGAGGTTTTCCCTTCAGACCTGCCGAGGATGCCACCTGACAGGGATATTGATTTCTGCATCGATTTGGCTCTGGGCACTCAGCCCATTTCTATTCTGACATATCGCATGGACCCGCCAGAGTTGAAAGAGTTGAAGGAGCAGTTGCAAGACTTGCTTGATAAGGGTTTCATTAGACCCAACGTTTCACCTTGGGGTGCGCCGGTACTGTTTGTTAAGAAAAAAGATGGTTCGATGAGAATGTGCATTGATTACCGGTAGTTGAACAAGGTCGCCATCAAGAATAAGTATCCACTGCTAAGGATTGATGATTTGTTCGATTAGCTTCAGGGTGCCAAGGTATTTTCAAAGATTGATTTGAGATCTGGCTACCATCAGTTGAGGATTAGGGCATCTGATGTCCCTAAGATAGCATTCCGCACTCGGTACGGGCATTATGAGTTCTTGGTTATGTCATTCGGGTTGACAAATACCCCATCAGCTTTTATGGATTTGATAAACCGAGTGTTATGGCCTTATTTGGATTCATTCGTGATAGTCTTCATTGATGATATTCTGATATATTCCCACAGCCAGGAGGAGCACAAGAAGCATCTCAGAGTAGTTCTTCAGACTCTGAAGGATAGTCAGCTATATGCGAAGTTCCCGAAGTGTGAGTTCTGGTTGAGTTCAGTTGCATTCCTAGGTCATGTTGTATCAGCAGAGGGTATTCAGGTTGATCCAAAGAAGATTGAGGCAGTCAAGAACTGGCCTAGACCAGCATCAGCTACAGAGATTCGGAGTTTCTTGGGATTGGCAAGCTACTATCGTCGGTTCGTGGAGGGGTTTTCATCCATTGCAGCCCTGATGACCAAGTTGACCCAGAAGGGTGCCTAGTTCAGATGGTCGGACGCGTTCTAGGCGAGCTTTCAGAAGCTCAAGGCATCCCTGACTACGGCACCGGTGTTGGTTTTTCCCATAGGTTTAGAGCCTTATATTGTTTATTGTGATGCATCTCGCATTGGGCTTGGTGCAGTGTTGATGCAAGATGGCAAGGTCATTGCCTATGCTTCGCGGCAATTGAAGATTCATGAGAAGAACTATCTGGTGCATGATTTAGAGTTGGCAGCCATTGTTCATGCACTGAAGATTTGGAGGCATTATCTATATGGCGCGGCATGTGAGGTGTTCACTGATCACAAGAGTCTTCAGTATTTGTTCAAGCAAAAGGAGTTGAAGTTGAGGCAGAGGAGGTGATTGGATTTGTTGAAGGATTATGATATCACTATCTTATATCACCCGGGAAAGGCCAATGAGGTGGCCGATGCTTTGAGTAGAAAGTCAGCCAGTATGGGTAGTCTTGCTTATATTCCAGTCGGTGAGAGGCCGCTTGCTTTGGATGTTCAGGCTTTGTCCAATCGATTTGTGAGGTTGGATATTTATGTGCCTAGTCGAGTATTAGCTTGCACGGTCGCACGTTCTTCGTTATTGGAGTGTATCCGTGATCGGCAGTTTGAGATCCCATTTGTGTGTCCTTAGAGACACGGTGCAGCGTGGAGGTGCCAAGCAGGTTACCTTAGATGCTGATGGAGTTTTGAGATTGCAGGGTAGAGTTTGTGTGCCTAATGTGGATGGGCTTCGGGAGTTGATTTTAGAGGAGGGCCATAGTTCCTAGTACTCTATCCATCCGGGCGCCACGAAGATGTATCAGAATTTGCGGCAGCATTATTGGTGGCGTAGAATGAAGAAGGATATCGTAGAATATGTAGCTCGGTGTTTGAACTGTCAGCAGGTTAAGTATGAGCATCAGAGGCCTGGTGGATTGTTTCAGAGGATTCAGCTTCCCGAGTGAAAGTGGGAGCGGATCACTATAGACTCTGTTACTGGACTCCCACTGACTCGAAAGAAGTTCGACGCAGTTTGGGTCATCATTGATAGGCTGACCAAGTCAGCGCATTTCATTCCTGTGGCAGTCTCCTATTTATCCGAGAGGTTAGCTGAGATCTATATCCGGGAGATTGTTCGACTTCATGGTGTGCCAGTATCTATTATTTCGGACCGAGGTACGCAGTTTACTTCGCGTTTCTGGAGAGCAATTCAGCGAGAGTTGGGCACCTAGGTTGAGTTGAGTACAGCATTTCATCCTCAGACGGACGGGCAGTCCGAGCGGACTATTCAGATATTAGAGGATATGCTCCGAGCTTGTGTTATTGACTTTGGAGGGTCATGGGATCAGTTCTTGCCTTTATCAGAGTTTGCCTACAACAACAGCTACCAGTCGAGTATCTAGATGGCTTCTTATGAGGCTTTATATGGTAGGCGGTGTCGATCTCCGGTTGGATGGTTTGAGCCGGGAGAGGCTCAGTTGTTGGGTACGAATCTGGTTCAGGAGGCCTTGGACAAGGTCAGGATCATTCAGGATAGGCTTCGTACAGCTCAGTCCAAGCAAAAGAGCTATGCAGATCGTAAGGTTTGTCAGTTGAGATCCAAGAGTTTCCCTTCTGTTCGTGTTCAATGGGAAGGTCAGCCTCCTGAGGCATCGACCTGGGAGTCCGAGTCCGATATGCGCAGCCGTTATCCTGATCTATTCCCCGACTCATGTACTTCCTTCTTCTTCTCCGTTCAAGGATGAACGGTTGTTTTAGAGGTGGAGAATGTGACGACCCAAAGGGTCATCACCTGTTTTCTTATCCATTCTGCGCTTCCGATGCCTTGTAAACCTCATTTAGAGTTACCTCGATTTGCATGCGCAGTCCGGGCGCGTAGCCGGAAAGCTTAAATATGAAATTTTCTGAAAAATGCTAAGTTTTGAGCTAAAATGAATAAATTTGACTTCGGTCAACATTTTGGATAAACGGACCCGGACCCGTGATTTGACGGTCCCAGAGGGTCCGTAGGAAAATATAGGACGCATGTGTATGTCCGAAATCGAATTCCGAGGTCCAAAGCCCGAAAAATGAATTTTTTAAGTAAAATTATTTTCTGAAAATGTTTAAGGAAATTGGAAATGAAATCTGATTAGAAAGAGATGGTATCGGGCCCGTATTTTAGTTCCGGTGCCCGGTACAGGTCTTATATATGTTTTAACTCTTCCTGTAAAATTTGGTTGAAATCGGACGTCGTTTGACGTGTTTCAGACTTAAATTTCTAAATTGGAAACTTGATGAAGTTTGAGGAAAAATTCTTGATTTTGAGGTTTGATTCATTGGTTTTAAGGTTATTTAGGCGATTTGATCGCACAGAAAAGTTTGTATGATGTTGTTGAGTTAGTACGTGTGTTTGGTTAGGAGCCCCGAGGGCTCGGGAGTGTTTCGGAATGGTTTTTGGCTTTAGAAGTGTTGCAGATTTTCTGCTATTGTGCCCAGGGATTTTGTTCTTCGCGTTCGCATGGTCTCACCCGCGAATGCGTAAGGCAAAGATCCCAGGTGCCCAGTTTCTTCTTCGTGAACGCGGAGGTTGAGACGTGAACGCGAAGCCCAGGGGGGAGACCCTTCGCGAACGTGTCCTTCCACTCGCGAACGCGTAGGGTTCAGGGGAGGGGCCACCAGTTTGTTCTACGCGAACGCGGCCACTGGCCCGCAAATGCGAGGGCTCGAGGTGCTAAAGCATCGCGAACGCGAAGAAGGATTTTTCCCAGTTATTTTAAAGTCCCAAACATAACCCATTACGGGATTTCACCAAAATTTCACACACTCTTTCTTCTCCAAAGTTCTAGGGCGACTTTTGAAGCATCCTTTCACCATAAACTCTTGGGTAGTAATCTTTAACTTATTTCCTTCCATTTTCATCAACATCTATTGAATTTCTAGGCCTAAAACATATAATTAAGGGTAGAAATTAGGGAATTGGGTAGAGTTAGGGCTTTTTAATTAATTTTGATTTAGACCTCGTTTTGGGGTCGAATTTTGAAAATAATTATATATTCGGGCTCGTGGATGAATGGGTTATCGGATTTTAGTTCGAACCTAGTGTTTCGACCAAGCGGTACCGAGGTCGATTTTTGGGATCTTGGGAAGAATACTTGGGAAGTTATAATTAGGCAATGGATTCGAATTGTTTAGCATTTATTGATGTTATGAAGTCATTTGTGTATAGATATAATCGATTTGGAGCCGAATTCGAGAGGAAAAGCAGTAATTGAGGATTGAATTACCCGTGGAAGTTTGAGGTAAGTGTTTGGTCTAACCTTAGCTTGAGGGATTAGGAATTGAGTCCTATTTGCTATGTGATAATTGTTGAGTACAACGTATTGTCACACCTCCTTTTTCCGCACCGCGAGGGGCAGGGGAGTTTTTTCCAATTAAAGGACAATCGAAACGGGATTGGTTTAATTATTTCAGAGTCGCCACTTGGGAGATTTAGGGTGTCCCAAGTCACCAATTTTAATCCTGAATCGAGGAAAAGAATGACTCCATATTACAGTCTGCGTACCAGAAATCCGGATAAGGAATTCTGTTAACACGGGAGAAGGTGTTAGGCATTCCCGAGTTCCGTGGTTCTAGCACGGTCGCTCAACTGTTATATTCGGCTTGATTATCTGATTTTATACAAATGTGAACTTATGTGCCAATTTTATCTTTTAACCGCTTTTATCATTCACTGTTATTTTATAGGACTTGCAACGTCGTGAAAACATATCTCGAACCACGTTACATCAATGCACCCGTGGTTATTGACATATCTCGACTCGGTTGAGATTTGGATTTGGGTCACATAAATGTGCACCCGAATTAAGGAGAATAAATTATTAAGACGCGCCTAAAGCGACTAACGTATTGTTATTTTGGGGAAGGCCGTAAAATTTGCTAAGCGGCCTGTCCCGGATTCTAAGTAAATTTAAAACAAGTATTTACTGAGGGCCCCGCAATTTGCCTTTTTTGTTTGTCGAGGCTCGTCCCATTTATTATTTAAAAATGAATTTGCAACGTCATGGAAATGCATCTCAGACCACGTCACAGTCAATGTACCCGTGATTAGAGACACATTTCGATTTCATTGAGATTTGGATTTGGGTCACATAAATGTGCACCCGAGTTTTGGGAGATAACATTATTAAAGGCGCGCCTAAAGCAACTAGCGCATTATTATTTTGGGTGGGGCCGTGAAATTTGCTAAACGGTCCGTCCCGAATTCTAATTATTTTAATATATATACATTTAGAGGGCCCCGCAGCATCTACATTTTTCGAGGCTCGTCTCATTTTATTAATTATTTATTTTTTCTTTTTTTTTTCTTTTAGAAAAAGGACAAGGCTAAAGTAACTACGTTTTTTGCTACTTCGCGAGATCATGGGTTATAAATTGAACTTATTTGATGGAGCGGGTATTTTTCCGCGGAATTAAAATTGCTACTATAATTTCAACATTACTACCACATGTATAAACAACTATTAAGACAAACTAAATAATTAACACCTTTCAGAATACGTGCAAACCTCTATTATGACAAATATTTGGATAACAACAATTTAAACATGAAGAAACAAAATGTCAAATAGCTACTTAAAATAACGAAACAACGGAAAAGACATTCACGGCCAAATTTCAATACCATACGGAGTTAATTATCCAAAATAGCAATTCGCAATCATCATGTATATATGTCTCGCGCAATTTCGCGTACTATCCGCATGAACTAGGATTGTATTTCAACGAACACCTATACATATTACTAAACAGCAAACATAAAGGACACGGGCAGAGATAACCTACTTGAGATTAATGTCCGATGCGTTGGACCTGCGACGAAACCTCGGACAACAACCTCGACGTACCGGACCTCGACGAACCAAAGACGACCTCAATGGAGACTGAAAGCTCGACCCAATACTGTCAACGCACGAGATGTTGGCTGCCTTTTGGATTTTTTCGACGCAGCAGGTTGGTTGTGGTGTTTGGACAAAACGGATGAAACAGTGGTGGTGGGTCGACGAGTGGTTGTTTGCTGGCGGTTCAGGCGTGCGAAGGGGCTGCTGACGGGTGGTTGCTGGAAATGGAGTGGTCTGTTTGGTAATGGTGTTTGGGTGGTGGAGTTTGGACGTGAAAGAGTGGGGTTAGGGTTGTTGGGGGCGTGAGGATGGTGAACGACGATGGTGGGAGCTGGTTGCGATGGGGGGTGCGACTGGTTTGGATTTGCTTGGTGGTTGTGTTGTGATGGAGAGGAAGTGGGGGCTGGGGGGCAGTGACGACGGGACTGGCGGTGGTTTGCCTGGTGGTTTTGGGGTCGGGTTTGGTTAGGTTTGTTGGTCGACGGACATGAAGGAGGTGGGTGTTTGGTGGTGGTCGTGAGGCGGAGAGGGAGCTGGTAGCGGCGACAATGGCGGATTCACGGAGGAGGAAGGCGATGGGAAGGTGACGGACTGGTGGAGTTGGTGGTTTTGGGACGTGAGGGTTTTCGGACAAGATGGTGACGGAGTTGGGAGGAGACGGGGTGGAGTTTGGACGGTGTCGAGGGAGTCGGACGCAGGTGAGGGTTTTCTCTTTCAGTAGGGTTTTTTGCTCCTTCTTCTTTAGGAAGAAGAAGGTCTACAGTACCCGTGCAAAAAATTTTCAAAGTCCTCCGTTGGTTTTTGGTGATGAACAGTCGTTTGTTCAAAAAATTTCCAAGTCCTGTTCGTTCCCCCCAAAATTTCAAAATCCTCTCTTGTCCGTTCTTTTGTCCGTGTATTTGTATGGTTTTGCCCAGGAAAATGAGCCCCACGCGTGGTGGGGTTCGAGGTTTGTGTTCCCCACGCGTGGTGGGGTTCCCCGTGTATGGGATTCCGTCCGTGTTCCCCACATGTGACGGACTCGGATTATTATGGGCTAGGTCCGAAAATTAGGCCTAAAAGCGAGTAAGTTTGAACCCGAATATTATTCTTTTCCTCGGACCCGACTAAGGACACGACGTCGCTTAACTAGTCCTATGCAAGCAAAATAACTACCAAAAATAGGACTAATATTTAAACAAAACTATATCTTTTTTAAATATTTTTCAAGATTTAAAATAGCTATAAAACTATTTTTTGTAATTTTCGTTTTTTAATAAAGACAAAATATAAAGTAATATTTTTGTATTTTTCCAAAATTAAAATGACTACAAAACATTAATAGAATTATATATATATTTTTTTTGTAATTTTCGAATATGTAAAGTACAAAATATGGTACTCTTTTTTGTATTTTTCAATTTTATGAGAAATACATAAACTAAAAGTTTATGTATATATTTTTGTAATTTTTTTCTTTTCGTAACGAAATAAAGCAAAAATAGTCAAAATAGGTATATTAGACCTAAATTACATATTTATGCTAAAAAATGTGAAAATCCTCGGGGAGGGTCAAAAATCCGGTGTCTACACGTATAGGCATGGTGACGAGTATCTATACGTTGGTGTCTAGCATGACCGTGAGTCTTTACATTGTGAATATCCTTATTTTGTTGTGTCTTTCATGCCTTAGTGATGATTTCTATATGTTGTGAAAAGCTTGTGAAAGAAATTGTGACCTTTGAACTTCGAGGAGCATTGGCTCGAGTTATATTACAAAGTGTAAAAGTATATGAAATGATTGAACCCTTTGGAGCGTTGGCTCAAGTGGTAAAGTGAGTTAAGAACTAAAAGTGAAAGAAAGAGAAAGAGTTATTAAATTGCTCCCTTGTCGGGATGTTTGTTGCTTGTTGATTATCTCCCTTGCTGCGATGCTGAGATTATTGATATTGTTCCCTTGCCAGGATTTAACTATTTAATTGTGTTCCCTTGCTGGGATTTCTATTATTATTTGTTTACTCCCTTGCCCCTTTGTTTGTGATTGTTGTTTGGGTGAGAAAGAGCATTAAAGCACGAAGGGTGATGTCATGCATTGTTTGCTATTGTGAGGAAAGAGTGTAAAGAACGAAGGGTGATACTGTGCCATACGATGTACCATTCCTAACCGATTATCATTGACTATATGGTGAGGAAAGAGAGTAAAAGCACGAAGGGTGATGCCGTGTACACTTTTGTTATAAAATATTGTTTGGTGAGGACGAGGGTAAAAGCACGAAGGGTTATGCCGTGCACATTGTTATTATATGATTGATTTGGTAAGGACGAGAGCAAAAGCACGAAGGGTGATGCCGTGCAAATTGTTGATTTCTGATTCTTGATGATGTTCTAGTTATGTTGTTACTTTCCTTACTTGATGCTTTTTATTCGGAACCATTATCCCCCATCCCCACAGCATGTTTCCCCTTCCCACATTTACTGGTTATTCCTGTACTTCCCTTTCCGCTGTATATGAATAAATTGTATAGGTTTATTTGGTAGTCTGGTCCTAGCCTTGTCACTACTTCACCGAGGTTAGGCTAGACACTTACCAACACATGGGGTTGGTTGTGCTGATACTACACTCTGCACTATGAGCAGATCTCAGAGAAGCTTACGGACAGTAGTTGGAGGGCTTCCTTTAGTCCACCCGGAGACCCAAGGTAGACCTGTAGGCATTCGCAGGCCCTGGCGTTTCCCTCTATCTCCATTCCCTGTTTCATTTTCTTTCGTTCAGAAATAGTTTAATGAATTTTCTTCAGACCTTGTTTGTAGTGACTCTTAGACAGTCTGTGACACTGTGACACCAGGTTTTGGGTATTGAGGTTTTGAAAGTTTTAATAGACGTAGTCTTGAGTTATAAAAAAAATTGTTAACTTCCGCTTATTTATTTAATTCCACTGTTTTCATGTTATCGCTGGTAATTGAAAAAAAATATAATTTGTTAATGAAAAAAGGTAGTTAAGGGTTGGCTTGCCTAGCTCTCATTAGTAGGCACCATCACGACTCCCGAGGGTGGGAAATCCGGGTCGTGACAAATGCTTAATGTTTTGGTTTAATGGAATAAATATCTTTTCCTTCAAAAAAAAATATGTAAATTAGATTTGTGGCTATTTATGTAAACCAAACAACTCCAAGGAGAAAGGACAAGGGGGAAGTGCACGGTTAACCACAAATAATACATGTATTTACTTTTAAGCCACTGTTTAAAATTTCTTTAGTCTTTAGCCACTGCTTTAATAAATTTTACCTGCCCAGACGAAAATACCCTTCTGCTCATACAAATTGAGGACCAAGTGTCCTTAACTTTTGAATTTGCAACTCTAAGTTCAGGACTTCAGGACTACATGTCCTTAACTTTTGAACTTGCAACTCTAAGTTCAGGACTACATGTCCTTAATTTTTAAACTTGGAACTCGAAGTTCAGGACCACCTATCCTTAAGTTCTGTGCTTGTAACTCTAAGTTAAGGACTACTTGTCCTTAATTTTTGAACTTGTAAGTCTAAGTTCAGGACCTATTGTCCTTAACTTTTGAGCTTGTTAGTCTAAGTTCAGGACCAAGTGTCCTTAACTTTTGAACTTGTAAATGTAAGCTCAGGACCAAGTGTCCTTAACTTTTAAGCTTGTTAGTCTAAGTTCAGGACCTATTGTCCTTAACTTTTGGGCTTGTTAGTCTAAGTTCAGGATTTCAGGACCTATTGTCCTTAACTTTTGAACTTGTAACTGTAAGTTCAGGACATATTGTCCTTAACTTTTGAGCTTGTTAGTCTAAGTTCAAGACCAAATGTCCTTAACTTTTGAACTTGTAATTTTAAGTTCAGGACCAAATGTCCTTGATTCAAACCACCACATATGCACGTATTTAAGATTCTGATTTCCTAATTTTTTTCCCCATAAAATTCTAGTTCACCATACTAATAGTTATACTATGTACTACTCATATTATTAAGCTTGTTGGTGCTCTGATGAAAATATCACCTTTTTTCCCTTTTACCCTTTATATTCTTTTCTTGTTTTTTTCTAAGTCCTTAATTTGTTGATGATTTCCCTCTTCCTATTTACAGTCATCTCGTCTCCTTCGTTGCATAGTTTGTCAATCTCTTCCACCTAAACCCCAAGAAAGAGAGAGGGGGAACTGGGTTAGGTAGTGAAATGAGCTCTTCAAGCTCACCTGGTCAATCTCGAAGAGGAGAAAAGGAACAAAGAGCAAGGAATTTTGACACTAAAGCGAAGAAGATGTGTTGGGCCAAGATGGGGTCAAGAGATAGAAGAAAGGGTAACACCGTCTTTTCGTATTAATTTTAATAGACTAATGGCTACTTTTGTTCAGCATTAAAAATACTGGATAAAAAGTAAATATCACTTTAAAAAATGGCTACCCCACATAATTTTTACAAGGGACAAAAGGAAGGCATTTAGTTGGGTAACATCTCATGTATGGGCCGGAAGGACGATTTCATTGGGCTAAATTGCAGCGCACAACAACAATTGAATCAAAAAAAGGAGAATGACAGAAATAGAGAAAATAGCATGGGCTAGTCAGTTTTCGGACTGGTAATTGAAAAATAGTCAGCATTTACAAAGTCATTAAAAATAGCCATTGTTTTGCTGAAACACGGAAAGTTCCAGCATAATATGTTGGATTTATGAAGTTCCTGCGTATAAACTTCCAGTATAATGTTAGAACTCCAGCACACAGAAAGTTCCAGCATAATATGCTGTATTATGAAGCTTCTAGGTATAAACTTCCAGCATTTTGTCTTGGAACTTCAGCACATTACAAAATTCCAACACATTATCCTAGAATCTCATACATAAAAAGTTCCAACTCCAGCATAGTATGTAAGAATTTTTAAGGGTATTTTTATTCAGATTTAATTATTACATAAAAAGTGACTAAATTAAGATTACTTTTGAAGTTGTGGCTATTTTCAATTGTCAATTATAAATCTGGCTATTTCTAATCCCTCCCCCCTCTAAAAAAGAAATATGATACTGAAAAATTCACCAAAATTTTTCAGTATTGTGGCTGAAAATTCTTGTGATTGTTATAATTTCTGGTGATTTAAAATTCTAACACTAAAAATTTATGGTGATCAGGGAACAGGTGCTTCAAAATTCTGGCCAACGGCTACTTCATATATTGTTTTTTAAATATCCAGTCGGCTACCTGGATTGGGACCGGGCTGGGCCACCGGGACAAAATGACTGTCCCATTACCCCCCCCCCCCCTCCTATACCACTAAGACATGTCGGACCAGGCCAGGATCGGGTGATGCCGTCCCTTTAGACACAGAACAAATGCATAAGGCACATTAGGCTCAATGGACAATACGTCCTATGGGCTGGATTGTAATAAGTGTTGTTAGTATTCGCTTCTATTCACTATTTTTTTATTCTTTCCCCTGATGATGCATAACTTTTTGAGAAACTTTAATGTACAGTTTAGAGCCTAATTACCATACGTAATTATAATTTGCATAATTACCATTCGTAGCTACTGTTTAATTGTTACCAACTTGTATTATTTGTATTCAGACGTGCAACAAAGACTCTTGCATCCAGACGCGCAAAAATACGACATGTGTGAATTGTATTCGTTCGTGCAGCGAATACAACTTGCATCAACTGTATTCATTCACACAAAGAATGTAAGATAATTAATCTGTAGCCAGAGCAGAGATTAAGACACAATTACACAATCAATCTAGAGTTAGAGTCTAAGGAAGCGTACCGTTAACCTCCATGGATTCAGCAGCGACAGCAAATGGCGATTAAGCCTGAGACCAACTTCCACGATCCACTAGCTACACGCTCTCACAGCCCAGAGAACTTGACTGATGGGACGTCTACCGTTACCACGTATTCAAGAGGCAGAATACGTTAGGGTTTTCTAATAGCTAGGAAAAGGGGG
This sequence comes from Nicotiana sylvestris, assembly GCF_000393655.2. Classification (NCBI taxonomy): domain Eukaryota; kingdom Viridiplantae; phylum Streptophyta; class Magnoliopsida; order Solanales; family Solanaceae; genus Nicotiana; species Nicotiana sylvestris. Next base: position 155,209,361 of record NC_091066.1, read on the forward strand.
GTTGACCTCTATTTATAAAGAGTGCCTACCCATCACAGGCCAATAGTTATCGGGCCTCACTCATCCACACACACAATATTTAATATTAGGCCTTTTATTTATCCACCACTTGGACCACGTCACTATCCTTTCAGGCTATAACCAATTAACGTAAGTCCAAATTCCAACATTCTCCCACTTGGACACCAACATTAATTGAGGACATGAAAACAATTTTAAATATTTGGGTTTTTTAAGAAAATCATTTTTGAAAAAGGATTTTAGACTCTACGGTGGCCACACTACTCACATAGCCAAGGATAGAATGGCCCATATAACAATCCATTCAGTCTCAATAGAAAAGACTAACAATGAATCGTAGCAGGCATCACACCATTTTAAGGTATGAATTCTATCTACGACCACATATGCTAGAATTTCCATCAACATGGATCAAACATGTGTGCTAAGCATTTTATCTTTCTAATCAAGGTGAATAGATTCGCACCTCTTAGAAAGAAATAATCCTCTAAGTGATATTATATCCATATCACCTCAGGAGCCTCCAAGTGATACAAAATCATATCACCTCAGGAGGATTCTCTTGTGCCTTACCTAGGATAATCAAGGCAACAAGCTGCAAGACTCAAAGATATCATAAGTTTATGCAATGTCCAATTGGAAATAAAAATAAATACATTATCATGTTAGTCATAAGCATATCAGGTATCAAATAACACAAGCTTGCATAAAAATAGAATTTATCAAAAGCAATATCTCAGTTAGAAATCACAAGGTAACTCCCACTGACTAAAGCACATCAAAAGACTCTAAAATACCCATATTTTTAGCATATTCATTAAACACTACAGGCCTAAGACCTTAGTCAAAGGATCAGCCAACATAGATTATGACTTAGGGGTGGGCATAAAATCTGAAAAATCGAATTTCGAACCGGACCGAATTATTTCAGTATTTTGGTTTCGGTTTTTTCGATATTTTGGTCTAATTCGGTATTGCAATATTGATATTTCGGTACGGTCCTCGGTACCGAAATACCAATTTTTAAAAGATATTTTCTTAATTCTTACTACCCACCCAGCCCATCGCCCAAGCCCATCTTAAATGCTCATCCTACCGAAACTTTTTGAACATGATTTTGCTTCAAAAACAAGAAATGATGTTGGATTATTTTCACTATATTATTATTATTATACTGAGAAAAGGACAAGCAAAAACCAAAAAAATAGTGTCCAACTTTTACAAGTAATTCCTACGAAGATTACTAATCTAGTTACTACTGACTTAGTGTTGCCTACAATTGTTTATTCAGCGATTATTAAACTGAACCCGTATCGAAACCGTACCGAACCAAAATAAGTAATATCGAATCGTACCGAAATATATTTAGTATGGTATTTAGTATACACAATTGATAAACCGAATACCGAAATACCGAATCGAAATACCGAATATTCACCCTTAGATTATGTGCTAATATGCTCAATATATATATATCACCTTCTTTTACCATGTCTCTAACCTTAAGAAACTTAAGGCTAACATGCTTAGAGCCTCTTGTTCTCTTGTTATTCTTGGAGACGAACACAGCTGCACTCTTGTCACAGAAAATAGTCATTGGCTTAGATATAAAATCCACAATTTGTAATTTAGTAAGAAAATTCTTCATCCAGATAGCCTGTGAAGCAGTCTCAAAACAAGTAATAAACTCAGCTTCCATTGTAGATGTAGTAGTGATGCTTTGCTTCTCACTTTTCCAAGAAATAGCACATCCACACAACATAAAAATATACCTAAAAATTGATTTTCATAGTGTTTTAACAACCTGCAAAATCAGAATCTGAATATACTAGAAGATCCAGGTCATCAACTTTTTTGTACACAAGCATGAAGTTTTTAGTGCATCGTAGATATCTCATCACTTTCTTTGCAGCCACCCAATGTGTCCAACCAGGACTAGAAGAAAATCTTCCAAACATGTTAACAGCAAATGCAATATCAGGCCTTGTACAAACCTGTATGTACATCAAACAACCAACAACACTTACATATGGCACATCTTTCATAGTTCTCATTTTAACTTCATTTTTCGGACATTGATCCTTGCTAAGTTTGTCTCCTTTTACAACAGGTGCAATACCAGGTCTACAGTCTTGCATATTGAAAGTTTTAAGAACATTCTCAATGTAGGAACGTTGTGATAAACCCAATAAACCACGTGACCTATCTCTTTTAATTTATATCCCAAGAACAAAAGAGGCTTCACCAAGATCTTTCATATCAAAAGACCTAGACAAAAACTGTTTGGTCTCATTCAACAAGCCCAAATCATTTGTGGCAAGCAGAATGTCATCAACATGGAGAACCATGATAATGAAATTACCATTAGCTATTTTAAGATAAACACATTCATCAAGCTTATTCTCCACAAATCCAAATTTTATAATAATTTCATCAAATTTTAAGTACCACTGCTTTGAGGCTTGTTTTAGCCCATATATGGATTTGTTAAGCTTGCACACTAGATGTTCTTTACCAACTTCTTTAAACCCTTTAGGTTGAACCATGTAAACTTCTTCAAGTAGACTCCCATTCAGGAAAGCAGTTTTAACATCCATCTGGTGCAATTCTAAATTAAAATGAGCCACAAGAGCCATCACAATTCTAAATGCATCCTTGGATGAAACAGGAGAAAATGTTTCTTTATATTCAATACCTTTTTTCTGAGTGTAACCCTTAGCAACCAACCTTGCTTTATAACGGTCTATGTTTCCCTTAGGGTCTATTTTAGTTTTAAACACCCATTTGCACCCAATAGGTCTAAAACCTTCAGGCAATTTAACTAACTCCCACACTCCATTGTGTTCCATGGAGCGCATTTCATCTTTCATTTCCTCACGCCATTTATCAAAAAATAAAGAGGAAATAGCTTGAGCATATGATAAAAGATCAGTCAGCTCTCCGGTATCACTAAGATTTTCAGTCACATACACGATTAAATCATTAGAGATGGCAGATCTTATTTCTCTCTGTGACCTGTAGAGTGGTTCATTGTGTACATTTTGTTCAGGAACTATGGGATCTACGTCGTTGTTCCCTTGATTCTCTCCCTCATGAATAGGTTGGTTTACTACCTTTTCATGTATAACAGGTACAAGGACAATGACTTCCTTATCTTTTAATACAATTTCCTTACCACATGAACAATCACAATCACAATCACAATCACAAACATCATGCTCAAAAAATTTTGCATTAATAGACTCAACGATTCTAGTGCCACGCCCAGGATAGAAAAACCTAAAACCTTTAGAGTGATCAGGATAGTCTATAAAGAAACAACTAGTAGTTTTAGGATCAGTTTTCTTTTCTGTGGGGAATAAATACGAACTTCATCTAGACATCCCCAAATGTGAAAATGGTTCAAGCTAGGTTTTCGGGTTGTCCATAGTTCAAAAAGAGTTTTCAAGACAGATTTTGTAGGAACTCTATTCAGGATATAGCTAGTTGTTTTTAAGGCTTTACCCCAAAGAGACTCCGGTAGGCTAGTCCTTGACATCATACTTCTCACCATTTCCATGAGAGTACGATTTCGTCCTTCAGCCACAACATTCTGCTCAGGAGTACCTGGCATGATATATTGTGCTACTATCCCACATTCTTGCAAAAATAAAAGCAAAAGACACCATACATTGACCAGACTCATCATATTTTCCATAGTACTTACTACCACGGTCAGACCTCACTATCTTAATGGACTTCCCAAGCTGTTTTTCAACTTCAGTCTTGTAAATTTTAAACTTATCAAGTGCTTCAGATTTTTCTTTTAAAAGATATATATAGCAGTACCTTGAAAAGTCATCAATAAAAGTAATAAAATACTTATGATTGGTCAAAGTAGGTACATAAGGTCTACTAATATCAGTACGAATTATTTCTAAGAGTTCAGAGCTCCTAGTGGAACCCTTTCTCTTAACCTTAGTCATTTTACCCTTAATACAATCCACACAAATTTCAAAATTTTTTGGATCAAAAACAGGGAAAATATTTTCCTTTATCAATCGTTTAATTCTTTCTTTAGAAATATGACCAAGGCCCATGCCGTAATAGGTAAGACATTTTACTCATAGCAGATCTTTTGTGGGCAATATTTTCAACATGTATTGCAAATAAAGTTTCATTCAATACATTCAAGCGATATAGACCATCACTTAAAAAAGCATCAGCAACAACATGTGAATCATAGGTAATTTTAATAATACCATTATTTTGTTGAAATGAATAACCACCTTTGCCCAAAAGGGAAACCGAAACTAATTTTCATCTCATAGATGGTACAAAAATAGTATTTTCTAAACGAATACTAGAATTATTCTTAAAAGGTAAAATAGGTATCCCTATAAACTCTACTTTTGCTTTGAGTCCATTGCCCATAACAATACTGGATTCATCCTCTTTTGGCTTCCATCTGCTTACTAGATCCTGCAAGTCATTGGTTACATGAACAGTTGCACTACTATCCAACCACCAAGAATTTAAAGGAACATGAATAAGACTAGTTTCAAAGCAGACAAAAGCCAAAAGATTACCTGGTTTCTTTTTCAGAGGACAACTAGATTTCTTATGACCTACTTGTTTGCAATCCCAGCACTTGATTTCTTTCTTAATTACAGCTTGAGGACTAAGAGGATTATGAGACTGACCTTGGTTAACACCAGGCTTATTAGTATGACCACTATTACCACCTGGACGATGAGACTGGCCATGTTTCTTTTTGTGAAGTTTGGGTCCACCTTTTCTTTTATAAGAGGGATAATCAGCTGACCTAGATGAACTAACAAAGTTCACTACACCCTCAACTTTCTCCTTTTGGATCCTCCCTTCCTCTACCACACAAGCAGTAATGAGCTCATCAATACTCCACTTATCCTTTTGTGCATTATAGGTTATTTTAAGTTGGTTAAACTGCTCAAGAAGGGACCTTAGAGATTGGTGAACAAGAAAATCATCGGTAATGGTTACACCTAATTGTTTATTTTGGTAGAAATATTAACCAATTTCATAATATGATCACGGACACTACCTACAAGGTCATACTTAATGGTGGACAAGGAATCAATCAGGGTACCTATCTCAGCTTTATCAGATTCTAGGAATTCTGTCCAATGGCACTCAGAAAATCTTTTGCATTTTCATTATCCTTAATTGCACCCTTTATGTGATCAGAAATAGATCTATTCATGATCATAAGACTCAATTTGTTAGCTTTCATCCATTTTTCATACTTAGCCTTTTCATCAGCAGTGCTAGTAGTTGTAGGTTCAGTAGGTTTCTGTTCAGTCAATGTAAAGTCTAGGTCCATCAGGCCTAACACTATTTCAATATCTTGTTTCCACTTCTTGTAGTTGCTACTAATCAGAGTTTCAATGGAATTCAATTGAGTAGTTGTGTTGTTAACAGCTGTATAAGCAAACAACACAAAAATTAGATAGAATTATGGGCAGGAATATATTAAATCAAAAGAGTCAAAGATATCCATTGCATCCCTCCTTTGGGTAGAAGATGAAACTGTCTCCCCTTTAAAAACAAATCAAGGATTCCAAGACATTCATTGCATCCTCACCTTTAGGTAAGAGATACAAAGCCTCCCCTTAATTATCCAAGAGTACAAGGCATACATTGTGTCCTTCCTTTAGATAAGAGACATAAAACCTCCTCTTACATCAAATTATCCTTATTCATTTAATTTATATATATACATGAGAATCCAAGATATTAAGCTTCATCCATTGGGTTGAAATATAATATATTATCTCATAAATTAATTTGGTGTCACTAGTATCAAAAAGGCAAACCTCCAACACTAGCGTACACTCTATTAAGGACAATTTGTACATCCGCATTGAGAATATTTTAACGACTCAAATAAATAGTCCACTTTGGTGGAAACTACTCATTAATCATAATTCTCAATCCATGTGTTAAATGATTTCACATGTATAAAGTTTTTAAAAAAATTTCAATGACTCCAAATAAATAGACCCTTCTAATTTGCTATTAATTCCATTCTCTGACTAAAAGTCCAAAGAACTAGTAAGAGTTATGCAATCAAAACAAGATCAACAATCTAATTTAATTAGGACAGAGTATTTCGTAAAATACCCGAAGTATTTTATCAACTACTCTCGTTGTTCCAGTTTATGTGAACCTATTTCCTTTTTGGTCCGTTCCAAAAAGAATGAACCCTTTCTAAATTTGATAACAATTTAGCTTAAAGTTACAACTTTACCCTTATTGAGAAGCTTTTATTACCACACAAATACTCTGGGCCCCATTTAAACTTGTTTAGGACCACAAATTCCAAAAGTCTTCATTTTTTACTTAAACTTCGTACCCAGTCAAACAGGTTCACATAAATTGGAACGGAGGGAGTACTAAATAAAAATTGAAAAATTTATTAAAGGACACAAGTCCATAGAAAAATAGTAGGCTTTTAAGTTCTGCTAAGTACGATAACATTGTATGGAGTTAATTCCATAACTAAAGGACCAATCAAGTTTAGATCTCAACAAAACTTAACAAGACTTAGCCCTCAATTGTAAAATCCTTTTCTGATGCCCTCATCGTTAGCACGTATCAAGGTTTTACCAATTTTGATATGTACTTTTATTTAAAAATACCAACAACAAAATCGTTACATCCCCTTGTACACTGACACAAAACAGACGCTAAACACTGGTGAAACCGTTTTGCCGAGAAACAGTGACAAACTATTGTCGTCTAAAATTTATACAATAGCAAAATATATTCGCAAGGTATAACCGATCACAATATAGAAAAGAACGTGTATAACAAGCCTGGGTGTCCAATCAATTTACTAAACAGAGGCCGGAACACGCAAACTTGTTACCCAAGATATAACCTTTGTTAACTCAAGATTAAATTTTGATCTTAATCCCTAACTATGGTGGCTCTGATACCAACTGTAAGATAATTAATCTGTAGTCATAGCAGAGATTAAGACACAATTACACAATTAATCTAGAGTTAGAGTCTAAGGAAGCGTACCGTTAAACTCCATGGATTCAGCAGCGACAGCAAACGGCGATTAAGCCTGAGACCAACTTCCACGATCTACTAGCTACGCGCTCTCACAGCCCGGAGAACTTGAGTGATGGGATGTCTACCGTTACCACGTATTCAAGAGGCAGAATACGCTAGAGTTTTCTAATAGCTAGGGAAGGGGGTTGGCCTCTATTTATAAAGAGTGCTTACCTATCACATGCCAATAGTTATTGGGCCTCACTTATCCATACACACAATATTTAATATTAGGCCTTTTATTTATCCACCACTTGGGCCACGTCACTATCCTTTCAGACTATAACCAATTAACGTAAGTCCAAATTCCAACAAAGAATACGCCCAAAGCTAAATAAAGGGGTGTATACAAAGAATACAACATGTGTTAATTGTATTCGTTCGCGCAACGAGGGGTGTATACAAAGGACACAACCTGTATCGACTGTATTCATCACGAAATATAGAAATACAGAAAAATAAATATATTTTTATTGAGAGTCGAACTTAAGATCTTCGCTTACTAAAGAGGTTGGACTAACCAATTGAGCTAAGAGCTTGTTTCTCTCTTAGTTCAATTAAAAATATTTGATCTCTTGTTTTAGTACTTTCAGGTGGATTTACTATAAAATCTAAATACAACTACGAATAATAATCTTCTAAAAGTATAGCTAAGAATGATAAATGCAACGTATATGTTTATTGTATCGTATAAATTTTCATTTTCTCCAAAGATATTTTGACTCATAACTAAAGCTAGAGGCTCTTCATAATTAATCATTAATGTTATAACATACTTGCATGGGAGAAAGTATGTTATCCTACTAATGCTGGTTGTCGTTATGACATCCTTGATGTAGCTATATAGAACAAGGCTTCTATTAGTACATTGCTGTGGAATATCAGTTGCAAGAAAGATAAACTTTAGGTTAAGTGGGTTCACAGTTATTACATTAAGGGAGGCAAGATTTAGGAAATTGTGCCTAAGCAAGCCTCTTGAGTAGTGCAGAAGATTTTGAAGATGCAGAGTCTCCTTCAGCAAGCTCAGATCATAGAAGAAGATTTACAAAATATGACAACATTCCCCATTAAGAAGATATATATGTTGATGAGGGGTGATTTTCCTGAAGTGCAGTGGAGGAAAATAGTGTGCAGTAATCTTGGAGCTCCAAAATGGGTATTCATCTTAAGACTGGTATCTCTTGGTAGATTGCCTACCAAGAATAGGTTGATGCATTGGGGTTTGTTGATAATCAAACATGTCCTATGTGTGCTTCTCAACTAGAAAGTATGTCCCCCCCCCCCCCCTCTTTTTCCAAAGCGATGTATGTGCACAGGTGTGGAACAAGCTCTTGCAATAGCAAAGAATTGATAGAACAACTATGATTTGGCCAGATGAGTTGAGATGGGCTGAAGTTAATGCAAAAGGAAGAAATTCAAGTGCGAAGATCTTTAAAATGACTTTGGTTGCACGTGTTTATTACCTTTGGATTGAGAAAAATCAGAGTCTTCCAGAATAAACAAGATGATCCTAAAAGCATCACTAGAAGAAGAAATCTTCTGTAGGGGATCATAGAAGACAAGACTTACTAAGGAGCTTGATAATATGAATTTTTATCATGGATAATATATATAGTCTGTCTCGTTAGTAACTTTGGAAAGTGGATGTTAGTTGGGAGAAGTATATCTCGCAATGTCTATCTGTAGTTTTTTCTTTGAATTAACCAGACATAATACCTTTCGTCATAAAATCTTATTTACCAAAAAAAAAAAATGTTATAGAAACAAATTTGGAAGGAGGTCTATAATTAGTAATAATAAAATAATATTTTTTATAATTTATATTTTATTTTATGTGATATTATTTTCTTATTAATAATTCTTTTAAAAAGAACATCTTTCAATATTTGAAAAATCACATTTTTTATTAGCATATCTTTACAGCCACATAAATCTCATGATACATTTAAAAGCACAAATTTCAAAAGTTTTCCTTTCTTTATATATAATTTCTTGTCCACTCAAACAATCCACAAAATTGGAACGAAGGAGTAAGATTGGGGTTCCTCTGATTTTTTATTTTTGCCAATCACACTTGTAAACTGAATTGAAATTCTTTTGTTTGGGTCAAAGGAGAAAAATTTCTTAGCTTTAGAAATTGAGAATAATTTGACATAAACAAGCATTCATTTTCACGAGTGAGTAGCTATTTCTTGACTAGGCTCATAAAGCATAAGAAAAAGGGAAAAATAGATTAGGAATGATTCATAGGATAGCTAAGCCTATATATACTTACAAGAAAATATTGAAAATGTGACCTTTTAACAAATTAAGCATAAAAATTCTATGTGAACTATCTAGGACAGTTATATGAAGTAAACAATGAAAGAAAGAACAGTTCCGAGCAAATAGACTTCATCCGGATGATTGAAGAACATGAGGTTTATATATATGAGCAAATAGACTTCGTCCTGTACTCTATTTTGTGTGGCATGATTTCCTTAATAATATATTTACTTTATATTTATTTAACTCTAACTTTCTATGTAAACAGTTTCTTACAGAAATATAGGGTAAGGCTGCGTAAAATGGACTTTTGTGGTCCGATCTTTCCTTCGACCCCGTGCATCGCGGGAGCTTAGTATACCGGGTTACCCTAACTCTAAACTTAATATTTATTCTTTAATAGCATGCTTTTATAGCAAGAAATCTCATGACATATTTAAAGACACAAATAGTAAAAGCCCTTCTTGTCACGAACCAAATTCCATATTAAGCCGTGATGGCGCCCAACATCGTTGTTATACAAGCCAACACTGATTGTATAGTAAATCCTCACTCATGTAGTTAGTACGAGATAACTTCCATTTTAGATTTAAGAAATTTATAGCTTTCAAAAACTAAAGCATATTTAAGTGAAAGGAATAAATGCAAATCTCAATCATGAAGACAAGCCAAAAATATCATAATTCTACTAATGTGTGTGCCTTGGTGTCACAAGTATGTGGGCAATTTAGTAGAATATACAAAACCATACTATCCTACTATCTGGAAAAGAAATAGACAGGAACATAAAGACAAAAGAGAGACTCCAGCTGCTGCAGATCGGCTGGGAAGGGCAGCTCACCGAAAAGTCTCGAGCTGAGATGACAACTGTATGCGCCGGACTAATGGCCAGATACACCTGCCTCAAAGCCTGTACAATCAAGTACAAAAGCGTAGTATGAGTACATAAAAATATGTACCCAGTAAGTATCTCGCCTAATCTCACAGAAGTAGTGACGAGGGGTCGACTTCGACACTTACTAGGCCAGCAAATATAATAATATGAAGTTCAACATATTTAATTCATAGTGTATATAGATAACAACAAGCTCAAACAAGAATAATTATTGAAAATCCTTTCCTCCAATTAACAAAACTAAGCATTTTTCTCATTTAAGATAGTGACCTTTCCAGCAATAAGTCATACAATTTATAAGGGTTACGGTTCCATTATCACACACAAATACCACCTAGGACGATCGGCCGGATCCAACATAAAAGTAAAATGTGCACTACCGAGGGTTGAACGGCACGAACCATAGATGCATCTATTCACCCCGCTCGCGAATCATACATACGACGCAGTAAAAGCATAACCCCGCTTGCGAATCATACGTGCGACGCGGTAAACATAATTTTACATAATTTAAGCACAATAATTCTTTAATTCCCTTTTTAACAAAAATGAATACAATTCACTTGAAGCCTGTAAGTCTTTAGATTTCCTTCAACTTACTTCCTTTCATACCGTTAGCATATATAAGCAATTAATAGCGACCACGAAGCATGATGTAATCCTAGAACTATCCGGACATAATAGGAATAGTAGCTACATACGGACTCTCGTCACCTCGTGCGTACGTAGCCTCCACAGTTAATCATGTTTTAATTAAGTACACCTATGGGACGTTTCCCCTACAAGGTTAGAAAAGAGACTTACCTCGTTTAGAGCCTACTTCCAATTCAAGAATGCGTCCCAACTCTCAAACCGGAGCCGCACAATCCGAAACTATTCAAATAGTGTAAAAGTCCGTTATGATAGGCTTACAAATTCATATCCTAGCTATAAAGGCGATTATCCAATCCCAATGGCAAGGTTCCAAAAATTCAACCTCGGGCCCACGTGCCTGGATTCCGAAAATTTTAGAAGAAAGTTGTCACCCATAACCTAAGGGTCAAGAATATATAATTTTTACTCCATTCCATAACGAATTTCGTGGTTAAATCTTGTTTTTATCAAAACCCTAGGTTTTGCCCTAATTCCATAATTTTTCACTAATCTTTACATGTTAATCTACCCAAAATCCAAATATTTAAATCACAAGGTGTAGGGAAATAGGGATCACTTACCTCTAAGAGCTTGGTGAAAATCTTCTCTCAAGAGCTCGCAAATCGCAACTTTTGAGTGGAAATGAGCCAAAAATGGCTAACAACCGCAATAAATGAAGGTCACTGCCTTCAGTGATTTCCGCATTTGTGGTCCTAGGCCGCACCTGCGACCACCGCATTTGCGAAAAGGGGTCCGCTTCTGCAGAAATTTCACTGGTCGGCTGGGCCGCTTCTGCAGAAAGCAAACCGCTTCTGCGGCTCCACTTATGCGGAAGGTAAGCCGCTTCTGCGGCTCCTGGGACCACTCTTGGCCGCTTTTGCGATTGACAGACCGCTCATGCTGTCCCGTACCTGCGGCTGGCCAACCGCAGGTGCGGTTATGATAGCAACAGGAGCTTCAGCTCCTTTCAAAATTCCTAACTCAACTCGAGCCTCGTCCTTTTGACGTTCGGGGCCCCCGGGGCCCCGCCCGAACATACCCACAAGTTTGGAATGATAAAACAGACTTACTCAAACCCTTAGAATGCCCGAAACAATGCTAAATCTAAGAATCACTCCCTAAAACCTATAGAATCAAACTTATGAACTTCAAGTTCTTCAATTCACATCCAATGCGACGAAACACACTTATACTACTCGGATTGACACCAAATTTTGCGGGCAAGTCTTAAATAAAAATACAAAACTATTCCCAATCTCAAAATTCTGTTCGGACCTCGATAACACAAAAACCCACTCCAAACCAATTATTTAAGAACTTCAAAATCCTTAAGGAATCAACTTTCACTATTAGGCAACAAAATACTCCCGGGTCATCTAAAACCCAATCCGGACATACGCCCAAGTCCGAAATCATCATACGAACCTATTGGAACCTTCAAATCTGAATTCTGAGGTCGTTTACTCAAAATATTGACCGAAGTCAAACTTGGCCTTTTAAGCCAACCTTAAGGAACCAAGTGTTCCGATTTCAACCCAAACTCTTCCAAATCGCGAACCAACCATCCCCGCAAGTTATAAATCAGTAAAAGCCGTCAAAGCCGTCTTGAGCTTCTGAAAGCTCGCCTCACAATCATCGGACCAATGGAAAGGATCACCCTTCTAGGTCCATCTAGTCAAAGGTGATGCAACAGATGAAAAACCCTACACAAATCGGCGGTAATAATGTGCTAAACCCTGGAAGCTCCTGATCTCAGTCACTGAAGTAGGACGTTGCCAACTCTGAACTGCCTCAATCTTCTTGGGATCCACCTTAATACCCTTTCTAGACACAATGTGCCCCAACAATGCTACTAACTCTAGCCAAAACTCACACTTGGAGAACTTAGCATATAGCTTCTGCTCTCGCAAGGTCTGAAGCACTACTCTCAAATGCTGCTCGTGCTCCCCCAGGCTGCGTGAGTATATCAAGATGTCGTCAATGAAGACAATAACAAATAAATCAATATAAGGCATGAACACCCTGTTTATCAAGTCCATAAACGCCACTGGAGCATTAGTCAAGCCAAAAGACATCACTAGAAACTCATAATGGCCATATCTTGTACGGAAAGCAGTCTTCGGAATATCTAAGCCCCGAATCTTCAACTGATGATACCCTGATCTCAAGTCGATCTTAGATAACACCCAAGTACCCTGCAACTGGTCGAACAAATAATCAATGCGTGGCAACGGGTATTTGTTCTTGATGGTAGCCTTGTTCAATTGGCACTAATCGATGCACATCCACATGGTCCCATCTTTCTTCTTCACAAACAACACTGGTGCACCCCAAGGTGATACACTGGGCCTCACAAACCCCTTTGCTAACAATTCCTCAAGCTGCTCCTTCAACTCTTTCAACTATTTCGGCATCATGCGGTGCGGTGGGATAGATATAGGCTGGGTACCTGGAGTCAAATCAATACAGAAATTAATGTCACGATCCGGCGGCATACCTGGAAGGTCAGAAGGAAACACATCGGTGAACTCCCGGACTACTGGCACTAAATTAATCATCGAAGACTTTGCGGTGATGTCTCAAACATAAGCTGGATACGCCAAACAACCCTTCTTGACCAGATGTCGAGCCTTCAAAAAAGAGATAACCCGACTAGATGCACTAACGGAGGAACCCTTCCATTCCAATTTTGGCAACTCTAGCATCACTAATGTAACAGTCTTGGCATGACAATCAAGAATGCCGTGATATGGAGATAACCAATCCATGCCTAGGATGACCTCAAAGTCGATCATATCAAGTAACATAATGTCTGCTCTAGTGAAACCACAAAATGTAACCACACAGGACCGGTAGATCTGATCCACAACCACAGAATCGCCCACAGGAGTAGACACATAAATTGGAGTACCCAAAGACTCACAAGGAATGTCTAGTGTGAGCACGTGATTTTTGCCTTACGAAAAACTACTCCAAAATAAATCAAAAAATAAAATAAATTTCTTTTACTGTGTAATTTTTGAATTTGCGTGGTGTTAAATACTTGTGTTATGTCCGTAAGTGTTTACATTGTCATAATAAAATGAAAAAATAAAATAAAATACATATTGCATGCATATAGGATTTAATTATGCATTTAAAAGATAATTTAAATAAAATCACAAAAAAATATGCAATCGTTCTATTTTAAATATTCCACTGTGTGATTGATGTTTTGTCTATGTGTTAAATAATTGTTATAGAGTAATTAATATATTTTTGTGAAAATTGTTTTATAAATTAAAATTAGAAATCTAATTAGAAGTATCTTAAATAAAAATGAAAAATAAAATAAAATATATATACATATACATAAAAAATCGGACCTGGATTTAAATCCAGGCCCAAGCCAAATCACACCCTTTAGCCCAATCCAGCATTCCCTGTCCGGTCCAATTCAAACCAGATTAAACGACGTCGCATGAGGTATTTCCAATCAGAGCCGTTGATTCATTGCAATCAAACGGTCCAGTTCAGCCCGTGCATAAACAAAACGACGACGTTTAAGGCAATCAAATCTGAACCGTTCATCCGTCTTGATCCTACGGCCTCAAAAACTCACCCAGACCCGATCCATTTCACCCCCGGGTTGACCCCTTTCCCCAACTTAAACCAAACGATGTCGTTTGGTTAAGTGGATTGATCTCAGCCGTGCATCTTGATTGATCCAACGGATGAGATCAATCCACCCCACCCCTATATAAGGCCCAAACCCCTACCCCGGCCCCTAACTGAACATCCCCCTCCCCTCTACTGTTCATCATCCCTTCCGGAACCCACCCCTAACCCTAGCCGCCCTAGGATCCCATCGCCTGAAACCCGGCGGCATCAACGCCGCCGGTCACCACCTTAACACCCCAGAACCCCCTGAACACCCTCTATCCGAATATGTTATCTGCTTGGTTCGAATCTCCCTGAAGGTTCTCGAATCTTCATTTGAAGATTCGAGCCAAGTTCAGATCTAAACTTAACAGTCCCAAATCGACACCATAGCTTCCCCTAGTCACCCTGAGTATGGATCTATTGTTTGTTTGGTTCGAATCAGTTCTGAGCTTCTCGAATCTTCTTTTGAAGATTCGGACCAAACAAGAACAAACTCAGATTTGTTTCGAACTAACACCAAATGACCCCTAGGCTACCCTCACCCTTGTGTCATGTTTGGTTCTTCTCGAATCTGACCAGAAATGGTTAAATCCCAAATCGAATTTTAAGAACCCTAAAATTCTCAAACTTCCGGATTCTGTTCAGATTAAGTAAAGATTGAGGTTCAATCGACCTTAGTCGAAGTATTTTCAGTGGAAAATACTTCGACTAAGGTCTATTTGATTTCAAACAAAGTCCGAATCCAAGTTGAGTCCAAGTCGGAATACATTTGAAGGGTCAGAGGTATTTTTTCTATTTTCTTTTATGTATTCTACGTGTATTGTTATCTGTATTAATAGCTTGTTAATTTTTTATATTTTTGTTTTGATTAATTCTGTCATTTCTGTTTCCTACCTATCTACTTGATCCGAATGTGAATTGTTTCTATTGGTTGTGATTAATTACAATGTGTGTAATCGACTCGATTAAGTTCGTCGATTAGTTGTATTGTGAATCTTGCTTCTGAAAATGTTGACTGAGACAACATGTCTTGAATAGATTATTTTATTATAACCAGTTAATTAGTTATTGTTAATCAGTTAGTTCTTGTTTAATAAACCAGTAAAATCAAATGTATGATGTGTATGTATTGTTTTCTGAACAGGGCATTGTCAGTATATTGACCATGACCCTGTGTGTGTTTGATCTTGGTTCAATGTTAAGTCCAGTCTGAATTGTTATGATAATTTCAGTAATATGTTGTTATGATGTTAGTTCTGAATTCAGTGTAATATTGCTGTAATGTCAAGTTTGAATTCAAGTTTACAAAAGTTGGTCAAATACAATTGTGTTAGGAGGTTAATAGGATTGGTTATAGCTGTAAATCAGAAAGATAATTAAGTTTATACAGATTTTAGAATATGTTTTGCAGTAGATTCTGATTTTTCAGTGATAACATCAGGATTTCAGGGGCATTTCTGGGAATGAAACAGTAAAAACAGGGTGTTAGTGCTAGTGTATTATAATGTAATGTTAGTGGCCATAGTTTAAGATACTAATGGGAAACAAGGGATAATGGGGCTGCTGAAAATCAGGTTAAGATCATATAAAGTATTAAAAAGTAGTTTTTAATGGAAACTTTCTAATTTTTAAAGGGATAAAGGGTCCATCCAGCATTAAAAAGGTGCAACCAGCCCTGTATAAATACAGGAGCTGGACAGACAGAAAAGGGGATCAGTTTTTAGAGGGAGAGAGTTTTTAAGAGAGTTTTTCAGACACAGAGAAAAATACAGAGGGAAAAAAAAATTTATAGAGGAAAATCAAGCAGAAACAGAAATCTGAAAAAAAAAAAAAGATAGAAAGAAAGA
This sequence comes from Nicotiana sylvestris, assembly GCF_000393655.2. NCBI lineage: Eukaryota > Viridiplantae > Streptophyta > Magnoliopsida > Solanales > Solanaceae > Nicotiana > Nicotiana sylvestris. The sequence goes on from NC_091066.1 coordinate 155,225,744, forward strand.
AGAACAGATTTTAAGATCAGATTTTGAAGAAGGAATTTGGAGAGAAAGAGAAATCAATTTTCAGATAGAGATGTTAGGACTGAATATCAGTTTTCAGTGATAGTTTTTTTTTTAAGAGAGAAAAAAAAAAGAAACAGAAAAGAAACAAAAGAGAATAGTCACACACACACACACAGATACAGCAGCAGAAACAAAAAGTCAGAAAAATGGGAATTTGAAACTGAAAAGAAAACTGAAATCTGATATTATTTTTTCAGTAAATCTGTTCGGATTTGTTCAATATCATTGTTCAGTTAAAAAATTCTGAAATTTCCTAAAGAGTGCTGTCATTGTGCATCTGGGTTCTTTGGGTCTTATTATTGTTTAAATCTGTGGGAATACGGGAATTTTGCTGAGTTTGTTACTGCTGCTACCGCTGAAATTTACTCCTTCTACCTTCATTTTCAGGTACATGTCTTTTAAATTTTATGTTGGAAAGAGATTCAACATGATTAATCAATGAAGTTCGAATTGTAATTCTATTTTCCATGTGTCCAAGTTCATCAATTTAAATTTCATTTTTTGTTTCATGATAATTAGTTAGTAGTGAATTCAATTTGATAGCTATGAGCTAATTATTTTACTTTGAAAGTTCGTATAAAGTTTTGTAATAATGTTAGCCCTTCATCTCATTGGTTTAATCATATTTGAACTGTCAAGGTAGGAAATATGATATAAAGATTGGTTATTAACTAGGCCTTGTGGCGTTGTTAGAATAGAGTGAAAATGTCAAAATCGTATATTGCTATTTTATTCTGATACTTGATTAGTTATGGATGGAATAATATAAGTTGTACGTTCTTATGTGGTATGATAACAGGTATCCATAGAACCATTAGTGGATGGTGAGTTGAGTTTGTTATGGCTCATTATGATTTTAAAATGCTATGAAGGTTTCAAGAATTACAAATACGTTGCATGTAAGGCAATATTGTCAACCAATTTGTATAATAATTTTTTTTTTCTTATCAATTTGATGCCTATTCGCCCTCATAAATAAATTAACCAAAACAGTTAGGCCAATTAGATTAAAAGCAAATATATGAGAATAAAATGAGGTGTACAAGCATAAATTGCAATACTTATATCAATGGTAAGTAGAAATAGAATTTGCACTAGATAAGAAATAAATAAAAATTGTCTAAAAATACTTCTTCCATTCATAAATTATCTTATGAGTTTCCTATGTCCCTCATTCTTCGATATATGTATATATATTGTATTTGTGAAGAATAGTATTAATCATATCCTTATTCTTTATTTTGAATTTGAATAGTCTTGGATGAATATGTTATATGCAGAAATTATAGTCAACGGGCAATATTCAAAATTTGTGAATTTCTTTTAAAAGAATTTAAAGACACCCCTTGAGTATGAATTTCTCAGTATTTCATATAAAATATATGGATATAATAAACAATTTGTGGAAAATCCATAATATCATTACAAATATTTTGCGCAATTAGGGATACGTTCGCGTACCCTGATTATATTTTTAAAAGCAAAATTCGGATTATGCGTACACGCAACTTCGAGCGAATATTTAATAAAAGGATTTTTCCAAAGGCGTTAAATCAATTTCATAAAAACCTGATATGTACGGTTCACTATTCAAGAAAAACAAATATTCTTGATTCGACATAATTTCGAAAAATGATTGTTTAATAAATATATTACCAAAAAATTATTGTGTACACGTACGCGTGACACAATTCCACATTTTTTTAAATTTATAACACGAATATACGTACGCGTAATTCGATTCAAAGAAGGGTCCTTAATCACAATAAGTAAAAGCGGTAGAAAAATCACGTAACAAAAAGTATTTAATAAAAATCAAGATAATTAAGCCAATAATAAAAACAGTTAAGCGACCGTGCTAGAACCACGGAATTCGGAAATGCCTAACACCTTCTTCCGGATTAACAGAATTCCTTACTCAGGATTTCTGGTTCGCAGAATAATAAACAGAGTCATATTCTCCTCGATTCAGGGATTATAATTGGTGACTTGGGACGCCTTAAAATTCCCAGGTGGCGACTCTAAAACAAATAAACAAATCCCGTTTCGACTGTCCTTCAATTGGAGAAAACTCCCCACGCGCCCCGCGGGCGCGGTGAAAAGGAGGTGCGACAGCTCTGGCGACTCTGCTGGGGATTACCAGTGTTATTGTAACCCAGAACCATTGGTTCAGGGTTTAAAGAATTCGAGCTTAAAATATCTGTGTTAATTGGCTTTATTTACTATATGATTTTCAACTGTTTATATGCTAATATGCTAAATGTTTTTTTTACCGCTTTAATATTATTTGAATTGTGAATATATACAATTGCTACGAAATCCCCTTCTTTCTGAGTCTTCTGAATTTATGGTGTACACGTGCGCGTGACCCACCTTTCTGTTAAAGTCATACCAAATAAGACGGAGTTGGGACAAGTAACTAGGCCGGGCAGACTTTCGTGCTCCCGGTACGTTGCCCCCGCTTCGGCTCAAACTGTCCGTTTGGGTAAGCCAGGTTTAGAACAATCAACCTAAGGTTTTACACTTAGAATAACTCAGCCATGTACCGGATCCCTAGTAGGAACGTCTATTTGCATCATACACATTTGGCCTTGGAGACTCAACACAGGGGTTGGGTCTGTCTAGGACAGGTGAACCCAAAAAATTAAAAGACCATCATGATGCATCCTACTTGTTATTTGTGCATTCATTTGCCTCAAACATGCTTGTTGACTAGCTTAAATAAAATCGTGGTAAGCAGAAAGGAATAAAATGGGTTGTTTTTTTAAAAAAAAAATTCAAAAAAAGAATATATAGTTTTAAATTTTGAAATAAAGATATTTAATAAATAAAGGAAAAAATTTTCGAAATGATTTTTAGTATAAATTTTCCAAAATGAATTTTGACTTTATTAAAATTAAATTTCAGATACAAAATGAGCACCACACAAAGTCCCTCATCCACAAGTACGGAAGAATTTCTATGTCAGCTTCAAATGTGGTGGTATGATTTAGGCGAAGACGGTCAAAAATGGGTCGTCAAGCATTTGGGAAATCTCACGGACATTATGAAAGTTGAACCTCGGGATGATCTGATTACGGCGTTAGTAACTTTCTGGGATCCTGTTCACAATGTTTTTCGTTTCTCTGACTTCGAGCTTACTCCTACATTAGAGGAGATAGCTGGCTATGTTGGTTTTGACGGAAGTTTAAGAAATCAAAGCTTGATATTCACAAAGGCTCCTTCAATACATCGATTCTTCGGTCTTCTGAACATCAGCAGTCAAATCAGGAAAAGCAATGTCATCAATGGATGTTGTTCCTTCAACTTTTTGTATTCCAGGTTTGGAAAGTCAGATGGGTTCGAAATTCATGAGAAAGGCCTTACTAATAAGCAAAACAAAGACACTTGGCAGATGCACCGTCGATTTGCTTTCATGGTGGCTTTTCTAGGAGTCATGGTCTTCCCAAATAAAGAGCGAACAATTGATATTCGCACCGCAAAAGTTGTGCAAATCCTCACCACTAAAGAAAATCACACCCTTGTCCCCATCATTCTATCAGATATTTATCGGGCTTTGACTTTATGCAAATCAGGAGCAAAAGTCTTCGAAGGATGCAAAATTTTGTTGCAAATGTGGGTGATTGAACATCTCCAACAACAGCCCAAGATCATACAGTATGGGTCAAACAAAGCTAATTGCATCGAGAGCTATGAGGAAAGAACAAAAAATTATCAAGCTCCAGAAGGGATAGAAGCATGGGTATCTCATCTAAAGGCTTTAACGGCAAATCAAATTGAATGGACTCTGGGATGGCTCCCGATGAGAGAAGTAATACATATGTCAACCTCAAATAGTTATCTACTACTATTGGGATTGAGAAGCATTCAGCCGTATGCACCACTAAGAGTCCTAAGGCAACTAGGGAGATATCAAATAGTTCCTGATGAGGAAGATTTGAGTATGCAAGTAATCGAATTACACCCAGAAGCCACTATTCCCGAAGCTTTACTTCAGCAAATGTGGAATGGGTGCCGATACTTGAAAAGTGATACTCAAGTCCTAGACGCTACCAAGGGTGAGATAAATCCTGGATATGCAAGGTGGTTCGAAAAACGGTCTCGCGTGGATGATGTACCAGAACCTGAGCTAAAAAGGCCAACAAAAAGACCCCATGTTCAAAACTTCAATGATAAAATCCAAGAGCGGTTGATCTGGGGAGAAAAAGAAAAAGGGTACAAAGCAACTATCCATGCCCTAAAAGAAAATCTAAGAAGCCTCAGTTTAGAGAAAGATTTGCAAGAACAAGAAGCCGAAGGCGAGAAAAAGAGTCTAGCTTGTGAGAATGAAAATCTTCATGCTCGATTCCAAAAAATGAAAAGAATCTCTGAAACGCTAAAGAGGAGCTGGAAGGATAAAAAAATCATCGCTAATCTCTTTGAAAAAATGCAAGATTATGATTCCATTCTTGCGGAAAATGAAAGGGCATTGAGCAAAGCAAAAGAAAGGATCCAACAATTAAACGAAGAAGCCAGATCTAACAAGGAACGCCAAGATAGGCAATCCGAAAAAGACAAGGCTCAATTCAAGAAGGAAAAAGACTATTGGATGCGATCAGAAGACCAGCTTCGTGCACAACTAGAAGAGGCAAGAAGATGCAACAGAGAATATCAACAAGCAGACCTCGACAGGGAAAGATCGCAAGCAAGATTAGAGCAGGCCAGACTCCGAGCTCTATTAGAATCAGCTTTAGATCGTGAAAACCGTGTCAGAGATATAGCCACCACTCGTCAGCAGCAATTGCAAGACCAAGACCAACGTCTCCAAGGTTTCAGGGCACAAATCCATGACCTGGCAGTCTTCACATCTCAAAGTTATGTAAACTGCCAAGGAATGGATTATGAAAGATCTACAGAGCATGCGCCCACTTTTGCTCGTCATCTAGCAATGGAGTTGGAAAGGATGTATCGTACGCTGGGAGGCCATCCAGGTCAAGCCCCACATTGAGCAGATAATACAATATTAGACAACAAAAGTGGAAAGTGGGGCATGTTGTGAGATGTTATGAATTGTATCTTTTATTTTGATTTAAGTGTGTGTTTTCAAGCCATTTTCTTAAAGTTTTCAAATGTAATTCCATCTTTATGTAATAAATAAAAGTGATTGCCTTTGGTCCGAACTACGCAAGGTCTGATTCATGTAAGGCATGATACGTAGGCAATCTCTAAGATTCGACCACCACGATAAAAGATATATATAGAATATAAAAGTGAATTTTTTTTTTTCAATTTCAAGAAAGCTGGGACGACACAAGCAGCCGAGCGAATGCATAATAGAAAGGGATTATTTGTCTAGGAGCATTGCATCTCAATGTGTGATTATATATGTGTTAAACTCTCAAAACTAACAAGTTTGTTCATTTTCAGAATTCAAGCAGTTAGTTTCTCTAAAGAGTATACTGGCATATTATCACTATCACACAAGATCAAAAGGACCAATACCCGAAAGTATGTCTATCCCAGATGTTGACACAGGTATGGAGATAGAAGATATGGATGTCGGGAAAATGAAAGAAGAGATGTTTAAGCTCAAGCAGCAAATGGCTGAAATGTACCAAGCTTGGTCTACAGGACAGTTACCCCCATCTTACCCAAATAACCCTGCTCCATCAATGACCCAAACTCAGGATAATATCACCACTGAATTATCCCCAAGTTTCCCCATTTATCAGCACTACCGAGGCACCACCTCTCAGACACCACAGTCTCCACCTCCAAAACCAGTTCCGTACCTTCCTCCACCTATGACTCCTATTTTCGTAGCACCTCCCCCTGCTACATTTCACAAATCTCCTAGTGAGCCTATATTTCAGGCCCAAGACAACCAATATTACCCCCCGGAGCCCACCTTCAAAGCCTCCGAAATCAATTTAACTGCTCCTCGGTTTGATCTCCCAACCGAAATTGACAAGCCAGCCAAAAATGCTGAACAAGAAGAAATGTTCAGGAAGGTCAAAAGTCTAGAACAGTCGTTCCGAGACATGCGGGGATTAGGTGGGCAAGTCAGTGTAGCATACAAAGATTTATGCTTATTCCCTAATGTACAATTTCCAGTTGGCTTCAAGATGCCCAAATTTGACCTATACAGCGGGCACGGCGACCCAGTAGCCCACTTAAGGGGTTTCTGTAGCAAGATGCGAGGAGCTGGGGGAAAGGATGAATTATTGATGGCTTACTTCAGTCAAAGTCTAAGCGGATCAGCTTTGGAGTGGTATACACGCCAGGACCATGGAAGATGGTACACCTGGGATGACCTGGCACAGGCATTCGCATACCATTTCCAATACAATCTGGAAATCATCCCAGATCGATTATCTTTGACCAAATTTGAGAAGAAACACAATGAAAGTTTCAGAGAGTATGGTTTTCGGTGGAGAGAACAGGCAGCAAGAGTGGATCCTCCTATGAAGGAGAGCGAAATGGTAGACTACTTCCTCCAAGCCTTGGAACCAACTTACTATGCCCACTTGGTTTCAGCGGTTGGAAAATCATTCAACGAGGTAGTGAAGATGGGAGGTATGGTGGAAGAAGGCCTCAAGACAAATAAAATCATGAGCTATTCAGCAATTAAGGCAACTACTCAAGCTATTCAAGGCGGGGTAGGAGGAATCGGAAGAAAGAAGAGGGAGGAAGCAGCAGTAGTTGATTCAGGAATTTGGCCGGGACCCAGAGGTTCACCGCTTTACTATAATCAACAACGACCTCGCCAATCAGCTTACCACCATGATTCATCCCAACACTACTATCACCCTTCAGAGCCTCATTTTGCCATTAACCATGCTCAAGCATACAATCAGCCACCTGTTCACACCAATTGGCGTGCTCCTGTCACACCAAATACTTACCCACGAGCCTATCCCGGACCAGGTTTCAGGCCTAGGCCAGCATTCAGGGGAGAAAGGGAACAGAAAAAGAAAACTTACACTCCATTGGGAGAGTCTTACACTAGTCTGTTCCACAGGCTGAGACAGCTAGACATGCTGAGACCAATACAATCCAAACTACCCAATCCTCCTCCAAAGAATCTGGATTACACCATTAGCTGTGAATATTGCTCCGGTGCACCAGGCCATGATACGGAGAAATGTTGGCATTTGAAAAATGCAATACAAGAGCTGATTGATACTAATAAAATCGAGGTTCAAACCCCCGAAGCTCCAAATATCAATAGAAATCCAATGCCAGCCCATCAAGAGGCTAACATGATAGAAATCATACAAGCTGATGGGGAGACAAAGAAGCCGTCACAAACTGTCATGATGATCAAGTCTCATGAAACCAAGCCAGATAAGCAGTTAATGGAGGAGAAGTCGGTGTCTAAGCAGAACAAAAATGGTGATGAGCCGGCTATGATAGTCGATGAGGCATCATCGAGCAAAGTTGCCGCAAAACAAGAAAGGCCGAAAGTGATAGTACCAGAGGTTGCTAACAAGCCCATTGTATTCGTGGAAGGAGCACGTACAGATCGGGTTATTATTGCACCTGTAATCCAGCTGCCGATCATCAACAACAAAACCATCCCATGGAACTATGAACGGATGACCGTAATGTACAAGGGCAAAGAAATCAAGGAAGAAGTGTGTGAGGTGCAAGGCTTGACTCGTTCGGGAAGATGTTTTACTCCCGAAGAGCTGAGAAAAACTAAAAACAATCCAATGCCAACAAAGAGAGCTGTGACGGAAGAAGAGGCGGAGGAGTTTTTAAGAAAAATGAAACTCCATGATTATTCTGTTGTGGATCAATTAAAGAAGACCCCCGCTCAAATTTCATTGTTGTCATTACTGATCCATTCAGAGGAACACCGTCTGGCGTTGATGAAAATCCTGAATGAAGCTCATGTTCCTGAAAAGATCTCTGTAAATCATTTGGGAAAAATAGCCAACAGAATCTTTGAGACAAACAGAATTACATTTGCTGATGATGAATTACCTGTGGAAGGTACCGAGCACAACAGAGCTCTTTACCTCACCGTGAAATGTGAAAACTCCGTAGTAACCCGGGTATTGGTTGACAATGGGTCAAGTGCAAACATATGCCCTCTCTCCACTTTAAACAAATTAAAAATTAAAGAGGAGAGGATCCAGAAGAATAGTATCTGCGTACGGGGGTTTGACGGTGGAAGCAGAGATTCATTTGGCGACATAGTGTTGGAACTAACAATAGGGCCAGTTGAATTCACAATGGAATTCCAAGTGTTGGACATAACTGTTTCTTACAACTTGTTGTTGGGTCGACCATGGATCCATGCTGCTAAAGCAGTCCCGTCAACACTACATCAGGCTGTCAAGTTTGAATGGGATCATCAAGAAATAGTCGTGCATGGAGAAGAAAGTTTAAATGCTCACAACAGTACCATTGTACCGGTCGAGGGAACAGAAATTGACCAAGGACCATGGGTATACCAAGTGTCCGACACGGTGTCGGTAGAGAAAATTCCAGAAGGGAAATACCTTTCGAATCCAAAGATATCCTCTGCATCAGTCATGGTAGCTTATGAAATGCTGAAGAATGGCTTTATACCCGGCAAAGGTCTGGGCTTATCTTTGCAAGGAATTGTACAACCAGTATCTCTCCCCGAGAACTGGGGAACATTCGGTTTAGGGTTCACACCTACCGCCAATGACGTGATAAGGGCCAGGAAGTTGAAACACCAAGCATGGGTTCTTCCAAAACCAGTACCACATCTGTCAAAGTCTTTTGTCAAGACCGGTGCTAAAAATCGCCCGATAACAACAATTCCTAAATCCCGGGTCAATCCTGAGGAGGAATTAATTGAAAGGTTCGAGAAATTGTTTAGTGATGTGAATATGCTGGAAGGCGGAGAAGGGTGTAGCAACGCAGAAATTCAATTCGTTGGACCAGAGACAAAGCTCAATAATTGGAAAGCCATTCCTCTCCCAATTCGAAAGGAGTCTTGGTAGTATATTTTGATTTTCTTTCAGTTTGTTTGGGTTATTTCAAGGTTGTAATCCCAAAGCTTATCTTACAGTTTGTTTGAAGTGTGCAAACCTTGTTATCTTTCATCATCCAATAAAAAGCAGTTTCCTTTTTATTATCATTCCTAATAGTTTTCTTTTCTTTTTCTTCTTTCCTGTACAGTTCCTTTTACGCTGGCTCTAGTGATATGGCATGCATGAGGAATCCTCAGCCCAGTCTTAAAAATCAATCTGGTTCCGAAACATTAATTCAAGAAATATATTGTGATTATGAATCAGAATATGATGAAGATGAGGTTTTTGAAGAGATTAGTAAAGAGTTAATTCACTTTGAGGAAAAAATCAAACCTAACTTGAGTGATACCAAGGACATCAATATAGGGGACACGAGTAATATCCGAGAAACTAAAATAAGTGTCCATCTGGAACCAAAGATCCAAGAGGAGTTAATTAAAGCACTCATAGAATTCAAAGATGTTTTTGCATGGTCGTATGACGACATGCCAGGCCTGAGCACCGATTTAGTGGTCCACAAATTGCCCACCGATCCAACGGTGAGAAAATTCAAGCCTGATATGAGTGTAAGAATTAAGGAAGAAATCACCAAACAATTGGAAGCAAAGGTCATTCGAGTCACTCGATATCCTGTTTGGTTAGATAATATCGTTCCTGTACCAAAGAAAGACGGCAAAATTAGAGTATGCGTCGACTATCACAATCTCAACAAAGCAAGTCCAAAGGATAATTTCCCATTACCCAATATCCATATTTTGATCGACAATTGTGCCAAGCATGATATAGGGTCTTTCGTGGATTGTTATGCCGGATATCATCAAATTCTAATGGATGAAGAAGATGCAGAAAAGACGGCATTCATCACACCATGGGGAACTTATTGCTACCGGGTAATGCCATTCGGTTTAAAGAACGCCAGAGCAACCTATATGAGAGCAATGACCACAGTGTTTCATGATATGATACACAAGGAGATTGAGGTATACGTGGACGATGTGATCATAAAATCAAAGCATCAGGCCGACCACGTTGGGGATTTGAGGAAGTTCTTCTTAAGACTTCGCAGGTACAACCTCAAGCTTAACCCTGCCAAGTGCGCATTTGGAGTTCCATCTGGAAAGTTGCTGGGATTCATAGTCAGTCGACGAGGCATCGAGCTAGACCCATCAAAGATCAAAGCCATCCAAGAACTGCCACCTCCAAGAAACAAAACTGAAGTAATGAGTTTGTTGGGAAGGTTAAATTATATCAGCAGGTTTATTGCTCAGCTCACAACAACCTGTGAGCCAATTTTCAAATTGTTGAAAAAGGATGTTGCGGTCAAATGGACCGATGAGTGTCAAGAAGCATTCGATAAGATAAAAGGGTACTTGTCGAAACCACCCGTGTTGGTCCCGCCAGAGCCAGGAAGACCTTTGATTCTTTACTTAACGGTTTTGGAAAATTCATTTGGTTGTGTATTGGGGCAACATGACCTCACTGGCAGAAAAGAACAGGCCATCTACTACCTTAGCAAGAAGTTCACAGCTTATGAGGTTAAGTATACTCATCTGGAAAAGACATGTTGCGCCCTAACATGGGTAGCTCAAAAATTGAAACACTATTTGTCATCCTACACTACTTACCTCATTTCTCGGTTGGATCCATTGAAATACATTTTTCAAAAGCCTATGCCAACAGGAAGACTTGCAAAGTGGCAGATATTGCTCACAGAATTTGACATCATCTATGTGACTCGAACTGCAATGAAGGCTCAAGCGCTGGCCGATCATTTAGCCAAAAACCCGGTCGATGAGGAATATGAGCCGTTGAAGACTTATTTTCCTGATGAAGAAACAATGCATATCGACGAGGTGGAGCAAATTGAAAAAACTGGCTGGAAACTTTTCTTTGATGGAGCCGTTAACATGAAAGGAGTCGGAATAGGAGCTGTAATCATTTCTGAAACAGGGCATCACTATCTTGTTACAGCTCAATTACGATTTTATTGCACCAATAATATGGCTGAATATGAAGCTTGCATTTTGGGGTTAAGGCTAGCCGCAGACATGGGTATCCGAGATATCTTAGTCATGGGAGATTCAGATCTTTTGGTACATCAAATCCAAGGAGAATGGGAAACCCGAGACTTGAAGCTCATCCCATACCGGCAATGTCTACATGATCTTTGTCAGCGGTTTCAATCAGTGGAATTCCAACATATTCCAAGAATCCATAATGAGGTTGCCGATGCATTGGCTACCCTAGCATCAATGTTGCACCATCCGGACAAAGCTTATGTAGATCCAATACATATTCAAGTCCACGATCAGCACGCTTATTGCAATATGGTTGAAGAAGAATTTGATGGTGAACCATGGTTCCACGACATCAAGGAGTATATCAGGATGGGGATATATCCCGCACAAGCCACAGGAGATCAAAAGAGGACCATTAGGCGATTGGCAAATGGATTCTTCTTAAGCGGAGGAGTTTTGTATAAAAGAACACCAGATCTTGGATTATTAAGATGCATAGATGCCAGACAAGCTACAACTGTCATGTCTGAAGTACATTCAGGAGTTTGCGGACCCCACATGAGTGGATATGTGTTGGCAAAGAAAATCCTCCGAGCTGGTTACTATTGGCTTACCATGGAGCGAGATTGTATCAGTTTTGTGCGCAAGTGTCATCAATGCCAAATACACGGAGATTTGATTCATTCTCCACCATCCGAGTTGCACACAATGTCGGCACCATGGCCCTTCGTTGCCTGGGGCATGGATGTGATTGGACCAATTGAGCCGGCAGCATCCAATGGGCACAGGTTCATTCTGGTAGCTATTGATTATTTTACCAAATGGGTTGAGGCCAAGACATTCAAATCAGTGACCAAGAAAGCTGTGGTCGATTTTGTCCACTCAAATATCATATGTCGATTCGGAATCCCGAAGGTGATCATCACAGATAACGGTGCTAATCTTAACAGCAACTTAATGAAGGAAGTATGTCAACAGTTTAAGATTACACATCGTAACTCTACCCCATATCGGCCCAAGGCGAATGGAGCAGTAGAAGCAGCCAACAAAAACATAAAGAAGATACTTCGGAAAATGGTAGAAGGTTCAAAACAATGGCATGAAAAATTACCATTTGCATTATTGGGATACCGCACTACTGTTCGCACTTCAGTAGGAGCCACTCCTTATTTGTTGGTATATGGCACTGAAGCAGTAATTCCTGCAGAAGTTGAGATTCCTTCCCTTCGGATCATCGTCGAAGCAAAGATTGATGATGATGAATGGGTCAAAACCCGTCTAGAACAGTTAAACTTGATTGATGAAAAACGATTGACCGCAGTATGCCATGGTCAATTATATCAAAGAATAATAGAAAGAGCGTATAACAAAAAGGTGCGTCCCCGGAAGTTTGAAGTAGGTCAGCATGTGCTGAAACGTATTCTTCCACATCAGGTTGAAGCAAAAGGCAAATTTTCCCCGAATTGGCAAGGACCATTCATTGTGACCAGAGTATTATCGAATGGTGCACTATGTTTAACAGATATTGAAGGCAAATGCATAGATATGGCGATCAATTCTGACACGGCAAAGAGATATTATGCATAACTTTTTGAATGTTTGTATTTAGCACTATTTCGAAGATTGAAATGACAAAGGCAATTTATTCTGCTATCCAAACACTATACCATTTGCTTCCTCTTTGAGCCATACTTGTTTCTTTTCTACCCTCTCTTGGAATCAATAAAAAAAAATCAAAATCATCACTATTATGTAGTGAACTACGTTTGACCTGATTCCTCAAAGAAGGATACGTAGGCGCCTCACGGCTCGGTCATAGGGGGCACAACATGCACAATGTGCACGAAAAAGAAATATTAAGAGACCCCAATCAAGAAACTGGGGCAGGAATTGTATTGGAAATAAGAAAAGATTCCAAGAGTTGTAATTTTAAAACCCATACCAAAGCTATTTAGCTTTTAATACCTTTTCCATTTCTAACCCAATACCAAAAAGACCTTTCGATCAATCTTAGAAAAATGCTGAGGCAAGCAAATGAAGATGGTTCATAACACTCTGGTACAAACAAGAAAAGAAAGTAAAAATGAGAGAGTCTTATAGGTGAAAACCCACACGGGCACCATAAGGCGACGGAAGTTGAGAGAAAAGTAAAATGAGAGAGTCTTATTGGTGAAAACCTTCGTAGGCACCATAAGGCGAAAAGGAAGTGAAGAAGTGAAAAATGAGGAAAGTTTATCGATGAAAACTCCTTGAGACAATTGAAAGGAGATTGATTAAAAGACTGGGTTGATTAATCCGAAATGCATACCCTGATCATTGGTGCCAGTAATTCCAATCAGATAAGTCCTTTATTCCTTTTCCAACAGTCATCCAAAAATTGGATTTTTCTTTTCATTCTATAATTGTCGAAATCAGCGTATTTCGCTACTAATAATCTTACTTTCTCCAAGCTTTGAGATAAGTTTTATTCCAAACAAATAAGAAGGAATGTCAAGGTATACTACCAATATTCAAGGTTGCAAGATACAGCCACGAAAGGTGGGAGATAAAATATGAGTGTAAGAAAGGTGAAATCAAAAATGGATCAGCAAAGTCAGAAGGGGCATATGATTACAGTTAAAAGGTTTTGAAGGAAAACATACAAAGGGGAATCCTATAGTCAAGGATCAATTACAAAGACAAAATAGTCTTTTTAACCATTCCGAGGCAATAAAGAGAGAAAAAGAGAAGCATCATCATCTGCAAGAATACCACAGCAAACCAACCTGCTTTAAACTAACGAAGTTTTCTTTGATTTAAAATAGGGGCAAGTATAATATTTGTGTCAGGAAATACCTGGTAAAGAGAAAAGAAGAATTCAGGCGTCCACCTGGAGAATGAGGATGAGAAAAAGAAGTCAGGCGTCCACCTGGAGAATGAGGATGAGAATTGGAGAAATCAGGCGTCCACCTGGAAAATGAGAATGAGAAAAGAAGAAGTCAGTCGTCCACCTGGAGAATGAGGATGAAGAAGTTAAAAAGAAGTCAGGCGTCCACCTGGAGAATAAGGATGAAAGAAAAAGAAGAAATCAGGCGTCCACCTGGAAAATGAGGATGAGAAAAGAAGAAGTCAGGCGTCCACCTGGAGAATGAGGATGAAGAAGTTAAAAAGAAGTCAGGCGTCCACCTGGAGAATGAGGATGAAGAAAGAAAAGAAGCAGTCAGGCACCCACCTGGAGAACAAGGGAATACAATTGAAGTATTGAAGTCAAAAGCCCGCTCATATAAGAATGAGAAAGAAAAGAAGTCAGGCGTCCACCTGGAGAATGAGGATGAGAATTAAAGAAGTCAGGCATCCACCTGGAGAATAAGGATGAAAGAAAGAAAAGAAGTCAGGCGTCCACCTGGAGAATGAGGATGAGAATTAAATAAGTCAGGCGTCCACTTGGAGAATAAGGATGAAAGAAAAAGAAGAAGTCAGGCGTCCACCTGGAGAATGAGGATGAGAAAAGGAAGTCAGGCATCCACCTGGAGAATGAGGATGAGAATTGAAGAAATCAGGCGTCCACCTGGAAAATGAGGATGAGAAAAAGAAGTCAGGCGTCCACCTGGAGAATGAGGATGAGAATTGAAGAAATCAGGCGTCCACCTGGAAAATGAGGATGAGAAAAGAAGAAGTCAGGCGTCCACCTGGAGAATGAGGATGAAGAAGTTAAAAAGAAGTCAGGCGTCCACCTGGAGAATGAGGATGAGAAAGAAAAGAAGTCAGGCGTCCACCTGGAGAATGAGGATGAGAATTAAAGAAGTCAGGCGTCCACCTGGAGAATAAGGATGAAAGAAAAAGAAGAAGTCAGGCGTCCACCTGGAGAATGAGGATGAGAAAAAGAAGTCAGGCGTCCACCTGGAGAATGAGGATGAGAATTGAAGAAATCAGGCGTCCACCTGGAAAATGAGGATGAGAAAAGAAGAAGTCAGGCGTCCACCTGGAGAAATGAGGATGAGAAAAGAAGAAGTCGGGCGTCCACCTGGAGAATGAGGATGAGAATTGAAGAAGCCAGGCGTCCACCTGGAGAATGAGGATGAAGAATTAAAGAAGTCAGGCGTCCACCTGGAAAATGAGGATGAGAAAAGAAGAAGTCAGGCGTCCACCTGAAGAATGAGGATGAGAAAAGAAGAAGTCAGGCGTCCACGTGGAAAATGAGGATGAAGAAAGAAAAGAAGCAGTCAAGGCACCCACCTGAAGAACGAGGGAATGCAATTGAAGTGTTGAAACCAAAAGCCCGCTCATATGAGAAAGGAGCACACTTAGAATCAATAAAGCAGAGAAGTCCAACAGAATCCCCAGCAAGAAACAACAGGAGTTCCAAAAGGAATACAGAATAAGCCAAATGCCCAAGAATCACCAAGATATCAAGACAACAAGAAACGCAAGGGCATGATCTAGATAAGATTTTTATAATTCATGTACCATAGTCTAGTTTAGATTTTTGTATTTCCTTTAAAGTAAGGTGTAATAAGGAGGTCAGCAAGCAGTAAAAACAGCACGAAGCAGCAGTAACATCACAGTCCCATGGTAGTCCCAGCTACCAAAAAATTCCCGAACTACATTGACCTGATTCCTTTATAGCCAAGGATATGTAGGAAACCTTTGAAGCAGAGGTTCGGTCAAAACTTTCAAAAAATGCTTCCTACGGAGTATTCGAACGGGCAAAAATCGCTCGTATCCGCTCACTTTATCTTTGTACGAAAACTCTTCGAGTTTCCGCACAAAGAGGGGCAGCTGTGAGCACGTGATTTTTGCCTTACGAAAAACTACTCCAAAATAAATCAAAAAATAAAATAAATTTCTTTTACTGTGTAATTTTTGAATTTGCGTGGTGTTAAATACTTGTGTTATGTCCGTAAGTGTTTACATTGTCATAATAAAATGAAAAAATAAAATAAAATACATATTGCATGCATATAGGATTTAATTATGCATTTAAAAGATAATTTAAATAAAATCACAAAAAAATATGCAATCGTTCTATTTTAAATATTCCACTGTGTGATTGATGTTTTGTCTATGTGTTAAATAATTGTTATAGAGTAATTAATATATTTTTGTGAAGTTTGTTTTATAAATTAAAATTAGAAATCTAATTAGAAGTATCTTAAATAAAAATGAAAAATAAAATAAAATATATATACATATACATAAAAAATCGGACCTGGATTTAAATCCAGGCCCAAGCCAAATCACACCCTTTAGCCTAATCCAGCATTCCCTGTCCGGTCCAATTCAAACCAGATTAAACGACGTCGCATGAGGTATTTCCAATCAGAGCCGTTGATTCATTGCAATCAAACGGTCCAGTTCAGCCCGTGCATAAACAAAACGACGACGTTTAAGGCAATCAAATCTGAACCGTTCATCCGTCTTGATCCTACGGCCTCAAAAACTCACCCAGACCCGATCCATTTCACCCCCGGGTTGACCCCTTTCCCCAACTTAAACCAAACGATGTCGTTTGGTTAAGTGGATTGATCTCAGCCGTGCATCTTAATTGATCCAACGGATGAGATCAATCCACCCCACCCCTATATAAGGCCCAAACCCCTACCCCGGCCCCTAACTGAACACCCCCTCCCCTCTACTGTTCATCATCCCTTCCGGAACCCACCCCTAACCCTAGCCGCCCTAGGATCCCATCGCCTGAAACCCGGCGGCATCAACGCCGCCGGTCACCACCTTAACACCCCAGAACCCCCTGAACACCCTCTATCCGAATATGTTATCTGCTTGGTTCGAATCTCCCTAAAGGTTCTCGAAACTTCATTTGAAGATTCGAGCCAAGTTCAGATCTAAACTTAACAGTCCCAAATCGACACCATAGCTTCCCCTAGTCACCCTGAGTATGGATCTATTGTTTGTTTGGTTCGAATCAGTTCCGAGCTTCTCGAATCTTCTTTTGAAGATTCGGACCAAACAAGAACAAACTCAGATTTGTTTCGAACTAACACCAAATGACCCCTAGGCTACCCTCACCCTTGTGTCATGTTTGGTTCTTCTCGAATCTGACCAGAAATGGTTAAATCCCAAATCGAATTTTAAGAACCCTAAAATTCTCAAACTTCCGGATTCTGTTCAGATTAAGTAAAGATTGAGGTTCAATCGACCTTAGTCGAAGTATTTTCAGTGGAAAATACTTCGACTAAGGTCTATTTGATTTCAAACAAAGTCCGAATCCAAGTTGAGTCCAAGTCGGAATACATTTGAAGGGTCAGAGGTATTTTTTCTATTTTCTTTTATGTATTCTACGTGTATTGTTATCTGTATTAATAGCTTGTTAATTTTTTATATTTTGGTTTTGATTAATTCTGTCATTTCTGTTTCCTACCTATCTACTTGATCCGAATGTGAATTGTTTCTATTGGTTGTGATTAATTACAATGTGTGTAATCGACTCGATTAAGTTCGTCGATTAGTTGTATTGTGAATCTTGCTTCTGAAAATGTTGACTGAGACAACATGTCTTGAATAGATTATTTTATTATAACCAGTTAATTAGTTATTGTTAATCAGTTAGTTCTTGTTTAATAAACCAGTAAAATCAAATGTATGATGTGTATGTATTGTTTTCTGAACAGGGCATTGTCAGTATATTGACCATGACCCTGTGTGTGTTTGATCTTGGTTCAATGTTAAGTCCAGTCTGAATTGTTATGATAATTTCAGTAATATGTTGTTATGATGTTAGTTCTGAATTCAGTGTAATATTGCTGTAATGTCAAGTTTGAATTCAAGTTTACAAAAGTTGGTCAAATACAATTGTGTTAGGAGGTTAATAGGATTGGTTATAGCTGTAAATCAGAAAGATAATTAAGTTTATACAGATTTTAGAATCTGTTTTGCAGTAGGTTCTGATTTTTCAGTAATAACATCAGGATTTCAGGGGCATTTCTGGGAATGAAACAGTAAAAACAGGGTGTTAGTGCTAGTGTATTATAATGTAATGTTAGTGGCTATAGTTTAAGATACTAATGGGAAACAAGGGATAATGGGGCTGCTGAAAATCAGGTTAGGATCATATAAAGTATTAAAAAGTAGTTTTTAATGGAAACTTTCTAATTTTTAAAGGGATAAAGGGTCCATCCAGCATTAAAAGGGTGCAACCAGCCCTGTATAAATACAGGAGCTGGACAGACAGAAAAGGGGATCAGTTTTTAGAGGGAGAGAGTTTTTAAGAGAGTTCTTCAGACACAGAGAAAAATACAGAGGGAAAAAAAATTTTATAGAGGAAAATCAAGCAGAAACAGAAATCTGAAAAAAAAAAGATAGAAAGAAAGAAGAACAGATTTTAAGATCAGATTTTGAAGAAGGAATTTGGAGAGAAAGAGAAATCAATTTTCAGATAGAGATGTTAGGACTGAATATCAGTTTTCAGTGATAGTTTTTTTTTAAGAGAGAAAAAAAAAAAGAAACAAAAGAGAATAGTCACACACACACACAGATACAGCAGCAGAAACAAAAAGTCAGAAAAATGGGAATTTGAAACTGAAAAGAAAACTGAAATCTGATATTATTTTTTCAGTAAATCTGTTCGGATTTGTTCAATATCATTGTTCAGTTAAAAAATTCTGAAATTTCCTAAAGAGTGCTGTCACTGTGCATCTGGGTTCTTTGGGCCTTATTATTGTTTAAATCTGTGGGAATACGGGAATTTTGCTGAGTTTGTTACTGCTGCTACCGCTGAAATTTACTCCTTCTACCTTCATTTTCAGGTACATGTCTTTTAAATTTTATGTTGGAAAGAGATTCAACATGATTAATCAATGAAGTTCGAATTGTAATTCTATTTTCCATGTGTCCAAGTTCATCAGTTTAAATTTCATTTTTTGTTTCATGATAATTAGTTAGTAGTGAATTCAATTTGATAGCTATGGGCTAATTGTTTTACTTTGAAAGTTCGTATAAAGTTTTGTAATAATGTTAGCCCTTCATCTCATTGGTTTAATCATATTTGAACTGTCAAGGTAGGAAATATGATATAAAGATTGGTTATTAACTAGGCCTTGTGGCGTTGTTAGAATAGAGTGAAAATGTCAAAATCGTATATTGCTATTTTATTCTGATACTTGATTAGTTATGGATGGAATAATATAAGTTGTACGTTCTTATGTGGTATGATAACAGGTATCCATAGAACCATTAATGGATGGTGAGTTGAGTTTGTTATGGCTCATTATGATTTTAAAATGCTATGAAGGTTTCAAGAATTACAAATACGTTGCATGTAAGGCAATATTGTCAACCAATTTGTATAATAATTTTTTTTTTCTTATCAATTTGATGCCTATTCGCCCTCATAAATAAATTAACCAAAACAGTTAGGCCAATTAGATTAAAAGCAAATATATGAGAATAAAATGAGGTGTACAAGCATAAATTGCAATACTTATATCAATGGTAAGTAGAAATAGATTTTGCACTAGATAAGAAATAAATAAAAATTGTCTAAAAATACTTCTTCCATTCATAAATTATCTTATGAGTTTCCTATGTCCCTCATTCTTCGATATATGTATATATGTTGTATTTGTGAAGAATAGTATTAATCATATCCTTATTCTTTATTTTGAATTTGAATAGTCTTGGATGAATATGTTATATGCAGAAATTATAGTCAACGGGCAATATTCAAAATTTGTGAATTTCTTTTAAAAGAATTTAAAGACACCCCTTGAGTATGAATTTCTCAGTATTTTCATATAAAATGTATGGATATAATAAACAATTTGTGGAAAATCCATAATATCATTACAAATATTTTGCGCAATTAGAGATACGTTCGCGTACCCTGATTATATTTTTAAAAGCAAAATTCGGATTATGCGTACGCGCAACTTCGAGCGAATATTTAATAAAAGGATTTTTCCAAAGGCGTTAAATCAATTTCATAAAAACCTGAGATGTACGGTTCACTATTCAAGAAAAACAAATATTCTTGATTCGACATAATTTCGAAAAATGATTGTTTAATAAATATATTACCAAAAATTTATTGTGTACACGTACGCGTGACACAATTCCGCATTTTTAAATTTATAACACGAATATACGTACGCGTAATTCGATTCAAAGAAGGGTCCTTAATCACAATAAGTAAAAGCGGTAGAAAAATCACGTAACAAAAAGTATTTAATAAAAATCAAGATAATTAAGCCAATAATAAAAACAGTTAAGCGACCGTGCTAGAACCACGGAATTCGGAAATGCCTAACACCTTCTTTCGGATTAACAGAATTCCTTACTCAGGATTTCTGGTTCGCAGAATAATAAACAGAGTCATATTCTCCTCGATTCAGGGATTATAATTGGTGACTTGGGACGCCTTAAAATTCCCAGGTGGCGACTCTGAAACAAATAAACAAATCCCGTTTCGACTGTCCTTCAATTGGAGAAAACTCCCCACGCGCCCCGCGGGCGCGGTGAAAAGGAGGTGCGACATCTAGGAAATGAGCAAACAGAGTGACACATATGAATATGTAGACCCTGGATCAAATAATACTGAAGCATCACTACTGCATACAGAAATAATAAGTGTGATCACGGCATCTAAGGCCACTACATCTGGTCTGGCCGGAATAGCATAGAGTCTAGCTGGAGCGGTGGTTGGCTTAACAGTAGCTGGTTGAACTCCCCCTGCCTAGCCTTCACCTCTAGGATGACCCCTACCTGTCCCCTACCTTTGGGCGGTTGGACGGATGGTACTGAAACCATTGGCTGATGACCCTGTTGTACAGCCTTGTCCCAAAGTCTAGGGCAGGTCTTCTTTATGTGACTCGGATCTCCACACTCGTAATAACCCCGCGGTGCCATAGACTGTTGTCCTGAAGCCTGACCTTGATGGCCCGTATATCAACTAGAAAAACCCTGATGTCTAGAATACCGCCGGAGGAACCCTGAATAGCTGGTGGGTGGTAAGAACTCTCTGGTATTGCACTGAAATAAGGCCTCACTGGAGCACCTCAAAGAGGTGGTGGTGGAGCTTAATATGGGGGCTTGCTGGGCTGGGCTCTCCCAAACTGACCTCTGCCCCTAGGGCACCTCTAAACTCTCCAGAGAATCGGGCTCTCTTTTCATGCTGCAACTGCTCTCTGCTCCTCTGGAGATAACCCTCAATCCTCCGCGCAATCTCTACCACTAGCTGATATTGAGTCCCCATCTCAACTTCTCGAGCCATACTAGCTCGAATGTAGGGGTGTAGCCCCACAAACAAATCTTTGCATTCTCTCTGCGTTCGTAGGAAGTATCATGAGTGCATGGTGAGACAACTCAGAGAATCTCGCCTAATAGTCGGTCACAAACATCTGCCTCTACTCGAGCTGCTCAAACTGACACCGCAACTCTTCCCTTTAGGAGGGTGGAATATACCTGTCTAATAGAAGCCGTGTAAACTGATTTCAGGCCATGGGAGGAGAACCTGCTGGTCTACTGAGAAGGTAAGATTGCCACCATCTACGGGCCATGCCCTCTAAATAGAAGGCGGTGAAATCCACTCCATGGGACTCCAATATCCTCATATTGTGTAGTCTATCCCTGCACATGTCAATAAAATCTTGGGCATACCCATGATACTCACATATGAAGATAGGAGGGTGTAGCCTGGTCCATCTGTCCAATAACTTCTGCGAATCTCCGTCCACAGCTGGTCTAAGCTCAAGTGCCACTACTGAAACTAGTTGGGCACCACCCGCGAGTAGAGTACCCGGAGTCTGATATACGACAGTTGCGTGCCTAGAAGCCTGAGCAGTAGGGATCGGTGCTCCCCCTCCTGCCTGAGATGTGGCCGAGTCTGCTAGAAATAAACCAGCTTGAGTCATCGAGTCCATGAACCGCAGCATACGGCACATGACCTCCTGGAAGCCTGGTGCTGTCATAAAATCTGCCAGGGCAGGCTCTACTGCGGGAACCTCGCCCTGCTCCTCGATAATGGGGCCCCTCACTGGGTCCACCGGTGGTGCAACTGGGGTAGCTCAAGGATGCCCTCGTCCCCTACCTGGGACTGGTGCCCTCCCCCGGCCTTTGCCTCGGCCTCTAGCAATGGGGGAAGCAACTCCTCCCGGGTTTGGAATGTCTGCAGTATGCGTCCTCACCATCTATGGGAGAATAGAATAAGGAAATCTAGTACATCATCTACCGCACGATAAGAGATAAATAAAGAGTAGTTTCGTAACACCCTATAGTCTCTCGAAGATAAGTAAAATGTTTCTGTACTGATCCGCAAGACCCTACCAGGTTTGCCCATAACTTATGAGACCTACGTGAACCTAGTGCTCTGATACCATATTGTCACGACCCAAATTCCACATTAGGCCGTGATGGCGCCCAACACTGACTATATAGTAAATCCTCACTCATGTAGTTAGTACGTGATAACTTCCATTTTAGATTTAAGAAATTTATAATTTTCAGAAACTAAAGCATATTTAAGTGAAATGAATAAATGCAAATCTCAATCATGAAGACAAGCCAAAAATATCATAATTCTACTAATGTGTGTGCCAAGACCTGGTGTCACAAGTGTGTGGACAATCTAGTAGAATATACAAAACCATACTATCCTACTATCTGAAAAAGAAATAGACAGGAACATAAAGACAAAAGAGAGACTCCAGCTGTTGTAGATCGGCTGGGAAGGGCAGCTCACCGGAAAGTCTCGAGCTGAGATGACCACTCTATGCGCCGGACAGATGGTCAAATGCACCTGCCTTAAAGCCTGTACAATCAAGTACAGAAGCGTAGCATGAGTACATAAAAATATGTACCCAATAAGTATCTCGCCTAACCTCGCATAAGTAGTGACGAGGGGTCGACTTCGACACTTACTAGGCCAGCAAATATAATAATATGAAGTTCAACATATTTAATTCACAGTGTATATAGATAACAACAAGCTCAAACAAGAATAATTATTGAAAATCCTTTCCTCCAATTAACAAAACTAAGCATTTTCCTCATTTAAGATAGTGACCTTTCCAGCAATAAGTCATACAATTTATAAGGGTTACGGTTCCATTATCACACACAAATACCATCAAGGACGATCGGCCCGATCCAACATAAAAGTAAAATCTGCACTGCCAAGGGTCGAATGGCACGAACCATAGATGCATCTATTCACCTCGCTCATGAATCATACATGCGACGCGGTAAAAGCATAAAACCGCTCGCCAATCATGCGTGCAACGTGGTAAACATAATTTTTCATCATTTAAGCACAACAATTCTTTAATTCCCTTTTTAACAAAAATGAATACAATTCACTTGAAGCCCGTAAGTCTTTAGATTTACTTCAACTTACTTCCTTTCATACTGTTAGCATATATAAGCAATTAATAGCGACCATAAAGCATGATGTGATCCTAGAACTACCCGGACATAACAGGAATAGTAGCTACGTACGGACTCTCGTCACCTCATGTGTATGTAGCCCACATAGTTAATCATATATTAATTAAGTACACCTATGGGGACGTTCCCCCTACAAGGTTAGAAAAGAGACTTACCTCGTTTCGAGCCTACTTCTAATTCAAGAATGTGTCCCAACTCTCAAACCGGAACCGCACAATCCGAAACTATTCAAATAGTTTAAAAGCCCATTATGATAGGCTTACAAATTCATATCCTAGCTATAAAAGTGATTATCCAACCCAAGGTCAAGGGTCTAAAAATTCAACCCCGGGCCCACGTGCCCGGATTTCGGAAATTTTCGAAGGAAGTTGTCACCCATAACCTAAGGGTCAAGAATATATGATTCTAACTCCATTCCATAACAAATTTCATGGTTAAATCTTGTTTAAAACCCTAGGTTTTACCTTAATTACATGATGTTTCACTAATCTTTACATGTTAATCTACCCAAAATCCAAGTATTTAACTCACAAGGTGTAGGGATCACTTACCTCTAAGAGATTGGTGAAAATCTTCTCTCAAGAGATCCAAAATTGCCTAACTTTTCAGTGGAAATGAGCCAAAAATGGCTAACACCTGCAATAAATGAAGGTCACTGCCTTCAGTGACTTCTGCATCTGCGGTCATAGGCCGCACCTGCGACCACCGCATCTGCGGAAGGGGGTCTGCTTCTGTGGAAATTTCACTGGCCGGCTGGGTCGCTTCTGCAGAAAGCAAACCGCTTCTGCGGCTCCACTTCTGCAGAATGTAAGCCGCTTATGTGGCTCCTAAGCTGACCACTCTTGGCCATTTCTGCGATTGACCAACCGCTCATGAGGTCCCGCACCTGTGGCTGGCCAACCAAGTGCGGTTATGACAGCAACCAGGAGCTTCAGCTCCTTTCAAAATTCCTAACTCAACTCAAGCCTCATCCATTTGAAGCTCGGGGCCCCCGCGGCTTCACCCGAACATACCCACAAGTTTGAAATGATAAAATGGACTTGCTCGAACCCTCGGAATACTCGAAACAAAGTATCTAAGAATCACCCCCTAAAACCAATAGAATCAAACTTATGAACTTCAAGATCTTCAATTCACATCCAATGCGATGAAACGCACTTATACTACTCGGATTGACACCAAATTTTGCGTGCAAGTCTTAAATAATAATACAGAAGTATTCTCGATCTCAGAATTCCGTTCGGAGCTCGATAACACAAAAACCCTCTCCAAATCAATTTTTTAAGAACTTCAAAATCCTTAAGGAATCAACTTTCACTATTAGGCGACAAAACTCTCCCGGGTCATCCAAAACCCGATCCGAATATACGCCCAAGTCCGAAATCATCATACGAACCTGTTGGAACCTTAAAAAATTTAGATTTCGAGATCATTTACTCAAAATATTAACTGAAGTCAAACTTGTCCTTTTAAGCCAACCTTAAGGAACCAAGTATTCCGATTTCGACCCAAACTCTTCCAAATCCCGAACCAACCATCCCTGCATGTTATAAATCAGTAAAAGCAAGTATGGAAAGTCTTATTTAAGGGAACAGGTTCTAGAAAGCAAAATAACCAGTCGGGTCGTTGCACTTCTTTTTTTATTAAATCCTCGTTCAGTAAAATACCGACACTAAAAATGAAACTAGGGAGAAAGAATTAGGGTTCCTTTTCTTTTTATTTTTGAAAAAATTACACTTACAAACTGAATTTGAAATAGTTTTGCTTGGGTCAAATTAAGGAAAGAAAAAAGAATCATAGCTCTTGAAAAAGAAGATTGAGAATAGTTTGACATCAACGTGCATCCATCTTTGTTGGACTTGGAGACTATTTTGACTTATGGGCCTCGGCAGAAATAGGCCCAAGTTCGTATAAGCTTATTTGTATAGATTCTTTTACTAGTTTAGTCAATTTACTAGTTTAGTCCAATTTAGTCTACTTAGAATTCCGGATTTTGGCCCAATGTATATATAGCTTATTTTGTACACATTTTGACATTTTGGTCATTCTGAGATAATGAAACAATCGTGAAGCTTCTCCTTTTTCCTTTGTGTTCTCTTCAGAAACCCTAGTTGATTCTTCTTGACGATTTCATGGGTTTCCAAACTTTTCATCGTATAAGAGCAAGGATTCATGTAGATCCTGTCCTCCGCACTCCTCCGATACTACCCTTATAAAGTTTGGTTAAATTTTTCTTCTCGTCTGAGTTTCGGCAGTTTCGTCGGATTTTTCTCATTTTGTGGTGATTTACGATTTGTGCAGTATTTTCTAGTGTATCTCTTACACGGATTGAAGAAACGCAGGCGAGGATTTAGATTTCAACTCGGTGAGACTGAATTTTTGGTGTGTGAGCAATATTTTGCTGCTCAAGTAAATCTCGAAGGCCGTTCTTCTTTCGGTCGCGAAGAAGTGTGGTATTTCTATCTCTATTCTTACATATATTGTGGTGTGGTTTTAGTTTTGTTGTCGTTAGGGTTTTACATCAGAAAATTCCCTATCATTTAGGCTGATTGTTATTGATTTCAATATGACTGTGGGTGATTCTAGTACTTCGACTTCCACGTATTCTCTAGATCCGTCTAGTCCTCTACTGATAAGTTGGTATTTTACCAACTTATCTCTTCTTGATACTTAGGCTTTTGTATGATTTTGTTGAGAAACTAAGGCATTTATTGAGGTTTATTGGCATATTTTAGGTATCAAGTGATTTAGAGAAGATACAGAAGAAACTAAGTTAAAATGTGTAAAGTTGAGGAAAAATGACTGTTGCCAGATAATGCTCTTCGCGATTGCGAACTTTGACATGCGATCACAGAAGGCAAGGAAAAAATACATCGTGAACGCAGGGCAAATTTTGTGAACGCGAAGAAGAGGATGGTCAACTGCTCTCAAATGCTCTACGTGAACATGTGATCTGGTCTGCGATCACAATGCTTTACAACATTACTCTTCGCGATCGCAAGCCTATTTTTGCGAACACGATTCACAAATCTGGGCAGAAATCTGGGCAGTTCTGGAATTTCACATTTTTGACCCCAAACCATTTAATACACGACCTAGCTCATTTGTAAAACATCTTTGGCTTATTTTTTAGTTCTTAGACTAGAGAAGACAAGTTTTGGAGCTAGGGTTTTTGCACATACACTTGGGTCTTGAAGATTTGAAGCTTTTGGTTGAGAATTTCTTACCTATTTATGTTCATTTCTTCATTTCCTTGCTTTGTATTGGATTTCTAAGTGTGTAGTATTTATTCTAAAATGTCAATCTTGTTTATGGAAATATTCATATTTAAAGTGTGGATAAATATCTTGTTGTACTTATGTATTGAACGATTTTTATTTATTATGAAGTGAGTTATTATTACTTTAATTATTCTTACTCTTTAATTGTCACGACCCAAACTACCATCTCGTGATGGCGCCTATCGCAGTACTAGGAAAGCCGACTCTTTATAAAAAACAACACGATATTTCATTTCAAAGATAGATTCAAGCTATTTAATAAAAACAAAACTTCATAAAGAAATTCTAAATAACGAAAGTGCGAAAAGAAAAACCCGACATTGGGGTGTCACTGCCATCAGCATCTACTATAATTTGTCCAAAAATACTGAGACTAACATAGTCTGGAAAGAAACTACAAACAACTATAGAAAGATAGGAGGGAGAAGAGCAGGGCTGCGATCGCTAGCAACTACCTTGCTAACTCCGAGAAGATCCACAGCCAGAATAGTCAACAGCCGCTACCGAGTCCTGATACGCCTGGATCTGCACACAAGGTGCAGGGAGTAACATGAGTACGACAACTCAGTAAGTAACAATAGTACATAAAGTCTGAGAAGTAGTGACGAGCAGTAAAACATTTAAAGTTCATATCATGAAATCTCAGTAAAATACAACAGGCTTTTAAAATCAGGATTTGAATCAAATCATCTCATTTAAACCTAGTTCTAGTAAAAATCATTTAATGATATTTTTCAACAGTTTTCAACAAGGCTCAATGCAAAGGTGAGCAAAAAAGAGAAAATCATAAACCTCCCCTCGACCAAAACATCACTCATATACAGCCCCTCGGGCAAACCTCACAGTCACTCGTATACAGCCCCTCAGGCATACCTCACCATCACTCATGACTTCCAGTCACTTAGCACTCGGCACTCAGCACTCAGCACTCGCACTCAGTAGGTACATGCGCTCACTGGGGGTGTGCAGACTCCGGAGGGGCTCCTTCAGCCCAAGCGCTATAACAAGCCAACTTGTGGCATAAATCAATCAGGCCCTCGGACTATATCAAAACATCTTGCGGGGTGCAAGTCCGATTCCATAAATATCCTCACAAATCAGGTCCTCGGCCTCACTCAGTCATAAACATCTCAGGCACTCGAGCTCTCAGTAAATAGGTGCTCAGCCTAAAACAACATTTATATGCATCAAAATAGAGTAATAAAGACTGAGTTATGAAATCAATAAGTATAACATGACTGAGTATAGATTTCCAATAGAAAACAATGAGAGGATAGCAATAAAAGACCTCTAAGGTCCAAACAACACTGGCATAAAGCCTAAACACGGCATCCAGCCTGGTTCAAAGAAATTCTTTCTAAAACAAGTGAGAGGCGTGTAGTTTCAAGAAAATATTCAACTTTACAGCATATAGGGGACAGATCAAGTCACAATCCCAATGGTGCACGCCTACACGCTTGTCACCTAGCATGTGCGTCACCTCAAAATAGTAAAATGATACGAAATCCGGGGTTTCATACCATCAAAACTAGATTCACAATCGTTACTTACCTCAAGCCGATCAAATCACCACTCCGCGATGCTCTTGTCCCTCGACTCGGCCTCTAATCGCTCCAAATCTATTCACAACTAGAACAATACCATCAATATGTGCTAATGGAATAAATTCGACAAGAAAAACTATCTAATTATACACAAATCCCTAAATCCACTCAAACCCGGCCTCCGAGTCCTCATCTCGGAATCTGACAAAAGTCACAAAACTAGAAAGCACATTCACTCACAAGTCTACCCATACCAAATTCATCAAAATCCGACATCAATGGTCCCTCAAGTCCTCAAATCAAACTCTCCAACTCCCAAGCCCTAACCCCTCATTTTCACCCCTAACTTCACTAATTACATGATTAAACAACGGGAAATCACCACATATATGAGTATTAGGGCTCAAGCAAATTACCTCACTAATAATCCCTTGAATCCCTCTTTAAAATCACCCCTAAAGCTCCAAAAACCGTCTTAAAAAATGGTGGAAATGAGCAAAATTCGCGAAGTCCTCAATTTATAGGTTCTTCCCAGCAAAATCGCACTTGCAGTCAAAATACACGCTTTTGCGATGCCGCACCTGCAAAAAAACGATCGCAGGTGCGGATTCCACTTACTCCTCAAAATCCGCATTTGTGGCCCAAAATATCGCACTAGTGGGTCCGCACTTGCGGACCTTGCCCACTTCTGCGGTTCTTCCTTCCAAGGTGATACTCCGCATCTGCGCTCCACTCCCACATCTGCGGTCCTCGCACCTGCGGTTCCCACTCTGCAGGTGCAGTTTACATAGAACCAACAGCTTCAGCTACATTTTCAAAGTTCCAAACTCTCTGTTTACCATCCGAAATCATCCTGAGCCCCTCGGGACCTCAACCAAACATACCAACAAGTCACATATCAAGATACAAACTTAGTCGAACCTCTAGAACACTCAAAACAATATCAAAACACCAAATTACCCTCGGATTCAAGCCTAAGAAATTCTAAACTTTCAAATTCCGCAAACGATGCCGAACCCTACCAAACCTCGTCCGAATGACCTCAAATTTTGCACACACGTCATAAATGACATTATGAACTTACTCTAACTTCAGGAATTTCATTTCGACCCCGATATCAAATTTTCAACCGCTGACCAAAAATCGCCAATTTAAGCCTAATTCTACCACGGACCTCCAATCACATTCCAGATGTGCTTCCAAGTCCAAAATCACCTAACAAAGCTAACCGAACCGTAAAAATCTAAATCTGAGATCGTTTACTCATAAGTCAACATCCGGTTGACTTTTTCAACTTAAGCTTCTAAATAGGAGACTAAGTGTCTCATTCACCCGAACCAACCAACACGATACGATAAAAATATAGCTGAGGAACACAAAAGGAAGCAAAAATATAGGAAACATGGCTATAACCCTCGAAACTATCGGCCGGGTCGTTACATCCTCCCGCTTTTAAACAAACGTTCATCCTCGAATGAGTCTAGAAACATACATAAAGCCTCAAATAGGTGTGGATATCTGCTCTGCATCTCCCGCTCGGTCTCCCAAGTAGCCTCCTCCACGGGCCAACCTCTCCACTACACATTCACTGAAGTTATATCCTTTGACGTCAACTTTCAGACCTGTTGTGACAAAATAGCTACTGGCTCCACATCGTAAGTCAAATCACCATATAACTGAACCGTGCTAAAATTCAAGACATGAGACGGATCGCTGATATACTTCCGTAGCATATAAACATGAAATACTGGATGCACACCTGATAAGCTAGGTGGCAAAGCAAACTCATAAGCCACCTCCCCAATCCTCTGAAGCACCTCAAAAGGTCCAATGAACCGAGGGCACAAATTTCCTTTATTCCCAAATCTTATAACACCCTTCATGGGTGAAACCTTCAGTAAAACCTTCTCCCCAACCATATAAGACACATCACGGACTTTCCTGTCAGCATAGCTCTTTTGTCTTGACTGTGCTGCACGAAGTCGCTCCTGAATCACTTTCACCTTGTCCAAAGCATCATGTACCATGTATGTACCCAAAATCCTAGCCTCGCCCGGCTCAAACCAACCTACTGGAGATCTGCACCACCTCCCATATAAAGCCTCATACGGAGTCATCTGAATACTCGACTGATAACTGCTGTTGTAAACAAACTCTATGAGTGGCAGAAATCGGTCCGATGAACCCCCTAAAATCAATGACACAAGTACGTAACATGTTCTCCAATATCTGAATAGTGCGCTTGGACTGTCTGTTCGTCTAAGGGAGAAAAAATATGCTCAACTCAACCTGAGTAACCAATTCTCATTGCACGGCCCTCCAAAACTGCGATGTAAACTGAGTACCTCTATTTGAAATGATGGAAACTGGGACACCATGCAGGCAAACAATCTCTCGAATATAAATCTCAACTAACCACTCTGAAGAATAGGTAGTACACACACAAATGAAGTGAGCGGACTTGGTCAGCCGATCCACAATCACCCAAATAGCATCAAACCTCCTCAAAGTCCGTGGGAGTCCAACTACGAAATCCATGGTGAGTTGCTCTGTCACGACCCAAACCGATGGGCCGCGATGGGCACCCGGTACCTTACTCAACTGAGTACCAATGTAACGTATCTTTCTTATTACATCATCATATACACGTGACATACGGGCCTAATAGGCCAACATAATCATTTATAAACTCAAAACATAGGACGGCAAGGCCGTACAATCTTTCACGTACACGACATATGTCTACAAGCCTCTAAGAATACATAAATGTCATATAGGTCGGGACAGAGTCCCACCATACCAAACAATACACATCTAAATCATACTAACCAAATACGCAACTCCGAAGCAAACGGAGCGCACCACCATCTTTCGCTAAGCTGATAGCCTACTTGGAGGGCTCTCAACCTGTCTATCAGGACCTGCGGGCATGAAACGCAGCATCCCCAGGCAAAAGGGACATCAGTACGAATAATGTACTGAGTATGTAAGGCACATAAATAAATACATAAGAGACATAGAAGACATATGGAGTACATGACTCAACCCGTAAGTCTGAATAACTTTGTAAATCATAAATTACTTTCAGTGTCATGCATATGCGTATGAATGTCATATCGTGCATAGGTATATGTTCCATAACATCATCAGCCTCTGAGGGCATCCCATCATATCATATCGGCCACTGTGGGCAAAGTCATAATCGTATACCAGCTGATCAGGTGGTGGTGCGTATATAACGCCATAACCATTCCCATATCCCATATACATATATATACATACATATATACGCGTATATAACGCCGTTTGAATACATATATATACGCGTATATAACACCGTTTGAATACATACATACATATGCGTATATAATGCCATTTGAATACATACCCATATATGCGTATATAACGCCGTTTGAATCGTATTTCAACCACTGTGGCAACATCATCATCATATACCAGCTGATCAGGTGGTGGTGCATATATAATGCCATAACCCTTTTCCCATATCCCGTATACATATATTTACATATATACGCGTATATAACGCCATCTGGTCATGGGTCAGTGCACATGAATGCAGTGCATAAAAGGTACGTCAATAAAATTATTCGGAATGTCATAAGACCATTTTGCCTCTGAGTAATATCATAAAGTAAAGTCTTTTCAACTTTCATATTTTTCTAAGAACCATGAACACA
This sequence comes from Nicotiana sylvestris, assembly GCF_000393655.2. Taxonomy (NCBI): domain Eukaryota; kingdom Viridiplantae; phylum Streptophyta; class Magnoliopsida; order Solanales; family Solanaceae; genus Nicotiana; species Nicotiana sylvestris. The sequence continues at coordinate 155,257,710 of NC_091066.1, forward strand.
TGATAAAATATTATGACACATGGGAATTAAAGAACATAGATGTTTCTATTACTTCTATGAGTAGAGTCACTTATGGAATTTGTGCATTTGCACGTTTCGTTCATATCGTATGGATCATGCCAAAAGAAAGAAGGGATAGCCTTAACATACCTGGAGTAGGGAAAACTCCGTATAATACTCTTGGAAAAGATTGCACGGTACTCCTTTAGAACCGCAAAATTTTACGTTGCTACGGTTCTAATAATTGTCGTTGGAATTGTTTGCAAGAATTTCGTTGCAAAGAATCACGTCTGTTCCTTGATTATTTGAATTTGGAAATAATGTACGTTTCTTGCTTATCTCCAGTAACAATCCAAACCTTTATTGAAGTGCCATTAATGATGATCTGCTGCATGTTTGAGGTCAAAAGTTTGCAAGATATACCAATTGAAATTGCCGTTTCTTGCTCTTGGATTTATGAATGTCTTTGGTTCTTTTTTTAAGCTCAAAGGCGGATTGATTTTTTTGAAATCTTTACAAGACTTCTTATTAATGTTATAGATAAGATTTTTATAAATCTTATCAAGTCTAAGTACGACTTGGTTGCTATATTTTAGCCTTTTGGCAAAGTTATTGCTTAGTCACTTCTAAGTCTTGTGGCTTTTTGCCACGTTGGGGGGTTAGTTTAATAAAAAATTTATCCACTTATTAGTTAACTGGGTAATGTCTTATTACCCGGTAATTAATCAATTGCCCGTATAATTTAAAAATTACCCCAAATTACTTAAAATATTACTCATTTTCCACATACCTTATACACCTTACTATCATCGCCATATAGTACCTTGTATTGCACTAGTCCATAAATACCGGATATTTTAGCTCGAGCAGTATTTTACCCCAAAATTGCAAACTTTGACAAAATTCATTTTCTTAGACTTGCTCCCCATTTCACCTTCATGAATTTACTAAGCACTTGTGAAATAGCATAATCCTTATAATCCCCAAATAATCTTTTCCTTGGACTGATGTCAATTACCTTACGACAAATTCAACGTAAAATACTACAGGATGTAACATCGTCGTAACTTATTACTGTGACGCATAATATCACAGTAATGTAATACTGCGGGACGTAATATTGACGTAATATTACGGGGCGTAACATCATTCCCCCCTTTGGAACATTCGTCCTCGAATGTTGACTAATGTTCTTATCATTTTCGTAACTTATAGCTCTTGTGAATACCTTAATACTCTTCTTGCTATTTAAGCAGTTGTTGTGTGAATAAATTCAATGTCTAGGGTATTTCCCTCCTTTAGTCTTTTTGCTCATATCATGACCTGTGGTCGAAATCTTCCTAATCTTGCAACTTCTGTTACTTGCTGTCATGCAGCCTGTATGAGCCTGGCTTTGTAGGTGCACTTATGTGATTCATCTTTCCTTTTTCCATATACCTTTTAGTCAATCTGTAGGCCTTACTTTGTATATACAAGGCTTAAAAGGATTCCTCTCTAGTCCTCTATAGTTATATTGAAGTCCTCTGCTCGATATTTTGTTGGATTTACGAATATTGCTAAATCTCATCGCATAGGTCTGTTTAACCATCCGTATGAATTTACTGCCATAGATCTTACTTTAATTTATTGTTGCTGAGGTCTGCTACCAAGTCCCAGCTTACTCTCGTTGCTCATTCCATATGTATAAATTTAAGTCCTTTTAATGCTTCCTTATTATTGTTCATCTTAGGAATGACGGCTTAATCTCTTCTCATACTTTATAACTTTTATCCATCCATTGTTGATTTACCTCAATTTTGATCCATAATCCACCCCTGATAACTTAACCTTTTATGTAATATTTTTACTAGGATTCACGTTTTATCGGGGAACATCTGAAATGATTAGATTGATCCACCTAAACCGATACCCTGCTTTCATAATCGTATCTCACGGCATCCCAATGTGATTTACCTTGCGTGGATATTTTAATCCTGTCCAATTCATGAGATCCCTTTCTCTTATTCGTCAGATCGTTACTCAATCGAAGGCCCAAAAGTCATCTTTTTTTTTCTATAATAATTACACCCTCATTCTATTAACAGGGCAGTATTCCATCTCTTCTGGATGTTATTAGCCTTAGACTCCTTTGAGTTTATTCGGGCTATACTGAATTTTCTATAATTTAGAGAAACTGTTAGCTTTCTTATTTTCATGGGTTTCAATCCTGAGGTCTTATCCGTTCTCGTCACCCTTTCACTTGCCTTTCCTCATCCTCACTCATGTTTCGTTAAAACTTTGTCGCTTTACTATACTATAGCTCGGGACCTATACATATCTATTTATTCTATCCAAGGCCTTCCTTCAACTTGCTTGCACCATAGATTTCCTTATGTTGTTCTGGAACATCAAGCGAGACATTGCATCGTCTCTGACTATCCTTTACTCTCATAATCAGGCTTTTCGATGCCTAGACCATAGGCTGGAAGATATGCTACTGACGCCGCTGCTATCATTCCTGGATATTGAATCATCGCGCTTATACGCTTCTATCCGAAGTATGGATTATTTACGATCTTCTGCCTTTGAGTATCTCGTACGTTGTTTACCTAACCTTACTTACCTTAGAATTTCACATCGTATCTTCTATCTCTTTCATGACCTTCCCTCCACATGGGTATAATTCATGTCCATAACTTGAAGCTCTATTATAATTGTTACACCTCTGGTGCATACATAGTCTGGTAGGAGCTTCGTACTGACTTCTTATGAGACTGGTACCCTTCTAACTGGCTTTATCGTAGGGCCGTTATAGAACATAGTTGATATGCTATCTCTCTTGTACCTCTAATATTAAAAGTGATTCTGCTATGTTCTCAATCATGATTCATATAACTTCTAGGTTCAATAATCAAAATCCTTATTTACTTTGTTGATGTAACTCTTTAGTTTCCTTCTTTTTCTGATCGGCCTTTATGCTGGCTTAAGTTATCTTCCAATCTGTGGCTCAGGGTATTAGTTATTACTTTAGCCCTCCATGGACGCTATGGAATATTCATGATACAACCTTTTAACAATTCATTCCTTTGTCCTTGACCTGGGCTTAATTCTTTCTTTTAACTTATACCAGAATCTTTTACGGTTGTATGATTATCAACATATATGTTGCATGTATAAAACTCCAAACTCTTAAGTGCATTCATAGCGTCACCAACTTGGGATCATTGATCAAGTAATTTCTTTCGTTCCTTCTCGGCTTTCTTTTAACGTAAGCTATTATCTTTCTTGATCTTTCTTACTCTTGTTGTGTGCATACTTAGCTTATCTTAGCTCCTCCTCATGCCGGAATTTCCGTACAACTCATATGATCTTCGAATATTTCTTTTGATTTTTTTACTTCACGTTCACTAGCCACGGTAGATTCCTCTTTCTTTTGGAGGACATATAATGTTGTTGTGAGACTGTTGTTACACGACCATTTCCTCTTTAGGTCGTTATGCTTAGGTTGAAGCCTTTTTCCTCATTTCCTCAGCTAGTCCTTTATTGTAGTACTTAGGGAGCATTCTCTGACTCTTGTATAGCTGTGGGCTTATTACATTGTATACTCGACGGACCTCCTGATGTCCGTTCTTGCCTATACCTATCCATAGTTACTTACCTCCATGCCCTGGAGCTTGTGGGTTGCTTTTAAACTTATATTTTGATTGTCTTCCCAGTGGCACTCTATTTTATTTCCATAGAACTCGTACAATATCCTTTTAACTTCCCCATACGAACATATCTCAAGTATTATAATGTCATACTGCGAGGCTGAATTCCCTATGTTGGGGTTCATTCTGTTTATCTTGCACGATCTATTGATTTTTTTGTAACTTCTTGTCTAGTAATTATTAGGCTCTTCCTAAATCAACTACTAACTATTCGTTGGCCTATTCTCATATCCATATTCACATAATCTTTCTTGGGTTATTTCCTCTATCTTGACTTACCTCACGTACTGGCTCCTTATCTATCAACGGCATCCCGGGCAGGAACCCCTACTTCCTTTTCTTGACGTCGTGCTTACATAATGTTCTGGAACCATAGAATATCTTTAACATTTGATCATCTCATCCCTTTCTCATTTTTATCGCATTCTTCCTTTATCATTCACTTAGTTCTGACTTAATGCCACATCATTCCATACTCACGACGGTGACACTTAGTGTAACTGGCTCATACATTCCCTTAATATTAACTTTGCTTCCATTGCTTGCTTTAGTGAAGCGTCTTCCTGAATGATCATTCTCAGAATTTCTCATGAATCTTCTTCTGTTGTCCATTCTATTACCGCCGGAACGAAATCTAAAATTACCATTATGCTGAGTACTTTCCAATCATTCAGTCCCTAATTCATATTTAGTTTATCTTGTTTACCAGCCCATACTAATTTCTATTACTTTGGGGATTAACTTTCCCCTCTGGTAGTCGTGTTGGAGTCACGAACTTATTTCTCGAAATGAGGATATAACCTTATGTCCTATACTCTTTTGTTGTCTTAAGGCCCATCACCTTTCGTCTCTTCCTTCATTTGACCATAGGTTCTGTAACACTCTACCGTTTTCATCCACGTGTCATACCTTATTCATAATGCTTCCTTATCTAGCTTCTCATTACTCTGCTAATATATATTTTTTTTGCATATCCCTTTTCTTGTGAAAACTTTAATACGACATTCTTTCGCTTTTAGCTTTCCTTTGCTCCATCCAGTGGCTCTTCAAGTTACTTAACGTTTTTGCTTTACTAGGGACGCGAGCCACACTAAGGTAATATTTATCCCTTTAAGGCTTATAGTGCAAGTCTTTATAGTACTCATATCTGGCTGCACTACTTTAGAGTGCACCATCTAGGTGTCTCATAAAGAGATCTATTAGCATATTTGCAATATCCCACAGAAATGTCAACTGACGCAACCAATTCATCCATCATATCTTCTTATACTACTTCTGTTAATCCCCATAGGGCATATCTGGATTGGGTGCGACCAATTGTATATACCTCTGCTACTATTGACTATAACTCAAAAGGCTTATGTTCCTCTACCTCAATTACAAATGTTGTTAGCCTTCATTAATTGGGTGTCTCGTACCCTTCTTCATCTTGCTTCTTTTGCTTGTTGAAACCTATATTTATCTTCTTAATCTCCCATTGTCTTTTACCATAAAGATGGATAGGCATTATTGCCTTAAGGCTTCTTATCAGGAAGCTTGTACCTTTCAGTACACCCATGATCTGCTAAAGACCTCACATTTACTTATCATAGGCATCATACAAAAATTCAATTCCTCTGACTCAGTTTTTCCACAACAATCTCTCTTTCCAACCTTCTATCGGGAAGTAGGCATCGTCTTATTACGAATAAAAAAGAATTTCAGAACTTGGATTCTTATAAGTGAGCTCTACCACACGATCTAGAGTAAGAAGAAAGAGTGACAATCCTAAATGCCATGTAGCCTCCTGCTTATAAGTGTGGTGCACGACACACCCATAAACAAGACTCTACTAGACACGGCTTGTAGACTCCCTAGGACAAAACTGCTCTGATACCACTTTTGTCACGACCCAAGCCGATGGGCCGCAACGGGCACCCGGTACCTTACTCAACCGAGTACCAATGTAACGTATCTTTCTTATTACATCATCATATACACGTGACATACGGGCTTAATAGGCCAACATAATCATTTATAAACTCAAAACATAGGCCGGCAAGGCCGTACAATCTTTCACGTACACGACATATGTCTACAAGCCTCTAAGAATACATAAATGTCATATAGGTCGGGACAGAGTCCCGCCATACCAAACAATACACATCTAAATAATACTAACCAAATACGCAACTCCGAAGAAAATGGAGCGCACCACCATCTTTCGCTGAGCTGATAGCCTACTTGGAGGGCTCTCGACCTGTCTATCAGGACCTGCGGGCATGAAACGCAGCGTCCCCAGGAAAAAGGGACGTCAGTACGGATAATGTACTGAGTATGTAAGGCACATAAATAAATACATAGGAGACATAGAAGACATATGGAGTACATGACTCAACCCGTAAGTCTGAATAACTTTGTAAATCATAAATTACTTTCAGCGTCATGCATATGCGTATGAATGTCATATCGTGCATAGGTATATGTTCCATAACATCATCAGCCTCTGAGGGCATCCCATCATATCATATCGGCCACTGTGGGCAAAGTCATAATCGTATACCAGCTAATCAGGTGGTGGTGCGTATATAACGCCATAACCATTCCCATATCCCATATACATACATATATATATATATATACGCGTATATAACGCCGTTTGAATACATACATACATATGCGTATATAACGCCATTTGAATACATACCCATATATGCGTATATAACGTCGTTTGAATCGTATTTCAGCCACTGTGGGCAACATCATCATCATATACCAGTTGATCAGGTGGTGGTGCGTATATAACGCCATAACCCTTTTCCCATATCCCGTATACATATATTTACATATATACGCGTATATAACGCCATCTGGTCATGGGTCAGTGCACATGAATGCAGTGCATAAAAGGTACGTCAATAAAATTATTCGGAATGTCATAAGACCATTTTGCCTCTGAGTAATATCATAAAGTAAAGTCTTTTCAACTTTCATATTTTTCTAAGACCCATGAACAGATGATAAAATATTATGACACATGGGAATTAAAGAACATAGATATTTCTATTACTTCTATGAGTAGAGTCACTTATGGAATTTGTGCATTTGCACGTTTCGTTCATATCGTATGGATCATGCCAAAAGAAAGAAGGGATAGCCTTAACATACCTGGAGTAGGGAAAACTCCGTATAATACTCTTGGAAAAGATTGCACCGTACTCCTTTAGAACCGCAAAATTTTACGTTGCTACGGTTCTAATAATTGTCGTCGGAATTGTTTGCAAGAATTTCGTTGCAAAGAATCACGTCTGTTCCTTGATTATTTGAATTTGGAAATAATGTACGTTTCTTGCTTATCTCCAGTAACAATCCAAACCTTTATTGAAGTGCCATTAATGATGATCTGCTGCATGTTTGAGGTCAAAAGTTTGCAAGACATACCAATTGAAATTGCCGTTTCTTGCTCTTGGATTTATGAATGTCTTTGGTTCTTTTTTTTAAGCTCAAAGGCGGATTGATTTTTTTGAAATCTTTACAAGACTTCTTATTAATGTTATAGATAAGATTTTTATAAATCTTATCAAGTCTAAGTACGACTTGGTTGCTATATTTTAGCCTTTTGGCAAAGTTATTGTTTAGTCACTTCTAAGTCTTGTGGCTTTTTGCCACGTTGGGGGGTTAGTTTAATAAATTTTTTATCCACTTATTAGTTAACTGGGTAATGTCCTATTACCCGGTAATTAATCAATTGCCCGTATAATTTAAAAATTACCCCAAATTACTTAAAATATTACTCATTTTCCACATACCTTATACACCTTACTATCATCGCCATATAGTACCTTGTATTGCACTAGTCCATAAATACCGGATATTTTAGCTCGAGCAGTATTTTACCCCAAAATGCCAAACTTTGACAAAATTCATTTTCTTAGACTTGCTCCCCATTTCACCTTCATGAATTTACTAAGCACTTGTGAAATAGCATAATCCTTATAATCCCCAAATAATCTTTTCCTTGGACTGATGTCAATTACCTTACGACAAATTCAACGTAAAATACTACAGGATGTAACATCGTCGTAACTTATTACTGTGATGCATAATATCACAGTAATGTAATACTGCGGGACGTAATATTGACGTAATATTACGGGGCGTAACATGCTCCCACTTCCACTCTAGAATCTCTATCTGCTAAAGCAAGCCACCCGGTCACTAATGCTCGTATCTCACCTGCTGACAATTGAGACACCGAGCTACAAACCCCACTATATCTTTCTTCATCCTCCTCCACCAATAGTGCTATCTTAAATCCTGGTACATCTTCGCTGCACCCGGATGGATGGAATACCGCGAACTATGGGCCTCCTGCAGAATAAACTCTCGAAGCCCATCTACATTGGGCACACATATCCGGCCTTGCATACTCAATACTCCATCATCACCAATAGTCACATCTCTGGAATAATCATGCAAAACCTCATCCTTGAGGACAAGAAAATGAGGATCATCATACTGGCACTCTCTGATGTGATCAAGCAAGAAAGACCGAGAAACCACACAAGCTAGGACCCGACTAGGCTCCGAAATATCCAATCTCACAAATCGATTGGCCAAAGCTTGAACATCAACCGCAAGAGGTCTCTCCCCAATAGGAATAAATGCAAGACTGCCCATACTCACCGCCTTCCTACTCAAGGCATCGACCATCATATTGGCATTTCCCAGATGATATAAAATGGTAATATCATAATCCTTTAGTAGCTCCAACCATCTCCGCTATCTCAAATTGAGATCCTTCTATTTGAACAAGTGATGGAGGCTACAATGATCACTAAACACTTCCCAAGACATACCATAGAGATAGTGCCTCCAAATCTGCAATGCGTGAATAATGGTAGCCAACTCCAAATCATGAATAAGGTAGTTCTTCTCATGGGGCTTCAACTGGCAATAAGCATAAGTAATCACTCTACCCTCCTACATCAAAACACACCCAATGTCGACCCAAGAAGCATCACAATATACTGTATAAGAACCTGAAGCTGATAGCAGAACTAACACTGGAGTTGTGGTCAAGGCAGTCTTGAGCTTTTTCTGAAAGCTCGCCTCACACTCATCCGACCACTTGAAAGGAGCACCCTTTTGGGTCAATTTGGTTAAGGGTGGTGCAATAGATGAAAATCCCTGAACGAACCGACAGTAATAACCCGCCAAACCAAGAAAACTATGAATCTCTATAGTTGAGGACGGTTTGGGCCAACTCTAGACTGCCTCTATCTTCTTTGGATCCACGTAAATACCATCACTAGACACCACGTGCCCCAAGAATGCCACTGCACCGATCCAAAACTCATACTTGGAGAAATTTGCATAGAGTTTCTCCTCCATCAACCGCTGCAATACAACTCTCAAATGCTCGGCATGCTCGTCCTGGCTAAGGGAGTACACCAGGATATCATCAATGAATACAATAACAAATAAGTCTAGATAAGGCCGAAACACATTGTTCATCAAATGCATGAACGTTGATGGGCATTCGTTAGCCCAAAAGACATCACAAGGAACTCACAATGACCATATTGGTTCCTGAAAGTTGTCTTAAGAATGTCCGAGTCCTTAATCTTCAACTGATGATACCCTGACCGGAGATCAATCTTGGAGAACACCCTCACTCCCTGAAGCTGGTCAAATAAATCATCAATGTGAGGCAAAGGATACTTATTTTTTTATTGTGACTTTGTTAAACTGTTTGTAGTCAATGCACATTCTCATAGTGACATTTTTCTTCTTCACAAATATAACAGGCGTACCCCAAGGTGACACACTAGGTCGAATAAACCCCTTATCAAGGAGTTCCTGAAATTGCTCCTTCAATTTCTTTAACTTCGTCGGTGCCATACGATACGGTGGTATAGAAATGGGCTGAGTGCCCTGCACTAAATCAATACTGAAGTAAATATCCCTGTCCAGTGGCATGCCCGGCAGGTCGGCAGGAAACACATCTGGAAAATCCCTTACCATCGGAACTGAATCAATGGTAGGAGTCTCTACACTGACATCCCTCATAAAGGCCAAATAAGAAAGACAATCCTTCCCAACCATTCACTGGGCCTTCAAAAATGAAATCACTCTATTGGTAACACAATCCGACGAACATCGCCATTCAATCCGTGGCACCCCCGGCATAGCCAACGTCATCGTCTTAGCGTGACAGTCCAGAATAGCATAATACGGAGACAACTAATCCATGCCTAATATCACATCAAAATCAACTATACTAAGTAGCAGAAGGTCAAGATCGATATACGTGGTCCATAACAATTGTATCACCCACAGGAGCAGATACATGAACAGATTAAACAAGAGACTCGCGGGGCGTATCCAAATAATAAGCAAAATATGATGACACATATGAAAAAGTGGAACCAGGATCAAATAATACAGAGGCATCCCTATGGCAAATTGAGACTGGTCTAGCTGGGAGTGCACATAAATGAGCCTGACCACCATCTGATCGACCTCCCCCATTAGGGCGACCCCTAACTAACTATCCTCCACCCCTAGCTGACTGAGTGGGTGGTATAGTAACCAGTGCTGAAGTCGATGGTTGACTCCTCTCCTGAGTTGAACCCCCATGATGATGAGGACACTACCTCCACATATGCCCCAACTCCCCACACTCAAAACAACCCTCTGGTAGTGATAACGGGGGACTGAAGGGAACCCCTATCACCGGGATAACTGGTAAAAGAACTTGGCATGGAGGAGCTCTGAACTGATGGAACACGTGATGAACTCTGGGCTAGGAGGGCAATAAGTGATGAATGGACCTAATGAGAACTGTGAGAACTATGGCCCGATGATGCCCCACGGTGAACTGGGTAAGCTGACTGAGCATTTGTGAATGGACGGCCTCTGTAGTGCTGGAACTGACCCTCATAAGGAGCACCACCAAAACTACCGGATCCACGAGGCCTCTTGGCCTTCCTCTCCATTCGCTCTTGATGGCGAATCGACTCTATGTCCCTATCAATATCAACAACCTCCTCAAAAGAAGCACCAGACACCCTCTCCCTAGTCATAAGAATCTGTAGCTGATATGTAAGGCCATCAACGAATCTCCTGATCCTCTCCTTGTCTGTGGGAACAAACCAGATAGCATGACGGGCTAACTCAGAGAACCTCATCTCATACTGCATCACAATCATATCATCCTAATGCAACTGCTCGAACTGTTTGCACGGCTCATATCTGCAAGACTACGACACATACTTCTCCAAAAACAGAATAGAGAACTGCTGCCAGGTGAGGGGTGCTGCACCAATAGGCCTACGCCTCTCATAAGCCTCCCACCAAGTAACAACAGCTCCCAAAACTAAAAGGTAGTAAACAATACCCCACTGGTCTCCAGAATACCCGTTATACAAAGAATCCTCTAACACTTATCCAAGAAGCTCTAGGCATCCTCGCCCTCTATACCACTGAAATTCAGAGGCTGAAGTCTACCAAACCTCTCCAATCTATGCTGCTCATCATATAGCATGACTGGAACCATATAATCCTGAGCATGTACAACTGGCTGGGTTGGTGGTGCCTCCGGTGTCTGAAGTCCCTGAACAACCTACTTGGGTGTACAGGCGGTAGGAGTCTGAGTGCCTACCTTGGCCTGGAAAGTAGCTGATATGGTAGAAACAGTGACCGTTTGAGCAAGACTGGTGCACATGGTCAGAATCTAAGCTAAGGTCTCAGAAAGACCTGAGATAACAATAGACACAGCCAGTGTCTGGGCTGGTCCCGTTGGAGCATCCACAACTGGGACTTGATCATTAATTGGGCCGGCTGGTGGATCTGTAGGTCCTAATCGGTAGCACATGGCCTCACTATCTGTGAGAGAATAGAATAATAGAAGTTTAGTTACCAGAATCAACAGATTTGCACAATAAGAATCCAAGAATGTGAAGTTTTTCCTAAAGGTTCCGCAGCCTCTCGAATATAAGTACAGATGTCTCCGATTCGATCCACAAGACTCTACTAAACCTATTTATGACTTGTGTGACCTATGTAACCTAGGCTCTGATACCAACTTGTCACGGCCCAAACTATCATGTCGTGATTGCGTCTATCGCGGTACTAGGCAAGCCGACTCTTTACCAAAAACAAAATGATATTTCATTTCAATGATAGATTCAAGCTATTTAATAATAAAACTTCATAAAGAAAATCTAAATAACGAAAGTGCGAAAAGAAAAGCCCGATATCGGGTGTCACTAGCCATGAGCATCTATTACAATTTGTCCGAAAATACTGAGACTAACACAGTTTGGAAAGCAACTACAAACAACTATAGGAAGATAGGAGGGAGAAGAGCAGGGCTGTGATCGCTAGCAGCTACCTTGTTAACTCTAAGAAAATCCACAGTTGGAATAGTCAATAGCTGCTACCGGGTCCGGATACGCCTGGATCTGTACACAAGGTGCAGGGAGTAACATGAGTACGCCAACTCAGTAAGTAACAATAGTAAATAAAGGTTGAGATGTAGTGACGATCAATAAAGCATTTAAAGTTCATATCATAAAATCTCAGTAAAATACAACAGGCTTTTAAAATCAGTGTCGCGCCCCCTTTTTCTCGCAAAATCGAGTTTCAACATTGACAACTCTTTTAAGGAAGGGTTTTAAAAGAGAGAGTTGTCACCTAACCAATTAAGGTACGTTAGGGAACCTATTTGCAGATAACTTTATTCAACCAGTTTGCATTACTAAAGATCGGGTAAGGGCTCAAAATTACCTCGAAGAGAAGGTGTTAGGCACTCTTCGAGGTCCACAACTATATGTCCCAACCGAACTCAATTATATGAATTAGTCTATGTGATCAAAGATAAAGAAGGAAAGGATCTGGGGAGTTCACAAATAATTGATGAAGACAAGGTGGCGAGGGGGTCCTAAATATTTTAGCCTAAAGGATCACCCCGTGCAACATAAATAATACTTCGTAACTTCCTCAAGATAGGGTGTTACTCATATTATTCAGCGGGCAGAGACTATAATCTCCTGCTACCTAAATACTATCTTTAAGTTGTTTACATGAAGTGTACTAGTCAATTCTAAGTCGTGTCCTATGCGTGCACTACCCGTCCCATACCTATGGTCCAGAAGGCATTTGGACCTCTATTTCAGGGTGGTTCTAGACTTTAACCAAGGCATGCTCAAAAAGGCCAAAAGCTAGGCGACATATAAAACACATTGGACTTTCATTTATAAGCAATTAAGGGCTCAAGTTGGCTTCCGCAATAACACAACAAATGCACGCAAGTCAGATTGACAAGGATAGTTTTAACAGTTAAGGTTGTTAGATCTTATAGACATGATTTCTATGTGATTCTAGATTTTAATCACACTTGCATTTTATGAAAAGTAATTTCTAGGTGATTGTGTAATTGCCTACTAATTATAATTAGAAGTGTTTAAACCTACAGACATGTTATCTAGGCGACTTATTCAGTAGTTGACAGTAATAACAACGAAGAATACTCAGAATTACTTAGTTGTTCCTATAGGCATGTTTTCTAGTGACATTTAGCAACACACTATGTAGAGTTTCAGTTTTAGTATTTAGCACAGATGATAGTTACCCCTATAGGCATGAGTTCTACCTTTGGTGATTGAAACTGCTATTAACTCCTATAGACAAGAACATTAACTGAACGAGTGTGATAATTAATTAAAACCTATATACATGATTTAAAGTGGCAGATTCAAATACACTGTAATGCAAATTGAACTCAGTTATTTTATTTTCCTATAAACGTGGGGTCTAGTCATGTAGAAAAACAAAGTAGGCAAGATACTCACAGAATTTTTTGAGCCAAAGAAAATTCATATAGGTAGGTTATCCAATAATAATATATTTGAGCCAAAATAAACCCCTATAGGCAGGTCATCTAACACGCAATAACAAACAGAGTAAACATTTAGGCAAGTTTTCCAATACAATAGCAGAATGTTTTCGAGTAAAGTAATGCCTATAAAAAGGTTATCTAACAATAGCATAAAGTAAACACCTATAGGCATGTTATCTATCCATTTCATGCAGAATATCAAAATAAGCCCATTTCGCAATTTATTACTGCCCCAATTGTATTTACAAATAATTATTACAGACCAAAATCGAATGAATAAATTACAAAATATATGGACTATAGGAAGCCTGCAACAGGCCCAAATACACCTGAACAGGCCAGGCTTTCAATTCACAACAACTCCAAAAGCCAATGTTCATAGTGACCAACAATAAACTATTTACCTCTGTTTCAAGGATAAGCATACCAAGCCCAATTCTCTAGTGTGTCAGAGTTCCCAAGGGTTTCACCATCCCTGGGCAGTGCTCACACTAGAGGAGGAAGATCAGAACCAATTCAGGAAAAACTATGGACCAAATCCTAGTGTGTTAGAGTTCGCGAGGGTCTCATATGAATCCTGAGCAGCGCTCACACCAGGAAGAACAGGGGATAGTACTTAGATTACTTTGGCTTTTAGCCAACAAAGAGTTAGAGTTTAAGAGAGAGAGCCAGACATGATTAGAGAGTATACTTAGGGATAGAATCACATATAGAACAGAAGAAAACACTTTGAAACTAGGCAGGCTCGAAGTTATAAACTGATAAGGATCAATTCATGAACATGCTTCACAAAGACAGTAAAAAAATTCAGATTAGGATAAGTCATAGAAAGGAAGTTCATTGATCAATAATGAGCTGGGGAAACATGAATTATTAGTGGGAATTTCTTAGGAAGTTATAACATGGTGAGCACAGAATCAGACAAGTAACATGATAACAGATTTAACAACCAACTAATGAATCTGCTAAGGTATACATGGTGAACTAGTTTTTTGGAAAACGCATCATAACATACTTAATACTAAAAGACAGTCTTAAGTTACACATAATTAAGCAGATTTTATCAATTAATCTACTGAGTTAAATATGTCTAAAATACAGAAAGCAACTAGTCAATCATAGTTGCGATCTGGGAGGGAATTGTTGCGAATCAGAGGGGAAATGGGTGAATGCGCTAGGGTTTGCAGAGGAAAGGAGAAGGTTTGAGAGAGTATATAGGCGGTTGGATGACCAAAATGGTCTCTAGGGTTAGGGGTAGGGATATAAGGAGAAATGGGGGAATATTGTGAGTTGTTGATCTTTTTTCATCAACGACTGGGATTAGGTCGGGTTCTGGACTAGGTTAGCAATTAAGGGAGGGTTTGGATTGACTTAAATATTGGGCCAAGGGTATAGGTAGGTATTTTAGGTAATTGGGCTAGGGGTTGGTCCGAAAATGGCTTAGAAATAGGCTATCAGTTAAATACCTCACTATCTAACAAATAAATATTTTATAAAAATAATTGATAAATAACAAAATATATTACTTGTGCATAAAAATGATTAAAAATAATTACTTAATATTATAAAAATATAAAAATTCATTTTCTATATAAATAATGTAATTGTATATGCATATGGGCTATTATTGCAAAAATATGCAATTTAACCCTCAAAATGCAAATGTAATCATAAAGATGCACTGAAAAATATTTAAATATTATGTGGGCATAAATGATAAATTTAGTTCATTAAATCATCATAAAAATAATTTGAATGATAATTAATGAATATTTATATAATAAAATGCAAGAATAAATTGATTTAAAGCCTTTAAAAATTATGAAAACTACTTGTGTGTGCTTGTAAATCCAATGACAATGCATGTGCACTATTTCGAAAGTATATATGTATATTTAAAAAATATGAGGAAAAAATTGGGTATCAACAATTAGGGTTTGAATCAAATCATCTCGTTTAAACCCACTTCTAGTAAAAATCATTTAAAGATATTTTTCAACAGTTTTCAATAAGGCTCAATGCAAAGATGAGCAAAAATGATGAAATCATAAACGTCCCTCGGGCAAAACATCACGCATATACAGCCCCTCGGGAAAACCTCACAGTCACTCATATACAGCTCATCGGGTATACCTCACCATCACTCATGCCTCCCAGTCACTCAACACTTGGCACTCGGCACTCGCACTCAGCAGGTACCTACGCTCACTGGAGGTGTGCAGACTCCGGAGGGGCTCCTTCAGCCCAAGCGCTATAACAAGCCAACTCGTGGCATAAATCAATCAGGACCTCGGGCTATATCAAAACATGTTGCGGCGTGCAGCCCGATCCCATAAATATCCTCACAAATCAGGCCCTCGGCCTCACTTAGTCATAAACCTCTCAAGCCACTCGGGCTCTTAGTAAAAACAGTATGCTCATCCCAAAACAACATTTATATGCATCAAAACAAAGTAATAAAGACTGAGTTATGAAATAAATAAGTATAACATGACTGAGTATAGATTTCCAATTGAAAACAATGAGAGGATAGCAATGAAAGACCTCCAAGGTCCAAACAACACTGTCATAGGGCCTAAACATGGCATCCAACCTGATTCACATAAATTCTTTCTAAAACAAGTGATAGGCATGTAGTTTCAACAAAATATTCAACTTTACAGTAGATACAGGACGGACCAAGTCACAATCCCCAACGGTGCACGCCCACACGCTCATCACCTAGCATGTGCGTCACCTCGAAATAGTAAAATGATACAAAATTCGGGGTTTCATACCCTCAGGACTAGATTTACAATCGTTACTAACCTCAAGCCGATCAAATATCTACTCTGCGATGCTCTTGCCCCTCGACTCGGCCTCCAATCACTCCGAACATATTCACAACCAGAACAATACCATCAATATGCGCTAATGGAATAAATTCCACAAGAAAAACTATTAAATTAGACACAAATCCCGAAATCTACTCAAACCCGGCCCCCGGTCCCTCTTCTCGGAATCCGACAAAAGTCACAAAACTAGAAATACCATTCACTCACGAGTCTATCCATACAAAATTCATCAAAATCCGACATCAAATGGTCCCTCAAATCCTCAAATCAAACTCTCCAACTCCCTAGCCCTAACTCCTCATTTTCACCCGTAATCTTCACTAATTACATGACTAAACAACGGGAAATCACCACATATACGAGTATTAGGGCTCAAGCAACTTACCTTACTGATAATCCCTTGAATCCCTCTTCAAAATCACCCCAAAAGTTCCAAAACCCGTCTTCAAAAATGGTGGAAATGAGCAAAATTCGCAAAGTCTTCAATTTATAGGTTTTGCGCAGCAAAACTGCACCTGCAATCAAAATACACGCTTCTACGGTGCCGCACCTGTGGAAAAACAATCGCAGTTGCAGATTCCACTTACTCCTCAAAATCCGCATCTGCGACCCAAAATATCGCACCAGCGGGTGCGCACCTGCGGACCTTGCTCGTTTCTGCAGTTCTTCCTTCCTAGGTGATACTCCACATTTGCGCTCCACTTCAGCATCTGCGGTCCTCGCACCTACGGTTCCCACTCCGCAGGTGCGGTTAACACAGAGCAGCTTCAGCTGCATTTTCCAAGTTCCAAACTCTCTGTTAACCATCCGAAATCTTCCCGATCCCCTCGGGACCTCAACCAAACATACCAACAAGTTACATATCAACATACAAACTTAGTCAAACCTCCAGAACACTCAAAATAACATCAAAACACCAAATTAGCCTCGAATTCAAGCCTAAGAATTTCTAAACTTCCAAATTCCGCAAACGTCGCCGAAACCTGCCAAACCTCATCTGAATGACCTCACATTTTTCACACACGTCACAAATGACACTACAAACTTACTCCAACTTCAGAAATTTCGTTCTGACCCCGATATCAAATTTTCCACAACCGACCAAAAATCTCCAATTTTCAATTTCGCCAATTCAAGCCTAATTCTACCACGAACTTCCAAATCACATTCCAGACGCGCTCCCAAGTCCAAAATTATCTAATAGAGCTAACCGAACCATAAAAATCCAAATTCGAGATCGTTTACTCATAAGTCAACATCCGGTTGATTTTTCCAACTTAAGCTTCTAAATAGGAGACTAAGTGTCTCATTTCACACCGAAACCACTCCGGACTTGAACCAACCAACACAATACGATAAAAATATAGATGAAGAACACAAAAGGAAGCAGAAATAGGGTAAATGGGGCTATAACTCTCAGAACGACAGGGTCCGGTCGTTACATTAATGTTTCCAAAGGGATTAGCTAACCCTAGGACTCACCCATTTACTTCGAATTAATTTTGGGAAAGATAATTTGGTGTTGGGAAAGATTAATTAACAAGAACTTGAGGCTTTAACCCTCATTTTATAGATTCTACCTAGGGATAGGATTGAACTACTTGTAGTCATATTCGGGTGAGCTTAATCTCTTAATTGTTTTACGGATAATTCAAAGCTAATATAGAATTAGATCGTTACTTGAGTGTAATTCCCATTAAATCCATACTTGTAGCCATTGATCATTTTACTTGCTTTCTAGGTTAGTTTTTATTTTCGCATTTAGACACAAATATTTTCTCAAACCCTTTCTAAGTGTTTGGCTTAGCATCATAAGTGACAATTCTCTTACACGCCTAATTGCCTACATATGTTTTCTATGGGATTCGACCCTGACTCATAGTTGGGTAAATTATATTGCATGTGACCATGTCCATTTATTTTTTAGTAGTGGATTTGGATGTTGTCGTCTATTCATGCATTCGTCAGATATCCCTAGGACTTGTTTGGTGCCTATACCATTTACTGGTATTAGATTTGGGGGTTGTAAGAGGAAAATGGTAGTTGCTTTGTCATCTAAAAATAAGATAGCTTTCATAGATGATAGTCGTCCTAAACCTTCTGATAATGCCTTTGAGCTGAAATTCTAGAATAGGTGTAATAATATGGTGATTTCCTGGTTAACTAGTTCTTTATCTCCTGATATAGCCGAGAGTGTTCAGTATTCTAAAATTGTTGAGTGCATTTGGAAACAACTTGAAAGTAGATATGGCACCGTTAATGGAACTAAAGTGTTCGTGTGATGACTCAATAGGTCATCTTATAATTTAAAACCAAGTTCTGTATTCTGAGGCCTTTAAAACCTCATTTTCATCCCTCCTCACTTTGCGTGCACAATCCGGGCATGTTTCCGGAAAGCTTTTATGTTAAAAGTTGATGAAAATAATAATTTTTTCCTTTAAAAGATGATTTAGTTGACTTCGATCAACGTTATGGGTAAACGGATCCAAAATGGTTTTTGACAGCTCCGGTGGGTCTGTATCAAAATATGGGACCTGGGTGTATGTCTGGAATCAGATTCGAAGGTCCCTAGCCCGAGTTATGAATTTTTGTTAACAATTTTAAGTTTGAAAATTTAATGGGTTTTAAGAGATTGTTAATGTTTGATCTTATTGGTATCGGGTCCGTATTTTGGTTCCGGAGCTCGGTACAGGTTTAATATAATATATATAAGTCATTTCTGTGAAATTTGGTGAGAAACAGAGTTATTTTGATGTGATTCGGATGTCCGGTTGTAAAAATAAGAATTTTGAAGTGTTCTTGGGAAATTTATGTGATTTGGTGCTAAATTCATAGTTCTAGGTGTTATTTTGGTGATTTGATCGCGCGAGCAAGTTTGTATGATATTTTTAGACTTATGTGCATGTTTGGTTTGGAGCCTCGAGGGCTCGGGTGAGTTTCGGATAGGCCGCGGGGTGATTTGAAACTTAGAAAAATTGCTAGTGTTCTTTAGTCTTGTAGATGGCCTCAGACCTCGCAAATGCGAGGTCAAGCTTCGCATTTGCAACCACTATTTGGTTCACATTTGAGAGCTTCTCATCGAAAATGCAAAGAGAAGCTGGGCTAGCCTAAGTTCGCAAATGCGAACAATCCTTCTCATTTGTGATAGGGACATGGGGAAGGTAGACTTTGCATTTGCGACCAATTGATCGCATTTGCGATAAGCTCAGCTCGCAATTGCGAGCATATCTTTGCTTTTGTGAAGAAAGCAGGAGTGTGAGAGACCTCGCAATGCTATGGTTTTCTCGCATTTTCAAGTTTCGAAATTGCGAAGCTCAGGTCGCAAATGCGATATCTGCAGCTGTGTAAAAGGGACTTAGACGGGATTTTTCATCAATTCTTCAAATTTTCATAACCTAAAACACAAGAGGCGATTTTCCAAAGACCATTTCTTCCCCAAATCATAGGGATTCTAAACTATTTTCTTTTAATCTTTCACTTCATTTTACAAGATTTCAACCTAGAATCTAAGATTTTCATGGTGGAATTGGGGATTTTGGGTAGAAGCTAGGGATTTCAAAATTTGGGAATTTAGACCTCAAATTGAGGTCGGATTCCAAAACCAATTATATATCCGGGCTTGGGGTTGAATAGGTAATCGGGCTTTGGTCCGAATTTTGAATTTGGACCAAGTGGGTCCGGGTGTTGACTTTTTCAAAAATGGTCTAAATTGAATTCCTTGCAATCGTGGGTAGTTCGTAAGGCTTAAATTGAGTTGTTTGGTTGGTAATTTGCTATATTCTATTGGTCCAGAGGCTTGTGTGAAGGGGAAAGTGGTGATTGAGCTTTGAGTTGGCCGTTGGAGCGAGGTAAGTGTTGTGTCTAACCTTGGCTTGAGGGATTAGGTATTGTTGCCTATTTGTTACGTGTTTGGTTGTTGAGTACAACGTATAGGTAAGGTGACGAGTATCTATGCGTTGTTGTCAAGTCATAACATGTGAGTGAGTCTTATTCTTGTAATCGTGGTATTCTTTAATCATATTGTTCATACTTAGACTAGTTATGCTTTATGTTGAGCAACTTTTATCATGTTTTACGGAATTGATATCGATTGAGTATTGACTCAAAGTTGAGGTTGACATTGTGGAACTAAATGTTGAAGTGAGACTTGTTACTGGTAATTTTATCTCCCTGTTATTATTTTTCTTATTTTGGTGAGGCAGAGTGTAAAGCACGAAGGGTGATGATGTGTTATCTTTATATTTATTATCATGTGAGGAAGAGTGTAAAGCACGAAGGGTGATCCCGTGCCATTTTATATTCATTATCATTGTTTCTTTCATTTATTATGGTGAGGATGAGAGTAAAAGCACGAAGGGTGATGTCGTACACTTGTTTTTGTTATGTTTAATATTTCCATGGGTGCAAAGCATGTTGTTTGATGTGTTTCTTTACAGTTACCATGTTCATGATCTTGTACTCCCCTCAGCATGTCCCTCCCCCCCTCCGTTATTATCTATTTAGCTTCCATTAGTTGTTATTGCTTGTATACTGTTTAACTGCACAGGTTTATGTATGTGTCTTGTCCTTGCCTCGTCACTACTTCATTGAGGTTAGGTTCGACACTTACCAGGTTCGGTTGTCCTGATACTGCACTCCGCACTTTCTGTGCAGATTTCGATACTGGACCGTGTTGACCCGAGTTGAGCTGCTGACTCCAATCCCATAGGAGACCCAAGGTAGATCTACCGACGTTCGCAGACCCTGGAGTCCCCTTCCAATTATTTTAGTTTACTGTTTCTTTTATTCAAAAACAGTTGTATTTTTCTTCAACCAGTATTTATAGTGACTCGTAGAAGTTCGTAAATTGTGACACTAGATTCTGGGTAGTTGTGTATAAATATTAGGGTTATTATAAACTTCCGCACTTCTTTAATCTATTATGATATAATTGATATTATTTACTGAATCGTTTAAGAGTTAGCTTATTTAATTTTTAATTGTTGGCTTGCCTAGCAACTGAAAGTTTAGGCGCCATCATGGTCCCGACGGTGGGAAACCTGGGTTATGACAGTTCGAGATTAAGAAAGAATTGGCTTCTACTTGTCAAGGACCTCTTGACATAGTATCATATTTAAACAAATTAAAGAAGTTGTGGGATGAGTTGACTTTCATGCGTAAAAATCCCACTAACCTTTGCAATTGCGCTCTACAAAAGGAGTTGGAGGAGGACAAGTGTGACGACCCGGTCCGTCGTCACATGAGTTACAGCCCCATTTCCCCCATTTTATGCTTCTTCATGTTTCTTTATCGGTATTCAGTGTGTTAGAGTTAAATCGGATTGGTTTTGATAGAAAATGAGACACTTAGTCTCTTTAAGGAAGGCTTGTTTTGGAAAAGTCAACCGGATATTGACTATTGAGTTAGAGGGCTCGGAAGTGATTTCCGGTGATTCGATTAGCTTCAGGGGATGATATGTGGCTTAGGAGTATTATCGGAATTGATTTTGGAGGTCCAAAGTAGAATTAGGCTAGAATTGGCGAAGTTAGTATTTTGGCGAATTCCGGTTGGTAGGTGAGATTTTGATACGGGGGTTGGAATGGAATTCCGAGAGTTATTGTAGATCCGTTAAGTGATTTTGGACGTGTGTGCAAAATTTCAGATCATTCGAAGGTGTTTTGGTCGGGTTTTTGATCAAATGCGTATTTCAGAGGTTTTTAAGAAATTTAGGCTTGAATCCGATGTAATTTGATGGTTTTAGTGTTGTTTGATGTGTTTTGATGATTAGAACGAGTTTGGTGATGTTTTAGGATGGGTTGGCACTTTTTGTTGAGGTCCCGGGGGCCTCGGGGTAATTTCGGATGGTCAAACGGACCAATTCTAACCTTTGGAAGTTGCAGATTTTTCAGCTGAAGTGTTGCAGACATTTGTTCTCTGCGATCGCAGGAGCGCAATTGCGATCGCATAGAAGGTTTAAGGAAAGTTGTTCTGTTGCTCATTGCGATCGCGGAGTAGGGCTTGCGATCGCGTAGTATTAAATGGACCTGGGGTCCAGGATGGTATTTTGTTCAATGCGAACGCGGGTGAAGGTATGTGATCGCATAGGTTCAGGAGCTAATGCATTGCGATCGCAGGGATTTTAGTACGATCGCATAGAGGGAATTTTGAGAGTTTGAATTTTGTGTTGTGCGATCGCAGAGGTTTGGATGCGATCGCATAGAAGAAATCGGGGCTGGACAGAAAGGTTTTAATAGCATTTTTATCCTCGAGCCTAAGTCTATTTCCACCATTTTTGAACATCCTTGAGAGCTTTTGGACGAGGATTAAAGAGGGTTTCGACTGGGATTGATTGGAGGTGAGTCTTATAACCTAAAAACATCATGTAATTGTAGATTCAACATCTAAATTCATGGAAATTTGATTAAAAGGGGAAGGATTAGGGTTTGACTTTTGAAATAGAAATTTGGGGGTTTGAGGGAGCATTTGAGCTCGGATTTTGGTAAACTTGATATACATAGACTCGTGGCGAGATAAGGAATCCGGTGATGTCAATGTTTTGATTTTTCGAGAAGTGGGCCCGGGGCTTGGGTTTTGCCAACTTTGTGATTTTCGATATTTTTTGAGTCTTTTCGAGTCTTTTCGATTGGATTTTATTCCCTTAGCATATTGTAACGTATTACTTGTGGTTTTGAACAGATTCGACGTTCGAGGAGGTTAATTTGCGAGGCAAGGGAGTAGCGAGCTAGGATTTCAGCCTGCTTGAGGTGAGTAATGGTTATAAATGATGTTCTGGAGGTTTGAAACCCCGAATTTGCACAATGTGGTGCTATGTTGGGATGAGACACGCGTTGTATGATGAGCGTGGGGTCTATTACTATTGGGGATTTGGACTCGGTCCATCCCGTTTGATGACTCTACTGTACTTTTGACTAAGACTTAATTAATATCATTATATTATGGGCTAGTTGCCATGTTTGGGGCCTTGTGCCGATCTGTAGAACTCTTAGGGGGCGTTTGTATTGGTTGACCTCACTTTTCTTGTCGAAATCATACCCTCACTCATGTTCTTAACTGATAAACATAATATGAACCAGCTTTAGAAATTGTTAAATCCTAATGAGAGTAACGTGTGGGTTAAGAACCCCGTCTTATCTTAGTGTGTCTGGGAGGCCAAGTCTGTATTGACTGAGAGGGGTCGAGAACCCCATTGTGAGGGTATTTGATGTGCTATGGATCGGGTTGCATGCCACAGTAGTACATATATTTATGTGGATCGGACTGCACGCCGCAGTAGTATATTATATGGATTGGACTGCACGTCGCAGTAGTATATTATATGGATTGGACTGCATGCCGCAGTAGTCTATTATATGGATCGGGCTGCACGCCGCAGTAGTATATTATATGTATCGGACTGCATGCCGCAGTAGTATAGCGCTTGGGCTAAAGGAGCCCCTCTGGAGTCTGCACACCCCCAGTGAGCGCAGTCGACTATTCTTGGATCGGGCTGCACGCCGCAGCAGTATATATATATAGATCGGGCTGCGCACTGCAGCAGTATACTATATGGATCGGGTTGCACGCCATAGCTGTACAAATATGAATTCGGTTATCGTGAGGAGTAAATGAAATGAATACTGTATTAAAGGACTTTTAACTGACTTCTTCATTCAATTGTTGTTTTTGATATTCTCACTGTTTTAATATAGAACTGCGTAGTGTTCTACGAGTTTTCTTTCCGTCAGTCATTATTTATTGCTATTACTCACTGAGTTGGAGTACTCACTTTACTCCCTGCACCATGTGCACAGATACAGGTATCCCGGAGGCATAGTTTGAGCTTTTTGCCGCTGTTCAGCTTATTCCGGAGTCATCGAGGTAGCTGCATGGCATCTGCAGGACCCGATTTCTCCCCTTATCCTCTTTATTTTCCACATTCTAGACAACTCTATGTATAGGTTGCTACACAGACTTGTATTAGAGGCTTTTGGCTCGTGACACCAGATCGGTGGGATTTATATTGATACTTTATGGATTTTCTGCTCTGTTTATCTATTACTACAGAGTTATAATCATGTTAACTTGGCATTAAATCCTATTAATTAGTAATGAATTCTAAATAAGGGATTGTGAGTGACGAATTGGTCGGGCCAACCTAGCATCGTGTTGGGCGCCATCGCGACAGGGAATTGGGGTCGTGACAAGTTGGTATCAGAGCCTAGGTTACTTGGTCTCGCGAGTCATGAGCAGGTTTAGTAGAGTCTCGCGGATCGGTACGGAGACGTCTGTATTTATCCTCGAGAGGCTGCAGAACCTTTAGGAAAACTTCATATTCTTGAAACTCCTATCGTGCGAACTTGTTGATCCGAATGCTAAACTTCTGTTGTTCGATTCTCTCGCAGATGGCGAGGACTCGCGCTACCGGACGAGGTGGACAACCACCAGTGCCACCCACTGAGGCCACCAGAGGTCGTGTACGCGGTCGTGGACGTGGTAGAAGCAGAGCAGCGAGGGCATCACCTATTGACCCACCAGCTGCCCCGACTCCGGATCAGGCTCCAGCTATGGATGCTCTAGCAGCACCAGTTCAGGCACTAGCTGTGCCTATCGTGGTTTCGGGTCTTCAGGAGGCCTTGGCACAGATCTTATCAGTTTGTACTGGCCTGACTCAGGCAGTTTCAGCCACTACAGCAGCAGCTACTTCACAGGTCGGGGGAGACAATCAGACCCCCGCTGCTCGCACGCCTGAGCAGGTAGTGCAGGGACTACAGACACCGGGGGCACCTCCAGCTCAGCCGGTTGCACCAGCTCAGGAATTTGTTGTGCTAGTTATGCCGGATGATGAGCAGCGTCGTCTTGAGAGGTTTGGTAGACTCCAGCCTCCGTCATTCAGTGGTGCCGAGGGCGAGGATGCTCAGGGTTTTCTTGATTAGTGTCAGCGGATGCTCCGTACAGCAGGGATTCTTGAGACTAGTGGTGTGGCATTTACCACCTTTCAGTTTACTAGGGTTGCCTTCACTTAGTGGGAAGCATATGAGCGATATAGGCCGGCAGGTGCAACACCTTTGACTTGGCAGGAGTTCTCCACTCTCTTTTTGGAGAAGTGGATACCGCAGTCTCAGAGGGAGGAGCTGCATAGGCAGTTTGAGTGGCTTCGCCAGGGAGATATGACTATGTCTCAGTATGAAGTGAGATTTTCTGAGTTGGCTCGTTAGGCCTCATGGATAGTTCCGACTGATCGGGAGAGGATTAAGAGGTTCGTGGATGGTCTTAATTATCACCTTCGTATTCTGATGACTCGAGAGAGAGTCCTGGGTATTTCCTTCGAGGATGCAGTTGATATTGCTCGTGATATTGAGATGGCTCGTCGTTAGGAGAGAGAGGAGAGGGAGGCCAAGAGGCCTCGAGGTTCTGGCAATTTCAATAGCGCTCCTTCGAGGGGCCAGTTCCAGCAGGGTCGGGGTCATTCTTTCAGGCCTGCTCAGTCAGCTCGACCTGAGTACCGAGGTGGATCTTCTGGTCATGGTCATCATGGATCTTAGCGGGGCCAGTCATCACTCAGTGCCCTTCCAGCCCAGAGTTCATCTCGTGCCCCGTCAGCTCAAGGTTCTTCTATGCTGAGTGCATCAGCTGGTCACTCCGGTGCGAGGGGTTCCCTTTAGTGCCCTTCTCCATCACCTGGGAGTTGTTTTGAGTGTGGAGAGTTTGGACATGTGTGGAGGCAGTGTCCTCGTCGTGTTGCTAGTTCGTCCCAGCAGAGGTTCCAGCCCTCGACTTCTGCTCTAGTTACTTCACCACCCGCCCAGCCAGCTAGGGGTGGAGGTCAGGCAGCCAGGGGTCGCCCTAGAGGGGGAGGTCGATCAGGGGTTGGTCAGGCCCATTTCTATGCACTCCCAGGCAGACCCGACGCCATTGCTTCGGATGTTGTCATTACAAGTATTGTTTCAGTCTGCCACAGAGATGCCTTTGTATTATTTGATCCCAGTTCCACCTTTTCTTATGTGTCATCATACTTTGCTCATTATTTGGGTACGCCCCGTGAGTTTCTTGCTTTACCTGTTCATGTATCTACCCCGGTGGGCAATATTATTGTTGTAGACCGTGTGTACCGGTCATGTGTGGTGACTATTGGGGGTCTGGAGGCCCGAGTTGATTTATTGCTATTGAGCATGGTGGATTTTGATGTCATTTTAGGCATGGATTGGCTATCCCCATGTCATGCTATTCTAGACTGCCATGCTAAGATAGTCACTTTGGCTATGCCGGGTATACCGCGGATCGAGTGGCGTGGTGTGACTGATTATGTTCCTAGTAGAGTGATATCCTTCTTGAAGGCCCAACGTATGGTTGGGAAGGGTTGTCTTTCATATCTAGCATTTGTGAGGGATGTTGGAGCTGAGACTCCTAGTATTGATTATTTTTCAATTGTGAGGGATTCTCCCGATGTTTTTCCTGCAGACCTGTCGGGCATGCCACCGGACAGGGATATTGATTTTGGTATTGACCTGGTGCCGGGCACTCAGCCCATTTCTATTCCTCCATATCGTATGGCACCGGCAGAGTTGAAAGAACTAAAGGATCAGCTTCAGGAACTCCTAGATAAGGGGTTCATTCGGCCTAGTGTGTCACCGTGGGGTGCACCGGTTCTATTTGTGAAAAAGAAGGATGGAACAATGAGAATATGCATTGACTACAGGCAATTGAACAAATTAACAGTGAAGAACAAGTATCCCCTGCCCCATATCGATGATTTATTTGACCAGCTTCATGGGGCAAGGGTATTCTCCAAGATTGATCTTCGTTTAGGCTATCACCAGTTGAAGATCAGGGATTTAAATATTATGAAGACTGCTTTCAGGACTAGATATGGGCACTATGAGTTTCTTGTTATGTCCTTCGGGCTGACTAATTCCCCAGCCGCGTTCATGCATTGAAGATTTGGAGGCATTACTTGTATGGCGTATCTTGTGAGGTGTTCACTGATCATTGCAGTCTTTAACATTTGTTCAAGCAAAAGGATCTTAATCTGAGGCAGCGGAGGTGGCTTAAGTTGCTCAAGTATTATAATATTACCATTTTGTATCACCCCGGGAAGGCCAATGTGGTGGCCGATGTGTTGAGCCGGAAGGCGGTTAGCATGGGGAGATTGGCGTACATTCCAGTTGGGGAGAGGCCCTTTGCAGTTGATGTTCAGGCTTTGGCCAATCGGATGGTGAGATTAGATATTTCAGAGCCTAGTCGGGTGTTGGCTTGTGTGGTTTCTCGGTCTTTCTTATATGATCGCATCAAAGAGCGCCAGTATGATGATCCGCATTTGCTTGTTCTTAAGGATAGAGTTCAGCATGGTGATGCCAGATATGTGACCATCGGTGATGATGGTGTGTTGAGGATGCAGGGCTGGATTTGTGTGCCCAATATGGATGGGCTTAGAGCGTTGATTCTGGAAGAGGCCCATAGCTCACGGTATTCTATCCATCCGGGTGCCGCGAAGATGTATCAGGATTTGAGGCAGCACTATTGGTGGAGAATAATGAAGAAATATATTGTGGGATTTGTAGCTCGGTGTCTCAATTGTTAACAGGTAAAATATGAGCATCAAAGACCGGGTGGCTTGCTTCAACAGATGGTTATTCCCGAGTGGAAGTGGGAAAGGATCACTATGGACTTTGTGGTTGGACTTCCTTGGACTTTGAAGAAGTTTGATGCTATTTGGGTGATTGTGGATCGGTTGACCAAGTCCGCGCACTTTATTCCTGTGTGTACTACCTATTCTTCAGAGCGGTTAGCAGGGATTTATATCCGGGAGATTCTTTGGTTGCATGGTGTTCCGGTTTCCATCATCTCAGATAGAGGTACTCAGTTTACTTCGCAGTTTTTGAGAGCCGTGCAGAGAGAGTTGGGTACTCAGGTAGAGTTGAGCATAGAATTTCATCCTCAGACGGACGGACAATCTGAGCGCACTATTCAGATACTGGAGGACATGTTGCGTGCCTGTGTTATTGATTTCGGAGGTTCTTGGGATGAGTTTCTGCCGCTTGCAGAGTTTGCCTACAACAACAGCTATCAGTCCAGCATTCAGATGGCACCATATGAGGCCTTGTATGAGAGACGGTGTAGATCTCCAGTTAGTTGGTTCGAGCTTGGCGAGGCTAGGATGTTGGGAACAGACTTGGTTTAGGATACCTTAGAGAAAGTGAAGGTGATTCAGGAAAGACTTCGTACAGCTCAGTCACGTCCGAAGAGTTATGCGGACCGGAAGTTCGAGATGTGTCCTATATGGTTGGTGAGAAGGTCTTGCTGAAGGTTTCGCCCATAAAGGGTGTTATGAGGTTTGGGAAGAAAGGCAAGTTGAGTTCGCGGTTCATTGGGACTTTTGAGGTGCTTCGGAGGATTGGGGAGGTGGCTTATGAGCTTTCTTTTCCACCCAGCCTGTCGAGTGTGCATCCGGTATTCCATGTTTCTATGCTCTGGAAGTATGTTGGGGACCCGTCTCATGTTTTAGACTTCAGCATGGTCCAGTTGGATGATGATTTGACCTACGATGAGGAGCCAGTGGCTATTTTGGGTCGTCAGGTTCAGAGATTGAGATCGAAGGATATCGCTTTGGTGAAGGTACAGTGGAGAGGTCGACCCGTGGAGGAGGCTACTTGCGAGACCGAGCGGGAGATGCGGAGCAGATATCCTCACCTGTTTGAGGCTCCAGGTATGTTTCTTGACCCGCTCGAGGACGAGCGATTGTTTTAGTTGGGGAGGATGTGACGACCTGGCCCATCATCACGTGAGTTACTACCCCGTTGCCCCCATTTTATGCTTCTTCATGTTTCGTTATCGGTATTCGGTATGTTAAAGTTAAATCGGATTGGTTTTGATAGGAAATGAGACACTTAGTCTCTTTAAGGAAGGCATGTTTTGGAAAAGTCAACCGGATGTTGACTATTGAGCTAGAGGGCTCGGATGTGATTTCCGGTGATTCAGTTAGCTTCGGGGGATGATATGTGGCTTAGGAGTGTGATCGGAATTGATTTTAGAGGTCCGGAGTAGAATTAGACTTGAATTGGCGAAGTTAGTATTTTGGCGAATTCCGGTTGGTAGGTGAGATTTTGATACGGGGGTTGGAATGGAATTCTGAGAGTGGTTGTAGCTCCGTTAAGTGATTTTGGACGTGTATGCAAAATTTCAGATCATTCGGAGGTGTTTTGGTCTGGTTTTTGATCAAATGCGTATTTCGGAAGTTTTTAAGAAATTTACTTGAATCCGATGTAATTTGATGGTTTTAGTGTTGTTTGATGTGTTTTGATAATTGGGAGGAGTTTGGGTGATGTTTTAGGATGGGTTGGCACTTTTGGTTGAGGTCCCGGGGGCCTCGGGGTGATTTCGGATGGTCAAACGGACCAATTCTAACCTTTGGAAGTTGCAGATTTTTCAGCTGAAGTGTTGCAGACATTTGTTCTCTGCGATCGCAGGAGCACAATTGCGATCGCATAGAAGGTTTGGGGAAAGCTGTTTTGTTGCTCATTGCGATCGCGGAGTAGGGCTTGCGATCGCGGAGTATTAAATGGACCTGGGGTCCAGGATGGAATTTTGTTCAATGCGAATGCGGGTGAAGGTATGCGATCGTGTAGGTTCAGGAGCTAATGCATTGCGATCGCGGGGATTTTAGTGCGATCGCATAGAGGGAATTTTGAGAGTTTGAATTTTGTGTTGTGCGATCGCAGAGGTTTGGATGCGATCGCATAGAAGAAATCGGGGCTGGACAGAAGGGTTTTAATAGCATTTTTATCCGCGAGCTTAAGTCTATTTCCACCATTTTTTAACATCCTTGAGAGCTTTTGGACGAGGATTAAAGAGGGTTTCGACTGGGATTGATTGGAGGTGAGTCTTATGTCCTAAAAACATCACTTAATTGTAGATTCAACATCTAAATTCATGGAAATTTGATTAAAAAGGGAAGGATTAGGGCTTGACTTTTGAAATAGAAATTTGGGGGTTTGAGGGAGCATTTGAGCTCGGAATTCGATAAACTTGATATGCATAGACTCGTGGAGAGATAAGGAATCCGGTGGTGTCAATTTTCTGATTTTTTGAGAAGTGGGCCCGGGGCTCGGGTTTTGCCAACTTCGTGATTTTTGATATTTTTCGAGTCTTTTCGATTGGGTTGTATTCCCTTAGCCTATTGTAGCGTATTACTTGTGGTTTTGATCAGATTCGATGCTCGAGGAGGTTGATTTGCGAGGCAAGGGAGTAGAGAGCTAGGATTTCGGCCTGCTTGAGGTGAGTAATGGTTATAAATGATGTTCTGAAGGTTTGAAACCCCGGATTTGCACAACGTGGTGCTATGTTGGGATGAGACACACGTTATATGATGAGCGTGGGTTCTGTTACTATTGGGGATTTGGACTCGGTCCATCCCGTTTGATGACTCTACTGTACTTTTGACTGAGACTTAATTAATATCATTATATTATGGGCTAGTTGCCATGTTTGGGGCCTTGTGCCGATCTGTAGAAATTTTAGGGGGCGTTTGTATTGGTTTGCCTCACTTTTCTTGTCGAAATTATACCCTCAGTCATGTTCTTAACTGATAAACATAATATGAACCAGCTTTAGAAATTGTTAAATCCTAATGAGAGTAACGTGTGGGTTGAGAACCCCGTTTTATCTTAGTGTGCCTGGGAGGCTAAGTCTGTATTGACTGAGAGGGGTCAAGAACCCCATTGTAAGGGTATTTGATGTGCTATGGATCGGTCTGCATGCCGCAACAGTATATATATTTATGTGGATCGTACTGCACGCCGCAGTAGTATATTATATGGATCGGACTGCACCCCACAGTAGTATATTATATGGATCGGACTGCGCGTTGCAGTAGTATATTATATGGATCGGACTGCATGTTGCAGTAGTATATTATATGGATCGGACTGCATGCCACAGTAGTATATTATATGGATCGGACTGCATGCCGCATTAGTATATTATATGGATCAGACTGCACGCCGCAATAGTATATTATATGGGTCGGACTGCACGCTGCAGTAGTATAGCGCCTAGGGTGAAGGAGCCCCTCCGGAGTCTGCACACCCCCAGTGAGCGCAGTCGACTATTCTTGGATCGGGCTGCACGCCGCAGCAGTATATATATATATATATATATATATAGATCGGGTTGCGTGCCGCAGCAGTATACTATATGGATCGCGCTGCACGCCGCAGTAGTACAAATATGAATTCGGTTATCGTGAGGAGTAAATGAAATGAATACTGGCTTAAAGGACTTTTAACTGACTTCTGCATTCAGTTGTTGTTTTTGATATTCTCACTATTTTAATATAGAACTGCGTAGTGTTCTACGAGTTTTCTTTCCGTCAGTCATTGTTTATTGCTATTACTCACTGAGTTGGAGTACTCACTTTACTCCCTGCACCATGTGTGTAGATACAGGTATCCCGGAGGCATAGTTTGAGCTTTCTGTAGCTTATTCTGGAGTCATCAAGGTATGTGCATGGCGTCCGTAGGACCCGATTTCTCCCCTTATCCTCTTTATTTTCCACATTCTAGACAACTCTATGTATAGGTTGCTACACAGACTTGTATTAGAGGCTCTTGGCTCGTGACATCAGATCAGTGGGATTTATATTGATACTTTATGGATTTTCCGCTCTGTTTATCTATTACTACAGAGTTATAATCATGTTAACTTGGCACTAAATCCTATTAATTGGTAATGAATTCTACATAAGGGATTGTGAGTGACGAATTGGTTGGGATTGCCTAGCATCGTGTTAGGCGTCATCGTGACCGGGGATTGAGGTCGTGACAACAAGTTATATCAATTCCTAATGGGGCTTAATGAGACTTATGTTAGTTTCAAAAGTAACCTTCTAATGATGCAACCACTTCCTTCTCTTGACAATGCCTATAATATACTACTTCAAGATGAGAGTCAAAGCATGTCAATTCTACTCCTTAATTCAATTCAGAGTCGGCTTTTTTAATGTCAACAATCTTACCAGGCCTCCTCCTCCTCCTAAATAACAGTACACTCACAAGTTTAATTTTGACCAGAGGGTAAATGTTGATCAGAGAAATTATATGTTTTGTAAACATTGCAAGAAGCCTAGACATTTAATTGATAAATGTTACAAGCTTCATGGCTTTCCATCAAACTTCACGTTCTCCAAGGGAAGAAGAACTGTAGCAAATGTTAGTACTGAACCTGGACTTTCTGATATTGACCATTATACTACTGGTGTTGGTTCTTCCCATCCTGGTTCTTCCAGTTCTTCAGAACTTTTGAGCTGAGTGTGCAGCAGTACAATTAGTTGATGAGTTTACTGCAACAGTCACATGTGTCAACTTTTGATTCTCAGTCCAATCTCATAGCTTCTACCAATTTTGCTGGTACCTCATTGTCTATTGATTTGTGCAATAGTTCCAGTTCTAATTCATGCATGCTTTCTCAGGTTGTAGGATTAACTTAGATACTTGATTCTAGGGCTACCGATCACATGACATCAAATAAGTAATTTCTTTCTAATATAACTCATTTGCATGTTCACTATCTTGTTTCCCTACCTAATGGATATAAAGTAAAAGTGACCAGCACTGGTTCTTTTTCCTTGAATCCATCACTCATTTTTCATAATGTTCTTTATATTCCTTCTTTCCACCACAACCTCATTTATGTACATAGACTCATACATCAGTTTAAAAGCCTTTTTTTGTTCACTTTTGACTCTTGTATACTTCTACCAAAGGCTCATTCTCTAAAGAAGCCTTTGGATCTTGGTAGACTTGATACTGGTCTCTACAAGATTATCTAGAAAAAGCCTTCTCAATATCAATTTTTTACTGATTTATATTCCATGAATAATGTTGTTTCATCTTCTGTTCATTATGTTTCTGCTTCCACATGTGAGAATAATGTTGTTTCATCTAGTTTTTCCCTTGTTGATGCATCTTCTTGTAATTCTAATCCTATCTTGCCTAATATCTGTAGTATTTCTTTCCATTCTATTTCTACTGATATGAATAAAATGAATGTGATTTGGCATCAAAGACTTGCTCATGTTCCTTTTATTAGAATGAAACTTATTTCTGGTTTATCTGATTCTTTGTCTTCCAAACAACCTTTTATTTGTAATGTATGTCCCATGTCAAGGCAAACTAGGATGCCTTTCCCCGATAGTTCTATTACTACTATTAAACCTTTCTAACTTATTCACATTGACACTTGGGGTCCTTACCATACTCCAACATATACTGGGGCTAGATATATTGTAGATGATTATACACGAGCTACTTGGACACACTTAATGGGGGCCAAGAGTAATGCCTTTCCTTTAATCAAGGCTTTTGTTACAATGGTTAAAAATCACTTTCATGTCCCTGTCCAAACTATTAGAAGTGATAATACTCTAGAGTTAGGTTCTAGTTCTTCTGCTTCTGTTTTTTTCTCAAAGAATGGGATCATACACCAGACTAGTTGTCCTTACACCCCTCAACAAAATGGGTAGTTGAAAGAAAGCATCGAACCCTTCTTGAGCATCTAAAGCTTTGTTGTTTCAATCAAACTTGCCTGCTCAGTTCTGGGGTGATTGTTTATTGACAGCAACTTATGTCATTAACAGGTTACCTTCCAAACTCCTCAATGACAAATTCCCATTTGAGACGTTCTATGGTAAGGTGCCTACCTATTTCCATCTGAGATCCTTTGGTTGTTTATGCTATGCCACAGTCCTCATACCTCATAGGGATAATTTTAAACCTAGAGCTACACCTTGCATTGTTTTTGGCTATCCTTATTCCAAGAAAGGGTACAAGTAATACAATTTATCTACTAAGAAATATTTCATATCCAGGGATTTCATGTTTCATGAGCATTATTTTCTTTTTTTTTCAGTACAGAAATGTGTGTGCCCCTTCTCCTTTTCCTTCTTCTGTTTCTCCTGGCCCTAATTCTGATTCTTCTATGTGTCTTCTGCACCTTCTCCTTCCTCTTCTATTTCTCCTTATTCCCCATCTCCCTCTTCTCCTTCTTCTTCCCTTTGTTTTCTCTTTTAGATCCTTCTTCTAATGTTAGTTCTCCTGCTCCACCCATTATTCAGCCTCCTAGAAGATCTTCTAGAGATCATCATCCTACTACTTATCTTCAGGACTACTTATGTAGTTTTCCTTTCACCTCTTCCTTCTCTAATATAGTCCTTCAGCATGCTGAATTTGAACCTGGTACATATTCTCAAGGAGCTTCCATCCCAACTTGGCAGAATGCCATGCAACAGGAGTTTGAGATTTTAGATGCCAATCACACTTGGAATATTATTAAATTACCTAAAGGCAAGAAACCTATTGGTTGCAAATGAGTTTATAAAGTAAAATACAGAGCTGATGGTAGTGTAGAAAGGTATAAAGCGAGGCTTGTGATAAGGGGGATACAAAGGTAGCAGGTGTTGATTACCTTTTCCCATGTTGTCAAATTGTCCACAGTTAAATGTCTCATAGCAGTAGCTGTCAAAAAAATGGCCTCTGTTTTAATTAGATATAAACAATGCTTTTCTCCATGGTAATTTGGATGAAGAGGTTTACATGAAGCTTCTTCCCGGTCTTTCTATTTCTGCCTTTTCTCCTCCTTCTGCACCCTTAGTATGTAAGTTGAAGAAGTCTTTTTATGGTCTCCGACAAGCTTCTAGACAATGGTATGCTAAGTTATCCCACGCTTTATGTACTAAGGGTTTCATTCACTCTATTAATGATTACTCTCTATTTGTAAAAGGTTCTCCTAGTTCCTTGACTATATTGGCAGTGTATGTTGATGACATCATATTGACGGGAGATGATCCTAATGCTATTCTTGATTTGAAGTTATTTTTAAATGATCAGTTCAAGATTAAAGATTTGGGTGTTTTGAATTATTTATTGGGCATTGAGGTCTCTTCTTACTCTTCCGATCTGTTGCTCAATCACAAGAAATTTATTTATGAGCTTTTGTCTAAATATCATTGTTCAGATGTTTGCTCTGTTATCTGTCCCTTGGAGCTTAATAACAAGTTATCTGCCGATTTTGGTGACGTGTTGCATCAGCCTAAGACATATAGGAGCCTAGTTGGTAATTTGCTCTTCCTTACGCACACTAGACCAGATATCTGTTTTGTAGTTTAACACCTAAGTTAATTTTTAAAATGTCCTCGAGTACCTCACATGTATGCTGCTTTACACATTCTGAGATATCTAAAGGGTACCTTGGATGTTGGGTTATTTTTTTCCAACTTTCCTAATCTTACAGTGACTGCCTATAGTGATACCAGAAAGTCTGTGACTGGGTTTTGCATTCTTCTGGGGAATAGTTTGATTGGTTGGAAATTTAAAAAGCAACCTATATTTTCCTTGTCTTCTGTCGAAACTGAATATAGGGCTATTAGTAAGGTTGTTGCGGAGTTAACTTGGCTAGTTCGTCTTTTATCGGACTTGCATGTTTCTGTCTCATTTCCAATTTCAGTTTTTTGTGATAATCAGGCAACTATCCGCATTGCCAAGATCCCAGTTTTCCATGAGCGCACCAAGCACATTGAGGTGGATTGCCACTTTCTTCACACCAAATTGGTTGAGGGACTCGTTCACTTGGCTCATGTTTCTACTTCCAAGCAACTGGCAGATATTCTGACTAAGCCTCTAACTGGGCAGAGTCACCTTCATCTTCTTTCCAAGTTGCAGGTACTTTCCCCCTCCAACTTGAGGGGGGAGGGGTGTTGGACGTGGATACTATTTGGCTTCTGGGCCTCGGCAGAAATAGGCCCAGGTTTGTATAAGCTTATTTGTTTAGCTTCTTTTACTAGTTTAGTCCAGTTTAATCCATTTAGCATTCCGGGTTTTGGCCCTTACACTTATTTTGTACATATTTTGACACTTTTGTCATTCTGAGATAATGAAACAATCGAAAAGCTTCTCCTTTTTCCTTTGTATTCTCTTCAGAAACCCTAATTGATTTTTCTTGACAGATTTCATGGTTTTCCAAACTTTTCAATCTTCGCGAGTGAGTAGTTGTTTCTCCTAAAGATTAGGCTCATACGGCATAAGAAAAAAGCGGATTAGGAATGACTCAAGAATCTGTGTACTCTTAAGAAATTATTAACAATGTGACCTTTTGACAATTAATTAAACATAAAAAATGAATAATAGATTCCTTCTAAATGCTTTTAAAAATAAAAATTGTGAGTGGTCAAGCTCCTCTTTCCATGTTCTAAATTCACAGGTTGGCAAAGACAACATTAAACAAAGACCAAGATACAGATTCAATAATTAAAAGTAACCTGGCTATATTTTCAAGTTTTGGGTTTAAGTGGAGTAGTAGGTAATGATGACATTTATTCACACCATTTTACAATTTGGTCAATAAGAAAATACTAATAGTACAAAACATCGTCTTGGAAAGAACAAAGTAGCAGTAGGTGAGAACAAAGAAACTACAAATATTCTCTTTTCGACTTTAAGAAACTTTGCAACTTGCGGTTAATAATTTACTCAAACACTAATATGTGGTCAATTATTTACACAGAAAAAGAGAAGAGAGAGCAATTGAGATTCAGTTGTGTTAAACCGTAGTACAACACAGACAAAATAAGGTACGAAACTAGTGTCAAATTTCATGTTTTTCGAATGTTAGGCACATGAAAGGGGAAAGAACGCTTACAGGTTTCGCTATGATGTTGAAAGAGGTTTTTTTTCCATGGAAATGGAAAAAGAGGGACTGAAAATGCGGGTGTGTGAAGAAAAAGAAGAGGCATTCATGAAAAGAATTTCGGACGATTAATTTCCTACATGCCACAGCTGAGGTGCAAAATATGAAAAATAGGGAAAGTGAGTAGGGAGAGTAGTGATAATTAGTTGTATAAGGTCCTATAAAAAATGACCCCGTACAAATTAGTTTTTTTTATCCATTTCGAAATAATTCAAGTTGAATAATCAGACGTTATAAAGGCTAGTGTATAATTAAAATCCGATTTAAGTTTTAGGCGTACTTGTCCCTTTTTCCTTGTTTTTAATAATGATTCATAGACATGATGGTAAAGAATGAATCAACAAACATATATTTTTCAGCAATTTAAAATTACAACACAATTTAATAAAGAAATTTATAGAATATTAGAGAGTACTTATAAAATAATCCGACAATCACGCGGACTGAATTTTGGAGAAGTCAAGGTTTGTGAACTAAAAAGCTTGTTCACAGTATAAACAGTCACGAATTTAACCTCTTAGAAGCTCTTCAATACACTATTTAAGCATTTGTTCATACTCAATCTAGACACGCCTTGACACAGTAAACTGCTCAAACAACCACAACAACCACCTAATAAAATTCCACAAGCGGGGTATGGGAGGTTAGTGTTTACGCAGACCTTATCCCTTCTCCGAGAGAGAGGTTGTTTCCAATAAACTCTCGGGTAAGAAGACGAAAACAGACAATATAAACTGCTCAAACACTGGTTTCTAATAGGTGTATATCTAGTGAGACGATACATCTAAAATACTAACAAGGATATGAATATCTCCTGGAAGGTGCTTTGGGACTCATGGAACATTAGGATTGTCCTTCTCCTCA
This sequence comes from Nicotiana sylvestris, assembly GCF_000393655.2. NCBI lineage: Eukaryota > Viridiplantae > Streptophyta > Magnoliopsida > Solanales > Solanaceae > Nicotiana > Nicotiana sylvestris. Next base: position 155,295,692 of record NC_091066.1, read on the forward strand.
GCTTTTTTCTGCAAGTGTTGCTAATCTTCTTTGCACCTCTTAGAAAGCGTGTTTCGACTGTGTTTCTGATCTTGCCCCTCTGGTCAGCCTACTTGCTTGTAGAATCCGCTGCTAATTTTGCACTGGGACACATCTCCTACAGCCAAGGGAGGAATGTCTTTGGCACTGATGGCGGCGACATCCAATAACTTCAAGCATTCTGGGCAGCCTTTCTGTTGGTACATCTTGGCGGCCCTGACACCATTAGTGCCTTTACTCTCGAGGACAATGCACTGTGGTTTAGGAAACTTTTGCGGTTCATGTTCCAGATTGGCGCTGTGGTGTATGTCCTTATCCAGACATTTCCTGGTAACAAGTTGTGGATCCCAACAGTGATAATAATTTTAACTGGACTAATCAAGTATGGTGAGCGTATTCGAGCTTTACATCTCGCAAGTCCAAGTCGTTTTCGCGAATCCATGATGAGGGATCCGGATCCCGGGCCTGATTATGCCAAGCTAATGGACGATTACTCTGCAGCATGGGCGGCCAATCTACCAGCTACTATGAATATGGTTCACGAGTTCGGAGCAGAAATAGGTGATGAAGATTGGCCTGGCGGACCAAGGCTACCGGATCTTGAGGTGGTGGAATCTGATCACTGGCCTGCAGAAGAAACAGCTGATCTGTATCTGATTCACGAGTTCAGAGGGGAAATACCTAAAGGAAGGCCTGTCAAGCGAGGGCTATCGGATCTTGAAGTGGTGGAAGAAGCATATTACTTCTATGAGAAATTCAAAGGACTGATTGTTGATCTCATACTTGACTTCAGACAGCGTAATGAAAGTCGCAACTACTTCCTCGACTTAAATTCAACAGATGCCTTTCGAGTTATAGAGACTGAACTTAACTTCATTTTTGACGTTCTTTATACTAAAGTGACAGTGGTAAATTCTCCATGGGGTTATGCAAGGCGAGCAGTATCTTTCATTCTCCATGTTGTTGCTGGAATTCTCGTCTACCGTTGGGATAAAAGGGGAGTTCCTAGGTGGGATATTGGAATCACTTATACCTTTCTCCTAGGTTCTCTTCTCTTGGATTTGACGGCTTTTCTTATGCTTATCTTCTCAGATTGGACAACAGTTGCCCTGAAGAAAATGAGTTACTCTCATTTACGCCGTTTGCCTATGCCTTTTCGATGCTTGCACCGTAGGTGGGCTGAATCCGTTTCACAATTCAACCTGATTGACTATTGCATACATGCGCGCTCAGAGAGAAGGGAACGGACATATTAGTATTTTGGCATCGCTGATATATTGGACAGGATCGTGTATGTGGATAGTGATCCATTCACTACAGAATTGAGGGAATTCATACATAAAGAGCTAAAAGTGAAGTCCTTTTTCGCTAAAGATTTAAAAATAGCCAAGGAAATGTGGTTAGCCAAAGGAGAATGGACTCTTCGTATGAATAATTGTAGTCAGCTGCTTCCTTTCATCACTGATTCTAGTTACGACGAGTGCCTTCTAGTTTGGCACATTGCTACAGAACTCTGTTATAGCCAAGACTTGGTTAGCCAGGCTCAGAGAATTAATGAAGAAAACGAGGAAAGCAAAGTGAAAAAATTCCGAATGCCGTTTGCACATTGTTTTTGGAGAAAAAATAAAAGGGATCAGAGTGATCATCAGTTCAACTACCGCCAGATTTCGAAGGTTCTTTCAGATTACATGCTCTACCTCCTCGTTATGCAGCCATCAATGTTGTCCACTGTGGAAGGTATCGGACAGATTAGATTCAGAGACACTTGTGCTGAAGCCAAGGAGTTTTTCCGCAGCAGGGATTTAATGAAGAGTACTACCGAAGATCAAGGTGAGCGATGCTGGAAAAACTTCTTTACCAATTGCTTCTCAACAGGAAGAACAACGGGGGATGAGCACCGCGACCCCCTTTTGAAACATACAGACGAAGAAAATATCGTTTGCTGTCCTGAAAAGAAACCAAATCAAGAAGACGAGGAACATAAACGAGCATGCAATGCTATCCTTAGCGTGAACGCAGTGGTGAAACCCGCGCTAATAAAGGGAGATCAGAGTAAAACGGTCTTGTTTGATGGACGTATTTTAGCTGAAGAGCTGGAAAAACTTGAAAAAGATCACAGTTTCAATAAATGGGAGATATTAAGCGATGTATGGGTTGAAATGCTCTCATATGCGGCAATTAACTGCAACGCCAATAACCATTGCCATCAGCTTAGCAAAGGAGGAGAGCTTATAACTTTGGTTTGGTTGTTGATTATTCATTTTGGCTTTGGAAACAATTATCAAATACGTGAAGGTCATGCAAGGACAGAACTGGTTGTGGACAATAATTAGCTTCTTTTTGCACAATGTTGTATTTCAAGATGATCTTATCTTAAAGATCTAGATTCGTAATATGGATTGGGGTTTGGTTTTTTTCCTAGTTCAGTTCAGTTCAGTTCGGTTTAATAGCCTCTCTACCTCTCCAGGTAGGGGTAAGGTCCGCTTACACATTACCCTCCCCAGACCCCACTTGTGGATTATACTGGGTATTGTTGTTGTTGTAGTTCGGTTTAATAGATTCGATTTTTCGGTTTTGGACCTGTTAAATTGGACAGCCAGACAGGAATTAATAATTGCAAAACCTCTTGGTGCTACACATGTTTTTTTTGCAGAAAATAAGGTGAAGGATTGTAGTAATATATTGCGTTCAAGATAAACATGCATAAGATTCAATTAAAGAAAAAACTAATCAAGAAGCTTGAAGGAGTGGAATAGAAAGACTCGTTCGAACGAACTAAGAATGTCGTTTTGAAAGAAAGGTAATTGTATTATACTCCCTCCCTCCGGTCCAAAATAAGTGATCAATTTGCCTTGGGCATACCCATTAAGGAAATACTAAATTCTAGACAAAAATAGTTAATGTAATTAAATTATCCTTAATTAAATGTTGCTGCATAATTTAATGTGGGGAGTAAAAGACTTTAGGAATACATACATAAGGGTAATTTTGAAAAAACAAATTGAATTTTTTCTTGATTATATAAATGGACACTCATATTGGGTCAAAATAAAAAGACAAATTGGTCACACTTATTGTGAACTGGAGGGAGTAGAACAACACTAAGCTAGTGTTGAAATATTTACAGGTTCAGCATAAAACTGAAAAAGGAATCCCTTTCTAATCTTTTATTGATTCTGCATCATTTAAAAACTCCTAATTACACAGAAAACATTAAGAATGTCTCAAGACAAATGTAGTCAAATGCGGGTCATAACATTCATGAAGCATGTTCTTTGCTAGTAGAAGTAATTAATTAGGGTTCTTGGACCATCAGGGGAATTGAGTCCTTAACTATTTTGGGTAAAGTAAAACTGACCATCACAAAAGTGAAAGCTCATTCCTGCCATTACCATCTGCGCTTTTTTCTTAGGCAAAATACACGCCTAAAGTTGGTCTCAGCTGTAGTTAAACGCTCCAACTTACCTAATGATTTTCTAGACACCTTAACTTGACATAAGGCAAAATACATAAGTTGTCACCTGACCTATTGTCCAAATCCCCTTTACACACTTTCTATGGACGATAATAATATTACACACGCAACCTTTTTAAACTGTATCTAGAACACACCTCTTTTGACCAGGTCCCGTAAAAAGTTCATTCGTGTATTTCACGTGTTTGACTTTTTTTTATAAACTTAAAAATAAAAATATAAAATATAAAATTACAAATATGCCCTCATCTTCTTCAACTCATACCTGCAACACTATTATACCTGCAACACCATTATAGAGCAAGTTTTAAAATGGAGACAACCAAGAACATTCTACCAAAATATTCCTTGCCATCAAATATGGTCATTAAGCTATAAGACAACTTTTTGAAATCATTACTGCCATTTGATTTAAAATTACATATGCAAAACCAAATCGAGGAGGAAATTCAATCAAAAGTTGACGGAATTGCGTTACTAGTTAGGTTTCTCCAATGAAGTCAACACGGCCGGCTCAACCTGACCCACTCACTCTTTAGGTTCGCTTTCTTCAAAGAACGCCACCGGTTCACCTCGCCGGTCACACGAAACGCCGACACCAGTGTAATTTCCTCGCTCGATATCCCTTTTCCCTTGCATCCAGTTCCTTCCTCCCTGCTGTCGAGCTAGAACTCGAACTACCTGTTCTCTTGTGTGACTACCAGAATTTATCCGACGACGTCGAGTCCAATGTATCATTTTGGCTTCTGTTCTTCGATAGAGTCGGCGGCGGCAGAGTTGAACATGGAGTACCTTGCTTATATGCTCCTGATGCTTTCAATGACACATCCTTTATCTACACCACAAATTGGGGGAGTGAGTTCGGAGGATGAAGATGGAGAAGAAGGGGTTGTGACCCAATTAAATAAAATTTGAACACGTGGCACTTTAAGAAATAATATAATAGCAAAAAATTAAATTTCACGTACTTCTTTTGTGTGTAAACACGCAAGTCAAAAATGGTATGCACTAGATACACTTTAGAAAGACTGTGTGTGTAATATTATTATTGTTCACAAAAACTGTGTAAAGGGAATTTGGGTATATTTAACCCTTAGACATAACTGTAACATATGAGCACCTTATGCGCATGTCAAGTTGTGTAGTTTACACTTACATTTGAGCGCGTGAAAAAGCCTAATTATATTTTTCCCTTTTCTTTTTTCTCCTAAAAATCTTCAGCTTCCTTCCTCAAAATTTCTGGTGACTTTTTCCACCGTTTTCACAAGTTTTAAGCTTCACAAACGCGTAATTTCCATATATCAACAGAAAATTAAGAAGCCCAAAATTCTTAATGTTACATTAATTCTTATTATCGCATTACTGGTCATGCTCAAAGACGAGAAGAAAGATCCTCAAAATGGGGTCACCAAAAATACCTCTGTTACGCAACAATCCAAACTTAACACCACAAAATAATGTCCATCCATTTCGCACATTAACGGGAAATCTTCAATCTTCGACATCGACGGTGATAATGAAACCGAGGTTGTCTAGAAGAAGCTCATAAAAATGAAATTGGGGCTGCCCCAAATTTTCATCTTTTTCCTTCTTATTCATCAGTTTTAAAATATAAAAAATTCCATGTCTTTACTTCTGCCATGAATTCCGATTATAAGAAACAATAAATTCCAACACTTCTATTTATCAGGAGAGTGGGCATGAAACAATTTCATACTCATTCTCTGATTCTTTTTATCACTATAGCCGCAAAATAGTTCAAATTCTAAGTTTGGGAGGTGGATTGTTGACGTTCTGGTGGTTGACAGTGAGAAAGAATGAGAGTAGAGGTGGTATTTTGGTGAAATTTTTGGATGAAAAAGACAAATAATAAACGTATATTCTTGCGTGCACCTCCTCTACTATTCTACTGGGTGAATAGACAAAAGGGACCGAGGATTTGAAGTTATGGACTTCTGAATTCTAGCCCTAAGGGGTTTTTGGATTCTATGAATTTGTTAAGATAAATACACGAACACTACTGAGCTCCCGAACTTGTACTGTAAACAGTACATTTGCCCCCCTAAGCACAGTTATTCTGTCCATTAAGGTTTGATTAGATGGGAAGAGATAATCCAATATTTTCTGTCTCAGCTACAATTAAAATTTTGATCTTCTAAAATGCAATGATAGAATGATCTATCAAGATTTTTCATTTTTACAATCCAACCATATATTTATTGATTGTGAAAAAATCTTTTAAACTATCGGTATAATATTTAACCTACTATATAAAATATGTCAACTTTTTTTAAGTTGTCGATCAATATCAATTAAAGATGAATGGTTATTTGCAATTACCTTATAAGTGATATATTGTTTCATTTCCTCACTCTTCTAGCTTTGATTTAAACGTTCTTCTTTCAATAGGAGTTATTCTTTATCTTGATGTTGCAAAAGCTTTTGGTCCTTAAGTATGATCGCTCTTATCCACTCTTGAGTTTATAAGTGGTTATGTTGAATTAGTTGCACATGACTATGGTCTTTTTGTAGCCGGGATTCCCTTAACCAAGATTTTGCGTGAATAGTTAAGAGGAAAGAAAGGACCTGTAGATAATAATAAGAAAGGGCGCGGCATTTGCACGAGCGAAATGGATGAGCAAAAGTTATCATGCAATGGAGTGAGGAATAGTCATAGCCTCATGTAAGACAACTAAAATTAATGTAAGACAACTAAAATTATGTTCGGATAATTTTATAGACCTCCCCTTAGGTTTGGCCTAATCACACTAATATCCTAAATCACAAGGGCAACTAGTGTGATGAGGCCAAACTTGAGGGGAGATCTTCCAAATTATTCGTATTTTTTAAACTATCAGTGGCTTAGAATTTAATTAAACTCACTAATTTTAAATGTGTGTTGATGACTGCGTTATAAGCTGAATGACCCAACTCTGCAATTCAAGAACATTTTTTAAATCTTGTCGGCAACTCAAGATTTATACGTTTTAAAACTATGTTTATTTAAGTATAACTACACAATCCCTGACAATCCCATTGATGCTATTTGACACTAATCATATAGGAGTATGTTTTAACGGATACTGAGTTCCCATAAAAAAAAATTAAAGAGGAGCGTATATATAAATCATTTCTTTCAAGCGCATGGTTTTGTATTATAAATAATTTGGCCAGCTTTATCAATCCTTATCTGCTATATTTGGTGTTTCCGGGTCGTGACAATAATTAGGTAAGATATTAATCTGATATTTATTTTGATTGACTTCTTGGGATTATTATTTGGATTAACTAATTTCGATTTTTTGTATAGTAAGTATACCAAGTAAATTTTATGGATGATCATACAACTTTGCGTTCATTACCTTAAAATTTCTTTTTTTTTGTCACATAAAGGTCATTAAACTTTGTATTCATTACCAAAAAATTACTTTTCTTTCTTTTGTTACACAAAAATTATGTTACTATGCTCTAGTCATCGCAATATTCACTTTGACCAAATTTTATAAACTTTCACATAAAAATTCTATTATGCCCTTGACATTATAAATTTTCCTCATCTATGTAATACCCTCTATATTATATACTATATAATATATTTTTACCTATATATTTTACTAATAATTAAAATAACTTAATATTATTTGATTTATTATTTTTATAATATTTTTGACATTTAATTTTTCCTTAACGTTAATTTTCAATATATAGATATAGCATTATCAATTGTTTTAGTAACACTATTGTGAATAAATCTCAAGTCAATATTATTGACCATACCTAACGAAATATTTTTAACAAAAATTATAAAATTAAAGTTCATAGATTTATCAGTCAAGCTATATTCGTTAATCAAACAAACAAAATACCCACATTTAGCACACTGACGTATCAAATTAACACTTTCAAAAAACAAAATAACAGATAAAAGCTTTAAAATACTTAATATTAACACAAATATATTTGAATATTTTTTTTAAAGTTTTACTGACTATAAAAAATTATTATTTGTTAACTAATTTTTTTATTTTAAATAAATATTTTTGTCGTTTTTATGTTTCAATATATGTTCATGTTTGAATATGATTAAACTAATTGAGTGCCATGACAAAATTATTTATACATATATATTATAAAATAATATCAAGTTATTTTAACTATAAGTAAAATACATAGGTAAAAATATTATATATATATATATATATATATATAATGAGCAGATTTATAATGCCAAGGGCATAATAGACTTTTCAGGTGAAAGTTTTATAAAATCTGGTCAAAGGAAAAATCGTGATAACTAAAGCATAAAAATAAGTTTTGGGTAACATAAAAAAGAAAAGTGACTTTTGGGTAATGCACACAAAGTTTAATGACTTTTACGTAACAAAAAAAGTGACTTTAGGATAATGAACACAAAGTTGAATGATCATCCATAAAATTTACTCGGTATACTTACTATACTAAAAATCGAAATTGTTAATCCAAATAATATCCCGAGAAGTCAATCAAAATAAATAGAGAAATTTTCATAAAGCACTACCTTTTAGTAGTAATTAGCCATCTATAGATATCATTTGCTATATTACGGATTATAGATACTTTTTCTGTGGTTATAAGATGTATTTGATGTATTTAAGCTATTGTATTCATAAATACATGAGCAAAAATAGGCGTGAATCAGGGAAGTCCAGTTAATCAGTTGTTGTATTCGACTGTATTCATGGAGTGAAACGTGGTATTACAGTTGGACAGATTATTGTATTCGATTGTATTCACGGCGTGAAATAGGGGATTACACTGTTTTTAAAACGGAAAGTGAATCAATTAACATAATAGATTTCTAATATAATTCAACAAACTCAATTATAACACACAAATTTTGTATTTTCAGTTATAAAAAAGATTCTCAACCAAAAATACACCAAAAGCATAGCAATCTTCAGAGAAATTATATAATACATCTGAATACATAAATTATATTAATTAAAAAAACATATGAATACATTCATGGCATATAGCGAGATAGTGAATACAATGAAATACATAGAATACAACGGGATACATTGAAATACAATGAAAAAAAAGACAGTAAATTCAATGAAATACATGGAATACAACGAAATATATTGAATTACAATGGAAAAAAAAAAAGACAATGAATGCAATGAAATACATGAAAACACAGCATAATACGTTGAAAATACATTGAAATATATTAACAGAAAAACAAGTTGCTCAGCCCCAAAATCCTTCTTCTTTGTTCAATAACAAACCCTAATTTTCGACGAATTCGCCGTCGAGCAAAAACCCTGAATCTCACTGTTCCCACACATCCTGTACATTACTTTTGACACATCAGTACCATCGTAGCTTTTGTACCACTCCTCGCAACTCCCAGGTACGAAGCCATGATCAAACTCACCAATCCAAGTTCAGATTTTCATCTGTATTTATCCAAGAATACCTAGGTACAAAGCCATGATAAAAATCTTGGATAAAACTCTCTTTATCTGTATTTATCCAAGAATAACCAATCCAAGTTCAGATTTTCTCACTTTCCAGTAGCATTTGCATACCCATTCTAGAGAATAAAAAAAATCCAAAATTTTCACATTAGGGCAACGAACCAGAAATTGGCTTTTTCAGCCACGTCGAGTCGAACCAGAAAAGAAATCTTTACTATAACCACTAGGGCAACGAACAGAGGCAACAATCGTGGTTTTGTGAGAAAAGAGAGTAAAGTGTATGCAAAAAGAGAGAGAACGTGGTTTGTGAAATATACCGTGATTATGTGAGAGAAAATCTGAAAAAGGAGAGAGAAAAATATTAATTAGCGTATATGGTGCCTTAAGTGTATGTTATACCTATAATTAGATATTTTGTTATAAAGGGTAAAAGGTAGCTATATAATATATTTTTTAAAAATGATATTTATTTAAAATAAATAGGGTACTAAACTTTTCTATAGGGCGTAAAATTTCCAAATAGATATCACACTAATATCTTACCTAATTATACCTTACCTCACTTGTCCATAACTCTCTTATCTGTAAACCAAACCATTTCAAGGAGCAAGGACTAAAGGGATGCATGTATCGGTTATCGGGTAATATCTCAAGTACGGGCTGGACTGGAAGAGACAGCTTCATTGGGCTAAATTGCAAAGCACGACAGAAATGGCCCAACAATCGAATATTTCTGGGGGGTTTCACTTTTAGCCCGCTTCAAAACTATTTATATGCGGTATCCAAAATGATGTATAAAATTCATATAATTTATATATATATATATCATATATACATATATATATATATATTATTTTGAGAGCGGCTATACTGTGTCATTTTTCCTATTGTATATCCAATTATTTAAGTGTGTGTGTGTATATATATATATATATATATATATATATATATATATCAGTTATGTTCTTGAGAGCAGCTATATAGTGTTATTCCCAATATTTTCTTGTTGAAATTGCCCCAAAAAAACCCGGCAAGAGCATATTATACTTAATTAGTGTGTGTATATATATATATATATATATATATATATATATTGGTTAGGAACTATAGATATTTTTGGCTGAGGGGCCAAATACGTAACTTTTCCAACCAAGAAAACTGTCTTAACATTTCAGGCAAACTCTATATCGGAAATGGATTTAAAGCTTAAATGTTATACTATATGATAGGGCACGTATGAATTTATATGGTATGCACATTCTCAAGGACAGAGCCATAATTTAAAGACTGTGGGTTTCGAATTTGACATCAAACTTGTAGCTCGTTTTAATTATTAAGCTCGCAACTAATTATAATCTCATATTTTATTAAGTTTCGAATGCAAATACATAATTTAAATAAAAATTACTGGATTCGCTTGAACTTGCAGTGACATAGGCCAAGAAACAAATCCCTAAAATTTATTGACCCAAAAACAAACATTAATGCATATCATAGGTTTGACTGTGAAAAGTACACGATATACTTCCTTATTGCTCTGACGATTGTCATATCATTTTTAGGATGGTGTGTATACCTATCTTGCTTGTGATAATTACTGTTAATTAACATTGTTTTTTGTTCCTACTTTTCCCTTTTTCCTTGATGATGCACCAGAGTAACTGTTTTTTTTTCGTTTGCCAAAAATATATTGTGACTCAAATCTAAAGCTAGAGGCTCTTCATAGCTCATACTACTAAGATGATAAAAACGGTAGCTCAGTACACAAGGCATCTCGCGTTCGCACGCCGGATCTTAAAGGATGTGATTTAGACAGTCTATATCATAATACAAGTATTAATGGCTACTTTTACGATTCAAACATTTGATATATATGTCACACGAAAACAACTTTATCGTTGTTCCAACGCTCCCTTCTAAACTACTACAAGATGATAAATAAATGAATACCTATGTAGGACACCTGGTATAGTGGCTTAGAATTTAAGTAAAGGATATTGATGTCCCTGTCCTTTTATTGTTCTTTTGTCTCCCTTATATTATCCCACCCCACTTCTCATACCAGCCAGAATTTTCCATTAGTATAAAAGAAACACCAAATATAGCAGATAAGGATTCACAAAAGCTGGCCAAATTATTTATAATACAAAACCATGCGCAAGAAAGAAATGATTTATATACGCTCCTTTTAATTATTTTTAATGGTATCCGTTAAAACATACATATGATTAGTGTCAAATGGCATCCATGGGATTGTATAGTTATACTTAAGTAAACATAAATTAAAAACACATAAATCTTGAGTTGCCGACAAGATTTATAAAATGTTCTTGAATTGCAGAGTTGGGTCATTCAGCTTATAACGCAGTCATCAAAACAAATTTAAAATTAGTGAGTTTAGTTAAATTCTAAGCCACTGATAGTTTAAAAAATACGAATAATTTCAGAGACCTCTCCTCATCATACTGGTTTCCCTTGTGATTTAGGATATTAGTGTAATGAGGCCAAACCTAAGGGGAGGTCTATGAAATTATTCAAACATTATTTTAGTTGTCTTACATGAGGCGAAGGTATTCCTTATTCCATTGCATGACAACTTTTGCTCATCCATTCTGCCCGTCTAGACGTCGCACTTTTTCTTATTATTATCTACCGTTCTTTCTTTCCTCCTAACTATTCACGTAAAATTTTGGTTAAGGGAACCCGGGCCCAAAAAGACCATACTCATGTGCAACTAATTCAACAGGACCACTTATAAACCCAATAATGGATAGGAGTGATCATACTCAAGGACGAGAAGCTCTCACAACATCAAGATAAAGAACAGCTCACATTCGAAGAAGAGCGTTTAATCAAAACTGGAAGAGTGAGGAAATGAAACAATATATCACTTATAAGGTAATTGCAAATAACAATTTATTTTTAATTGATATTGATCGACAACTTTAAAAAATTGACATTTTTTATATAGTAGGTTAAATTATACCGATAATCCAAAAGATCTTTTCACGATCAATAAATATATGGTTGGATTGTAAAAATGAAAAATCATGATAGATCATTCTATCATTGCACTATAAAAGAAAAGGAAAGAAAAATTTAAACGTACCACCAATTGGTACGAGGGATTAGTCGAGATCTCCTTATCCTTAACTAAAAATTTTAGATTTGAAACATGTAAATTGAAAATATTTTAGAAGGAATGATTTACACCTAAATTCGAATTAATAGGAGTCGTAGGCTTCGAATACCGAATGGTTAAAAAAAAAAAACATTTAACGGGGCCAATTATAAAGCATCCTAACTAATCCATAAGAGATGCAAGGCAAAGTAGCCAATAAAGTATTAGCAGCTGTTACACTTAATAATCCTGAGGATGAAGAAAAGGTCCTACATCTTCATGACACTCACGTTCTAAACCAGTCCCACAGTCCCTCTAAGGAACAAATTAAAGGTAACAAAGTTGATAAAATGATTATATCAAAAAAGAAGGAAAAAAAGGTACACAGCATAAGATTAAAAAGTTTGTCATGGCCCAACGTCTCATCATACTAGAAGCTGGCTTAGTCATTGCAATAACAAAATATAAAAGAGAGAGACCATACTTTAATTACTCCTATTAATTACTTCTTTTTTTATCCTATTTGATGTGAAATACTTTTTTTTAATCTGTCTTAAGAATAAATCTCTTTTATATTTAAAGATAATTTAACTTTAAATTTATCTATTTATGGTAAGTGAACTTTCTTTATATGCCGAGTAAGAAATGTATAAAACAAAACCCTCAAAAAAGGCTCAAACATAGCTACAAAAAAATATTTATTGCATCTTTTAGATTACGATGAGTTTCAAAAGTTTTTATTTCTTTGTCAAGTTCTGGATTCGATAAAACAAAGAAGGACAGTTCGGTGCTCTAAGTTCCCGCTATGCGCGAGCTAGGTTCAAGAAAGGACCGGACCACAATGGTCTATTGTACGAAGCATTACCCTGCATTTCTGCAAAATGTTGTTTCTTCGATCAAACACCTTTACAAAAATTAATGAGACGGGTGGAGTATTTTTTTTATGCACTCATTTCTTCTCCAACTACCTCATGATTATTATCACATTCTTTTTTCTCTCTTATTATAAGTATCAATCCTTGAACTAATTTCATCACATTAGTTCAGAAAAAGATGGGTAGAACTGGAGCTAGAATGCCAAGTTTTTGCCTAAATAGAATTAGGCCTCATGTTCAAATTCGTTCACCACCTATACAAGCCAAAAACAATGAGAATTTAGCTAAGAAAGTTGAATGTGATGATCATGAAGAGAAAAAAGATACCTCATCAACCATGGTTGAGGGAAAAAACACCGGTGATATCGCGAAATCGACACCGATAATTGGCCGGAAAATCATGATTGTAGTTGATTCTAGCCTTGAATCCAAGAATGCATTGCAATGGGCATTAACTCATACTGTTCAGAGCCATGACTTACTTGTTCTTCTCTATTTTACTAAGTCTTCTGCTAAACAAGGTTTACTCTTTTGCCTTTTTCCCCTTCTTGTTATCATTCTTAATAATTACTATTTTATCTTATTTATTTTGTAGTGATTTTTTATATATGGAGCTAGCTAATACATAAAGGGAAGTTCTCATACTTTTGTGGTTTTTTTTTCATTTTTTTTCAGATGAAGATTCTAAAAAGGAAATAAATCCAAGAATTTTTGAGTTTCTTGCTTCCATGAAGAATACTTGCAAGCTGAAAAGACCTGAGGTGTGTCATCTCATCAATTTGCTGTTTTAAATAGAAATTATGCTTTTAATAAGATAATATTCTTATCTTCTTCTTCTTATTGTTTCTTTTCTTTATTTCTTTTATTTTAAGTCTTAACTTAATTCTGCGTATTGATTTTTACGCAATCAAGTCGCTTAAAAATATTTAGGATATGAGCTATGCATTAATAGTGTAATTTATTTTTGCACAACGAGCATAATTTAACATGTTCTAACAAGTTACTTAGTATGATAATTTGTTATATATTATCAATAACTATTTATTAAATGTAGCTATCTAGTATATGTATCCTTTTCATTAGAATTGCCTGATTGTAAATATTTTTCACATAGTTAATATATAGAACTTAAAGCTGTCTATTGCCGTGATAAATGAAGCTTGCTATCTACAAAAGTAAAGCAATTAGCAATAACAAGTTAACTTACACTAATAACATAAATAAATTTTACACGGTCATTAAATATATATATATTATTTTTATTTTAACCTACTTTGGTGAACAGGTTCAAGTGGAAGTGGCAGTGGCACAAGGGAAAGAGAAAGGTCCTGTAATAGTAGAAGAGGCCAAGAAACAAGAAGTGTCACTTCTGGTCTTAGGGCAGAAAAAAAGATTCATGGCGTGGCGGTTGATTATGATGTGGGCCGGCGGTCGGCTGACTGTCGGCGGCGGCGGCGGTGGGGTGGTGGAGTACTGTATTCAGAATGCTAGTTGCATGGCAATTGCAGTGAGGAGAAAAAGCAAGAAACTTGGAGGATACTTAATTACCACCAAAAGACAAAAAGATTTTTGGCTTTTGGCTTAATTGCAAAATTTACATAATATGCTTCTTGTAAATTCATAATTACAGTAACTTATATTGATTGGGAAGGGAAATGGAAAGTTATTAGTGAGTCAAAAATTATTATTGGGCAATGTTGTCTGTCAAATTAACTGATCTTTTTTTTCTGTTGAAGCTTTACATATGCCAGCAGTAATGAGTTCTCAACCAAAAAATAAATGAAAAAATAAAGATTTTACAAGTTCAAAATTGTAAAATGAGAGCAAAAGAGAGATCAAAATTGCTTAACGGATTTACATGCGGATCCCAAATTTAAACTGTGTGTGTTCGGAAATAGCTAGGCGTAATTGATAAAGTTATGACATGTGACCAGCAGTGCAAACAACTTCTTGCATTAAGGCTACGTGCAATAAATCCTTATAGTTCAGCCCAATTCCCCGGATCCCGCATATAGCATGAGTTTAGTGCATCAGACTACCTTTTTTTTTTTGTGTTTGGATTTGAAAGTCTTTCTCTTTATATCTAATTTTGTTCTAGATATGTATTTGTAAGCGAGTTTTTTACAATTGAATTCAAATGAACTCATAACTTATTCTAGATCCACCCTTTTTTATTTTTTAATTTGACATAAACACCAAATACAAATAACTATTTTTTTTATCTCAATTCACACACACAAAATCATGAACAAAACTGGCAAAGTACCACAAGGGACCAAATGAAAAAGTGATCAGGAAAATGAAATTAAAGCACATGGCTATTAAGCTTTTTCAAGAAATGAGAACCCTAAAGAGTAGACATGTCGGACAGGTTAACTAACTCCATTTTAATTATTCTTCAGATCAGTACTTTTACTAATTTGGAACCTTGAAAATTACTCCACTTTTAATATTAATTATTTCTTTGAATGCTTACCAGGGACATAGCGGCATGGGCACATTTATTTGTCACGTAACACCGCTTCGTCGATAATTTTTCGTAATCTATATGTATAAATAATAAATAAAATTAAAATATTGGATAAAATATAAAAAATGACATTGCTTGCCGCTAAAAAATTTATTTATTTATTCTCTTATCCAAATATTGATACCGCTTAATCGCATATAAAAATTCTTGCGTATGTCACTTATGTAAACATAAATTGATTGAAAGCGGCTATTTTAATATATAGTTTATGTTAAAGGTTTGATTATCATCAGTTTTCTCCCCTTATTAGGCATTCAAAAGTAGAGGTCGACAAAGAAAAGACTTTCATATCTTTAACAAAATTTTATTTTAGAAGCTTGACCCCTTTTTTCTATCATAATTATGTATAGACATTAGTCAAAAATCAAAACAGTTTTCACCTATTTCCCAACATGAAGTTGATCAATTCCGAAACCTTTTTAATTATTTTTTGGAAAAAAAACACTTTTGTACTACTTTAAAAAAAAGTTACATAAAGGAGTAAAACGCAGTATTATACTGCGAATTACGTTAACGGAAATTTTGCCGTTAAAGTAATTCGCAGTATAGTACTGCGTTTTACTTTTAAAAAAAAAATATTGTAAATCGCAGTACTATACTGCGTTTTACTAAGATATATTTGTAAAACGCAGTATAATAATGCGTTTTACATTAAATAATTGCATACCAATAATGAACTGACATAACAATAATTCAATACATAAAACGTAGTATTGTACTGCGTTTTACATAGAAAAATTCTACACCCCAACGTCGGACTTGCCTTATTTAAAGGCGTTTCAATTTTATAAAAATTCATTCAATACTTTATTTCAAACTTATGTTCATACTTCTCTCTTCTTCTTATCAATTATTTTTTTACAATGTCTGAAGTGGCAAAAATAAGGGTTTCACTATATTGGGGGGTGAGGTTGTGTTGGAGAATAACTCTGTGAGGTATAGCTCACCTCCACAATGTCATGTTAAATTGCCGCTTACTATGGAGTACGATAAATTGGTATCGTTGTTACGTAAAAAAATGAATGAGAGGAGGCGTCCAGTTAACCTTAAAATAACCGGTAGATTTCCGTATTCAGTTACTCCGCAAGGGTTTGCTTATTATTCTGAGTTTAACATCGAGGATGATGAAACTCTTAGAGATTTTTTGCTGATTCCGGATGAATATAGGGAATTTATTGTAATAAAATTATTGGAAATGTACGTCAAGGTGGAAGACGTTCCCAATAATGAGGGTGTGCATAGTAGGGATAACCCCCAGTCATCGGGTGGTTATTCTGGAGCAGTTTTTGCCGGACAGATTGTGATGAAAGAGCTTGCCTTGATTTAAACTTGTCACCACCGGCGAATGAGCAACCACAAAATAATTTTTTGACTTTAGATAATCAACAAGACGACTGGTAAACTTCAATTTTACTACGCTTTAGCGATGTTTAATTTATGTTTTAATTGGATTTGTATTAACACTCATATTTTTCATAGGGGGTACCGTCCGGATATGAATTTTACAAGTTATGACCCTGCCCCTAGTTGGAATATGCGTAGTTCTGGAGTATTGGACCATGGTGGTCCATCTGGGAGTCATCACCAACAAGAAAATATCCATCATGAAACGTCAAGACAGTACGACTTGTAAGTAAAGTGATATAGCTATATCTAAAGTATTTATCTAGTTGGGTAACTTATCATTTTGTTCTTTATGTGCAGTGAAAACGAGCTTCTTGAAGCTCCTGACCTCACACAATTGCCCATAGACGACGTATTTACTCGTGATTTGGCAGATGCGCAGAGTCAGAAAGATGATAGTGATTATGACAACAATGCGGATGAGTCTGAGGATGACACACCCTTCCATGATGAGGGTGATGAGGAGGAGGAAGTGAATGTTGAACCTGAGTTGACGAGGGAGCATGTTCCTCCACCTCCAGCTAGACCAAGAGTGTACGAGTCCCACGTGCCATTTCATGAGCGGAATATTCCCTACCTTGATAATTTGCCAAACATGTCGAACGTGGATTCCCTCACAAGGGATGATGATGAATTTCGGTCAGCAATGTGGGATGAGTCTAGACCAGCTGTTCTGACAAAGGGCATGTATTTCCCCGATAAAGCTCGCCTAATTAGGGCTGTAAAAATCTACAGTATAAGAGAGTGCCGTGAGATGACGGTAAATGAATCAACTAAGGAGAAATACAAGGTTGTATTCCGTAGAGACTTTATGGGTTGTCACTGGATGTTGCGTGCCACCAAGAAGAAATCAGATTTGTGGAAAGTGGGTAAATTTATTAGCGAGCACAGATGTGAAATGGACACATACAATGAGAATCACTTCAACTTGGATGTGGACTTGATTTCTCTTTTCTTGATTCCATATTTGGAAGTGTCCATTAGGTTCAAGATTAAAGAGTGTATTACAGCCGTCCACCAGGAGTATGGTTGTACTATAACCAAAAGAAAGGCATATCTCGATCGCAAATGTGCCTTTGAACTTATTTATGGCGACTGGGATAAGTCTTTTCAAATCTGCCCAGGTACATGGCCGCACTGCAACACTTTAACCCCGGGACTGTTGTTGAATGGAGGCGTGAGCGGATTCCGGACAGACCCGAATATATTTTCAACTATGTGTTCTGGTCATTTAAACGAGCAATTGATGGTTTTGTGCATTGTCGTCCTGTTATTTCCATAGACGGTACTCATGTCTATGGAAAGTATGATATTAAGCTTTTGATTGCAGTTGCAGTAGATGCCAACGGGCAAATATTTCCACTAGCTTTTGCCATATGTGCCAACGAAAGTAAAGAGACATGGACGCTTTTTTTGAACCACTTGAAGCAGCACGTTGTCAAACAGCGTTCAGGTATTTGTCTAATATCTGATCGGCATGGTGGTATTTTAAGTTATGTACGCCACTTGCCTGAATGGCAGGAACCATATGCATACCACCGTTACTGTGTGCATCACCTGAAGGCCAATTTCCAGAAGAAATATCCTGACAAGGCATTGCATGACTTAATGTGGCTGGCTGCAACTGAGCACCAGCAGTGCAAATTCACGAGGCACAAGGAAACGATCCAGCAGTTAGAACCACGAGCCTATACTTGGTTGATGGGGCATGAGCTTCACATGTGGACATTGCATGCTGATGGCGGCAGACGATGGGGAGCCCTCACTACAAACGTGTTGGAGTCATTCAACGGCTTGTTGAAGTCTGCCCGTGGACTGCCTGTCACTGTCATGGTCCGCATGACATTCAAACAGAGTGCAGAGAGGTTTGTTGAAAGGCATGCAGCTGCATCAACATTGATGGACATGGGTGTTCAATTTATGCCAATACCCATGAGACGATTTGAAAGGTCCAGGAGGCGAGCACAGTGGCATTCATTTCTTCAGTACGATCATGAACGGGGTGTTTTTGAAGTTAAGACCGCTATCCGCGGACACCGTGGGAATAATCTACAGACAGTGAATGAAAATAGAAGGTTATGTTCATGTGGGAAATGGACCATCTACCACATGTCGTGTGCACATGCGTTGAAGTGCTTTCAACAAGTTGGATATGGGGCAACAAACTATATTGATAGGCAATACAGTGTTGCTGCATACATAGACACGTATAGTGGGAAGTTGCAGCCATTAGGTGCTGAGCATTATTGGCCGCCGGAACTTTTTAAGATGGTAGGTAACAAGGACTATTTGCGCAAGCTGCAAGTGCAAAAGAGAACGCGTATACGGAACCAAATGGATGTTGGTGACACCATTTATGCGCGTAAATGTGGCATATGCTTGCAAACAGGACACGACCGTCGTAAATGTCCTTAAGGTGGTGTGCGTGGTGGTGGTAATCCGGCTCCTGGTGCAAGTTCGTCGAATGTACCCAACTATCAAGGATACCCCTAGTCTTTTATTTTGGTATTGTTTTTTGTAATACATGTTTTTACTTGTGTATCTTGCAATATATATCAAATAAAATTATGTTCCACAATTTGAAATGAGTGAAGAAAAAGTTGTTTAATTGCAGGAAATGTAATATGTAAAGCTGGTTTGATAGTTTCATATAACAACACAAGCACTTAAACTTAACTTGCACTTCAATTAAAATAAAGATTACTACAGCACAAACACAAACATAACAGGCCAACATAATAAAAATACATGAAATATGAAAAATACACTAAACACATACAAGCAAATGTTTAGTCCCGGTTGCCATTTATTCTCCGCTCCAACCACTTAAATCGTTCTTCCATTCGTTCTTTTTCTTCTTCTACCTCTTTCAGTTTCGCCTTCACCTCCGCAAGTTCCCGTTTATATTTTTTCTTTTCGTTCCTTTTGTGTTTCACAATTCCATTGTGCTTTCCATTTTTCTTCTCCCACCTCCTTCAGTTTCGCCCTCATTTCTACAATAATTCTATCGCTTTCTCTTTGTGTTTCCCGTTGGCATAAACACATATTATGAAGAAACTGCAGTTGTTCTCTGTAGCATTCCTGATAACATGGTTCATCAACCCATTCCTGAAAATCACAAATAGGTTCACCGGAAACCTTGTATAACTGGTTCATACAGCACCAGTAGCGGCGTCCAACTTCACCATTGTCCCAACAATTTTGCATCGAGCATTCTTTTCCACAGTTGCACTTTGGT
The DNA here is from genome assembly GCF_000393655.2 of Nicotiana sylvestris. Lineage (NCBI taxonomy): Eukaryota > Viridiplantae > Streptophyta > Magnoliopsida > Solanales > Solanaceae > Nicotiana > Nicotiana sylvestris. The sequence goes on from NC_091066.1 coordinate 155,315,815, forward strand.
GCATGAAGAGGTTGAGTCATTTGATGAAACATTTGCTTTTATTAAAAAAAACTTACTTTTAATGAAATATTTGCTTTTACTAATTTTTGAGCACACAAAATAACTATAATGATGTCGTTATTTATAGGCGAGACAAAATACATAAAGCGTAGTATAGTACTACATTTTATGGAGCTGTCTTGTCGTTCTGAAAAAGATGAAAACCATGCGAAAAAGCTGGTTTATTGCAGAAAAATTAAAAACATAAAGCGTAGTATAGTACTACGTTTTATGGAGTTGTCTTGTCGTTCTGAAAAAATGAAAACCATGTGAAAAAAGCTGGTTTATTGCAGAAAAATTTAACACATAAAGCGTAGTATAGTACTACGTTTTATGGAGTTGTCTTGTCATTCTGAAAAAGATGAAAACCATGTGAAAAAGCTGGTTTTACTTATCCTTTGTGCAGTGATGGTTTTAGTTCTAGTATAGTACTACGTTTTGCAATGTTTGTGTTTCTTGTGTACTGTTTAAGTAAAACTACTGTTCAAATGTAATTAAAATATAAATGTTGTTAAACGATAATTATTATCATTATATACATAATGCACTATTTACACAAACTAAAAACCTAAGTAAATCAGTGAGTCCCGCAGCCTGTGTGCTTCAGTGCTGCTGCTGGCCTGAGTCGTATCCCCTATCGCCCGGGTACACTATCTGGATCATCATCATCAAGCCGCCTCTTTATGTGAGGATGTGCAGCAGCATCGACACCACAACTGGCAGGATCGGAAGAATAGGCCGTCGGGCCGTCAGCAACCTACAAAACAAGTACTAAACTTAGCATGTGACAAAGTATATTTGTATTGTACGTGTTAAGTCAAAAAATATTTTCCTACTGTGGTCTCGTCGGCCTCCTGAATATACGCATCAGTGGTGTCCTCATCAAAGCATGTAGTGGCCTCAAAGATGGGCTGGGACGATGCCTTCATAAGAAAGTTAAAAATTAATTAATGGCAGCTCATTAAGGAGAAAAAAAATTGAAATTTTAAAGTAATACAAACATACCTGCGCCTGTAATAGATCCGCATCAATCGCCGGGGATGAGGCATAACTCAACTTGCACCCGCCATCCACGTACCGGGTGGGCCAATCCTCAGCTGCGGTAGATGGGCATGCAAAGTACTGGTCTACATCCCCGTCAAATGTACCCGTGATCGACAATGCTCCTGACGAGGTGACCTGCGATGCTGGCAGAGATAGCTGAAGGTTGTACGAAGGCATGCTGCTGGAAGGCTCATCTTGCCGAGGTATATAACCCGGCTGATCATCTCCAAGCGCCACAACTCCAAAGTCCTCATCATATCCCTCAACAGGTGGGTCGACAGGTGCCTCAACGCCCCCTTGTTGGGGACCACCTCCTCGCCGTCCCCCGCGACCCCGTAGAGCACCCCTACCTCGTGGGGCACCCCTCCCTCGTGCCCTACACCTACCTCGTGGGACACCCCTACCCCGATGGTAGTCCTCTGGCGCTGCATACTGAGCCTCGTGGTCCAACCTCACGGCATATCTCGCCTGAAACAGGGTCCGACGAGCCAACTGTGCCACCCGCCGGCCATAGTCAACGACTGCAGGGATGTCAGTATGCTGTTGCATCTCCTGTCCCAACTGGTAGAGGTGATGATGCCCAATAGCCAGTGAAATATTTAAAATATTAATTAAATAACGCAATATCACAATTATATGATATTAATAAGCCAAAAAACATACCAGTGCCTCGTGTCTCCCGGCGTATGGTCTGTAGCGCTCGCCAAGTACATGAATGAGGTTCCCGATAATCAGTCGGGTGTGACGGTGGTACCATGATGCATAAATATGAATAGTGGCCTCCTGGGTAAATGTAAGTGCTGGCGGAATACGGTCAGCTCGGTGCTCCTCCCAAATAAGGACCTGCTGCTCTAGCCATCCCATATATATATCGTCCAGCCTGGCACGGTCATCCCGCTGATAGTGTATAGCCACCCATCCAGGATCCCTCGGTATAGGCTGGGGACGGTGAAACTGGCGAAGCACACGCTCTATGGCATGATACTCAACCATATCGAAGAAGATCATCGGGACAGAGGTGCTCCAAAACATTCGATCTACTGAGCAATAAAAGGGCAGCTGAGCTACCAACTCGTCGCTGTATGACGTCCAGATGAACTGCCAAATAATAACATAAAAGTGAGTATGCGCAACACAACTTAATTTAAACAAGTAAGTGTAGGTACATATCTACCTGTCCGTCCACCAGCATATCTAGCACATCCCTGAAAAGGAGGAGATTATGATGAGCATCGGTCCCTCAGTAGTTCCCACGCCTGAGAATCCACCTAGAAGATAGAGGGAGAAACGGATAAGCCTCACCAGGCGCAAGTGCTGGTAGAGGTGGCTGCAACGACATGATCCGTTGCTAGGCCCAAACCTAAGATAAAAGGTTGATGTAAAATTTATGAGTCATTTCGACCATATAGAATTTGGAGAAATGAACAGAGTATTCGCAAGAGTCACCAAGATATCAAGACAACAAGAAACGCAAGGGCATGATCTAGATAAGATTTTATAATTCATGTACCATAGTCTAGTTTAGCTTTTTGTATTACCTTTGAAGTAAGGTGTAATAAGGAGGTCAGCAAGCAGTAAAAACAGCACGAAGCAGCAGTAACATCACAGTCCCACGGTAGTCCCAGCTACCCAAAACTTCCCGAACTACATTGACCTGATTCCTTTATAGCCAAGGATATGTAGGAAACCTTTGAAGCAGAGGTTCGGTCAAATCTTTCAAAAAATGCTTCCCACGGAGTATTCGAACGGGCAAAAATCGCTCGTGTCCGCTCACTTTATCTTTGTACGAAAACTCTTCAAGTTTCCGCACAAAGAGGGGCAGCTGTGAGCACGTAATTTTTGCCTTACGAAAAACTACTCCAAAATAAATCAAAAAATAAAATAAATTTCTTTTACTGTGTAATTTTTGAATTTGGCGTGGTGTTAAATGTTTGTGTTATGTCCGTAAATGTTTATTTTTGTCAAAATAAATCAAAAAATAAAGTAAAATACATATTGCATGCATATAGGATTTAATTGTGCATTTAAGAGATAATTTAAATAAAATCGCAAAAAAATACGCATTGGTTCTATTTTAAATGTTTCACTGTGTGATTGATATTTTTGTCTATGTGTTAAATAATGGTTATAGAGTAATTAATATATTTTTGTGAAGTTAAAATGGTTTTATAATTTTTTTTTAATTAGAAAATGAATTAATTGAAAAAAAAAACAAAAAAAAAACATACTAGTAAAAGATTGGACCTGGATTAAAATCCAGGCCCAAATCAATTAATTCCCTTCACAAGCCCAATCCCAACAGCCCCTGTCCGGTCCAATTCAAAGCCAGAACCAAACGACGTCGTTTGGTCATCTCTCATCAAGGGCCGTTGGATTAAATCCAACCAACGGCCAAGATCTCATCACCCGAACCCAAGACCCTTACCCGATCCATTGACCCGGTTCAACCCGTCCCCCAACTTAAACCAAACGACATCGTTTGGTTAAGTGAATAGATCCTAGCCCTCCATTCTAATTGATCCAACGGACGATACTAATCCACCCTACCCCTATATAAATCCCAAACCTTACCCAGCCCCTAACTGAACACCCCCCCCTCCGCTCCTGTTCATCATCGTTCCAAACAGACCCCTAACCCTAGCCGCCCCTATTCCCCTTCGCCTGAAACCCGGCGGCATCAACGCCGCCGGTCACCAACTTAACACCCTAGGACCTCCTGAACCTCCCCTACACGAATCCAACCTTAGTTTCCTTCGAATCAGGCCACAACTCTTCGAATCTTAAATCGAAGGTTGGCTTGAAAACTTGATCTAAACCAATCAGCCCCAAATTAACACCATGGCTTCCCCTAGTCATCCTAAGTATGGATCTGTTGGTTGTTAGGTTCGAATCCGTTCGGAACTTCTCGAATCTTCTTTTGAAGATTCGGACCAAACAAAAATTTACCCAGATCTGTTTCAAACTCACACCAGTTACCCTCCTGGCCTCCCTCGTGCCTAGAATATCTTTGGTTCTTCTCGAATCTGACCAGAAATGGTTAAATCCCAAATCGAGTTTTTAAGAACCCTAAAAAATACCAAACTTCCGGATTCGGTTCAGATTATGATGAAGATTGAGGTTTAATCGACCTTAGTCGAAGTATTTTCAGTGGAAAATACTTCGACTAAGGTCAGTTTGATTTCAAACAAAAAAATCCGAAATCCAAGTTGAGTTCGAGTCAGAATTTAATTAAAGTTCAGAGGTATTTTTCTATTTATTTTTGTGTATTCTACGTGTATTGTTGTCCGTATTAATAGCTTGTTAATTTTTCATCAATTCTGTCATTTCTGTCTATTTGATCCGAATGTAAATTGTTTCTGTTGGTTGTGGTTATTTACAATATGTGTAATCGACTCGATTAAGTTCGTCGATTAGTTATATTACGAATTTTTTCATTTCTGAAAATGTTGACTAAAACAGTCTGCTTCTATTTTAGACTAGTTATTGACAAATGTTGTAAATAGTCAATTGATTAATGCTCGTCAATTAAATCATGATTGTCTGTGAATCAGTGAATTCAAATGTATGTTGTATATGTTATTGTCTGAACATTAAAAGTTTCAGGGCATTGTCAGTATTGACAATGATCCTGTGTGTGTTTGATTTTGGTTTAATGTTAAGTCCAGTCTGAATGATTTTGATAATTTCAGAAATATGCTGTTATGATGTTAGTTCTGAATTCAGTGTTGTAATGTCCAGTTTGAATTCCAGTTTACAAAAGTTGGTCAAATACAATTGTGTTTAGGAGGTTAATAGGATTGATTTAGCTGTAAATCAGAAAGATAACTGAGTCTGTACAGATTTTAGAATATGTTTTGCTGAAGGTTCTGATTTTTCAGTAATAACATTAGGATTTCAGGGGCACTTATGGGAATGAAACAGTAAAAACAGGGTGTTAGTACTAGTATATTATAATGTAATGTTAGTTGCTATTAGTTAATAATACTAATGGGGAACAAGGGATAATGGGCTGCTGAAAATCAGGGAAAAGGTTTTACATAATGGGATTTTCTGTTTTTAAAAAGAAGAAGGGGGTCCAAGAAGCACTTAAATTGCCTAGGACCAGCCCTGTATAAATACAGGAGCTGGACAGACCGTTAAGAGAGAGAATTTTTGAGTGAGAAAGAGAGAATTTTAAGAGAGAAAAAACAGAATTCTGAAGAAAAACAGAATTTTCAGAAGAGAATTTCTAAGGGCAGAAATTTTCAGAGGGAAGATTTTAATAAAGAAAAAGAAAGGCAGAGAGAATTTTTAAGAGAGAATCTTTAAGAGATTTTGAGGGCTGAGATTTTAAAGAAAGAAAACAGAAAATAGCACACTCACATATACACTCACACACAGATACAGCAGCAGAAACAGAAAATCAGAAACAAACTGAATTTGTAACTGAAGAAAGGCTGAAATCTGAAATATTGTTCTTGTGTTGAATATGTTCAATTTTGTGTGATTCCACTGTTCAGTTAAAATCTGAAGTGTCTTTCAAAGTATCTTACTGTGCATCTGGGCTCTTCGAATCCTATTCTTGATAAGATTTACTATGTTATCAGTATATTCTACTGAATTTGTTACTGCTGTAACTGCTGAAACTTACTTCTTCTACCTCCATTTTCAGGTATATGTCTTTTAAATTTTAAGTTGGAAAGAGATTCAACATGACTTGTCGATAAAGCTTGAACTGAAAGTCTATTTTTATTTGTCCAAGTTCATCAATTTAAATTTCATTTTTTGTTTCATGTTAGTTAATTAGTAGTACATTCAATTTGATAGCTATGGGCTATTTGTCTTATTTTAAAAGTTTGTATAAAGGTTTGTAATAATATTAGTTCATTATCTCATTAGTTTAATAAATTGTCAAGACAGGGAGTAAGGCATAAAAATGGACCATTGATTGCATCCCTTAATACTATTAGCTAAATGCAAAGATAAAGAAGTTACATTAGTAGAATATTTTGTAATGAGTATGATTTTGTTTAGATTGGTATAAGTTATTATATGGTATGATGACAGGTATAATCATATGAGTAAAGTAAGTTGGTATAGCTCGTCATGATGACAGAACGTTATGAATGCTTACGCCAAATAGTCGGGTTGCATGTAATGTAACTTTGTTAAATTAACTTGCATAATAATTCCCTTTCTACAAATTCGATGCTTATCTACTTTCATAAAACAAAGTGACCAAGTAATTAGGCCTATTAGATTAAAAGTGAGTGTATGAGAATGAAAAGAGATGTACAAGCATAGATTGCCACATTTTACATCATTGATAATTAGAAATAAAATTTGTATTAAGTAAACAATGAAAATTCTCGAAAATATTTCCTTCCCTTTATGAATTATTTATTTTCAGTTCCATATGACATTTATTCTTCGGCATGTATATATATATATGTCATATATTTTTAAAAAAAAAAGATAGTATTAATCATATTTTTATTATGTCCTTTGAATTTGAACAGTTGGAATAAATTATTTATATTCGGAAAATATAATCAACGGTCAACATTTAATATTGTAAGTTCTTTGAAACCTTAAATGGGAATTTGTCATGAGTTTCATATAAAAATGTATGAATAATTTGTGGAAAAATCCTTAATATCATTGCAAATATTTTTGCGCAATTAGGGATACGTTCGCGTACCTTGATTATATTTTAGAAGCAAAAATTCGGATTATGCGTACGCGCAATTTCGAACAAATATTTAGTAAAAGGATTTATCCAAAGACGTTAAATCAATTTCATAAAAACCCGAGATGTACGGTTCACTATTCAAGAAAAATAAATATTCTTGATTCAACACAATCTCGGAAAAATGATTGCTTAAAATATTATCAAAAAAAAATTATTGTGTACACGTACGCGTGACACAATTCCGCATTTTTAAATTTGTAACACGAATATACGTACGCGTAATTCGATTCGAAGAAGGGTCCTTAATCACGATAAGTATAAGCGGTAGTAAAATCAGATAACATCAATATATTTAATAAAATCAAGATGATTAAGCCAATAATAAAAACAGTTAAGCGACCGTGCTAGAACCACGGAATTCGGAAATGCCTAACACCTTCTTCCGGATTAACAGAATTCCTTACTCAGGATTTTTGGTTCGCAGAAAAATAAACAGAGTCATATTCTCCTCGATTCAGGGATTATAATTGGTGACTTGGGACGCCTCAAAATTCCCAGGTGACGACTCTGAAACAAATAAACAAATCCCGTTTCGACTGTCCTTTAATTGGAGAAAACTCCCGACGCGCCCCGCGGGCGCGGCAAAAAGGAGGTGCGACAGCTCTGGCGACTCTGCTGGGGATCTTTTACCACTGTGTTATTGTAACCCAGAACCATTGGTTCAGGGTTTAAAGAATTCGGGCTTAAAATATCTGTTTTTATTGGCTTTACTTACTATATAATTTTCAACTGTTTATATGCTAGTATGCTAAATATTTTTTTTTACCGCTTTAATATTATTTGAATTGTGCATATATACAACTGCTACGAAACCCCTTTCTTTCTGAGTCTTCTGAATTTATGGTGTACACGTGCGCGTGACCCACCTTTCTGTTAAAGTCATACCAAATAAGACGGAGTTGGGACAAGTAACTAGGCCGGGCAGACTTTCGTGCTCCCGGTACGTTGCCCCCGCTTCGGCTCAAACTGTCCGTTTGGGTAAGCCAGGTTTAGAACAATCAACCTAAGGTTTTACACTTAGAATAACTCAGCCATGTACCGGATCCCTAGTAGGAACGAATATTTGCATCATATGCATTTGCCCTTGGAGACTCAACACAGGGGTTGGGTCTGTCTAGGACAGGTGAACCCAAAATTAAAAGACCATCATGATGCATCCTACTTGCTACTTGTGCATTCATTTGCCTCAAACATGCTTGTTGACCAGCTTAAATAAAATCATGGTAAGAAGCAAGGAATAAAATGGGTTGTTTTAAAATTTTCGAAAAAAAAATAGTTTTAAATTTTGAAATAAAAATATTTAATGAAAAAAAATCGAAAATAAATTTTAGTATAAATTTTCCCAAAATAAATTTTGACTTTATTAAAATTAAATTTCAGATACAAAATGATCACCACACAAAGCCCCTCATCCACAAGTACGGAGGAATTTCTATGTCAGCTTCAAATGTGGTGGTATGATTTGGGCGAAGACGGTCAAAAATGGGTCGTCAAGCATTTGGGAAATCTCACGGACATTATGAAAGTTGAGCCTCGGGATGATCTGATTACGGCATTAGTAACTTTCTGGGACCCTGTTCACAATGTTTTCCGTTTCTCTGACTTCGAGCTTACTCCTACATTAGAGGAGGTAGCTGGCTATGTTGGTTTTGACGGAAGTTTAAGAAATCAAAGCTTGATATTCACAAAGGCTCCTTCAATACATCGATTCTTCGGTCTTCTGAACATCAGCAGTCAAATCAGGAAAAGCAATGTCATCAATGGATGTTGTTCCTTCAACTTTTTGTATTCCAGATTTGGAAAGTCAGATGGGTTCGAAATTCATGAGAAAGGCCTTACTAATAAGCAAAACAAAGACACTTGGCAGATACACCGACGATTTGCTTTCATGGTGGCTTTTCTAGGAGTCATGGTCTTCCCAAATAAAGAGCGAACAATTGATATTCGCACCGCAAAAATTGTGCAAATCCTCACCACTAAAGAAAATCACACCCTTGTCCCCATCATTCTGTCAGATATTTATCGGGCTTTGACTTTATGCAAATCAGGGGCGAAGGTTTTCGAAGGATGCAAAATTTTGTTGCAAATGTGGGTGATTGAACATCTCCAACAACAACCCAAGATCATACAGTATGGGTCGAACAGAGCTAATTGCATCGAGAGCTATGAGGAAAGAACAAAAAATTACCAAGCTCCAGAAGGGATAGAAGCATGGGTATCTCATCTAAAGGCTTTAACGGCAAATCAAATTGAATGGACTCTGGGATGGCTCCCGATGAGAGAAGTAATACATATGTCAACCTCAAATAGTTATCTACTACTATTGGGATTGAGAAGCATTCAGCCATATGCACCACTAAGAGTCCTAAGGCAACTAGGGAGATATCAAATAGTTCCTGATGAGGAAGATTTGAGTATGCAAGTAATCGAATTACACCCAGAAGCCACTATTCCCGAAGCTCTACTTCAGCAGATGTGGAATGGGTGCCGATACTTGAAAAGTGATACTCAAGTCCTAGACGCTACCAAGGGTGAGATAAATCCTGGATATGCAAGGTGGTTCGAAAAGCGGTCCCGCGTGGATGATGTACCGGAACCTGAGCTAAAAAGGCCAACAAAAAGACCCCATGTTCAAAATTTCAATGATAAAATCCAAGAGCGGTTAATCTGGGGAGAAAAAGAAAAAGGGTACAAAGCCACTATCCATGCCCTAAAAGAAAATCTAAGAAGCCTCAGTTTGGAGAAAGATTTGCAAGAACAAGAAGCCAAAGGCGAGAAAAAGAGTCTAGCTTGTGAGAATGAAAATCTTCATGCTCGATTCCAAAAAATGAAAAGAGTCTCTGAAACGCCAAAGAGAAGCTGGAAAGATCAAAAAACCATCGCCAATCTCTTCGAAAAAATGCAAGATTTTGACTCCATTCTTGCAGAAAACGAAAGGGCATTGAGCAAAGCAAAAGAAAGGATCCAACAATTAAATGAAGAAGCCAGATCTAACAAGGAACGCCAGGATAGGCAATCCGAAAAAGACAAGGCTCAATTCAAGAAGGAAAAAGACTATTGGATGCGATCAGAAGACCAGCTTCGTGCACAACTAGAGAGGCAAGAAGATGCAACAGAGAATACCAACAAGCAGACCTCGACAGGGAAAGATCACAAGCAAGATTAGAGCAGGCCAGACTCCGAGCTCTATTAGAATCAGCTTTAGATCGTGAAAACCGTGTCAGAGACATAGCCACCACTCGTCAGCAGCAATTGCAAGACCAAGACCAACGTCTCCAAGGTTTCAGGGCACAAGTCCACGACTTGGCAGTCTTCACATCTCAAAGTTATGTAAACTGCCAAGGAATGGATTATGAAAGGTTTACAGAGCATGCGCCCACTTTTGCTCGTCATCTAGCAATAGAGTTGGAAAGGATGTATCGTACGCTGGGAGGCCATCCAGGTCAAGCCCCACATTGAGCAGATAATCCAATATTAGAGAACAAAAGTGGAAAGTGGGGCATTTTGTGAGATGTTATGAATTGTATCTTTTATTCTGATTTAAGTGTGTGTGTTTCAAGCTATTTTCTTAAAGTTTTCGAATGTAATTCCATCTTTGTGTAATAAATAAACATGATTGACTTTGGTCCGAACTACGCAAGGTCTGATTCATGTTTGACATAATACATAGGCAATCTCTAAGAGTCGACCACCACGATAAAGATATCTGTAATAAATAAAAGTGAATAACAATAAAAAATTTCAAAAGCTGGGACGATACAAGCAACCGAGCGAATGCATAATAGAAAGGGATTATTTGTCTAGGAGCATTGCATCTCAACGTGTGATTATATATGTGTTAAACTCTCGAAACTAACAAGTTTGTCCATTTTCAGAATTCAACCAGTTAGTTTCTCTAAAGAGTATACTGGCATATTATCACTATCATACAAGATCAAAAGGACCAGTACCCGAAAGTATGTCTATCCCAGATGTTGACACAAGTATGGAGATAGAAGAGATGGATGTCGGGAAAATGAAAGAAGAAATGCTTAAGCTCAAGCAGCAAATGGCAGAAATGTACCAAGCTTGGTCTACAGGACAGTTGCCCCCATCTTACCCAAATAACCCTGCTCCATCAATAATCCAAACTCAGGATAATATCACCACTGAATTATCCCCAAGTTTCCCCATTTATCAGCACTACCGAGGCACCACCTCTCAGACACCACAGTCTCCACCTCCAAAACCAGTTCCGTACCTTCCTCCACCTATGACTCCTGTTTTTGTAGCACCTCCCCCTGCTACATTTCACAAATCTCCTAGTGAGCCTACATTTCAGGCCCAAGACAACCAATATTACCCCCGGAGCCCACCTTCAAAGCCTCCGAAATCAATTCACCTGCTCCTCAGTTTGATCTCCCAACCGAAATTGACAAGCCAGCCAAAAATGCTGAACAAGAAGAGATGTTCAGGAAGGTCAAAAGTCTAGAACAGTCGTTCCGAGACATGCGAGGATTAGGTGGGCAAGTCAGTGTAGCCTACAAAGATTTATGCTTATTCCCTAATGTACAATTGCCATTTGGCTTCAAGATGCCCAAATTTGACCTATACAGCGGGCACGGCGACCCAGTAGCCCACTTAAGGGGTTTCTGTAGCAAGATGCGAGGAGCTGGGGGAAAGGATGAATTATTGATGGCTTACTTCAGTCAAAGTCTAAGCGGATCAGCTTTGGAGTGGTATACACGCCAAGACCATGGAAGATGGTACACCTGGGATGACCTGGCACAGGCATTCGCATACCATTTCCAATACAATCTGGAAATCATCCCAGATCGATTATCTTTGACCAAATTTGAGAAGAAACACAATGAAAGTTTCAGAGAGTATGGTTTTCGGTGGAGAGAACAGGCAGCAAGAGTGGATCCTCCTATGAAGGAGAGCGAAATGGTAGACTACTTCCTCCAAGCCTTGGAACCAACTTACTACGCCCACTTGGTTTCAGCGGTTGGAAAATCATTCAACGAGGTAGTGAAGATGGGAGGTATGGTAGAAGAAGGCCTCAAGACAAACAAAATCATGAGCTATTCAGCAATTAAGGCAACTACTCAAGCTATTCAAGGCGGGGTAGGAGGAATCGGAAGAAAGAAGAGGGAGGAAGCAACCGTAGTTGATTCAGGAATTTGGCCAGGACCCAGGGGTTCACCGCTTTACTATAATCAGCAACGACCTCGCCAATCAGCTTACCACCATGATTCATCCCAACATTACTATCACCCTTCAGAGCCTCATTTCGCCATTAACCACGCTCAAGCATACAATCAGCCACCTGTTCACACCAATTGGCGTGCTCCTGTCACACCAAATACCTACCCCCGAGCTTATCCCGGACCAGGTTTCAGGCCTAGACCAGCATTCAGGGGAGAAAGGGAACAGAAAAAGAAAACTTACACTCCATTGGGAGAGTCTTACACTAGTCTGTTCCACAGGCTGAGACAGTTAGACATGTTGAGACCAATACAATCCAAGCTACCCAATCCTCCACCAAAGAATCTGGATTACACCATTAGTTGTGAATATTGCTCCGGTACACCAGGCCATGATACAGAGAAATGTTGGCATTTGAAAAATGCAATACAAGAGCTGATTGATACTAATAAAATCGAGGTTCAAACCCCCGAAGCTCCAAATATCAATAGAAATCCAATGCCAGCCCATCAAGAGGCTAATATGATAGAAATCATACAAGCTGATGGGGAGACAAAGAAGCCGTCACAAACTGTCATGATGATCAAGTCTCATGAAACCAAGCCAGATAAGCAGTTAATGGAGGAGAAGCCGGTGTCTAAGCATAACAAGAATGGTGGTGAACCGTCTATGATAGTCGATGAGGGATCATCGAACAAAGTTGCCGCAAAACAAGAGAGGACAAAGGTGATAGTACCAGGGGTTGCTAACAAACCCGTCGTAATTGTGGAAGGAGCACGTACAGATCGGGTTATTATTGCACCTGTAATTCAGCTGCCAATCATCAACAACAAAGCCATCCCATGGAACTATGAACGGGTGACCGTAATGTACAAAGGCAAAGAAATCAAGGAAGAAGTGTGTGAGGTACAAGGCTTGACTCGTTCGGGAAGATGTTTTACTCCCGAAGAGCTGAGAAAAACTAAAAACAATCCAATGCCCACGAAGAAAGCTGTGACGGAAGAAGAGGCGGAGGAGTTTTTAAGAAAAATGAAGCTCCATGATTATTCTGTTGTGGATCAATTAAAGAAGACCCCCGCTCAAATTTCATTGTTGTCATTACTGATCCATTCAGAGGAACACCGTCTGGCATTGATGAAAATCCTGAATGAAGCTCATGTTCCTGAAAAGATCTCTGTAAATTATTTGGGCAAAATAGCCAACAGAATCTTTGAGACGAACAGGATTACATTTGCTGATGATGAATTACCTGTGGAAGGTACCGAGCACAACAGAGCTCTTTACCTCACCGTGAAATGTGAAAACTCCGTAGTAACCCGGGTATTGGTCGACAATGGGTCCAGTGCAAACATATGCCCTCTCTCCACTTTAAACAAATTAAAAATTAAAGAGGAGAGGATTCAAAAGAACAGTATCTGCGTACGAGGATTTGACGGTGGAAGTAGAGATTCATTTGGCGACATAGTGTTGGAACTAACTATAGGGCCAGTTGAATTCACAATGGAATTCCAAGTTTTGGACATGACTGTTTCTTACAACTTGTTGTTGGGTCGACCATGGATCCATGCTGCTAAAGCAGTCCCGTCAACATTACATCAGGTTGTCAAGTTTGAATGGGACCATCAAGAAATAGTCGTGCATGGAGAAGAAAATTTAAATGCTCACAACAGCACCATTGTACCAGTCGAGGGAGCAGAAATTGACCAAGGACCATGGGTATACCAAGTGTCAGACACAGTGTCGGTAGAGAAAGTTCCAGAAGGAAAATACCTTACGAATCCAAAGGTATCCTCTACATCAGTCATGGTAGCTTATGAAATGCTGAAGAATGGCTTTATACCCGGCAAAGGCCTGGGCTTATCTTTGCAAGGAATTGTACAACCAGTATCTCTCCCCGAGAACTGGGGAACATTCGGTTTAGGATTCACACCGACCGCCAATGACGTGATGAGAGCCAGGAAGTTGAAACACCAAGCATGGGTTCTTCCAAAACCAGTACCACAGCTGTTGAAGTCTTTTGTCAAGACCGGTGCTAAAAATCGCCCGATAACAACAATTCCTAAATCCCAGGTCAATCCTGAGGAGGAATTAATTGAAAGGTTCGAGAAATTGTTTAGTGATGTAAATATGCTGGAAGACGGAGAAGGGTGTAGCAACGCAGAAGTTCAATTCGTTGGACCAAAAACAAAGCTCAATAATTGGAAAGCCACTCCTCTCCCAATTCGAAAGGAGTCTTGGTAGTTTATTTTGATTTTCTTTCAGTTTGTTTGGGATATTTCAAGGTTGTAATCCCAAAATTTATCTTACAGTTGGTTTGAAGCGTGCAAAACCTTGTTATCTTTCATTATCCAATAAAAAGCAGTTTCCTTTTTATTATCATTCCTAATAGCTTTCTTTTCTTTTTCTTCTTTTTTGTACAGTTCTTTTTATGCTGGCTCTAGTGATATGGCATGCATGAGGAATCTTCAGCCCAGTCTTAAAAATCAATCTGATTCCGAAATATTAATTCAAGAAACATATTGTGATTATGAATCAGAATATGATGAAGATGAGGTTTTTGAAGAGATTAGTAAAGAGTTAATTCACTTTGAGGAAAAAATCAAACCTAACTTGAATGATACCGAGGATGTCAATATAGGGGACACGAGTAATGTCCGAGAAACTAAAATAAGTGTCCATCTCGAGCCAAAAATCCGAGAGGAGTTAATTAAAGCACTCATAGAATTCAAAGATATTTTTGCATGGTCGTATGACGACATGCCGGGCTTGAGCACTGATTTAGTGGTCCACAAATTGCCCACCGATCCAACAGTGCCTCCTGTCAAGCAGAGGTTGAGAAAATTCAAGCCTGATATGAGTGTGAGAATTAAAGAAGAAATCACCAAACAATTGGAAGCAAAGGTCATTCGAGTCACTCGATATCCTGTTTGGTTAGCTAATATCGTTCCTGTGCCAAAGAAAGACGGCAAAATTAGAGTATGCGTCGACTATCGCAATCTCAACAAAGCAAGTCCAAAGGATAATTTCCCATTACCCAATATCCATATTTTGATCGACAATTGTGCCAAGCATGATATAGGGTCTTTCGTGGATTGTTATGCCGGATATCATCAAATTCTAATGGATGAAGAAGATGCAGAAAAGACGGCATTCATCACACCATGGGGAACTTATTGCTACAGGGTAATGCCATTCGGTTTGAAGAACGCCGGAGCAACCTATATGAGAGCAATGACCACAGTGTTTCATGATATGATACACAAGGAAATTGAGGTATACGTGGATGATGTAATCATAAAATCAAAGCATCAGACCAACCACGTTGGGGATTTGAGGAAGTTCTTCTTAAGACTTCGCAGGTACAACCTCAAGCTTAACCCTGCCAAGTGCGCATTCGGAGTTCCATCTGGAAAATTGCTGGGATTCATAGTCAGTCGACGAGGCATCGAGCTAGACCCATCAAAGATCAAAGCCATCCAAGAACTGCCACCCCCAAGAAACAAAACTGAAGTAATGAGTTTGTTGGGAAGGTTAAATTATATCAGCAGATTTATTGCTCAGCTCACAACAACTTGTGAGCCAATTTTCAAATTGTTGAAAAAGGATGTTGCAGTCAAATGGACCGATGAGTGTCAGGAAGCGTTCGATAAAATAAAAGGGTACTTATCAAACCCACCCGTGTTGGTCCCGCCAGAGCCAGGAAGACCTTTGATTCTTTACTTGACGGTTTTGGAAAATTCATTTGGTTGTGTATTGGGGCAGCATGACCTCACTGGCAGAAAAGAACAGGCCATCTACTACCTTAGCAAGAAGTTCACAGCTTATGAGGTTAAGTATACTCATCTGGAAAAGACATGTTGCGCCCTAACATGGGTAGCTCAAAAATTGAAACACTATTTGTCATTCCTACACTACTTACCTCATTTCTCGTTTGGATCCCTTGAAATACATTTTTCAAAAGCCTATGCCAACGGGAAGACTTGCAAAGTGGCAGATATTGCTCACGGAATTCGACATCATCTATGTGACTAGAACTGCAATGAAGGCTCAAGCACTGGCCGATCATTTAGCCGAAAACCCGGTCGATGAGGAATATGAGCCGTTGAAGACTTATTTTCCTGATGAAGAAACAATGCATATCGACGAGGTGGAACAAATCGAAAAACCTGGCTGGAAACTTTTCTTTGATGGAGCCGCCAACATGAAAGGAGTAGGAATAGGAGCTGTAATCATTTCTGAAACAGGGCATCACTATCCTGTTACGGCTCAATTGCGATTTTATTGCACCAATAATATGGCTGAATATGAAGCTTGCATTTTGGGGTTAAGGCTAGCTGCAGACATGGGTATCCGAGAAATCTTAGTCATGGGAGATTCGGATCTTTTGGTACATCAAATTCAAGGAGAATGGGAAACCCGAGATTTGAAGCTCATACCATACCGACAATGTCTACATGATCTTTGTCAGCGGTTTCAATCAGTGGAATTCCAACATATTCCAAGAATCCATAATGAAGTTGCCGATGCATTGGCTACCCTAGCATCAATGTTGCACCATCCAGACAAAGCTTATGTGGATCCAATACATATTCAAATCCACAATCAGCACGCTTATTGCAATATGGTTGAAGAAGAATTTGATGGAGAACCATGGTTCCACGACATCAAGGAATATATCAGGATGGGTATATATCCCGTACAAGCCACAGGAGATCAAAAGAGGACCATCAGGCGATTAGCAAATGGATTCTTCTTAAGCGGAGGAGTTTTGTATAAAAGAACACCAGATCTCGGATTATTAAGATGCATAGATGCCAGACAAGCTACAACTGTCATGTCTGAAGTACATTCAGGAGTTTGCGGACCCCACATGAGTGGATATGTGTTGGCAAAGAAAATCCTCCGAGCTGGTTACTATTGGCTTACCATGGAGAGAGATTGTATCAGTTTTGTACGCAAATGTCATCAATGCCAAATACACGGAGATTTGATTCATTCTCCACCATCCGAGTTGCACACAATGTCGGCACCATGGCCTTTCGTTGCTTGGGGCATGGATGTGATTGGACCAATTGAACCGGCAGCATCCAATGGACACAGATTCATTCTGGTAGCTATTGATTATTTTACCAAATGGGTTGAGGCCAAGACATTCAAATCAGTGACCAAGAAAGCTGTGGTCGATTTTGTCCACTCAAATATCATATGTCGATTCGGAATCCCGAAGGTGATCATCACAGATAACGGTGCTAATCTTAACAGCAACTTAATGAAAGAAGTATGTCAACAGTTTAAGATTACACATCGTAACTCTACCCCATATCGGCCCAAGGCGAATGGAGC
This sequence comes from Nicotiana sylvestris, assembly GCF_000393655.2. Lineage (NCBI taxonomy): Eukaryota > Viridiplantae > Streptophyta > Magnoliopsida > Solanales > Solanaceae > Nicotiana > Nicotiana sylvestris. The sequence continues at coordinate 155,333,159 of NC_091066.1, forward strand.
AGTAGAAGCAGCCAACAAAAACATAAAGAAGATACTGCGGAAAATGGTAGAAGGTTCAAAACAATGGCATGAAAAATTACCCTTTGCATTATTGGGATACCGCACTACTGTTCGCACTTCAGTAGGAGCAACTCCTTATTTGTTGGTATACGGCACCGAAGCAGTAATTCCTGCAGAAATTGAGATTCCTTCCCTTCGGATCATTGCCGAAGCAAAGATTGATGATGATGAATGGGTCAAAACCCGTCTAGAACAGTTAAATTTGATTGATGAAAAACGATTGACCGCAGTATGCCATGGTCAATTATATCAAAGAAGAATAGAAAGAGCATACAACAAAAAGGTGCGTCCCCGGAAGTTCGAAGTAGGTCAGCATGTGCTGAAACGCATTCTTCCACATCAGGTTGAAGCAAAAGGCAAATTTGCTCCGAATTGGCAAGGACCATTCATTGTGACCAGAGTATTATCGAATGGTGCACTATGTTTAACAGATATTGAAGGCAAATGCATAGATATGGCGATCAATTCTGACGCGGTAAAGAGATATTATGCATAACTTTTGAATGTTTGTATTTAGCACTATTTCAAAGATTGAAATGACAAAGGCAATTTATTCTGCTGTCCAAACACTATACCATTTGCTTCCCCTTTGAGCCATACTTGTTTCTTTCCTAACCTCTCTTGGAATCAATAAAAAAAAAAACTTCACTATTATGGAGTGAACTACGTTTGACCTGATTCCTCAAAGAAGGATACGTAGGCGCCTCACGGCTCGGTCATAGGGTGCACAACATGCACAATGTGCACGGAAAAGAAATATCAAGAGACCCCAATCAAGAAACTGAGGCAGGAATTGTATTGGAAATAAGAAAAGATTCCAAGAGTTGTAATTTTAAACCTATACCACAGCTATTTAGCTTTTAATACCTTTTCCATTCCTAACCTTATACCAAAAAGACCTTTCGATCAATCTTAGAAAAAATGCTGATGCAAGCAAATGAAGTGGTACAAACAAGGAAAGAAAGTAAAAATGAGAGAGTCTTATAGGTGAAAACCCACACGGGCACCATAAGGCGACGGAAGTTGAGAGAAAAGTAAAATGAGAGAGTCTTATTGGTGAAAACCTTCGCAGGCACCATAAGGCGAAAGGGAAGTGGAGAAGTGAAAAATGAGGAAAATTGATCAATGAAAACTCCTTGAGACAATTGAAAGGAGATTGATTAAAAGACTGGGTTGATTAATCCGAAATGCATACCCTGATCATTGGTGCCAGTAATTCCAATCAGATAAGTCTTTTATTCCTTTTCCAACAGTCATCCAAAAATTGGATTTTTCTTTTCATTCTATAATTGTCGAAATCAGCGTATTTCGCTACTAATAATCTTACTTTCTCCAAGCTTTGAGATAAATTTTATTCTAAACAAATAAGAAAGAATGTCAAGGTATACTACCAAGATTCAAGGTTACAAAATACAGCCACGAAAGGTGGGAGATAAAAGTACGGGTGTAAGAAAGATGAAATCAAAAGAGGATCAGCAAAGTCAAAAGAAGCACATGATTACAGTTGAAAGATTTTGAAGGAAAACACACAGAGGGAAATCCTATAGTCAAGGATCAATTACAAAGACAAAACAGTCTTTTCAATCATTCCAAGGCAATAAAGAAAGACGAAGAGAAACATCACCATCGGCAAGAATACCACAACCAGCCACCCTGCTTTAAACTAACGAAGTTTTCTTTGATTTAAAACAGGGGCAAATACAATATTTGTGTCTGGAAATACCTGGTAAAGAAGAAGAAGTCAGGCGTCCACCTGGAAAATGAGGATGAGAAAAGAAGAAGTCAGGCGTCCACCTGGAGAATGAGGACAAAGAATTGAAGAAGTCAGGCGTCCACCTGGAGAATGAGGACAAAGAATTGAAGAAATCAGGCGTCCACCTGGAGAATGAGGATGAGAATTGAAAAAGTCAGGCGTCCACCTGGAGAATGAGGACAAAGAATTGAAGAAATCAGGCGTCCACCTGGAGAATGAGGATGAGAATTGAAAAAGTCAGGCGTCCACCTGGAGAATGAGGATGAGAATTAAAGAAATCAGGCGTCCACCTGGAGAATGAGGATGAGAATTGAAGAAATCAGGCGTCCACCTGGAGAATGAGGATGAGAATTAAAGAAATCAGGCGTCCACCTGGAAAATGAGGATGAGAAAAGAAGAAGTCAGGCGTCCACCTGAAGAATGAGGACAAAGAATTGAAGAAGTCAGGCGTCCACCTGGAGAATGAGGACAAAGAATTGAAGAAATCAGGCGTCCACCTGGAGAATGAGGATGAGAATTGAAAAAGTCAGGCGTCCACCTGGAGAATGAGGATGAGAATTAAAGAAATCAGGCGTCCACCTGGAGAATGAGGATGAGAATTGAAGAAATCAGGCGTCCACCTGGAGAATGAGGACAAAGAATTGAAGAAATCAGGCGTCCACCTGGAGAATGAGGATGAGAAAAAGAAATCAGGCGTCCACCTGGAGAATGAGGACAAAGAATTGAAGAAATCAGGCGTCCACCTGGAGAATGAGGATGAGAATTAAAGAAATCAGGCGTCCACCTGGAGAATGAGGACAAAGAAAAGAAGAAATCAGGCGTCCACCTGGAGAATGAGGATGAGAATTGAAGAAATCAGGCGTCCACCTGGAGAATGAGGACAAAGAATTGAAGAAATCAGGCGTCCACCTGGAGAATAAGGATGAGAATTAAAGAAATCAGGCGTCCACCTGGAGAATGAGGATGAAAATTAAAGAAGTCGGGCGTCCACCTGGAGAATGAGGACAAAGAATTAAAGCAGTCAAGACACCCACCTGAAGAACGAGGGAATACAATTGAAGTGTTGAAATCAAAAGCCCGCTCATATGATAAAGGAGCACACTTAGAATCAATAAAGCAGAGAAGTCCAACAGAATCCCCAGCAAGAAACAACAAGAGTTCCAAAAGGAATACGGAATAAGCCAAATGCCCAAGAGTCACCAAGATATCAAGACAACAAGAAACGCAAGGGCATGATCTAGATAAGATTTTTATAATTCATGTACCATAGTCTAATTTAGCTTTTTGTATTTCCTTTAAAGTAAGGTGTAATAAGGAGGTCAGCAAGCAGTAAAAACAGCACAAAGCAGCAGTAACATCACAGTCCCATGGTAGTCCCAGCTACCAAAAATTCCCGAACTACATTGACCTGATTCCTTTATAGCCAAGGATATGTAGGAAACCTTTGAAGCAGAGGTTCGGTCAAATCTTTCTAAAAATGCTTCCCACGGAGTATTCGAACGGGCAAAAATCGCTCGTGTCCGCTCACTTTATCTTTGTACGAAAACTCTTCAAGTTTCCGCACAAAGAGGGGCAGCTGTGAGCACGTAATTTTTGCCTTACGAAAAACTACTCCAAAATAAATCAAAAAATAAAATAAATTTCTTTTACTGTGTAATTTTTGAATTTGGCGTGGTGTTAAATGTTTGTGTTATGTCCGTAAATGTTTATTTTTGTCAAAATAAATCAAAAAATAAAGTAAAATACATATTGCATGCATATAGGATTTAATTGTGCATTTAAGAGATAATTTAAATAAAATCGCAAAAAAATACGCATTGGTTCTATTTTAAATGTTTCACTGTGTGATTGATGTTTTTGTCTATGTGTTAAATAATGGTTATAGAGTAATTAATATATTTTTGTGAAGTTAAAATGGTTTTATAATTTTTTTTTAAATTAGAAAATGAATTAATTGAAAAAAAAACAAAAAAAAACATACTAGTAAAAGATTGGACCTGGATTAAAATCCAGGCCCAAATCAATTAATTCCCTTCACAAGCCCAATCCCAACAGCCCCTGTCCGGTCCAATTCAAAGCCAGAACCAAACGACGTCGTTTGGTCATCTCTCATCAAGGGCCGTTGGATTAAATCCAACCAACGGCCAAGATCTCATCACCCGAACCCAAGACCCTTACCCGATCCATTGACCCGGTTCAACCCGTCCCCCAACTTAAACCAAACGACATCGTTTGGTTAAGTGAATAGATCCTAGCCCTCCATTCTAATTGATCCAACGGACGATACTAATCCACCCTACCCCTATATAAATCCCAAACCTTACCCAGCCCCTAACTGAACACCCCCCCCTCCGCTCCTGTTCATCATCGTTCCAAACAGACCCCTAACCCTAGCCGCCCCTATTCCCCTTCGCCTGAAACCCGGCGGCATCAACGCCGCCGGTCACCAACTTAACACCCTAGGACCTCCTGAACCTCCCCTACACGAATCCAACCTTAGTTTCCTTCGAATCAGGCCACAACTCTTCGAATCTTAAATCGAAGGTTGGCTTGAAAACTTGATCTAAACCAATCAGCCCCAAATTAACACCATGGCTTCCCCTAGTCATCCTAAGTATGGATCTGTTGGTTGTTAGGTTCGAATCCGTTCGGAACTTCTCGAATCTTCTTTTGAAGATTCGGACCAAACAAAAATTTACCCAGATCTGTTTCAAACTCACACCAGTTACCCTCCTGGCCTCCCTCGTGCCTAGAATATCTTTGGTTCTTCTCGAATCTGACCAGAAATGGTTAAATCCCAAATCGAGTTTTTAAGAACCCTAAAAAATACCAAACTTCCGGATTCGGTTCAGATTATGATGAAGATTGAGGTTTAATCGACCTTAGTCGAAGTATTTTCAGTGGAAAATACTTCGACTAAGGTCAGTTTGATTTCAAACAAAAAAAATCCGAAATCCAAGTTGAGTTCGAGTCAGAATTTAATTAAAGTTCAGAGGTATTTTTCTATTTATTTTTGTGTATTCTACGTGTATTGTTGTCCGTATTAATAGCTTGTTAATTTTTCATCAATTCTGTCATTTCTGTCTATTTGATCCGAATGTAAATTGTTTCTGTTGGTTGTGGTTATTTACAATATGTGTAATCGACTCGATTAAGTTCGTCGATTAGTTATATTACGAATTTTTTCATTTCTGAAAATGTTGACTAAAACAGTCTGCTTCTATTTTAGACTAGTTATTGACAAATGTTGTAAATAGTCAATTGATTAATGCTCGTCAATTAAATCATGATTGTCTGTGAATCAGTGAATTCAAATGTATGTTGTATATGTTATTGTCTGAACATTAAAAGTTTCAGGGCATTGTCAGTATTGACAATGATCCTGTGTGTGTTTGATTTTGGTTTAATGTTAAGTCCAGTCTGAATGATTTTGATAATTTCAGAAATATGCTGTTATGATGTTAGTTCTGAATTCAGTGTTGTAATGTCCAGTTTGAATTCCAGTTTACAAAAGTTGGTCAAATACAATTGTGTTTAGGAGGTTAATAGGATTGATTTAGCTGTAAATCAGAAAGATAACTGAGTCTGTACAGATTTTAGAATATGTTTTGCTGAAGGTTCTGATTTTTCAGTAATAACATTAGGATTTCAGGGGCACTTATGGGAATGAAACAGTAAAAACAGGGTGTTAGTACTAGTATATTATAATGTAATGTTAGTTGCTATTAGTTAATAATACTAATGGGGAACAAGGGATAATGGGCTGCTGAAAATCAGGGAAAAGGTTTTACATAATGGGATTTTCTGTTTTTAAAAAGAAGAAGGGGGTCCAAGAAGCACTTAAATTGCCTAGGACCAGCCCTGTATAAATACAGGAGCTGGACAGACCGTTAAGAGAGAGAATTTTTGAGTGAGAAAGAGAGAATTTTAAGAGAGAAAAAACAGAATTCTGAAGAAAAACAGAATTTTCAGAAGAGAATTTCTAAGGGCAGAAATTTTCAGAGGGAAGATTTTAATAAAGAAAAAGAAAGGCAGAGAGAATTTTTAAGAGAGAATCTTTAAGAGATTTTGAGGGCTGAGATTTTAAAGAAAGAAAACAGAAAATAGCACACTCACATATACACTCACACACAGATACAGCAGCAGAAACAGAAAATCAGAAACAAACTGAATTTGTAACTGAAGAAAGGCTGAAATCTGAAATATTGTTCTTGTGTTGAATATGTTCAATTTTGTGTGATTCCACTGTTCAGTTAAAATCTGAAGTGTCTTTCAAAGTATCTTACTGTGCATCTGGGCTCTTCGAATCCTATTCTTGATAAGATTTACTGTGTTATCAGTATATTCTACTGAATTTGTTACTGCTGTAACTGCTGAAACTTACTTCTTCTACCTCCATTTTCAGGTATATGTCTTTTAAATTTTAAGTTGAAAAGAGATTCAACATGACTTGTCGATAAAGCTTGAACTGAAAGTCTATTTTTATTTGTCCAAGTTCATCAATTTAAATTTCATTTTTTGTTTCATGTTAGTTAATTAGTAGTACATTCAATTTGATAGCTATGGGCTATTTGTCTTATTTTAAAAGTTTGTATAAAGGTTTGTAATAATATTAGTTCATTATCTCATTAGTTTAATAAATTGTCAAGACAGGGAGTAAGGCATAAAAATGGACCATTGATTGCATCCCTTAATACTATTAGCTAAATGCAAAGATAAAGAAGTTACATTAGTAGAATATTTTGTAATGAGTATGATTTTGTTTAGATTGGTATAAGTTATTATATGGTATGATGACAGGTATAATCATATGAGTAAAGTAAGTTGGTATAGCTCGTCATGATGACAGAACGTTATGAATGCTTACGCCAAATAGTCGGGTTGCATGTAATGTAACTTTGTTAAATTAACTTGCATAATAATTCCCTTTCTACAAATTCGATGCTTATCTACTTTCATAAAACAAAGTGACCAAGTAATTAGGCCTATTAGATTAAAAGTGAGTGTATGAGAATGAAAAGAGATGTACAAGCATAGATTGCCACATTTTACATCATTGATAATTAGAAATAAAATTTGTATTAAGTAAACAATGAAAATTCTCGAAAATATTTCCTTCCCTTTATGAATTATTTATTTTCAGTTCCATATGACATTTATTCTTCGGCATGTATATATATATATATGTCATATATTTTTTTAAAAAAAGATAGTATTAATCATATTTTTATTATGTCCTTTGAATTTGAACAGTTGGAATAAATTATTTATATTCGGAAAATATAATCAACGGTCAACATTTAATATTGTAAGTTCTTTGAAACCTTAAATGGGAATTTGTCATGAGTTTCATATAAAAATGTATGAATAATTTGTGGAAAAATCCTTAATATCATTGCAAATATTTTTGCGCAATTAGGGATACGTTCGCGTACCTTGATTATATTTTAGAAGCAAAAATTCGGATTATGCGTACGCGCAATTTCGAACAAATATTTAGTAAAAGGATTTATCCAAAGACGTTAAATCAATTTCATAAAAACCCGAGATGTACGGTTCACTATTCAAGAAAAATAAATATTCTTGATTCAACACAATCTCGGAAAAATGATTGCTTAAAATATTATCAAAAAAAATTATTGTGTACACGTACGCGTGACACAATTCCGCATTTTTAAATTTGTAACACGAATATACGTACGCGTAATTCGATTCGAAGAAGGGTCCTTAATCACGATAAGTATAAGCGGTAGTAAAATCAGATAACATCAATATATTTAATAAAATCAAGATGATTAAGCCAATAATAAAAACAGTTAAGCGACCGTGCTAGAACCACGGAATTCGGAAATGCCTAACACCTTCTTCCGGATTAACAGAATTCCTTACTCAGGATTTTTGGTTCGCAGAAAAATAAACAGAGTCATATTCTCCTCGATTCAGGGATTATAATTGGTGACTTGGGACGCCTCAAAATTCCCAGGTGGCGACTCTGAAACAAATAAACAAATCCCGTTTCGACTGTCCTTTAATTGGAGAAAACTCCCGACGCGCCCCGCGGGCGCGGCAAAAAGGAGGTGCGACAGCCTCTCCAGTGGGCAAGTGAAAAGTGTGCGTCTCCAGTCGCCACCGCTCTACCAAGGCCGTGATGAGAGACCAATCAAGTTGCATCCGTCCAAGCTCAAAAATCGTATAGAAGCCCGTAGCCTGTAGGCGCGCGACTATGCGGGCATGGAAAGGATGCTCCCCGATGAACTCCCATAAATCGTCAGGTCTCCTGGGGCGGAAAGGCTGCATCGATAGCTGTCCCTCCCATACAAATGAGGACCTATGGTCGCCCTGCAACACTAGTAGCTGATCCTCGGCAGGTCCAGGATGCGCAGGCGGAGGAAAGTCCATGTCGTCTACTATAATTTAAACAAAATTAATTGTGTGTGTTAGCTTAATAAATTAAATAATTAATTATGTTTAAAATTGGACTGAATAATTATGTACGGGTTCCAGGCTCGATATTTGAGGCCCGGTAGCACCGAGTTATCCTTAATTATTATGCGTGTTAATTTCAACATTTTTAGAACTGTGTCTGTTAGCTTAATAAATTAAATAATTAATTATGTTTACAATTGGACCGAATAATTATGTATGGTTCCAGACTCATTTTTTGAGGCCGATAGCACCGAATTATCCTTAATTATTATTCGTGTCAATTTTAATATTTTTACAATTGTGTGTGCTAGCTTAATAAATTAAATAATTAATTATGTTTACAATTGGACTGAATAATTATGTATGGGTTCCAGGCTCGATTTTTGAGGCTCGGTAGCACCGAGTTATCCTTAATTATTATGCGTGTCAATTTTAACATTTTTAGAATTGTGTGTGCTAGCTTAATAAATTAAATAATTAATTATATTTAAAATTGGACAGAATAATTATGTATGAGTTCCATGCTCGATATTTGAGTTAATTTTACAACATATAGGAATTTGCTTTTGTAAGTTTATTGTTATAATTAAATAATTAATTTTGTAAAGTATAATTGGATAGAGTTTGCAGTTACTGCATACTTAAACTACATAGACTCTACGTTAAAAGACTCTATATTTTACAACACTAACAGGCTCTATATTTTACTACGCTAAAAGACTATTTATTTTACTACGCTAAAAGGTCACTATTACATATAAAAACAACTAACATAAAATACAAATATGAACAACAAACAAAATAAATAATATTAATTTTTTAACAATACAAATAATTTATCAAATTTTAACAATTTTTTGTACCAAAGCTAATAAATCAATCCGGGTATAAATAAGATACAAATTTAAACACAAACATAACACAAATTAACATGGAAACACATTAAACAATACAAATATGCATGTACTATACGAGTTTCGACATAAACAAAATTGAAATACCTCGATTTAAGTTTTTTAAATTTGATTGAAATCGAATTTTTGCACCCGAAAGAAGGAATCCAAAGCTTGTCTTGTATGTGGGACCTACACTCCTTGCTCTTTAGGTGACGGGTGGGGCCCACATTTTTTTTTTGAATTTTGACGGGGGGGGGGGGGGGACCAGCAGAATCGAAGGTTTTTGAGATCCTTCGGTTCAGTGGTCCAAGGAAGAAGAAGGGCTATATTTTATTGAAGCTGTTCGCAGTATTATACTGCGTTTTAAGTAAAACGCAGTATAATACTGCGAACAGCTTTAATAAAATATAGCTGTGCCCAGCATCTTAGTAAAACGCAGTATAGTACTGCGATTTACATTTTTTTTTTAAAAAGTAAAATGCAGTACTATACTGCGAATTACTTTAACGGCAAAATTTCCGTTAACGTAATTCGCAGTAATTTTACTCATTTATGTAACTTTTTTTTTTAAAGTAGTACAAAAATATTTTTTTTCAAAAAAATGATTAAAAAGGTTTCGGACTCTTAAAACCTTTAATGACTAGTTTGACTTTAGTGGGTTGTTTTAGTTATTATGAATTGACATTAGCTCATAACTATATTTTCTTTTCTATTTGGGATTTTTGTAAAGGTCATTATTTTGGCTAAGCCTTTACTAGACTTTTCCCACTTCGTTCATTCCTAGTAATTGAATCAACAAGAAAGTGGCTTTCATCCTCACAAATTGGAATTATTTGATCTCAAGTTTAATTCTTAATTATTAGAAGAAGTATATACAAAATTAAAATTCACTGCATACTAAGTTCGTCTAGGCTGGAATCTCCAACATATTCTTACTTTTTATTTTCTTTTATTTTTTAATATTTGGCTATATCTTAAATAGCTGTCCTCCTTGCGGATATGTGTGCACTGGGCCCGTTTAACTCTGAACGTCTTGGGCCTTGTTTGGATTGTGGGCTAAAAACATATAGGCTCCAAGTTGGAGGCTCCAACAAAGCCCATAATATTTCTGTTATAGCGCTCAAAATTGTCTGAAATTGTGCTGCAAAACCCTTGTAACCACCTCCTCTGAGGTTTTAGCAGAGCAACAATGGCGAAAACTGCAAAAGCTAACAAAAATGACAGTTCATCAAAGAAGAAGAAGAATAAGAAGAGCAGCAAATCAGGGCCAAAACTCAAAGACATGAAACACAAAGCAGCGGCAAAAAAAGAAAACCCTTTCGAAACAATTTGGTCACGTCGCAAATTCGACATACTCGGGAAAAAACGTAAAGGCGAAGAACGCCGTATTGGTGAAGCTCGTTCTTCTGCTATCGAAAAGGTAAATTTTTTCCCCTGCAAATTGCAACATGTTTCACTGATTTTTCATTAATTAATTAACAGTTTTTGGTGATTCTGAAATTAATTACAGAGGAAGAAGACACTGTTGAAGGAGTATGAGCAAAGTGCAAAATCGTCGATTTTTGTTGATAAGCGTATTGGAGAGAATGATGAAGGGCTTGGTGAATTTGATAAAGCTATTTTGAGGTCTCAGCGTGAGAGACAGGTGAGCTTTAAAAGTTCTCTTCATGGCCAAAGTTTTGATTTTTACAATCATGTTTAGCATAGTTTAGTGAAATTTTTAATGTTGTTTAGCATAGAGTAGTGATTTTTATCATGCTAGTATAATGTAGTGATTTTTAGCATAAGTAGCGATTTTTATCATGTTACTATAATGTAGTGATTTTTAGCATAAAGTAGTGTTTTTTTATCATGTTTAGCATAGTGTAGTGATTTTTATCAAGTTTAGCATATAGTAGTGACTTTTATTAGGTTTAGATTATTGATATTTGTCTTGTTAGCTTAAAGTAGTGATTTTTATGTGGGAAAATAGTACAAACTCATTTCTGCACCAAGGGTGTCACCTAGTCGTCGATGAAGTAGGAGGAGAGCCATGAAGACTCAGGTTCGAATTCCAATGGAAGGAAAATAGCACTAGGTGATTTCTTCCCATCCAGTGTTGTCAAAGGCGCGCTTAAAGCACGCTTAAGCCCTAAAGCCAAGCTTAAAACATGTTGAGCACTTCGCCTCACTTTGTGGGCGCTTTAGTGTCCCATCAAGGCTCTAAGACATACTTTTCCTTACCAATGAGTGTAATCCTGAAAAGGCGACACTGAAAAATTGATATTTCACTTTTTCTTTATGTTTTTTTCAATTTTTTTGTCCATATATTTGTTATTCATGCTTATAATTATTGGTCTTGGACTACATATACATATTTTTGCTTTTTCTCCAATTGCGCCTTCTTTCATTAAATCCCACGCTTTATTTGCGCTTTGCGCTTAAAGCCCCAACCGGCCTTAGAGTTTTTCTGCGCTTTTCACCTTTGATAACACTGTTTCCATTTGCCTAAGTTTTGGTGGACAGAGTTACCTATATCTTGTACTGATAGGAGGCAACAGGTACTGGGTGGATGGAACAATTGAGGTGCACGCAAGCTGGCCCAGGCACCATCTTAAAAAAAAAAAACTCGTTTCTAAAGATGATGTTGAAGAAGTGGTCTTTCGGTGGCCATTGTTGAGATTTAGTTAAATATGCTCTTTTAGCCTGACAAATTTAAATAATGAGGAGACAGATAGAAGATTAGAGCACTAGCAAGGTAGAGAACTTTCCCTCAAAATACAATAGTTCCTTTAAACTAGAACTAAAAGTTGTAACCTAACCAGCTGGTTTCTTGGATATTCGAATACGCCCAACTTACATAATCCAAAGGAGAGGGCTCGAACCCTCACAGAGGACCCAACCATTGAAAGTCTGAAAGTAGGGAGCGATACAAATCAATTAAACCCATTTTCAAACAAAGAAGATAATAATAGAAAAAGTATGGATTCTAAGAATGGGAAAGGAATGGATCATTGCCAGTTCATTTCGTCAGAATTGCCAGATTAACCATTAAATGTTCCTTATGATTCTAGAGGTTTAGGATAGGAAGGGGGCTAAGCTCAACTTAAAGATGCTAAATAAGGGCATTCATTAGAATTTCAATGCGCATTGAGCGAGTAGTTAGTTCATGTCTTTTTGTATGAGATAAATGATTGCATGTTTATACTAATGTACTGTTGTTGTACTTTTCTTTTATTATTTGTTACTTATTGTTGTTGACAATTATTGTACTTCTGTTGCTGTTAATATGCAGGTGAAGTTGAAGAAAAACAAGTATAATCTGTCAGATGAGGATGAGGAGGACTTCAACGTCGGTGCCTCATTGGGAAGGGATGATTTTGATGAAGAAATCCCATTTGACGAGGATGAGGAGGATTATGGGAGAAATGGTGAGAATCACCCTTCTTAGTGTTGCTTTTCTCTCTCTGACGAATAGTTTAGTTTTTATTTATCCTGCAATATTGACGATTTCAACTTCCTTCTTTTGCCCATTTCTATGTATATAAAAAAAATTGTATGGAACATACATACATGTGTGTGTGCTCGTGCTCATGAGTAGATGCACATATTAGTTGTTTCTGGTCAGGGCCACTAGCATTATATCTAAAATAGTTTATTTAGCCCAAATTGCCTTGATTAGATGGTATTATTGGTTCTTAGCCAAGTCAATTGCTTGTGAATTGAAATCCTTTAATTGACTAGTACATCAACACACACGATACTTTCTGTTGCAGTGTTTCATGCCATACTAGGTAGGTATATGGAGATGTGATTTACTAGGTACAACTATGTAATGGTCTAGCCAGTTTTCTGTGCATCTTGAAGGGTTTGCAGATTTGCATTTAGAATGAATTTCTTATACACTATACGCTCCTCTTAGCCAACTGAATTGTTACTGAAAATAGTAGAACCAATTAACACTACCTAAATATGGAAAGATTTTTTTTCTTGATAAGTACCTAAATGTGAAAGAGAAAAAGACTTTTAATTTTCTAGAGGGTCTCACCTGGGATAACCTTGCAGTCCTCGCACAACCTTCTGTCGCATCTCCTGAGGAGGAGATAGTCAATCTGAGTCTTCGCCACCGAACTTTGGTAAGTAACCAAATGTTCATCCCGCTTCGTAAAACTCGAGTTCGCAATGACTAGATCGAAAGCCTTGGCAAAGTCCAACAGCGCAATGCCCCCTCCGTTCCGCTCTCCGAAACCAAAGCCGCCATGCACCTCAGTGTACCCACCTGCAGATGACCCAATATGACCATTGAAATCTCCTCCTATGAATAACCTCTCAGAAGGCGGTATACTACGAACAATCTCATCCAACCCCTCCCAAAAGCGCCTCTTAATATCCTCATCCAAGCCTGCTTGCGGTGCGTACGCGCTAACGACATTTAAAGTACCCTCACCTACCACCAACTTAATAGTCATTAGTCTAGTATACCGCCTTCTGAGAGGTTATTCATAGGAGGAGATTTCAATGGTCATATTGGGTCATCTGCAGGTGGGTATACTGAGGTGCATGGCGGCTTTGGTTTCGGAGAGCGGAATGGAGGGGGCATTGCGCTGTTGGACTTTGCCAAGGCTTTCGATCTAGTCATTGCGAACTCGAGTTTTACGAAGCGGGATGAACATTTGGTTACTTACCAAAGTTCGGTGGCGAAGACTCAGATTGACTATCTCCTCCTCAGGAGATGCGACAGAAGGTTGTGCGAGGACTGCAAGGTTATCCCAGGTGAGACCCTCTCAACGCAGCATAGGCTTTTGGTGATGGACATTTGTATTAGGATAAGGAGGAAGAAGAGGTCAGTACAAGGACGCCCCAGGATTAGGTGGGGCGCCTTAACTAAGGATAAAGCTAAGGAGTTGGAAGGAAGGTTATCGGCAATGGGAGCTTGGAGAAGTAGTGGGGACGCAAACACAATGTGGTCGACGACAGCGGACTGTATAAGAAAGGCGGTGAGAGAGGTGTTAGGGATATCTACGGGCCACAATGGTGGCCACAAAGGAGATTGGTGGTGGAATGCAGTTGTCCAAGGTAAAGTGGAAGCAAAGAAGGTGGCTTACCTGCGGTTAGTAGGGAGCACTGACGAGGAGGAGAAGAGAGAGAACAGTCAAAGGTATAAGGTAGCTAGGAAGGAGGCAAAGATGGCAGTGACGGAGGCTAAGACGACATCTTTTGCTCGTCTGTATGAGGAACTAAGGAACAAAGGCGGGGAGAAGAAGTTATTCCGACTCGCTAAGGCGAAAGAGAGGACAACTCGAGATCTGGACCAAGTGAGGTGCATAAAAGATGACGACGACAAAGTTTTGATGGGAGATGACCAGATTAAGAGGAGGTGACAGACCTACTTTCATAAACTTCTAAGTGAAGAAGGGGATCAAGATATTATACTTGGGGAATCGAGGAATGCCGACAGTCACCATGAATTAAGTAATTGTAGGGACATTGAGATCGATGAAGTCACGGAGGCAATGCGTAAGATGAGAAGGGGCAGAGCTACCGGGCCAGACGAAATTCCGGTTGAACTGTGGAGGTGTGTGGGTAGAGCAGGCTTGGAATGGCTTACTGCATTGTTTAGCGTTATATTCAAGACTAATAGGATGCCTGAAGAGTGGAGGTGGAGTACAATGGTCCCGTTGTATAAGAACAAAGGTGATGTCCAGAGCTGTAACAACTATAGGAGCATCAAATTACTAAGTCATACCATGAAAGTTTGGGAGAGAGCGGTAGAAATGAGATTGCGAAGGACGGTGTCTATTTCAGACAATCAGTTCGGGTTCATGCCGGGCGATCTACCACAGAAGCTATCCACCTTATTAGGAGGATGGTGGAACAGTACAGGGATAGGAAGAAGGATCTTCACATGGTGTTTATTGATATGGAGAAAGCGTACGATAGGGTTCCTAGGGAGGTCTTATGGAGCTGCTTAGAGGATAAAGGGGTCCCGATTGACTATATTAGGGTGATTAAAGACATGTATGATGGAGCTAAGACTCGGGTTAGGACAGTAGGAGGCGACTCTGAACATTTTCCAGTTATTATGGGGTTGCACCAAGGGTCTGCGCTCAGCCCATTCCTATTTGCCCTGGTGATGGATGCACTGACTCATCATATTCAAGGGGAGGTGCCATGGTGCATGCTATTTGCTGATGACATTATTCTAATTGACGAGACACGAGGCGGCGTCAACGAGAGGCTAGAGATTTGGAGACATGCTCTTGAGTCTAAAGGTTTCAAGTTGAGCAGGACGAAGACGGAATACCTCGAGTGCAAATTTGGAGTTGAGCCGACGGAAGCGGGAGTTGAAGTGAGGCTTGACTCTCAAGTCATTCCCAAGAGGGGTAGTTTCAAGTACCTTGGATCGGTTATTCAGGGGATCGGGGAGATTGACGAGGATGTCACACACCGTATAGGGGTGGGGTGGATGAAGTGGAGGTTAGCGTCGGGAGTCTTGTGTGACAAGAAAGTGCCACCGTTACTAAAAGGTAAGTTTTATAGAGCAGTGGTTAGGCCTGCCATGTTATATGGAACTGAATGTTGGCCGGTAAAGAACTCACACATCCAGAAGATGAAAGTAGCAGAGATGAGGATGTTGAGGTGGATGTGCGGGCATACAAGGATGGATAAGATTAGGAATGAAGATATTCGAGAGAAGGTGGGCGTGGCCCCCATGGAGGACAAGATGCGGGAAGTAAGACTCAGATGGTTCGGGCACATTCAGAGGAGGAGCACTGATGCACCGGTGAGGAGGTGTGAGCGACTGGCTGTAGTGGGCACGCGGAGAGGTAGAGGACGACCTAAGAAGTATTGGGGAGAGGTGATCAGATAGGACATGGCGCGACTTAGGATTACTGAGGACATGGCCCTTGACAGGGAATTATGGAGGCCGAGTATTAAGGTTGTAGGTTAGGGGAGAGTTGTGAATATTTCTACAGCACAATAGAGTGAGACTAGCCAGTTAAGAGTTAGACTAAGAATGTCATTGGTCGTCTATTGATGCAGGGCTTTACCTGCTAGTTTTAATATACCAGCCATCTTTTTCGTATTTCGTATTCTGTATTTCATATCTCTTGTATTGCTGTTATTTTATTATGCATTTTTATGGTGTTAATATATCGGCTCCTGTTGCTTTTGAGCCGAGGGTCTCCTGGAAACAGCCTCTCTACCCTTCGGGGTAGGAGTAAGGTCTGCGTACATATTACCCTCCCCAGATCCCACTTGTGGGATTATACTGGGTCGTTGTTGTTGTTGTTGTTGTTTCTAGAAGACTTTGATTATTTACTTTTCAGGTGCGGAGAACTTTTAATCTGTTGTATGTTAGGGTATCATTGTAGCCATCCTAAAATTTGTGTTTTATTAATTTAATACTCCCTTTGTTCTTATGTGATGATGTTTGACTGAGCAGGGAGTTTAAGAATGAAAGAAAGATTTTGAAACTTGTCGTCTAAAACAAGCCATAGAAATTTTGTGGATATAAATCATTACATAAGGATAAAATGAGAATTTTAAAGTTAAATTGTTAAATATCGAAAGGCGTCATTCTTTTTTGGACCGACTAAAAGGAAAGAGTGTCAGACAAAATGGGAACAGAGGGAGTAGTAGATAGTCTAGAGGTCTAATGAGCACGAGGTGCATCAAGTCAATTACTTCAAGATGCAATGTAAAGACCAACCTTTTCCCCTCATGTCGGAGAGTTGCAGCAAATCCGGCACATATTGGCACTTTATCAAATTCTGCAGGAACATATACAGATATTCGTAAATCTGATAAGTGACTTCAAAAATTGAGCAACGGAGCGCACAAGTTCGGTCCCATTGATGTGACATTCAGCTGTATTTATCAGTTGGGCAATCCCATTTTGGTTCCACCCTGAAATAGCACTAGAACACAACTGTAGTGCGATCATTAGCATTCTCTAGAATTTTTTTGCCATGCTAATGATGGGAAGTTCCCTTCCTTTCAGTTGACACTGGACAATTTTCGCAACCAAAAGATATTACTGAAATATATCAGCCGTATCCACCATTTCTCCTCTTTAGTTTGGTGGATTATGAAAAATGAAGAAATGATATACTGAATTGTACTATAAAACTTGTGCTGCATGTACTGTCACGTATGCTTGTTCATAGCTATGACAAACTGATAGGTTGAGTACTAGATAAATGAAAAGCAATTCTGATTGGAATTTGAACTTTTAGGTACAGGAAAAAATGGAACAGTGACTATTTACCATACCTTATCCCAAAAAACAGGAAAGAAACAGTTACAAATAAGTGGAGAAGGAAAATATGATATGATAAGTGAGGCACAGAAGTCCTTAATCATTGGATATGTGTTATATGATTCTTCTTTGATTAGTTTTAAAGCCCTTAGCCAGTTTTTCCATTTGATATGATGATAAGCTTTCCATTTTGTTTCCTTTGTAAAAGAGGAGCTGCTCTAGAATTGTTATCATGTCATAAGGTCTAAAGGGCTCTATTATTGGAGGGAGCAAATTGTGCCGTTTTCAGTTTTTTTTCCTACTTGCTCCTTGGGCAAGTGTTAAGAAGTACTATCACTATTTTTGTGTTTTCTATTTCTTCAATTCCATTGTGAATAGAAGATGGTCAATAAACCATTTTGCTGTCCTAAAGGTTGTAAGCCTGCCATGCATTGAGTAAAGAACCTTAGAGCTGCACATCTCGAAAGATGGAGGTGAAAACTGGCCTTTTCCCTTTCTCAGAATCTTATTACAACATAAAGAATGGAAGAACAACAATTCATTTTCATTTCAAGTGAAGAGAGGAATGTTAGTATGAAATATTAGATGATGATTTTGAGTTTCCTTTGTTTTTGGTTCGTTCTCGGTCTTGTGAACTTCTTGTTGTTGCTACATGTGGTATTTCTAAATTATAATGAAAAGAATTACTCTCTCCATCCAAAAAATGACCTGCTATGACATGTATTTATGAGTTAACTGCTCGAATAGTTAAGTATATTGCGTTTGGTAGAGAAATGTTTAGAATGGTACTAGTTTAATATGTCAAAAAAGGGAGTAATTTGTTGCCAAGATGTCACGTTGAATTTGAAATCATATAAATAAGAATACTTTGAACTTGTAGAGGGAGAAAACATTTTTATTCTAAAACATGTGCTGAGCTTTTCGGGATAGATCAAGAAAGTTGGTCACTTTCATTGGTTCAATGGAGTACCTTTTCACTTTTTGAGTCAGGGTAGGATAGCTTTACTGTATATTTATTTAGTTTGGCCTACTCTGTATCCTGAATGGTAAAGATACCTATTTTTCTTTTATTGTCAGTTGACCCTCCTTTTTTTGGCAGTTACTGCATAACAGTCTTAAGTCTATGTACATTTGAAAGAAACCATGAGCTTTTGATGGGGTGGAGAACGACTATGTATATTTGAGGAATAGCTTCTCATTCCTAGTGTCGTTTGGTGCACCATTGAGGTTCCAGTTTGTGTAGAAGAATTGGTATTGTTCATATGTTGTAGATTCTCTAACTTCTTATATACTGTTTGCTTACTG
This sequence comes from Nicotiana sylvestris, assembly GCF_000393655.2. Lineage (NCBI taxonomy): Eukaryota > Viridiplantae > Streptophyta > Magnoliopsida > Solanales > Solanaceae > Nicotiana > Nicotiana sylvestris. Next base: position 155,351,841 of record NC_091066.1, read on the forward strand.
GAGATTTTTCCGTTATATGATAAATTATTTACCTTCTAAAAAAACTATGAAGTCCTTGTATAGTAACACACATTTGGGGCAAAGGAGAAAGTTTTCAATGGTCTTGATGCTCTTGGAGACTTAGACTAGCTTCTTCCTGGACTTTTTTTATAGAAGATATATCCATTCAAAAAATAAAATAAAATGAGAAAAACCTATGAAGAAAAACCATTATCTTAAACCTAGTCTGGCTGCCAGCTAGAGGATTACAATCATGATAGGATTCAATCTTTATCAATATCTTGTTTACAGTGAAGGTGGTAATGTTCACCTTGGATTTTCTGCTATCTGGCATCTTAAATCGATCTTGTATGATCTGCTTACCTCATAACAGCTGTCTGTTTCTGTGCAGATAAGTCAGCTATCTTGGGACACCTTAACTCTCATGGATCTCAGAATGCCCTAGCAGGTCCAGTGGAAGCAGAGGAAAATGTTAGATGCTTCCTCATTTTCACCTCCTCTTGATGCATATCCCCTGCTCTATTTTGGAGTTCACTCTATCAAGCTGCTAACAAATGAAATAGCGGATATCCTTCTCCCTCTAGGCCTCTACTATGATAAAGAGCTTACTTAATTGTTACACTGACTAATGTGGCATGATTTCACCTTGTAACTTAAACTGATGCTCCATGCTTTTCTTGGGTTGTACGAAAAGAAAAAAAGCGAATATGCTTTGAAGGAAGGGCTGCATCTACAAATAAGATCAAATATAAGCGTGTATATCTTTTCGGTTTTTGGTGAAAGTTGCTTAATGTACATGTTATTGATGCATTACTAGATCTTCACAGTACCCTACAATTGTAAAAGGTATGAAAGGTGTATAGAGACAGAGATATTCTTTTGGCTGTACAGAGTACAGACAGCACCAGCTTGGTGCAATTTCATCAATGAAATTCTTTACTTATCAAAAAAAAAAAAATCGTTGTGCTCCACCTAAGCTGTCATGGGGCGGTCGTATGCTTTGACTGATGATACTGAACTAGCTTTTATTTCTGATAAGATGTCATTTACACATGGGTAACAGTACAATTACATATGAGAACACTGATTTTAGTGGCTGCCGGTAAAAACCTGGGTCTGAAAGAGATAAAAATAAAGACTGTTATCAAAAGAAACAGGTTCTTACTTTCTTACTGGGAGCATACATCATTTTGTGTGGGATGATAATCCATAGTTCACAAACATGTCTCGAAAGATTCTCTTTGTTGTTATTTGCAACCCATATGTCGTTCTGCTCCTGATTTGGTGTACCATCTTATTACAGAGGCAGAAAACCAAGAAAGAAGTGATGGAAGAAATTATTCAAAAGAGTAAATTCCTTAAGGTTTGTCATTGTTTAATGTCTTATTGTTGCAATCTGATAAGAGAATGGTTTGTTTACTTGCCATATGTTTGACAATTCTTTTGTTTTTCCTACATTGTTAGGCCCAAAAAGCAAAGGACAGAGAAGAAAATGATGCATTAACTGAACAATTGGACAAAGATTTTACATCGCTAGTGGAGTCGAAAGCCTTACTGTCACTGACCCAACCAGACAAGATAAATGCTCTGAAGGCTCTTGTGAACAAGAACATTTCAGTTGGTAATGTGAAGAAAGATGAGGTAGCTGATGTTCCCAGAAAAGCATCTATTGGGAAGGTATAAGTGGGGGTTTTTTCCCAATTGCCGGATACATTCCTGATGGATACCGAGCATCCTAGTCTTTCCTCCTTTCATGTGCCTGTCTTTTGTTCACCATCTCTTTTAGGTTTCTAGTGCATCATCCATGAACAAATTACCAATAATCTTTCTTTTGATTATATTAGATTTGTCTATGTTGACCACTTTAGATTCCTAATTTGCTTCAGGAAAAGCCTGACACTTATGAGATGCTTGTTAGTGAGATGGCACTGGATATGCGTGCTCGCCCATCAGACCGGACAAAGACTCCTGAGGAAATTGCGCAGGAGGAGAAAGAACGGCTGGAATTGTTGGAGGTATGACTGCTATGACAGAATCAAGAGCTCCTTGTGTCTCTTTATACCATGCATTACAAATGACAGTATTTGGTGCATGATGGAGAAAGTGGTGGCATTTCTATTAGTAAAGTTGCACAATTATTTTCTAGACCAACTCAAGTCCCTTTGACAGTGTTTTCTTTTGAGGATTGAGGATCCTGTTTCTATTGATTAATTTAAACATAGCTGCTTTAATATTATCCGTATGTGCTTTCAAGTTTCAAGTGGTTGTAATGTATGACTTCATTGTTTCTGCTGGGTGGTTGATGTTCTTGCATCATCATGAGTGTTCTTTAATGCCTTCATCAGGAAACTGGCTACTGTGTATTAGTAGTGATTGCTTTTTTTGAGCACTTTCGCATGGTAATGTTCTAAAACACAATAAATTCCCTTAGCAAGGAAATTTAGCTGGATTATTATTTCAAAGATCTAACACTATTACGATTGGCATCGTTTTGGTAGGATAAGGAGCATTTATGTTTTGGGTATAGTAGATATTTTCTAATCAAAGCCTTTTCATTTTTCAGCAAGAACGTCAGAAGAGAATGGCTGCTGCTGATGATGGGAGTGATGAAGATGGAAATGCATCTGATGATAACCGTAAATTGGTTAAAGACCCAAGAACTGTATCTGGCGATGATCTTGGGGACGATCTTGAGGAGCTGCCTAGAACTAAGTTGGGTTGGATTGGCGAAATTTTGAGAAGGAAAGAAAGTGAACTTGAGAGTGAAGATGCTGCTTCTACTGGGGATTCAGAGAGAGAGGAGGACGATGGTGAGGATGAAGGAAGTGACGATGGGGAAGATGAAGGAAATGATGATGGGGAAGAAGAAGGAAGCGACGAGTATGATGAAGAGCAAGGAAAGACACAGACTATTAAGGACTGGGAGCAAAGTGACGATGATATTATTGATACTGAGCTAGAGGATGATGACGAAGGTTTTGGTGATGATGCTAAAAAGGTGGTGAAAATAAAGGACCATAAGGAGGTATTCATCAAGGGGAAACAAGTTGGCACTTCACAAACCGAAAAAGAAAAAGTGACTGTGAAGCATCGACAAAACGAACTTCCCTATACAATTGAAGCCCCCAAAACCCTTGAGGAGTTTACTTCATTGATAGACAATTGTTCTGATGATCAAGTTATTGAAGCAATTAGGAGAATTCGTGCATTCAATGCAATAACTGTCGCAGCAGAGAATAAAAAGAAAATGCAAGTATGATACTCTGTTCTCACTGTAATTTCTTTAAGATTGATGACTTTCTTCCTTCTCCTTTGTGTGAACAAATGGTATGAAGTTTTGCCTTGAATTTTTAAGAGTATTCACCATTTAACTGTATTTACCATTACCCATGAAAATATAATGAATGAATGTTCATGTGAATATATCTGCATGCTGATCGAAAATGCATGTTTTGTTGTTAGATGATAAGGTTATGGGTAGTGTGAACTAGATAAGTCATTTTTGGTGGGTAAGTCTTTGCTACCTCAATTGCTTTATAAGTAGCTTGTTTCTTTCGTCAGGTTTTTTACGGGGTATTGCTGCAATATTTCGCTGTGTTGGCAAATAAGAAGCCATTGAATTTCAAGCTATTAAATTTGCTTGTAAAGCCGCTGATGGAGATGAGTGCAGCGACTCCATACTTTGCAGCTATATGTGCTCGCCAAAGGCTACAAAGGACAAGGGCACAATTTTGTGAAGATCTTAAGAATACAGGTTGGCTTTGATAACCTGTTTGTTTCTTTAATTGTTCTTATTCCTTGGCTTTACTTCTTGTGTTTAATTCATTTCGTCCATCCTCATAGGAAAAAGCAGTTGGCCATCTTTGAAGACCATCTTTCTGTTGAGGCTTTGGTCCATGATATTTCCATGCTCTGATTTTCGCCATTGTGTCATGACTCCTGCTATACTACTGATGTGTGAATACCTTATGCGGTGTCCCATCATTTGTGGAAGAGATATTGCAATTGCTTCCTTCTTGTGCTCTTTGCTGCTAAGTGTAAGTGGATACCATGTTTCATTTATCTCCCATGCGCTGAAATTGATCATTTGTTTAAATTACGAGCGCTGGAATTTTGTTTGGTAAAGTATTCTGTGCCATCAGAGCACATATTGTTTCCGCCCGTATCATCTTCATCTTAATCAAAGCAGCATCTAGACTTCTGGATGTGTAGTGTACTGTCTCAGCCTAGTATATATCTTCTTACTTTATTAATAGTATGTGTGCCATAGTAAACTTCTGCAACTTACCCTCCTTGGTCTAATTTCGTCAGTTCATCTATCTTTGAAACTATTTATAGTTATCTCCTTTGTTTCTCCCTCTTCCTGCTTAGTTTTTTGATGAATAAATTCCCTGTTCCTCTGCCTAGTTTTGTATTTAATACATCATTTTAGTCCAGTGTGAGAGCAGTGGTTCCTTAGAGAGCTAGTTGCTTTTTAAGTCACGACTTTAATTGCAAACATATTCAATATCTTGCTCATTTGCTTGTATATCTCTTATTAGTTTCATTTGTGATCTTCTAAAAATTTTGGTATACAAACGCGGTGTTTCTCATGCTTGAAATATGAATTCATACCCTAGCTTTGCTTGTTTAAGGTGTAAAAGGCTTCAGAAACTTTATTAGTTCTCTTCACAATCTGTAAGAGCTACTTCTGTACCTCTTGTACATGTCTGCATACACTTGAGGCTGTTACATGTATACAAATTTACCTCATCAAAGAAATAAAAAAAGGCTTCAAAAAATTGTCACCTTAAATTTTTAGGTGTCAATCTCAGATTTTTTATTTGTTAGTCTTTTTTTAACAGGATATTTAGTAGACGGTCTTAAATTTCACCTTTCCTTGCACATAGGTAATGTCAGAATGCTGTTATTTAGAACCTCGCAATTCAGTCTCTTTAGTTCTTTGCAGGTTTAAAGATTTCATATGAAGAACTTATTCCCATATCATTTAGTTTTGACACCAATGCGCCTGGGCAAGTTAGAAGCTAGGTACCCAGGTAGTGATATAGAAGTGCCTCACGTATCCAAATGATCACCAATTTATCCAATGAGCTGAGCGAAGCCAACTGTCTCATACTCCCTTGTTCCCTATCTGTTATTACTTTTGTTGTCTGTTCCAAAAAGATTGCACCGTTTTATATTTCGGAAGTAGTTAACTTAAACATTCTCATCTTGTCATTGGTACGACTTTGTTGCAGTCTCCACTGGAAATGAAAACTAATACTTTAACTTGGTACTATGTGTAATTTTTTGTATATTTAGCTTATTATCAAAACTCTTTGTTTCTTCCTTAGATTTTATGTTCGGTCAAACACAGTCAACAAATTGGAATAGAGGGAGTATCTTGCTAAATTCACTCAACATTAAGGTTCAAGTAGTGCTTAGGACTTTTTCAGGTTTATGGAACCAGATTATTCACAATAGCCAGCTAGTCATCCCCCTTGCACCTACGAGTGATTGCTCTCGACTCAAGTTGGTTAGGGTAGCTATGTGTGATTTATCCTCAACTGCGGGTCAAACAGCACGTGAAAATTAAAGATCGGTTGATCGTAGGAACACACATTTTGGGATTAACTTTTGGTTTTTATTTCGTTTATTCTCAAGAACATTCTTCCTGGTTGATGGTGTTAAATACAGAATGATCATATGAACTTAGTTCTCCAAGCTTATGGATATCAACATCTTGCCCTGCAGGTAATTAAACAATCTCAGAAGTTTTGTTCGGAGGCTATAGTATTTATTCAAACTTTGCTGATGGCAGCTTTAGACAGAAAGCAGCGGTCTAATTCTCAGGTTTGGCTTGGCTGAAGCTTATGATGTTCTTCTTGCTAATCTAATTCTTGAAGCTGTTAATCATCGCCCTTGTCTTATTTTGCAAATACTTTCTATTGTCATTGGGATGTATTTTGGTTGCTTCCTTCCACTTGTGAATTGACAGGCATGTTCTTGTGCTGCAGTTGGATAACCTTATGGAGATCAAAGAGCTTGGGCCTTTGCTTTGTATACGCAGTAGCAAAGTGGAGATGGATTCTTTAGATTTTCTTATGCTGATGGACTTACCAGAGGACTCTCAGTATTTCCACTCTGATAACTACAGGTTAGTTAGCGTTCTATTGACATGCATATGGACAAATCTATTAGAGGAATCCCAAAGTTCTTTAAATTGTTAAATATGGCTCTATGTTAAGATACTTGAACAAATTAGAAATATGTTCAATAAGTCTCTGTCTAGGTCCATTCAAGATGTGGTTTGTTATTCTAACTTTCAATATCCTAATATTATGATTGTCAATCAGCTGGTTAACATAACAAGTATCTCTGCTTGAAATTCTACACCTAATTTGCTTTTCTGGGAACCTAGAACTTGATGCGATTATATGGTTTCTCATACAGGACCAGCATGCTTGTAACAGTTCTGGAAACCCTGCAAGGATTTGTAAATGTATATAAGGAACTTATTTCTTTTCCTGAGATTTTCATGCCAATTTCAAAATTATTATGCAAATTGGCTGGAGAAAATCATATTCCAGATGCATTAAGGGAGAAGATCAAGGATGTTTCCCAATTAATTGATACGAAGGCTCAGGAACATCACATGCTGCGTCAACCTCTGAAAATGCGGAAGAAAAAACCTGTGCCCATCAGGATGCTTAATCCGAAATTTGAGGAGAAGTAATATGCTTTCTTACTGCATTATCTTAAATTAAACGAATCAAATTGTTTGTTTCCTATTGAGCTTAATCATCTTCTGATCATCTACTTCTACAGCTTTGTCAAGGGTAGAGATTATGATCCAGATCGTGAGCGTGCTGAAATGAAAAAGTTGAAGAAACGTCTGAAACAGGAAGCTAAAGGTGCTGCACGTGAACTGGTAAAGGATAATAGGTTCTTGGCCGAGGCGAAGGAAAGAGAAAAGGCCCTACTAGCCGCAGAAAAGGCTGAGAAACATGGGAAAAATCTTGCTTTTCTTCAAGAACAAGAGCATGCATTTAAATCAGGGCAATTGGGAAAGGGCCGGAAGAGAAGAAGATGAATTTAGCTTTTGTTTGTCACTTGGAAAATCTTATTGTCAAATGCTTCCTGGTTTTTGGTAAGGTTTCATTCTTTATGTTGCATTGACAGTGAATATATAATCAATTATTTTCCATGTGTTTGTCATGTTCAACTATCTGAACCAAATGTGGTCGTCATATGTAGTAGATGTAGATACTAATGAACAACCCATAATGCTACACATCAGTGTTAGAACTGTTAATGATACAAAATGTTGAATGTTTGCTCCTTCATTATTCCAGGGCAAGGAAGATGCAGAATGTTGGACGTACAGAGGGATTGAACAAACTATTGCGTGCTCTGAATGTTGGATTCATGTGGTTACAATATGCGTCTTCTGTCTTTCCCTCCAACTGTGCCATAGTGATGCCACTGAAATTAGTTGCTGTATTTGGTCGTATCATAGGCTCTAGCTGTGAAGTGGAAGAGCTCTCAAATTTTGTTTTTATGTCTTATAGCTGAGTATCAGTTTTGTCCACCTCAATAGGCGAATATAATGTTGAGTTGTAAGAAGGGATAACTATGTTCCTCGGATTGATGCGCGTTATGTTCCTCGGACAGATGTGCGTTGTTACTTGTTTCATGTTGTATTTGTTATTTACATCTAACAGAAGAAAGTATCAGTTCATTAGTGTTAAAACCATTTTCGTCATTGTCCAACGGCCACCACCTGTTATTCATGGATCAGAGATTCTTGCATGTGTTAGCCCTTCGCGACCATAGCTAGTTAATTTAACCATTGAAGTAGTATCAGATCAGTTAAAATTCTGGTAAAGTGGTACTAATATTCCTCGTAAGTAAACAACTTCAGCTGTTGCAAATCCAACAAAATGGTTAAAGTTGGACAAGCAGTTCCGTTGATTTAGATTTAACTATGATAACTACAGGTTAGTTGGACACGCACCGCAAGCAGGCTTGGATGAGGATATTAAGAGGCGCTTTTGGGAGGGGTTGGATGAGATTGTTCGTAGTATACCGCCTTCTGAGAGGTTATTCATAGGAGGAGATTTCAATGGTCATATTGGGTCATCTGCAGGTGGGTACACTGAGGTGCATGGCGGCTTTGGTTTCGGAGAGCGGAACGGAGGGGGCATTGCGCTGTTGGACTTTGCCAAGGCTTTCGATCTAGTCATTGCGAACTCGAGTTTTACGAAGCGGGATGAACATTTGGTTACTTACCAAAGTTCGGTGGCGAAGACTCAGATTGACTATCTCCTCCTCAGGAGATGCGACAGAAGGTTGTGCGAGGACTGCAAGGTTATCCCAGGTGAGACCCTCTCAACGCAGCATAGGCTTTTGGTGATGGACATTTGTATTAGGATAAGGAGGAAGAAGAGGTCAGTACAAGGACGCCCCAGGATTAGGTGGGGCGCCTTAACTAAGGATAAAGCTAAGGAGTTGGAAGGAAGGTTATCGGCAATGGGAGCTTGGAGAAGTAGTGGGGACGCAAACACAATGTGGTCGACGACAGCGGACTGTATAAGAAAGGCGGTGAGAGAGGTGTTAGGGATATCTACGGGCCACAATGGTGGCCACAAAGGAGATTGGTGGTGGAATGCAGTTGTCCAAGGTAAAGTGGAAGCAAAGAAGGTGGCTTACCTGCGGTTAGTAGGGAGCACTGACGAGGAGGAGAAGAGAGAGAACAGTCAAAGGTATAAGGTAGCTAGGAAGGAGGCAAAGATGGCAGTGATGGAGGCTAAGACGACATCTTTTGCTCGTCTGTATGAGGAACTAAGGAACAAAGGCGGGGAGAAGAAGTTATTCCGACTCGCTAAGGCGAAAGAGAGGACAACTCGAGATCTGGACCAAGTGAGGTGCATAAAAGATGACGACGACAAAGTTTTGATGGGAGATGACCAGATTAAGAGGAGGTGACAGACCTACTTTCATAAACTTCTAAGTGATGAAGGGGATCAAGATATTATACTTGGGGAATCGAGGAATGCCGACAGTCACCATGAATTAAGTAATTGTAGGGACATTGAGATCGATGAAGTCACGGAGGCAATGCGTAAGATGAGAAGGGGCAGAGCTACCGGGCCAGACGAAATTCCGGTTGAACTGTGGAGGTGTGTGGGTAGAGCAGGCTTGGAATGGCTTACTGCATTGTTTAGCGTTATATTCAAGACTAATAGGATGCCTGAAGAGTGGAGGTGGAGTACAATGGTCCCGTTGTATAAGAACAAAGGTGATGTCCAGAGCTGTAACAACTATAAGAGCATCAAATTACTAAGTCATACCATGAAAGTTTGGGAGAGAGTGGTAGAAATGAGATTGCGAAGGACGGTGTCTATTTCAGACAATCAGTTCAGGTTCATGTCGGGGCGATCTACCACAGAAGCTATCCACCTTATTAGGAGGATGGTGGAACAGTACATGGATAGGAAGAAGGATCTTCACATGGTGTTTATTGATATGGAGAAAGCGTACGATAGGGTTCCTAGGGAGGTCTTATGGAGCTGCTTAGAGGATAAAGGGGTCCCGATTGACTATATTAGGGTGATTAAAGACATGTATGATGGAGCTAAGACTCGGGTTAGGACAGTAGGAGGCGACTCTGAACATTTTCCAGTTATTATGGGGTTGCACCAAGGGTCTGCGCTCAGCCCATTCCTATTTGCCCTGGTGATGGATGCACTGACTCATCATATTCAAGGGGAGGTGCCATGGTGCATGCTATTTGCTGATGACATTATTCTAATTGACGAGACACGAGGCGGCGTCAACGAGAGGCTAGAGATTTGGAGACATGCTCTTGAGTCTAAAGGTTTCAAGTTGAGCAGGACGAAGACGGAATACCTCGAGTGCAAATTTGGAGTTGAGCCGACGGAAGCGGGAGTTGAAGTGAGGCTTGACTCTCAAGTCATTCCCAAGAGGGGTAGTTTCAAGTACCTTGGATCGGTTATTCAGGGGATCGGGGAGATTGACGAGGATGTCACACACCGTATAGGGGTGGGGTGGATGAAGTGGAGGTTAGCGTCGGGAGTCTTGTGTGACAAGAAAGTGCCACCGTTACTAAAAGGTAAGTTTTATAGAGCAGTGGTTAGGCCTGCCATGTTATATGGAACTGAATGTTGGCCGGTAAAGAACTCACACATCCAGAAGATGAAAGTAGCAGAGATGAGGATGTTGAGGTGGATGTGCGGGCATACAAGGATGGATAAGATTAGGAATGAAGATATTCGAGAGAAGGTGGGCGTGGCCCCCATGGAGGACAAGATGCGGGAAGTAAGACTCAGATGGTTCGGGCACATTCAGAGGAGGAGCACTGATGCACCGGTGAGGAGGTGTGAGCGACTGGCTGTAGTGGGCACGCGGAGAGGTAGAGGACGACCTAAGAAGTATTGGGGAGAGGTGATCAGATAGGACATGGCGCGACTTAGGATTACTGAGGACATGGCCCTTGACAGGGAATTATGGAGGCCGAGTATTAAGGTTGTAGGTTAGGGGAGAGTTGTGAATATTTCTACAGCACAATAGAGTGAGACTAGCCAGTTAAGAGTTAGACTAAGAATGTCATTGGTCGTCTATTGATGCAGGGCTTTACCTGCTAGTTTTAATATACCAGCCATCTTTTTCGTATTTCGTATTCTGTATTTCATATCTCTTGTATTGCTGTTATTTTATTATGCATTTTTATGGTGTTAATATATCGGCTCCTGTTGCTTTTGAGCCGAGGGTCTCCTGGAAACAGCCTCTCTACCCTTCGGGGTAGGAGTAAGGTCTGCGTACATATTACCCTCCCCAGATCCCACTTGTGGGATTATACTGGGTCGTTGTTGTTGTTGTTGTTGTTTCTAGAAGACTTTGATTATTTACTTTTCAGGTGCGGAGAACTTTTAATCTGTTGTATGTTAGGGTATCATTGTAGCCATCCTAAAATTTGTGTTTTATTAATTTAATACTCCCTTTGTTCTTATGTGATGATGTTTGACTGAGCAGGGAGTTTAAGAATGAAAGAAAGATTTTGAAACTTGTCGTCTAAAACAAGCCATAGAAATTTTGTGGATATAAATCATTACATAAGGATAAAATGAGAATTTTAAAGTTAAATTGTTAAATATCGAAAGGCGTCATTCTTTTTTGGACCGACTAAAAGGAAAGAGTGTCAGACAAAATGGGAACAGAGGGAGTAGTAGATAGTCTAGAGGTCTAATGAGCACGAGGTGCATCAAGTCAATTACTTCAAGATGCAATGTAAAGACCAACCTTTTCCCCTCATGTCGGAGAGTTGCAGCAAATCCGGCACATATTGGCACTTTATCAAATTCTGCAGGAACATATACAGATATTCGTAAATCTGATAAGTGACTTCAAAAATTGAGCAACGGAGCGCACAAGTTCGGTCCCATTGATGTGACATTCAGCTGTATTTATCAGTTGGGCAATCCCATTTTGGTTCCACCCTGAAATAGCACTAGAACACAACTGTAGTGCGATCATTAGCATTCTCTAGAATTTTTTTGCCATGCTAATGATGGGAAGTTCCCTTCCTTTCAGTTGACACTGGACAATTTTCGCAACCAAAAGATATTACTGAAATATATCAGCCGTATCCACCATTTCTCCTCTTTAGTTTGGTGGATTATGAAAAATGAAGAAATGATATACTGAATTGTACTATAAAACTTGTGCTGCATGTACTGTCACGTATGCTTGTTCATAGCTATGACAAACTGATAGGTTGAGTACTAGATAAATGAAAAGCAATTCTGATTGGAATTTGAACTTTTAGGTACAGGAAAAAATGGAACAGTGACTATTTACCATACCTTATCCCAAAAAACAGGAAAGAAACAGTTACAAATAAGTGGAGAAGGAAAATATGATATGATAAGTGAGGCACAGAAGTCCTTAATCATTGGATATGTGTTATATGATTCTTCTTTGATTAGTTTTAAAGCCCTTAGCCAGTTTTTCCATTTGATATGATGATAAGCTTTCCATTTTGTTTCCTTTGTAAAAGAGGAGCTGCTCTAGAATTGTTATCATGTCATAAGGTCTAAAGGGCTCTATTATTGGAGGGAGCAAATTGTGCCGTTTTCAGTTTTTTTTCCTACTTGCTCCTTGGGCAAGTGTTAAGAAGTACTATCACTATTTTTGTGTTTTCTATTTCTTCAATTCCATTGTGAATAGAAGATGGTCAATAAACCATTTTGCTGTCCTAAAGGTTGTAAGCCTGCCATGCATTGAGTAAAGAACCTTAGAGCTGCACATCTCGAAAGATGGAGGTGAAAACTGGCCTTTTCCCTTTCTCAGAATCTTATTACAACATAAAGAATGGAAGAACAACAATTCATTTTCATTTCAAGTGAAGAGAGGAATGTTAGTATGAAATATTAGATGATGATTTTGAGTTTCCTTTGTTTTTGGTTCGTTCTCGGTCTTGTGAACTTCTTGTTGTTGCTACATGTGGTATTTCTAAATTATAATGAAAAGAATTACTCTCTCCATCCAAAAAATGACCTGCTATGACATGTATTTATGAGTTAACTGCTCGAATAGTTAAGTATATTGCGTTTGGTAGAGAAATGTTTAGAATGGTACTAGTTTAATATGTCAAAAAAGGGAGTAATTTGTTGCCAAGATGTCACGTTGAATTTGAAATCATATAAATAAGAATACTTTGAACTTGTAGAGGGAGAAAACATTTTTATTCTAAAACATGTGCTGAGCTTTTCGGGATAGATCAAGAAAGTTGGTCACTTTCATTGGTTCAATGGAGTACCTTTTCACTTTTTGAGTCAGGGTAGGATAGCTTTACTGTATATTTATTTAGTTTGGCCTACTCTGTATCCTGAATGGTAAAGATACCTATTTTTCTTTTATTGTCAGTTGACCCTCCTTTTTTTGGCAGTTACTGCATAACAGTCTTAAGTCTATGTACATTTGAAAGAAACCATGAGCTTTTGATGGGGTGGAGAACGACTATGTATATTTGAGGAATAGCTTCTCATTCCTAGTGTCGTTTGGTGCACCATTGAGGTTCCAGTTTGTGTAGAAGAATTGGTATTGTTCATATGTTGTAGATTCTCTAACTTCTTATATACTGTTTGCTTACTGGAGATTTTTCCGTTATATGATAAATTATTTACCTTCTAAAAAAACTATGAAGTCCTTGTATAGTAACACACATTTGGGGCAAAGGAGAAAGTTTTCAATGGTCTTGATGCTCTTGGAGACTTAGACTAGCTTCTTCCTGGACTTTTTTTATAGAAGATATATCCATTCAAAAAATAAAATAAAATGAGAAAAACCTATGAAGAAAAACCATTATCTTAAACCTAGTCTGGCTGCCAGCTAGAGGATTACAATCATGATAGGATTCAATCTTTATCAATATCTTGTTTACAGTGAAGGTGGTAATGTTCACCTTGGATTTTCTGCTATCTGGCATCTTAAATCGATCTTGTATGATCTGCTTACCTCATAACAGCTGTCTGTTTCTGTGCAGATAAGTCAGCTATCTTGGGACACCTTAACTCTCATGGATCTCAGAATGCCCTAGCAGGTCCAGTGGAAGCAGAGGAAAATGTTAGATGCTTCCTCATTTTCACCTCCTCTTGATGCATATCCCCTGCTCTATTTTGGAGTTCACTCTATCAAGCTGCTAACAAATGAAATAGCGGATATCCTTCTCCCTCTAGGCCTCTACTATGATAAAGAGCTTACTTAATTGTTACACTGACTAATGTGGCATGATTTCACCTTGTAACTTAAACTGATGCTCCATGCTTTTCTTGGGTTGTACGAAAAGAAAAAAAGCGAATATGCTTTGAAGGAAGGGCTGCATCTACAAATAAGATCAAATATAAGCGTGTATATCTTTTCGGTTTTTGGTGAAAGTTGCTTAATGTACATGTTATTGATGCATTACTAGATCTTCACAGTACCCTACAATTGTAAAAGGTATGAAAGGTGTATAGAGACAGAGATATTCTTTTGGCTGTACAGAGTACAGACAGCACCAGCTTGGTGCAATTTCATCAATGAAATTCTTTACTTATCAAAAAAAAAAAAATCGTTGTGCTCCACCTAAGCTGTCATGGGGCGGTCGTATGCTTTGACTGATGATACTGAACTAGCTTTTATTTCTGATAAGATGTCATTTACACATGGGTAACAGTACAATTACATATGAGAACACTGATTTTAGTGGCTGCCGGTAAAAACCTGGGTCTGAAAGAGATAAAAATAAAGACTGTTATCAAAAGAAACAGGTTCTTACTTTCTTACTGGGAGCATACATCATTTTGTGTGGGATGATAATCCATAGTTCACAAACATGTCTCGAAAGATTCTCTTTGTTGTTATTTGCAACCCATATGTCGTTCTGCTCCTGATTTGGTGTACCATCTTATTACAGAGGCAGAAAACCAAGAAAGAAGTGATGGAAGAAATTATTCAAAAGAGTAAATTCCTTAAGGTTTGTCATTGTTTAATGTCTTATTGTTGCAATCTGATAAGAGAATGGTTTGTTTACTTGCCATATGTTTGACAATTCTTTTGTTTTTCCTACATTGTTAGGCCCAAAAAGCAAAGGACAGAGAAGAAAATGATGCATTAACTGAACAATTGGACAAAGATTTTACATCGCTAGTGGAGTCGAAAGCCTTACTGTCACTGACCCAACCAGACAAGATAAATGCTCTGAAGGCTCTTGTGAACAAGAACATTTCAGTTGGTAATGTGAAGAAAGATGAGGTAGCTGATGTTCCCAGAAAAGCATCTATTGGGAAGGTATAAGTGGGGGTTTTTTCCCAATTGCCGGATACATTCCTGATGGATACCGAGCATCCTAGTCTTTCCTCCTTTCATGTGCCTGTCTTTTGTTCACCATCTCTTTTAGGTTTCTAGTGCATCATCCATGAACAAATTACCAATAATCTTTCTTTTGATTATATTAGATTTGTCTATGTTGACCACTTTAGATTCCTAATTTGCTTCAGGAAAAGCCTGACACTTATGAGATGCTTGTTAGTGAGATGGCACTGGATATGCGTGCTCGCCCATCAGACCGGACAAAGACTCCTGAGGAAATTGCGCAGGAGGAGAAAGAACGGCTGGAATTGTTGGAGGTATGACTGCTATGACAGAATCAAGAGCTCCTTGTGTCTCTTTATACCATGCATTACAAATGACAGTATTTGGTGCATGATGGAGAAAGTGGTGGCATTTCTATTAGTAAAGTTGCACAATTATTTTCTAGACCAACTCAAGTCCCTTTGACAGTGTTTTCTTTTGAGGATTGAGGATCCTGTTTCTATTGATTAATTTAAACATAGCTGCTTTAATATTATCTGTATGTGCTTTCAAGTTTCAAGTGGTTGTAATGTATGACTTCATTGTTTCTGCTGGGTGGTTGATGTTCTTGCATCATCATGAGTGTTCTTTAATGCCTTCATCAGGAAACTGGCTACTGTGTATTAGTAGTGATTGCTTTTTTTGAGCACTTTCGCATGGTAATGTTCTAAAACACAATAAATTCCCTTAGCAAGGAAATTTAGCTGGATTATTATTTCAAAGATCTAACACTATTACGATTGGCATCGTTTTGGTAGGATAAGGAGCATTTATGTTTTGGGTATAGTAGATATTTTCTAATCAAAGCCTTTTCATTTTTCAGCAAGAACGTCAGAAGAGAATGGCTGCTGCTGATGATGGGAGTGATGAAGATGGAAATGCATCTGATGATAACCGTAAATTGGTTAAAGACCCAAGAACTGTATCTGGCGATGATCTTGGGGACGATCTTGAGGAGCTGCCTAGAACTAAGTTGGGTTGGATTGGCGAAATTTTGAGAAGGAAAGAAAGTGAACTTGAGAGTGAAGATGCTGCTTCTACTGGGGATTCAGAGAGAGAGGAGGACGATGGTGAGGATGAAGGAAGTGACGATGGGGAAGATGAAGGAAATGATGATGGGGAAGAAGAAGGAAGCGACGAGTATGATGAAGAGCAAGGAAAGACACAGACTATTAAGGACTGGGAGCAAAGTGACGATGATATTATTGATACTGAGCTAGAGGATGATGACGAAGGTTTTGGTGATGATGCTAAAAAGGTGGTGAAAATAAAGGACCATAAGGAGGTATTCATCAAGGGGAAACAAGTTGGCACTTCACAAACCGAAAAAGAAAAAGTGACTGTGAAGCATCGACAAAACGAACTTCCCTATACAATTGAAGCCCCCAAAACCCTTGAGGAGTTTACTTCATTGATAGACAATTGTTCTGATGATCAAGTTATTGAAGCAATTAGGAGAATTCGTGCATTCAATGCAATAACTGTCGCAGCAGAGAATAAAAAGAAAATGCAAGTATGATACTCTGTTCTCACTGTAATTTCTTTAAGATTGATGACTTTCTTCCTTCTCCTTTGTGTGAACAAATGGTATGAAGTTTTGCCTTGAATTTTTAAGAGTATTCACCATTTAACTGTATTTACCATTACCCATGAAAATATAATGAATGAATGTTCATGTGAATATATCTGCATGCTGATCGAAAATGCATGTTTTGTTGTTAGATGATAAGGTTATGGGTAGTGTGAACTAGATAAGTCATTTTTGGTGGGTAAGTCTTTGCTACCTCAATTGCTTTATAAGTAGCTTGTTTCTTTCGTCAGGTTTTTTACGGGGTATTGCTGCAATATTTCGCTGTGTTGGCAAATAAGAAGCCATTGAATTTCAAGCTATTAAATTTGCTTGTAAAGCCGCTGATGGAGATGAGTGCAGCGACTCCATACTTTGCAGCTATATGTGCTCGCCAAAGGCTACAAAGGACAAGGGCACAATTTTGTGAAGATCTTAAGAATACAGGTTGGCTTTGATAACCTGTTTGTTTCTTTAATTGTTCTTATTCCTTGGCTTTACTTCTTGTGTTTAATTCATTTCGTCCATCCTCATAGGAAAAAGCAGTTGGCCATCTTTGAAGACCATCTTTCTGTTGAGGCTTTGGTCCATGATATTTCCATGCTCTGATTTTCGCCATTGTGTCATGACTCCTGCTATACTACTGATGTGTGAATACCTTATGCGGTGTCCCATCATTTGTGGAAGAGATATTGCAATTGCTTCCTTCTTGTGCTCTTTGCTGCTAAGTGTAAGTGGATACCATGTTTCATTTATCTCCCATGCGCTGAAATTGATCATTTGTTTAAATTACGAGCGCTGGAATTTTGTTTGGTAAAGTATTCTGTGCCATCAGAGCACATATTGTTTCCGCCCGTATCATCTTCATCTTAATCAAAGCAGCATCTAGACTTCTGGATGTGTAGTGTACTGTCTCAGCCTAGTATATATCTTCTTACTTTATTAATAGTATGTGTGCCATAGTAAACTTCTGCAACTTACCCTCCTTGGTCTAATTTCGTCAGTTCATCTATCTTTGAAACTATTTATAGTTATCTCCTTTGTTTCTCCCTCTTCCTGCTTAGTTTTTTGATGAATAAATTCCCTGTTCCTCTGCCTAGTTTTGTATTTAATACATCATTTTAGTCCAGTGTGAGAGCAGTGGTTCCTTAGAGAGCTAGTTGCTTTTTAAGTCACGACTTTAATTGCAAACATATTCAATATCTTGCTCATTTGCTTGTATATCTCTTATTAGTTTCATTTGTGATCTTCTAAAAATTTTGGTATACAAACGCGGTGTTTCTCATGCTTGAAATATGAATTCATACCCTAGCTTTGCTTGTTTAAGGTGTAAAAGGCTTCAGAAACTTTATTAGTTCTCTTCACAATCTGTAAGAGCTACTTCTGTACCTCTTGTACATGTCTGCATACACTTGAGGCTGTTACATGTATACAAATTTACCTCATCAAAGAAATAAAAAAAGGCTTCAAAAAATTGTCACCTTAAATTTTTAGGTGTCAATCTCAGATTTTTTATTTGTTAGTCTTTTTTTAACAGGATATTTAGTAGACGGTCTTAAATTTCACCTTTCCTTGCACATAGGTAATGTCAGAATGCTGTTATTTAGAACCTCGCAATTCAGTCTCTTTAGTTCTTTGCAGGTTTAAAGATTTCATATGAAGAACTTATTCCCATATCATTTAGTTTTGACACCAATGCGCCTGGGCAAGTTAGAAGCTAGGTACCCAGGTAGTGATATAGAAGTGCCTCACGTATCCAAATGATCACCAATTTATCCAATGAGCTGAGCGAAGCCAACTGTCTCATACTCCCTTGTTCCCTATCTGTTATTACTTTTGTTGTCTGTTCCAAAAAGATTGCACCGTTTTATATTTCGGAAGTAGTTAACTTAAACATTCTCATCTTGTCATTGGTACGACTTTGTTGCAGTCTCCACTGGAAATGAAAACTAATACTTTAACTTGGTACTATGTGTAATTTTTTGCATATTTAGCTTATTATCAAAACTCTTTGTTTCTTCCTTAGATTTTATGTTCGGTCAAACACAGTCAACAAATTGGAATAGAGGGAGTATCTTGCTAAATTCACTCAACATTAAGGTTCAAGTAGTGCTTAGGACTTTTTCAGGTTTATGGAACCAGATTATTCACAATAGCCAGCTAGTCATCCCCCTTGCACCTACGAGTGATTGCTCTCGACTCAAGTTGGTTAGGGTAGCTATGTGTGATTTATCCTCAACTGCGGGTCAAACAGCACGTGAAAATTAAAGATCGGTTGATCGTAGGAACACACATTTTGGGATTAACTTTTGGTTTTTATTTCGTTTATTCTCAAGAACATTCTTCCTGGTTGATGGTGTTAAATACAGAATGATCATATGAACTTAGTTCTCCAAGCTTATGGATATCAACATCTAGCCCTGCAGGTAATTAAACAATCTCAGAAGTTTTGTTCGGAGGCTATAGTATTTATTCAAACTTTGCTGATGGCAGCTTTAGACAGAAAGCAGCGGTCTAATTCTCAGGTTTGGCTTGGCTGAAGCTTATGATGTTCTTCTTGCTAATCTAATTCTTGAAGCTGTTAATCATCGCCCTTGTCTTATTTTGCAAATACTTTCTATTGTCATTGGGATGTATTTTGGTTGCTTCCTTCCACTTGTGAATTGACAGGCATGTTCTTGTGCTGCAGTTGGATAACCTTATGGAGATCAAAGAGCTTGGGCCTTTGCTTTGTATACGCAGTAGCAAAGTGGAGATGGATTCTTTAGATTTTCTTATGCTGATGGACTTACCAGAGGACTCTCAGTATTTCCACTCTGATAACTACAGGTTAGTTAGCGTTCTATTGACATGCATATGGACAAATCTATTAGAGGAATCCCAAAGTTCTTTAAATTGTTAAATATGGCTCTATGTTAAGATACTTGAACAAATTAGAAATATGTTCAATAAGTCTCTGTCTAGGTCCATTCAAGATGTGGTTTGTTATTCTAACTTTCAATATCCTAATATTATGATTGTCAATCAGCTGGTTAACATAACAAGTATCTCTGCTTGAAATTCTACACCTAATTTGCTTTTCTGGGAACCTAGAACTTGATGCGATTATATGGTTTCTCATACAGGACCAGCATGCTTGTAACAGTTCTGGAAACCCTGCAAGGATTTGTAAATGTATATAAGGAACTTATTTCTTTTCCTGAGATTTTCATGCCAATTTCAAAATTATTATGCAAATTGGCTGGAGAAAATCATATTCCAGATGCATTAAGGGAGAAGATCAAGGATGTTTCCCAATTAATTGATACGAAGGCTCAGGAACATCACATGCTGCGTCAACCTCTGAAAATGCGGAAGAAAAAACCTGTGCCCATCAGGATGCTTAATCCGAAATTTGAGAAGTAATATGCTTTCTTACTGCATTATCTTAAATTAAACGAATCAAATTGTTTGTTTCCTATTGAGCTTAATCATCTTCTGATCATCTACTTCTACAGCTTTGTCAAGGGTAGAGATTATGATCCAGATCGTGAGCGTGCTGAAATGAAAAAGTTGAAGAAACGTCTGAAACAGGAAGCTAAAGGTGCTGCACGTGAACTGGTAAAGGATAATAGGTTCTTGGCCGAGGCGAAGGAAAGAGAAAAGGCCCTACTAGCCGCAGAAAAGGCTGAGAAACATGGGAAAAATCTTGCTTTTCTTCAAGAACAAGAGCATGCATTTAAATCAGGGCAATTGGGAAAGGGCCGGAAGAGAAGAAGATGAATTTAGCTTTTGTTTGTCACTTGGAAAATCTTATTGTCAAATGCTTCCTGGTTTTTGGTAAGGTTTCATTCTTTATGTTGCATTGACAGTGAATATATAATCAATTATTTTCCATGTGTTTGTCATGTTCAACTATCTGAACCAAATGTGGTCGTCATATGTAGTAGATGTAGATACTAATGAACAACCCATAATGCTACACATCAGTGTTAGAACTGTTAATGATACAAAATGTTGAATGTTTGCTCCTTCATTATTCCAGGGCAAGGAAGATGCAGAATGTTGGACGTACAGAGGGATTGAACAAACTATTGCGTGCTCTGAATGTTGGATTCATGTGGTTACAATATGCGTCTTCTGTCTTTCCCTCCAACTGTGCCATAGTGATGCCACTGAAATTAGTTGCTGTATTTGGTCGTATCATAGGCTCTAGCTGTGAAGTGGAAGAGCTCTCAAATTTTGTTTTTATGTCTTATAGCTGAGTATCAGTTTTGTCCACCTCAATAGGCGAATATAATGTTGAGTTGTAAGAAGGGATAACTATGTTCCTCGGATTGATGCGCGTTATGTTCCTCGGACAGATGTGCGTTGTTACTTGTTTCATGTTGTATTTGTTATTTACATCTAACAGAAGAAAGTATCAGTTCATTAGTGTTAAAACCATTTTCGTCATTGTCCAACGGCCACCACCTGTTATTCATGGATCAGAGATTCTTGCATGTGTTAGCCCTTCGCGACCATAGCTAGTTAATTTAACCATTGAAGTAGTATCAGATCAGTTAAAATTCTGGTAAAGTGGTACTAATATTCCTCGTAAGTAAACAACTTCAGCTGTTGCAAATCCAACAAAATGGTTAAAGTTGGACAAGCAGTTCCGTTGATTTAACTATGAAATATGGTTCTATTTGAAAATGGGAATTATATGAAACAAACTAAAAAAGAAATACAAATTTTTGGTAGAACAATAAGGAGAAATGTTTCTTTCCTGTGGTATACTTTAGAGAAACATTATGTTAAGAAAGGTACTATAGATTAATCATAATTCTCATAATATTCCACAAGTCTTTTCACACATGTCAAATATAACATGGCTAACTTGAACTCAAACAAAAGTTTTTTCTTCTTGCTGGAAATAGTTGTTTCTGAATCTGTGCCATCAACCAGCTTGCTTAATTAGATTCATGCTGCAATAGCCATGGGCATGGCTGCTATGCCCTACAACTTTTGCTATTCTTTTCAATTTTCTTTCCTCCATCTCCTTACTTTTTTGGAGCATCTTATGCTACTGTTCTCGAATGCGTGAAGCTTATGTTGTTTTATAAAGAAACAAAGTTTATTAAGTACTAGTTCTGGTTTCTCCTTAGTCCTTAGGAGTGACTAGTGAGGGTGACCCCTATTCTAGGTTATAGTTAGCATTAGTGAAATTATTATAAATGTTATGATAAATATCATATTATGTTGGATGTCTACTCTTTTACACATGATCTTCAAAAGAATGGTGATATCAATCATCAATGTGCAACAGATTCGCTCAAGTGATGATATGACTGATTTGTTCACCAAATCTCTATCGACATCAACTTTCAAGGCACATTATCTGTGGACGTCCAAGGGGGAGTGTTATGATAAATATCACATTATGTTAGATGTTTACTCTTCTTCCATGATCTTCATCTCAAATGCTTAATGACATATTCAATGACATATTTTGTATGTTCAATAACATATTTTCTTCACTTTTTATGTCTATATAAAGGCATTGTAATAGATAGGAAAATACACACAATTGAAGAAGAAATAGAAATCTCTCTTCCTCTCTTTCTCTCTATATCTTTTAGTTTGTTTTTGCTTGTTCTATATTGTTATTTTTGGTTATATTTTATAACAATAAATAAACTATTACCCATTTGGGTATGAAATTAATTTTGACGTTCAATGTGCAAAAGTTGAAATTACTTGGTGATAAAAATTTAAAAAATGTTATGTTGACTTTGAATGTTTCCTAAAACATACATAAGTTGTTGTGAATAGTATAGTATACATAGATGAATACAAAATGGCTGAAACACCACCGTTTAGATAAAAGAAATATATGAATCTTATTGTATAAATTCCAACAACTTATTAAAGTTTGAGATTAAGCCACTGAGCAGAGAAATGGGGAGTGGCATTGGTCTAAGCCTCCTTTACTAAAAGTACGTGGAAGTTGATTCCTTTCTATTGAGATACTCAACCCGTGTTGCAGTAAATCATCATAACAGAACACCTACACACAAATATGATAGACTGGAGTTTTAAATAACAAATTAAATGTGTGCAATTTAATTTGTAAAATCAAAGATAAAATAAAAAATTATATTAGAATACATCTAGCAAAGGAAACAGGCACAAGGGGATAAGTGCACCCATCATTGGAAGCACAAATAAATGCAGATCCATGTGGAATATCTTTGCCCCTAGTTCAACCAGATCAAAGTGTCATAGATGCACCTTTTGGAAATCTTGTGAATGTACTCGTGCACAAGTTCTATAAAGAGAAGAAGCATGAGAAATATGATAGAAATGTAGACTATCTCGTTATCATAGAAAACATGTCATCCAAGGTTGAGAGAAAGTCATAAAAAGTACGACCTCCAATAAATGTCTTGATCCCTCGACCAAAATCTGATTCTCCATTTGAATGAACAAGAAATACATAGTAAGACCTGACTGCTACACAGATAAATAAACCATTCTAATCAGTGATATATATTGTAATACCTTTAAAATGCAATAACCGAACAAGAGTAAATGGATGTAAATATAAAGTTGTTTGAAAAATAACTAATATAGTCGGGCAAAATAAGAAAAAAATAACACATAACTCTTATTTTGCCAGAGAATGGTTTAGATCTGTTACTGAGCTTTGAAGATATTATGGTAGAAAAGAAGGTATACTTTGAATGAAGATGTACTACAACTCATATTCGAATAAGAAAAAGGAAACAGAGGAAAACAACAATGAAGCAGCCGCGTCCAGCTATTCTGGTCAGCTTCATCTCATAAAGACTTGTCTCTTTTATACTATCAATGTAAAAATTTTATTTATTTTTGTGGCTTCAACCCCCACCTCCCTTTTATTTTGCTACGGCACCAGACCACATTAATAGGCTAATGCTTTTAAGTAGCATACTATATTTTTTAAAAACGGTTAAAAGGAATTTTGAGAATTTCTCAAAGAATAAAAAATAAAAAGAGAATTTCGACCAAAATGCATCAGGGAAAGGTTTTTGGCAGAATACGTGGACAAACTCAAAGTTGGCAGCAATTGTCAGTTTGATATGTTCACTTAGGTAGTGACCATCTAGACACTTCTACTTGACTCGTGTGTCTCGCGATCCTCTCATACAAACATGACTAAGTGTTTGATATTTTCGCATAACTTTGGATGTGTGAAAGCCATTAAAATTATATTTTTATTTTATTTATTTCATGTGAACCTTACTTTTTCATCCGCTGTCAAGCCATAGCCACCCTTCCGCCACCCTCGTAACCAAGCCGCAACCTCATCACCGTTCTCATGCCACCACCCCAACAAGGACAAGACCAAATATACTATTCAACAAATCACAATTCTAACAACCATACAAAATCTCCATCACTTATAAATAATCAAAATAAAAAATCTTGTGGCAAATAAGAAAAGAAATTGAATCCATATTTAACAATTGAAAATTACAAATTCAGTTTAAATATAACATTTCTAAATATTTTGCAAACTCTAATGCAAGAACTAGTTTTCTATAATGAAACTTATTATAATTAAATAAAATTAAAAAATTGAATCATATTAATTAATTATGAAGCCCCAACAAGAGTGGCAGAGGAGAGGAGCAACGATTGTGGTGATGGAGGAGAAGCAACAAGATAGAAGAAAATATGGCGGAGGAGAGGACGGGGACAGGTAGAGGAAGGTGACACAAATTTAGGAAAAAGAAAAGAGGGAGGGGGGGGGGTTGTTGGGAAAAAAACCCCGTAAAAATAATATTTACGGTATTAGTGATAAACGCGGACCACTAAGTTATGGTTAAATCAATAAGAGTAAAAATGCAGCAATAATGACACAAAGATTTTACGTAGAAACCCTTCTGAATAAGGAAAAAATCCACGGCCAAGAAGAGCAACTGATATCACTATAGCGAGGAATTTTACACTATGTAGTAACGATTACAAATACTCCTAAGACCACTACACCCTCAAAAGAAAGAATACTATTTTGCTTTTTCCACCTCACTACAATATCTCACACTCTATTTTTCATCACAGACTATTTTCTTATAGTTTATGGAATACCTTGCTCTTTCTCTTTTCTCTCTTTGTTGGTGCGTAGAAATAAGAGTTAAAGCTCTCCTTTTATAGCCAAAACCTCACGCTCTAAAGTCTACAATATTTGATAATTTCCACACCCTTTTCACAAATTCAACAAGGTTGGCTACCAATTCAACAAAATTGGCTATCAAATCATTTGAATGAGATGGACACCATATCAATCTCCCCCTCCAGTCTCATTCATCTAGAGGAGGTAGCACTGTCTTCTAGTCCGAGTGCATGCCGACAAGTTCTTTGCATAGCTCGAACTTGTCTCTTGGTACCACTTTGGTCAACATATCAGCAGGATTTTCACTTGTGTGAATCTTTTTGACCTGAAGTGATTCGTTCTCCACTTGCTCACGAATCCAATGACATCTGACGTCGATGTGTTTTGTTCTTGCATGGCACATGGAGTTTTTGCTTAAGTCTATTGCAATCTGACTGTCGCAATAGACAACATACTCCATCTGTCGCAATCCAAGTTCTTGAAGAAATCTCTTGAGCCATATCATCTCTTTGCCTGCTTTAGTAGCCGCAATATACTCCGCTTCAGTTGTAGAAAGTGCGACACACTTCTGCAACTTCGATTGCCATGAGATAGCTCCTCCTGAAAATGTGAACAGGTATCACGTAGTATATTTACGATTATCAAGATCACCTGCCATATCAGCATTCGTGTAGCCCTTCAAGATTGAATCAGATCCTCCAAAATACAAGCAATATCCTACAGTACCTCTTAGGTACCTGAGTATCCACTTGACTGCTTTCCAATGTTCCTTTCCAGGATTTTCAAGGAATCTGCTAACAACACCGACTGCATGAGCAATATCTGGCCGAGTGTATCCCATTGCATACATCAAACTTTCGACGACAGAGGAATAAGGAATCATGGTCATTCTCTCTTTTTCCTCCATTATTGTAGGCCACATCTTCTTGCTCAACATCAGATGACCAGGAAGGGATGTGTAAACCAACTTAGCACTTTTCATATTGAAGCGCTCCAGTACACGTTCTATGTACTTCTCCTGTGACAAGTAAAGCTTTATTTCGTTTCTCGAACGAGTAATTCTCATGCCCAAAATCTGCTTAGCATGACCCAAATCTTTCATTGCAAAAGACTTATTTAACTGTTTCTTCAACTCGTCAATCTTGGAAGCATTCCTGCCTACAATCAACATATCATCCACATATAGCAAGAGGATGATAAAGTCATCATCAGAAAATCTTTGTACAAACACATAGTGATCTGATGAAGTCTTCTTGTAGCCTTGCTCCCCCATACCAGACTCAAACTTCTTGTACCACTTTTTTGGAGCTTGCTTCAATCCATATAGACTCTTCTAAAGTTTGCATACAATATTTTCTTTAACTTTTGCCTTGAAGCCTTCAGGTTGTTCCATATAAATCTCATCTTCTAAATCACCATGAAGAAAAACAATCTTCACATCCATCTGCTCAATCTCCAAATCAAGACTGGCAGTCAAACCAAAAGCTGTCCGAATGGAGGACATTTTCATGACAGGAGAAAATATTTCGTCAAAGTCAATACCTTTACTTTGACCAAATCCCTTGACAACCAATCTAGCTTTGTATCTGGGCTTCAAACTATATTCTTCAGCTTTAACTTTGAAAACCCACTTATTCTTCAAAGCTCTCATGTCCTTAGGCAATTTCACCAACTCATAAGTATGGTTCTCATGCAGAGATTTCATCTCATCTTGCATGGCTTCAATCCATTGATACTTGTGCTCATCTTCTATGGATTCCGCATAACATTTAGGTTCTCCCCCATCAGGGAGTAATACATACTCATTGGGTGAATAACGAGGGGAGGGAGTACGAGGTCTAGAGGACCTCTTGAGTGGAATATCTAGCTCGTCCACAGCTTCGTGAGTAGGAACATCTACCTCATCAACATTAGCATTGTTATCACCATCACCATCAATATGCTAATCTGGAATATGGTTATGGGCATCACCATCATCATTGAGCCCACCAACGTCATCCGCATTTGTATGAGGAATTTGATCAAGATTAACTAAACCTTCAGAACTTGGAGATTTTAGCTTCTCCGCTTTGTTAATATCTTCAATGGTTTGATCCTCCACGAAGATAACATCACGACTTCTCACAACCTTCTTCTCAGTTGGATCATATAGCCTGTAACCAAACTCATCAAGGCCAACACTGCCTTGTCTTGGCAGTTAATTTTGACCTCTCATCTTTAGGTACATGTATAAAAGCTTTGCAACCAAACACTTTCAAGTGGTCATAGGGAACATCCTTGCCATACCAAACTCTATTTGGAACATTAATTTGCAAAGCAACTGCAGTGGATAGATTAATAACATGTGCGGTGGTCAATAAAGCCTCACCCAAAAAGGAATTCGACAACTTTGCTTCAGAAAGAAAACATCTAACTCTTTCCATCAAGGTCCTGTTCATCCTTTCTGCTAAACCATTAAGCTGAGGAGTCTTAGGAGGAGTCTTCTGGTGTCTGATACCCTGTTGCTTGCAGTATTCATTAAACGGTCCACAATATTCACCACAGTTATCAGTACGAATACACTTCAGCTTCTTTCCAGTTTCTCTTTCAACTGAAGCCTGAAACTGCTTAAAGACACCCAACACTTGGTCTTTAGTCTTCAAGATATAAACCCAAAGTTTTCTTGAGCAATCATCAATAAAGGTAGCAAAATAAAGTGCACCACCCAAAGTTCTTGTCTTCATTGGACCACATAAATCTAAATGCACCAACTCAAGCAACTCTGTCTTTCTTGATGGAGGATAAGACTGGAAAGAAACTTTTTTTTGTTTTCCAGCCAAGCAGTGCTCACATTTTTCTAATTTTGCACTTTCAAAATTTGACAACAATTTCTTCTTGGCCAGAACATTTAGTCCTTTCTCGCTAATGT
Organism: Nicotiana sylvestris; assembly: GCF_000393655.2. Lineage (NCBI taxonomy): Eukaryota > Viridiplantae > Streptophyta > Magnoliopsida > Solanales > Solanaceae > Nicotiana > Nicotiana sylvestris. Next base: position 155,379,330 of record NC_091066.1, read on the forward strand.
GGATAATCCTCTTATGCCATAACATTGAAGAGTTATTGCTCTCAACGGCATTCACAATATCAACAAAGGTAGAGACTGTAGTCCAGTATAGACCACGACATTTTTCCCCACGAGCCACAATCATGGAACCCTTAGTGAGCTTCCACTTTCCAGCACCATTGGTACTGACATATCCCGCATCATCCAAAATACCAACAGAGATCAAGTGCAAACGAACATCAGGTGCACGTTCTACATTGTTTAAAACTAGTTTAGTTCCAATACTAGTTTCCAAACAAATCGTTCCAACACCAGCCACCCTAGATACAGTCTCATTACCCATACTCAAAATTTCAAAGTCACCCTCAGTATAGGATGGGAAAAATTCCTTCCTTGATGTCACATGAGATGCGGCACCATTGTCCACTGTCACACCTCCTTTTTACCTGCGCCCGCAGGGGCATAGGGAAGTTTTCCAATAAAGGGACAATCGAAACGGGATTTATTATTTAATTCAGAGTCGCCACTTGGGAGGTTTATGGTGTCCCAAGTCACCGGTTGAATCCCGAACCGAGGAAAAGATTGACTCTGTATTACAGTCCGCGAGCCAGAAATCCGGATAAGGAATTCTGTTAACCCGGGAGAAGGTGTTAGGCATTTTCGAGTTCCGTGGTTCTAGAGCGGTCTCTCAACTGGCATATTTGGCTTATATATCTGATTTTAATACATGTTGAACCTATGTGCAAATTCTAACTTTTTACCGCTTTATTATTATTATTTTTAAATAGAATTGCAACGTCGTAAAAACGCGTCTCGAACCACGTCACATCAATGTACCCGTGGTTGTTGCCACATCTCGACTCCTTTGAGATTTGTATTTGGGTCACATAAATGTGCACCCGAGTTTAGGGAGGTAATGTTATTAAAATACGCGCCTAAAGAGACTAATACATTATTATTTGGGGGAAGGCCGTAAAATTCACTAAACGGCCCGTCCCGAATTCTAAATGTTTTATTTAAACCATTTATTGAGGGCCCCACATAATTGCATTTTTAATTGGCGAGGCTCGTCTCATTTTTATTCAAAGGTCGATCCTAAAGTGACTATGATTTTCTATTTATGTCTCTCAAAGAAAAAAAACCTAATTAATTAAAATGCTCAAAGCTTAAGGTCCAGTTTAAGAAGATTTAGTCACATTAGTAGACATGATATTGGGCTTGAGACGGGACCCAAGTTGGATGGGGCGGAACTGCCCAGGAGTCGAACCCTTGTAGCCGGGAAAGCCACGAAACGGCTCACCGATGTGTGCGTGATTTAATCAGACATAATTAAGCAATGGACTCATTTTTGCTTTGTAAGTTATACTTTCTTTTTTCGACTTCCGGTTATTAGAGCAGATGTGAAATGAGATACCCCAAATTCCCTTTAATTACAAATGAAAGGAAAGATAACTACTGAAAGTTTATCTTATTGTTGGTTTGGCTTTTCGAACATATTTACAAAGGAAACACATGATAGGAAACTGGCTGAAGCTAACCTAACTTATTATACCAACTTATATTGAACCTAATTACAACTAACACTCAAACTAAAGCAGAAAACTTACATACATTTCAGGGCAAAACAATTAGCAGTCCGTGCTAATACTAACAGTTTTTCAGTTTATTGTTTCATAACTAATTTCAGTCCTACTAGTACAACTTCAAGCAAAGTCTTAATACATTAAGAAATCAAACATTCTGACACACAAATCAAACCACTAAATCACATAATCTCATGCTTCAGTTTCTATGCCATTCTTCGCATTTCAGTTCACAATTAACCAGGATCAAGCTGTGTACCTGGAAATGGCAATACAAGAAGAGGAGAAGGAATAGTCAGCAGCAGCAGATAACACAACAACAACAAACAGCCATCCACAAACAACCCAGTAACATGTACAACAAAACCAGGTGAATTTGAAACCAGTCAAAACCGGGACACTCAAACTTAAATAGCTCAAACAACCTCAGAAATGAAATCAGAAAAACACACTACTGCAACACTGCACCCGAACTCATCTCAAATTGTCTCAAAACCTTTGAAATCTCGACAGCAACAAAACTCAATCAAAAATCTACTCAAACTTTGACCAAAATTACTCACCATGCTCTAAACCAATGTGACAACATTTTTTTTATGGAACAGTAGCTCCTTTCAGGGTTAAATGCTATAACTTTTAAGAATATTATCCAAGACCTGGCCTGAAGGGAACAGTAGAACCCAAGTGTGTATGCCTATATTCTCAGCCTGTTTTCCGCCTCAAAGATTCTGTTAACAATGCTCTTACAATACTCTCCAAAATGTTCTCCTCCTCTTTTTCTTTTCTTAAGTCCCTCCATTTATACCCAAACACTGACCCTGCCAGCTCGTAAGAACACTCAGGCAGAATTAAGAAACTAATTCTGCCCATGATATTCTTTAGAGCTCCATTAGGGTATGTTTTGTTCCCCATTAACCCTTGTCTTTCCTTTATTTAAAGTTCAAGCAGGTATGAGCAATATATTTTAATCAATTCCTTTTAAGCCTCCCTATACCATTATGTTTTGTTCCCCACTAATTATTAAACAAATGCATTATTTTAATGGTACACTAGTGCTTAGTGGACAGAACACTTAGACTACCCATTTCTTTAAGTTTTCAATTACCAAATTACCCCTGGAACCCATGTGATTACTATCCTAACTTAACCCCTTTAATCTGTGCTACATCTTTTAGCTATAACCAGTTCTTAAAGAAGAACCTAATCACTGATTAACGAAAGCTGAATTTAACCACAAATTCGATTCCATCGGACTCCAAACTCAAACAGAACCACAGTCATATTCAAACCACTAAACTCACAAAACAATTGAACTCATATCAGAACGAACAGTATCACAACCAAGATGAAGGGTTTAAGGATTCAAGGAATAGACTAACACAATTCTACACTAAACCTAAATACGAGCAGATGAAACTGTAAATACATTGAATGCACAACTAAATTCATATGCCAAGTCACGTCACAGAGTAGGGGACCAAACATCACATAAACATGAAACAAATTGGCATAACAACAAACAATTTGACCAAAACTATTGAACTACAATTAAACCGAATTAATCGACGAAACTATTTAACCATATGTTGACTGATAGAAGAAATCTGGACCAAGAAAAAGTCTGATGGAGAAGAAAGAAAGAAAAGTAATTGAAAAATACAGAACTATGACGAAACTTAATCAGACACGCTATGGAACAACAAAAGAAAAAGTAAAAAAAAATAAGTACCTTAAAATTTCAGTCCCAGTTCCCATTTGTTTTAGTTGAAACTCCCACTTGCGTTTGAAGCCGAGACAGACCTTAATCGAGTGTTCTCGACTGAGAACACACGACTAAGGTCGACCACGACCTCAATTTTTCCTTTAGGGTTCGCTCTTTCGTTTTGAGATTCGACCAACTCCGCTCTGAATCGCACAAAACTAGCAAAGGACTTGGGACGAGGGTGGTCTAGTGGTCAAAAGGTGTGAGTTTGGTGGCCATTGAACGGATTAGGGTTTGGTTCGATTCTTCGATCTAAGATTCGAAGCATCTGGTACCGATTCGAAGAAAACTGATTCGAGATTTGGAAAGAGGACGTCGTGGGGAGGCTGTGGTGTAATTTTGGGGCTGTTTAGGCCACCGAAACCGCTGTGAGGCGATTTCCGGTGAGCGGAGCACGGTGCTGAAGGGTGGCAGATGCATTTGGTCTCTGAGGTTTGGAGACGAAGAGGTGGGGGGGGGGTTTGGCTTGGGGGCGGGGTATGGTTTTAGGAATATATAGTGGGGTGGGGATTTGATCCTGGCCGTTGGATCATTCACGATCAACGGCCTTGATCACTTCACTAATGAGGAATGATGTCGTTTGGCTTCAACTGGGGATTGAGTTGATCCGGGGACAAAGGGGTCGGGTAATGAAAAAGGCTGTGGTCCGTTGGATCAACTTAAATCGACAGCCCTAATCAAAGTATGTCCAAACAACGTCGTTTGATTCTGGTAGGGGCGGACCGGGTGGGGAACGAGTTTTGGGCTGATTTGGGGCGGGTATTGGGTGTATTGGGCCTGGAATTAAAACACAGCCCACCTTTTTTCTCTTCTTTTATTTCCTTTTCCTAGATTATTTTCAAAATTTAAAACCTAAAATTATACAAACCAAATTAACTTAAAAATACTAATTGTCTCTAAATGATAATTATCACAAATACTTAAACACCAAATTACACAATTAAACACTAAAATGTAAAGTGTATTATTTTTATGTTTTTCCTTCATTTTATAAAATAAGTAATTTACTAATTAACTTAAAATTATTAAATCCTAAATGCAAATGCAACCTATTTTTTTTAATATATTTTTCATTAGTCAAAACAAAACAAACATGCCCAGCCAAATACAAACAATTAACCAAAAATGTCAGGAAAAATTCTCAAAATTGCAAGGAAAATTGTTTTATTTGAATTTCTGGGAGTAGTTCTTATAGGGCAAAAATTACGTGCTCATAACTGCCCCTCTTTGTCCGGAAACATGAAGAGTTTTCGTGCAAAGATAAAGTGAGCGGATACGAGCGATTTTTGCCCGTTCGGCTACTCCGTGTGAAGCATTTTTGAAAGATTTGACCGAATCTCTGCTTCAAAGGTTTCCTACATATCCCTGGCTAAAAGGGAATCAGGTCAATATAGTTCGGGAAGTTTTGGTAGCTGGGACTACCATGGAGCTGTGGTTTCACTGTTACTGTTGCTGCTGCTGATACTGCTTACTGAACTCCTTATTACACCTTGATAAAAAATAAAGTAGTTATACTAAGCTATGGTCTATGAATTACAAAGATTTATTCTCAAACTTGGTCATGTGACTGTTGTTGCCTTGTTGCCTTGTGTTTCCTATGATGTTTCTTTACTTCTGACTTGACTTGTAGTTTTCTCTTGATTGTCGAATTTGAACTGCTTATTTCCTTCTTGTGAGCTTCGAATTATTTTTCCTTCGAAGCTTGAATGGCCTTCTTCTGACTAGTGTTGCCTTCCTTCCATTCTCCAGGCGGGCTCCTGACTTCAATTACAACAAAACAATAACACCTCCATTCTCCAGGCATGCTCCTGACTTCAATTACAACTTAAAATATAACACCTCCATTCTCTAGGTGGGCTCTTGACTTCGACTATAACTTGAAAATATAACAACCTTCATTCTCCAGGCGGGCTCCTGACTTCAACAACTTCTTAGAAATACGTTCTATTGCCGTTGTTCCTTCCTGCCTCCTGAACCATTTTCCTTCTAACTTGAATAATCTTCTTTTAGAACTGCTTCCCTCAAAACTGGTGTTTCATTCCTCTGAAAACTGCTGGGGATAACACCAGTGTTTCATTCAAAAATATGTTATTTTCCTCCTTCAAAGATTACTTCCCTTAAAGCTGTTGTTTTCCTTCCTCTGGAACTACTTCCCTTAAGACTTGTATTATCTTCCTCCCGAAATTGCTTTCTTTAAAACTTGTTTTGCCTTCTTCCGAAAACCGCTAGGGATACCACTTTTTTCCAAACTCGTGTTATCTTCCTTCCTCCCCAAGTGGGGTACCTGACTTCCAAAAAATTTTCAAAATGAAAGAAAATTTTCTGCCCCGGTTTGACAACCTTCTTCTGGCATGTCTTTCTGTCATCAATAACATTTCCTGTGCCTGCTTAAAATCAAAGAGAATTTGTTAGTTTAAAACGTAGGGATGCTCCTGCTGGGGACGGTTTTCCCTTTTGCTCTTTTCCACCTTTGCTCCATACTGTCCCGAAAACTTAGACCAATCCATCATTTGGTCTTACAACGACGTCTTTCTCGTTCCATCACATTATCCTCGCATGTCTTATCCCCATTTACCTTGCACCATGTTGGCAACTGGTAGTTAGCTCTGAAAATCCTTCTTAAAAACAAACTACTATTGATCAAAAAGAAATGGAAAATGATGACTTCGAAAGATAGAACAAGAAAAATCTTTCTGAACAATTGTTTGAAGAGAAAATAACTTATCTGAATGGTATAACCGATCCCAATGGTCATGTCGTGCATTTTTGGATTAATCAACCCAGTCTATTTACATCAATCAATCTTTCTGAGGTCCCTGCTTTGCATTTCAAAGGTCCCGCAACCCATCTTCTTTTGCCGAAACAACATCTTTATTTTGCTTGATGTCTCGACGGATCCTTTCCATCAAGCTTATCTCGTTTTCCCCCTCTTAATTCCTTGTTGCCTTATAGTGCCCTTCGAGGGATTTTCATTAATAAGACTCTCTCGTTTCTCTCAACTCCCATCGCCTTATGGTGCCTGTGAAGGTTTTCACCGATAAGACTCTTTCATTTTATTTCTCTCAACTTCCGTCACCTTATGGTGCCTGTGAAGGTTTTAACCAATAAAACTCTCTCATTTTCATTAATTTCCCTGCTTGGACCGGAGTATTACCCTGATATGAATCACCTCTGTTTGCTCGACTTGTTATCTCTTCGAAAAACTGATCAGAAGGTCTTTCTTTGGACCGTAATGTGGGTTTTTGGATGGGATTAGAAAGAAAGGGTATCAAAGGCTCAAAATAATTTGACATGGGTTTAAAATTACAACTTTTGCAATCACATTTCTTATTACAAATACAAACTCTGCCCCAGTTCTTGTTTGGGGATCTTTGGATATTTTATATCACTTTGACCGAGCCGTAAAGCTGCCTACGTACCCTTAACAGGGATCAGGTCAAACGTAGTTCACACCTGAATTTCCTTGTTGGTATATTTTTTCACTTCTTTTCTTTTCTCTTTTTCTTTTCTTTCTTTTTCTCTATTTGTCGTTATTGATTCCAAAAGAGGGGTATGAAAGAAAAAAATGAGGCTCAAAAAAGGGGAACAAATGATAAAGTGTTTAGATAGTAGAACAAATTTCCTTCGTCATTTCAATTTTCGAAATAATGCCAAATACAAACAATCAACAATTATACCAAAAAATCATACATAATATCTTTTTACTACATCAGAGTTGATAGCCATGTCTATGCATTTTCCTTCGATATCTGTTAAACATAAAGCACCATTGGACAATACTCTGGTTACAATGAATGGCCCTTGCCAATTCGGGCGAACTTGCCTTTTGCTTCAACCTGATGTGGAAGGATGCGTTTTAGCACTTGCTGATCCACTTCAAATTTCTGGGGATGCACCTTTTTGTTGTATGCTCTTGCCATTCTCTTTTGATATAACTAGCCATGGCACACAACTGCCAATCTCTTTTTCATCAATCAAGTTCAACTGCTCCAAACGGGTTTTGACCCACTCATCATCATCAATCTCAGCCTCAGCGACAATCCGAAGGGATGGGATTTCAACTTCCACTGGTATTACTGCTTCAGTTCCATATACCAATAAATAAGGAGTTGCAACTACCGAAGTACGAATAGTAGTGCGATAACCCAGCAACGCAAATGGTAATTTTTCGTGCCATTGCCTAGAACCTTCCACCATTTTCCGAAGTATTTTCTTTATGTTTTTGTTGGTTGCCTCAACTGCTCCATTCGCCTTGGGACGATATAGGGTGGAATTGCGGTGTGTAATCTTAAACTGTTGACATACCTCTTTCATCAAATTCCTGTTAAGATTAGCACCATTATCTGTGATGATCGCCTTCGGGATTCCAAATCGACAGATGATATTTGAGTGAACAAAATCGACCACTGCTTTCTTGGTCACAAACTTGAAAGTTTTGGCCTCAACCCATTTGGTGAAATAATCAATGGCTACCAGAATGAACCTATGCATGTTGGATGCTACTGGCTCAATTGGTCCAATGATATCCATGCCCCAAACGACGAAGGGCCATGGCGCTGACATTGTGTGCAATTCCGATGGCGGAGAATGAATCAAATCTCCGTGTATTTGGCACTGATGACATTTGCGCAAAAAACTAATACAATCTCGCTCCATGGTGAGCCAATAATAACCTGCTCGGAGAATTTTCTTTGCCAGCACATATCCGCTCATATGTGGTCCGCACACTCCTGAATGTACTTCGAACATGACGGACGTAGCTTGTCTAGCATCTATGCATCTTAACAATCCCAGGTCCGGTGTTCTTTTATACAAAACTCCTCCACTCAAGAAAAATCCACTTGCCAGCCGTCGAATTGTTATCTTTTGATCCCCCGTGGCTTGCACTGGGTATATCCCCATTATGATGTATTCCTTGATATCATGGAACCACGGTTCGCCATCGAATTCTTCTTCAATCATGTTGCAGTAAGCATGTTGATCTCGTACTTGAATATGCAAATGATCGACATAGGCTTTGTCTGGATGGTGCAACATTGACACTAGGGTAGCCAAAGCATCGACGACCTTATCATGGAACCTTGGAATATGCCTGAACTCCACTGATCTAAACCGTTGACAAAGATCATGCAAGTATTGTCGGTATGGTATGAGCTTCAGATCTCGCGTTTCTCATTCTCCTTGAATTTGATGTACCAGAAGGTCCGAGTCTTCCAAGACCAAGACTTCTTGGACACCCATGTCTGCAGCTAGCCTTAAACCCAAAATGCATGCTTCGTATTCAGCCATATTGTTAGTACAATAAAAACAAAGTTGAGCTATAATAGGATAGTGATGTCCTGTTTCAGAAATAAGCACGACTCCTATTCCCACTCCTTTCATGTTAGCAGCCCCATCAAAGAAACGTTTCCAACCTGGTTTTCCAACCTATTCTAGTTCATCAATGTGCATCACCTCTTCATTAGGAAAATAAGTCCTCAGTGGCTCATACTCTTCATTGACCGGGTTCTCGGCCAAATGATCGGCCAATGCTTGGGCTTTCATCGCAGTCCGAGTCACATAGATTATGTCAAACTCTGTGAGCAAAATCTTCCACTTTGCAAGTCTTCCTGTCGGCATAGGCTTTTGAAATATATACTTCAACGGATCCAAACGCGAAATGAGGTAGGTAGTGTAGGATGACAAATAATGTTTCAATTTCTGTGCCACCCAAGTTAGGGCGCAACATGTCCTTTCCAGGTGAGTGTACTTAACCTCATAAGCTGTGAACTTTTTGCTAAGATAATAGATGGCTTGTTCTTTCCTGCCGGTGACGTCATGCTGCCCCAGTACACAACAAATGAATTTTCCAAGACTGTCAAGTAAAGAATCAAAGGTCTCCCTGGTTCTGGCGGAACCAGCACATGTGGGTTTGTCAAGTAACCTTTTATCTTATCAAACGCTTCTTGACACTCATTAGTCCACTTGATCGCAGCGTCCTTCCTCAACAACTTGAAAATAGGCTCATAAGTTGTCGTGAGTTGAGCAATAAACCTGCTGATGTAGTTCAGCCTTCCTAACAGACTCATCACTTCAGTCTTGTTCCTCGAAAGGGGCAATTCTTGTATGGCTTTGATCTTTGACGGGTCCAACTCGATGCCTCGCCGACTGACTATGAATCCTAACAGTTTTCCGGATGGAACACCAAATGCACACTTGGCGGGGTTAAGCTTGAGGTTGTACCTGCGAAGCCTCTGGAAGAATTTCCTCAAATCCTCGACGTGGTCGGCCTGATGTTTTGATTTTATGATCACATCATCTACGTATACCTCAATCTTCTTGTGTATCATATCATGAAATACAGTAGTCATCGCCCTTATATAAGTTGCCCTAGCATTCTTTAAACCAAATGGCATTACCCGGTAGCAATAAATTCCCCATGGCGTGATAAACGTCGTCTTTTCTGCATCTTCTTCATCCATTAGAATCTGATGATACCCGGCATAGCAATCCACAAAAGATCCAATCTCGCGCTTGGCACAATTATCGATCAAAATGTGGATATTGGGTAGTGGGAAGTTATCCTTCGGACTTGCTTTGTTGAGATTGCGGTAATCGACGCATACTCTGATCTTGCCATCCTTCTTCGGTACGGGCACAACATTAGCCAACCAAACAGGATATCGGGTGACCCGAATAACCTTTGCATCCAACTGCTTGGTAACTTCTTCTTTAATCTTCACACTCATATCAGTTTTGAATTTCCTCAGCTTTTGCTTGATGGGGGGGATGCCGGATCAGTGGGCAATCTGTGGACCACTAAATCAGTGCTTAAACCCGGCATGTCGTCATATGACAATGCAAAAACATCTTTGTACTCGATGAGTGCTTTGATTAACTCCTCCTGGATTTTTGGCTCAAGGTGGATACTTATTTTAGTCTCTCGGACATTGTCTGTGTCCCCTAGATTGACGGCTTCTGTGTCATTCAAATTGGGTTTGGGTTTTTCTTCGAAGTGAATTAACTCCTTACTAATCTATTCGAAGGCTTCATCCTCATCATCATATTCTGATTCGTAACCACAATCTACTTCTTGAACTAACATTTTGGAATCAGATTGATTTTTAAGACTGGGCTGAGGATTCCTTATGCACGCCATGTCATTAGAACCAACGTAAAAAAAACTGTATAGAAAAAAAAACAAAACAAAAGGAAAACCATCAGGAATGATGAAGAAAATTGTATTTCATTGATTGATAAAAGATAACAATGTTTGTACACTCAAACAGACTGAAAAAATGAAATCTGGATTACAACCCTGGAATAATCCGTACAAACTTAAAGGAAAATCAAAGCGAACTACCAGGACTTCTTCCGAGTAGGTAGAGGAGTAGCCTTCCAATTATTAAGCTTTGTTTTTGGCCCGACAAATTGCACTTTCGCGTTGCTATAACCCTCTCCAATTTCCACCATGTTCACACTGTCGAACAACTTCTCAAATCTTTCAATCAACTCCTTGTCAGGATCAATCACAGAACTGGGAATTGCTGTCACTGGGCGACTCCTTGTACCGAACTTGACAAATGACCTGGAAAGATGTGGGACCAGCTTTGGAAGGACCCATGCCCTCTGTTTCGATTTCCTAGCTCCTTTTATGTCCGCGGTTGTGGGCTTGAATCCCAGACCAAACGTTCCCGAGTTTTCAGGAAGAGACACGGGCTGTATGATGCCTTGCAGTTCTGACCCTAAACCTTTTCCTAGTACAAAACCATTCTTCAGCATTTCATATGCTACCATGAATGATGCGACATTTATCTTCGGACTTGGGATACACTTCCCTTCTGGAACTTTCTCGACTGACATTGCGTCAGAAACTTGGTACACCCATGGTCCCTTGTCATCTTCCACTTCAATGGACGGCACAATGGTGTTGCTATGAGCGCACAAATTATCTTCGTCGTGCACAACTATTTCCTGTCTGTCCCATTCAAACTTGACCATCTGATGGAGTGTTGATGGTACTGCTTTAGCGGCGTGAATCCACGGTCGCCCTAATAGCAAATTGTAGGAAACAACTATATCCAGCACTTGGAATTCCATTGTGAATTCTACTGGACCTATGGTCAGTTCCAACATTATGTCCCCGACCGAGTCTTTGCCTCCGCCGTCAAATCCCCATACACAGATACTGTTCTTATGGATCCTCTCATCTTCTACTTTTAGCTTGATTAGAGTGGAGAGAGGACAAATATTCACACTTGAACCATTGTCAACCAATACCCGGGTAACCACAACATCCTCGCATTTCACTGTCAGGTAAAGGGATTTGTTATGCTCAGTACCCTCTACCGGCAATTCATCATCGGAAAAAGTGACTCTGTTTACTTCAAAAATCTTGTTGGCTATCTTTTCCAGATGGTTTACCGAGATCTTGTCAGGAACATGGGCCTCATTCAAGATTTTCATCAGGGATTGGCGGTGTTCATCTGAATGGATTAGCAATGACAGTAATGAGATCTGAGTGGGCGTTTTCCTCAACTGTTCTACAACAGAATAGTCATGCACTTTCATTTTCCTCAAAAATTTCTCTGCCTCTTCTTTAGTTACAGCTTTCTTTACCGACGTTGAATTATCTTTAGCTCTTCTTAACTCCTCGGGAGTAAAACACCTTCCTGAGCGAGTCAAACCTTGCGCTTCACAAACTTCTTCTTTGATTTCTTTCCCCTTGTAAATCACCGTCACCCGTTCATAATTCCAAGGAACAAACTTGCTGTTGATTACTGGAAGCTGAGTTACTGGTTTTATAATAACTAGCTCTGTGCGAGCACCCTTCACGACTACAACAGGTTTACTTGCAACCCCTGGCACTAACACTTTAGCTTTCTCTGGTTTCACTGCAACAATGCTTGACGACCCTCTCTCGGCTATCACATCTGGCTTATCATCTACCCATCTCAACTGGACCACTGATTTCCCACTGGTTACTTTTTCCTTTGAGCTGGATTTGCTGGAACGGATCATCATTACCGTCTGTGAGGGCTTCCTGGGCTCCTCCTGTTTGTGTATCAACTCAATCATGTGTGTCTCATGGTGAGCTGACAGTGGATTCTAATTGATATTTGGTGCTTCTGTGGCTTGAACCTCGATCTGATGAGTATCAATAAGCTATTGCACAACTGTTTTTAGTTTCCAACACTTCTTTGTATCATGCCTAGGGACCCCTGAACAGTACTCACAACTCACCGAGTGGTCAAGATTTCTAGGGGGAGGATTTGGCATTTTAGGGTCAATTGGATTCAACATGCCCAACTGCCTCAATCTGTGGAAAACACTGGTATATGATTCCCCCAGTGGAGTGAAAGTCTTTGGCTTCTATGATCTCTCATTCTTGAGGGCTTGGCTTGGTCGAAAACCTGTCCCGGGGGGATTTCTGTAGGCCCTTGGGGGTGGATATGTGTTTTGTGGAGCTGGGTATGGATTTTGTGGAGCCAGCGCATGCCATTGTGCGTGTGTCGGGGTTTGGGTATAGGCTTGTGCATGATGGACGGAAAAATGGGGATCTGGTGGTGGGTAGTAATGTTGTGGAGGGCTATATGGAGTGTGGGGGTAATTTTGATGGTAGGGTCGTGGTTGGCTATAGTCGGGTGACGAGCCTCTAGATCCGAACCAGTCTCCGGACTCAACGGTCGTGACATCTTCTTTCTTCTTTTTCCCAAGTACACCCCCAGTGCCGCTTTGAATGGCCTGGGTGGTTGCCTTGATCGCTGAATAACTCATGATCTTGTTGGACTTAAGCCCATCCTCGACCATGCCTCCCATTTTTACAACCTCATTAAAAGATTTTCCAATTGAGGACACCAGATGACCAAAGTAGGTCGGCTCCAAAGCTTGTAAAAAGTAATCAACCATCTCGCTTTCTTTCATTGGGGGGTCTACCCTTGCTGCTTGCTCCCTCCACCGGAAACCATATTCTCTAAAGATTTCACTGTGCTTCTTTTCCAGTTTGGTCAGGGATAGTCGGTCTGGAATGATCTCAAGATTATATTGAAAGTGACAAGCGAATGCTTGGGCCAAATCGTCCCATGTGTACCACCTGCTATGATCTTGTCTGGTGTACCATTATAACGCCGATCCACTCAAACTTTGGCTGAAATACGCCATCAGTAATTCATCTATTCCGCCTGCTCCCCTCATTTTGCTACAAAATCCTCTCAGATGAGCCACCGGATCACTGTGTCCATTGTACAAATCAAATTTGGGCATTTTGAACCCCGCTGGTAGTTGTACATTTGGGAACAAACACAGGTCTTTGTAAGCTACACTTAGCCTGACCATCTAGCCCTCTCATATCCCTGAAGGATTGTTCTATGCTTTTCATTTTTCTGAACATCTCTTCCTGTTCAGGATTTCTGGCCGGTTTTTCTGCTTTCCCTTGTAGGTCAGAATGTGGATCATATGGATAGGTTTCGGGCGCTTTGAAGGTAAGCTCCGGGGGATAATACTGGTTGTCCTGAGCTTGGAACATAGGTTCACTTGGGGATTTATGGAGTGCAGCTGGTGGAGATGCCACAAAGACAGGGGTGATTGGCAGAGGAGGGTATGGAATTGATTTTGGTGGTGGAGCTTGTGTCGTATGAGAAGTAGTTCCATGGTAGTGTTGATAAATGGGAAAACCTGGATCGGTGGCGGGATGATCCTGAGACTGAGCTAATGGTGGGGTAAAAGTAGGGTTAGCAGGGTAAGCTGGCGGTGATTGCCCTTTGGACCAGGCCTGGTACATTTCGGCCATCTGTTGCTTAAGCTTGAGCATCTCCTCTTTCATTTTATTGACGTCCAACTCCTCTACCTCAATACTAGTGTCGACATCCGGGATAGACATGATTTCTGGTATTGGTCACTTTGATCTGGTTTGGTAATGATAATGTGCCAGTATCCTCTAAATAAACTATCTGCTTGAATTCTCTGGAAGCAGAAACTTGTTAGTTATTAGAGTTTAACACATATGCAATTATACGTTGGGATGCAATGCACCTAGACAATTAACCATTTCTATCATGCATTTGCTTCGGTTGCATGCGTCATTCCGGCCTCTCATAATTGTGCCCCTTCTTTTAAGCTTTCTTTATTCTATCCTTCTTTATTTTTCCTTTCCCCTTTTAGTGGTGGTCGAATCCTATAGAGATTGCCTACGTATCATGTCCCTGCATGAATCAGACCGTGCGTAGTTCTGTCCTATAAGTGCGAAAAGCAAAGAGACAATTTTTGGAAATTTTTGATTTTTCATTAATAAACATTCTATTACAAACCAGACGCTTTTGGAAAGGAAAATAACAAACTCGAAACCAAACCAAGTACGAACTCAATAACTTCTGACAGACTCTGATGCAAAAGAAAAAAACAGACTCTAACAGACTCTAAGGAAAAAGAAAATGTAGACTCGAACCATGAACACATTAAAGTTTTAAATTTGGGTGCCTGCGGGGCGTCATTCGGCCTCGTCGCGGGCTTAGGTGTAAGGCCCCTTTCCAGCTATTCCAATTCATACATGATTTGCTTCACAAATATCATCACCGCCGAGAAGAAAGTAATGCGGGTCATGTTTTCACACACCCGACATTTCCTGGTAATAGCACGAGCAATAGTCAAAATCTTGTCCCTGGTTCGGTCTTTCTCTAGGAGTAGGCGTTCTATCTGATCCCCTTTAGCCTTCAAAACCCGAGAATCATGCAGATGTTGTTTCTGTAACTGCTGTATTTCATCTTCTATCGAGGCCATTAGATTATAGCAGTGTTTACTTTCGGTTTCAAAAGCCTTGGCTTGTTTAGCCGCCTTGCTCTCTAGGGTGGTCACCTTTCTTTTTAAACTGGCAATGTTTTTTTCATAATCTTTCCTCGCCTGCTGTAAGTACTGTATGCGCTCTTTTGTTCTTTTTGCCCATTGTGCCTGGAGTTGTGCTATGGTATCCTCAGATTGCTTCAAATCATTTCGGCACTCACTGATTTCTTTTTCAACCCTTTTATTAACCGCTCATCCGATCGACTCCTTTGTTGGTTGTCAGCATCTATCCTCATTTGTCGGATTTGGGCTTTCAGCGCCTCATTTTCTTGGGCCAATTTGTTCTTTTCTCCCTGATCGGCGTAAACTTGCAGACTATTTTCAAATTCCAGGTCTCTAATCTGTTGCTTCAGCTTACCTATTTCTTCCATGTAACTCTCTTCTTTAGCCAACCAATCCCACTGTTCTTGCGACGCCTTGATGAACTCCTGGATATGGGGTCTTTTGGCCGATCTCCCAAACTCGATTTCTCTCCTAAACCAAGCAAGGTATCTCGACGAAACTTCACCCTTGGACCAATCATGTACACATGTATTTGCTGTTAAGTATTGACACTCGATCCAAATTTGTCGGAATGCTGCTTCATGAAATTGTCCGTTGGGCCCGATCTCGACTACTTGGCCACTAAGATCTTCATCCTTCAGAACTATTTGGCATCTCCCCAACTGCCTCAAAACTCGATAAGGGGCATAGGGCTGGATACTCCTGAGTCCCATCAAAAGCAAATGGGGTCCAGTGGCTGGCATATATATGATTTCATCCACAGGCAACCATCCAAATGTCCATTCTATTTGGCTTGCAGTGACATAACGGAGGCGCGTTGTCCACTCTGTGACCCCTTCTGGTAAGCTGACTCTGTCAACCCTCGTAGGAAATTCCTCTATGCACGTTTTCTCCATCGACCCATATCATAAATTGAGGACGACGACATAGGTGTTCGATCATCCACATCTGCAGCAACACGTTGCACCCCTCAAAAAAGTTTCCCTCGGCTTTGCAGACTGTGAGAGCCCGGAAGATTTCAGCTACTATCATGGGTGCGAGGGTGCTGTTGGCCTGAGTAAGCAAAGTGCTGACAACCCTAGATACTCGTATGTCAATGTTACCGTCTTTTCTAGGAAACACCAGGAGCCCCAAAAAGGCTACCATGAATGCAAAACACCTATGTTCTTCCCACTTAAGGCGGTTTCCTTTGCTACAGATTTTGTTCTCTGGCTTGTTGAACCCCCTATGTGACCATATCTATTGTATATAAACTTCAAAGTACAAAATCCAGCTGCCAAGTCTGGGTTGTGGACCCCCTGCTTATTTTTAAAGAGTCTAGGAACCTGTGTACGGCTACGGCCCTCGGAGCAATCAGGTACTGGTGTCTCAGAGGAACTTTGGGACTCCCGATGTATCCGGCTATTTCTTCCAATGTTGGGGTAAGTTCAAAATCCGAGAAGTGAAATACGTTGTGAGCCGGGTCCCAGAATGCGACCAAGGCCTTTATGACATCCCCCTTAGGATTAATCTTCAGCAACCCAGTGAGGCCTCCCAGGTATAGCTTGACCGTGTTGCGCCCTGATTCGCCCAAGTCATCCCACCACATGTGCAACTCCAAAGGGATCTTGTTCACTATTGTTACGTGTAAATTCTGACTTGTGCTCATTCTGCACATTTATTAGGGTGGTTAAGCAAAAATTACGATTCAATTGACTCAAGGATAACATGGACACTTTTCTATTTGAAATAAAACCCGTTTTTGCCAATACGGCCTTTCAGCACCTCGAGGTCGAAGATTTTAAGGCTGTGTCGGCTAACCAGTGAAAGCCTTGAAAAAAAATGACCACAAGCGGTTGTTCTTGCAAAAATAGCCTTCCGGCGCCCTTTTAGGGACATTCGGCTATTCCTAACAAGAATGGCATCACCCTAATTATTTTTAAATAAAAACTTTATTCTTTTGGCTATTTTCGCAAAAAGTGAAGTTGGACCTGATAGGGGTTGCCTACGTATCTCACACCCAGTGAGAATCAAACTAGCGTAGTTCGGGCCAATAAAACAAACTTCTTTTGAAAACAAGACTCTTTTTTCATTGGCAAATAAAACTATTTTTTCATAAACAAAACTCTTTTTTTTCTTTTTCTCTTGTTTTTTCTTTTTTTTTTCATTTTCTCAAAAATTCGGCAGAATTTCGACACTATTTGGACATTGTTTTTTTTTTCTTCAAAACAGGCGATTAACTCTCTTTAACCCTCGTACCTCTATCTCTCTTTCCTCAAAATATTCAAAAGCCGATCAGTATGCAAGTCCGAAGCAAACAAATGCACAAGTAGCAAGTAAGATGCATCAGGATGGTCTTTTGTCATTTTTGGTACACCTGTCCTAGACAGACCCAACCCTTGTGTTGAGCCTCCAAAGTCAAATGCACGTGATGCAAACAAACGTTCCTACTAGGGATCCGGCATGAAGCTGAGTTATTCTAGGTTCATAACCTGGGTATTTGTTCTAGACTGTGTACTCGAGCGGACAACTCGAGTCGAGGAGGGGGCTACGTACCGGGAACCAAAAGGCCATCCGGCTTAGTAACTTGTTCGAGCCTCTTTCTTATTTCAAGGTATGACACTAACAGAATAGAGAGTCTCGACCAGCGAGCACATCCCCGAAGATGAGAAGAGAAGGGCTTTGTAGCAGTTTATATGTAGTTCAGATAATATCAAAGGGTAAAAAGCATCACTTAGCACATAAGGCCCAAACATGTAAAAAATCAGATAAAACAAGCCAATTATAACAATTATTTAAAGCTCGAATTCTGAACCCTGAACCAGAGATTCTGGGTTAGATCCCCAGCAGAGTCGCCAGAGCTGTCACACCTCCTTTTTACCTGTGCCCGCAGGGGCGTAGGGGAGTTTTTCCAATTAAGGGATAATCGAAATGGAATTTATTATTTAATTCAGAGTCGCCACTTGGGAGGTTTATGGTATCCCAAGTCACCGGTTGAATCCCGAACCGAGGAAAAGATTGACTCTGTATTACAGTCCGTGAACCAGAAATCCGGATAAGGAATTCTGTTAACCCGGGAGAAGGTGTTAGGCATTCCCGATTTCCATGGTTCTAGCACGGTCGCCAACTGGCATATTTGTCTTATTTATCTAATTTTAATACATGTTGAACCTATGTGCAAATTCTAATTTTTTACCGCTTTATTATTATTATTTTTAAAGAGAATTGCAACGTCGTAAAAATGCGTCTCGAACCACGTCACATCAATGTACCCGTGGTTGTTGCCACATCTCGACTCCGTTGAGATTTGGATTTGGGTCACATAAATGTGCACCCGAGTTTAGGGAGGTAATGTTATTAAAATACGCGCCTAAAGAGACTAATACATTATTATTTTGGGGAAGGCCGTAAAATTCACTAAACGGCCCGTTCCGAATTCTAAATATTTTATTTAAACCATTTATTGAGGGCCCCGCATAGTTGCATTTTTAATTGGCGAGGCTCGTCTTATTTTTATTCAAAGGTCGATCCTAAAGTGACTATGATTTTCTATTTTTGTCTCTCAAAGAAAAAAAACCTAATTAATTAAAATGCTCAAAGCTTAAGGTCCAGTTTAAGAAGATTTAGTCACATTAGTAGGCATGATATTGGGCTTGAGACGGGACCCAAGTTGGATGGGGCGGAACCGCCCAGGAGTCGAACCCTTGTAGCCGGGCAAGCCACGAAACGGCTCATCGATGTGTGCGTGATTTAATCAGACATAATTAAGCAATGGACTCAATTTTGCTTTGTAAGTTATACTTTCTTTTTTCGGCTTCCGGTTATTAGAGCAGATGTGAAATGAGATACCCCAAATTCCCTTTAATTACAAATGAAAGGAAAGATAACTACTGAAAGTTTATCTTATTGTTGGTTTGGCTTTTCGAACATATTTACAAAGGAAACACATGATAGGAAACTGGCTGAAGCTAACCTAACTTATTA
Organism: Nicotiana sylvestris; assembly: GCF_000393655.2. NCBI lineage: Eukaryota > Viridiplantae > Streptophyta > Magnoliopsida > Solanales > Solanaceae > Nicotiana > Nicotiana sylvestris. Next base: position 155,398,434 of record NC_091066.1, read on the forward strand.
TACCAACTTATATTGAACCTAATTACAACTAACACTCAAACTAAAGCAGAAAACTTACATACATTTCAGGGCAAAACAATTAGCAGTCCGTGCTAATACTAACAGTTTTTCAGTTTATTGTTTCATAACTAATTTCAGTCCTACTAGTACAACTTCAAGAAAAGTCTTAATACATTAAGAAATCAAACATTCTGACACACAAATCAAACCACTAAATCACATAATCTCATGCTTCAGTTTCTATGCCATTCTTCGCATTTCAGTTCACAATTAACCAGGATCAAGCTGTGTACCTGGAAATGGCAATACATGAAGAGGAGAAGGAATAGTCAGCAGCAGCAGATAACACAACAACAACAAACAGCCATCCACAAACAACCGAGTAACATGTACATCAAACCCAGGTGAATTTGAAACCCGTCAAAACCGGGACACTCAAACTTAAACAGCTCAAACGACCTCAGAAATGAAATCAGAAAAACACACTACTGCAACACTGCACCCGAACTCATCTTAAACTGTCTCAAAACCTTTGAAATCTCGACAGCAACAAAACTCAATCGAAAATCTACTCAAACTTTGACCAAAATTACTCAGCATGAAACTCTAAACCAATGTGACAACATTTTTTTTATGGAATAGTAGCTCCTTTCAGGGTTAAATGCTATAACTTTTAAGAATATTATCCAAGACCTGACCTGAAGGGAACAGTAGAACCCAAGTGTGTATGCCTATATTCTCAGCCTGTTTTCCGCCTCAAAGGTTTTGTTAACAATGCTCTTACAATACTCTCCAAAATGTTCTCCTCCTCTTTTTCTTTTCTTAAATCCCTCCATTTATACCTAAACACTGACCTTGCCAGCTCGTAAGAACACTCAGGCAGAATTAAGAAACTAATTCTGCCCATGATATTTTTTTGAGCTCCACTAGGGTATGTTTTGTTCCCCATTAACCCTTGTCTTTCCTTTATTTAAAGTTCAAGCAGGTATGGGCAACATATTTTAATCAATTCCTTTTAAGCCTCCCTATACCATTATATTTTGTTCCCCACTAATTATTAAATAAATGCATTATTTTAATGGTACACTAGTGCTTAGTGTACAGAACACTCAGACTACCCATTTCTTCAAGTTTTCAATTCCCAAATTACCCCTGGAACCCATGTGATTACTATCCTAACTTAAACCCCTTTAATCTGTGCTACATCTTTTAGCTATAACCAGTTCTTAAAGAAGAACCTAATCACTGATTAACGAAAGCTGAATTTAACCACAAATTCGATTCCATCGGACTCCAAACTCAAACAGAACCACAGTCATATTCAAACCACTAAACTCACAAAACAATTGAACTCATATCAGAACGAACAGTATCACAACCAAGATGAAGGGTTTAAGGATTCAAGGAATAGACTAACACAATTCTACACTAAACCTAAATACGAGCAGATGAAACTGTAAATACATTGAATGCACAACTAAATTCATATGCCAAGTCACGTCACAGAGTAGGGGACCAAACATCACATAAACATGAAACAAATTGGCATAACAACAAACAATTTGACCAGAACTATTGAACTACAATTAAACCGAATTAATCGACGAAACTATTTAACCATATGTTGACTGATAGAAGAAATCTGGACCAAGAAAAAGTCTGATGGAGAAGAAAGAAAGAAAAGTAATTGAAAAATACAGAACTATGACGAAACTTAATCAGACACGCTATGGAACAACAAAAGAAAAAGTAAAAAAAAATAAGTACCTTAAAATTTCAGTCCCAGTTCCCATTTGTTTTAGTTGAAACTCCCACTTGCGTTTGAAGCCGAGACAGACCTTAATCGAGTGTTCTCGACTGAGAACACACGACTAAGGTCGACCACGACCTCAATTTTTCCTTTAGGGTTCGCTCTTTCGTTTTGAGATTCGACCAACTCCGCTCTGAATCGCACAAAACTAGCAAGGGACTTGGGACGAGGGTGGTCTAGTGGTCAAAAGGTGTGAGTTTGGTGGCCATTGAATGGATTAGGGTTTGGTTCGATTTTTCGATCTAAGATTCGAAGCGTCTGGTTCTGATTCAAAGAAAACTGATTCAGGATTTGGAAAGAGGACGTCGTGGGGAGGCTGTGGTGTAAATTTGGGGCTGTTTGGGCCACCGGAACCGCCGTGAGGCGATTTCTGGTGAGCGGAGCACGGTGGTGAAGGGTGGCAGATGCATTTGGTCTCTGAGGTTTGGAGACGAAGAGGTGATGGGGGGGGGTTTGGCTTGGGGGGCGGGGTATGGTTTTAGGAATATATAGTGGTGTGGGGATTTGATCCTGGCCGTTGGATCATTCACGATCAACGGCCTTGATCACTTTACTAATGAGGAACGATGTCATTTGGCTTCAACTAGGGATTGGGTTGATCCGGGGACAAAGGGGTCGGGTAATGAAAAAGTCTGTGGTCCGTTGGATCAACTTAAATCGACGGCCCTAATCAAAGTATGTCCAAACGACGTCGTTTGATTCTGGTAGGGGCGTACCGGGTGGGGAACGAGTTTTGGGCTTATTTGGGGCGGGTATTGGGTGTATTGGGCCTGGAATTAAAACACAACCCACCTTTTTTCTCTTCTTTTATTTCCTTTTCCTAGATTATTTTCAAAATTTAAAACCTAAAATTATACAAACCAAATTAACTTAAAAATACTAATTGTCTCTAAATGATAATTATCACAAATACTTAAACAACAAATTACACAATTAAACACTAAAATGCAAAGTGTATTATTTTTATGTTTTTCCTTCATTTTATAAAATAAATAATTTACTTATTAACTTAAAATTATTAAATCCTAAATGCAAATGCAGCCTATTTTTTTATATATTTTTCATTAGTTAAAACAAAATAAACATGCCCAGCCAAATACAAACAATTAACCAAAAATGTCACGAAAAATTCTCAAAATTGCACACAAAGGAAAATTATTTTATTTGAATTTTTGGGAGTAGTTCTTATAGGGCAAAAATCACGTGCTCACATCCACAACCCAGCTTGACTCATCACAAGCAATATTTATCAGATCCGCATCAAGGAAAGTAACAAGATCTTCTATAGTGACAGTGGCCACACGATTGCCATCTTCTTTCTGTTCTTCCTTGTCTCTATTCTCCCTTTTCAAAATCTGGCAGAACTTCTTTGTGTGCCATTTCTTCCCGAAATGATAGCACTCAATATCTTTAAGTTTGCTTCTATTATGTTCTCTATTTTGAGAACCCCTATTCTTGCTTCTCCCCTAGAGTCAGTCACCAAGACATCTGATGAGGAGGAACCCTGAGATTTTCTTCTCATCTCTTTATTTAAAAGGTTGCTCTTGGCAAGATCCATAGAGATCACACCATCCAGAGCATAATTTGATAATGAAGTTCTAAGAATTTTCCAAGAATCTGGTAGGGAACCAAGTAGAAACAGACCTTGAATTTTTTCATCAAATTTAATGCCCATAGCAGATAACTGGTTCATGATCCCCTGAAAATTATTCAAATGATCTGTCATCAAACCATCATGGTATTTTAAACCCAACATCTGTTTTATCAGAAACATCTTGTTGTTTCCAGTTTTCCAAGCAAACAAACTTTCAAGGTACTCCCATAGGGTCTGAGCATGTGTCTTCCCAGAAATATGGTTCAAAACATTATCGTCAACCCACTATCTAATAAAGCCGCAAACCTGCCTGTATAACAAATCCCACTCTTCATCTGATTTATTATCAAGATTTAGGTCAATGGTCTGCTGATAACCTCATAGGACTTAATAAATCTTTTGTAATAACCTGTCAGTCCTAGAAAACCCTTTAGAGCCTTAACAGATTTTGGTGTTGGCCAATTGGCCATAGCCTCAATTTTTGAGGGATCAGTAGAGACCCCTTCTCCAGATATAATGTGCCCTAGATATTCCACCTTAGGCTGACCAAAGGAACATTTGGACCGCTTAGCAAACAGCTATTCTTTCCTCAATATACTCAACACCTTACTAAGATGAAGCACATGATCCTCCATTGATGCACTGTAGACTAAAATGTCATCAAAGAAGACTAGAACAAACTTTCTTAAATGAGCTTGAAACACATGATTCATGAGGGACTGGAATGTAGCTGGTGCATTGGTTAGCCCAAAGGGCATAACCTTAAACTCATAATTCCCCAAATGTGTTCTAAATGCAGTTTTATATATGTCCTTGTCCCCCATTCTAATTTGATGGTAGCCAGCTCTAAGGTCTATCTTAGAATATATGTATGAACCATGTAATTCATCCATTAAGTCATATACCAAGGGAATTGGGAACTTTTCTTTTACAGTTATTTGGTTAAGGGCTCTATAATCAATACAAAATCTCCAACTACCATCCTTCTTTTTCACTAGTAAAACAGGTAAAGAAAATGGTGAATGGCTAGGCTGAATAATTCCATTCTGAAGCATTTCATTTACTTGTTTTTCTATTTCATTCTTCTGAAAGAAATTGTACATGTAAGGTCTGATGCTAACTGGATTTGTTTCTACTTTCAGAGGGATGAAGTGGTCATGATTCCTCCTTGGTGGCAATGTTTTGGGCTCAGAGAAGACATCTGGAAACTCCTTCAGTACTTGTTGGATAGCTACAAGTATATTTTCCTCTAACTGTGCTTCTGCTGCTGATATAGTGAACAAGTGAGCCTATATAGCTTGACCCTTCTTGAGTAAATGCTTCACCCCAGTAGCAGTCATGCTATTTAGTTCCCCTTGGTGATAAATGCCCCTAAGTTCCATCCTTTTCCCCTTGTGTGTAACCTGGACTTTGTACTCTATGAAGTCCAATAGGACATGATTGTGTCCTTTCATCCAATCTCCCCCCAAAATCATGTCATTACCCCTAAGTCTCAGTAATCTTACTGAATCCTCAAACTCTATTCCTTGTATTTTCCACTTGAATTTGGGACAAGTGTACATACTGCACAAATGATTCCCATTGGCTACTGTCACTCTCATAGGGACAATTTCTTTGATAACACACCCCATTTTCCTTGCTGTCTCTAAATCCAGGAAGCTATGAGTGCTTCCTGAATCCAGTAGGATTGTCATGGTGTTCTTCTTAGACTCTCCCTTGAGCCTAATGGTGTTTGGCACTTCAGTACCTGAAAGAGCATTCAAGCTAATGGCTTCATCCATGGTTTTCTCTTCTGTACTTCTAAGAACTCCTCCCCCGTGACTTCAATTTCTGGTTGAACCTCATCTTCATAAGGTTCCATAGTCCCAGACATTACATTTAGTTGTTTATTCTTGCATTGATGACCGGGGTGATATTTCTCCCCATATTTATAACACAATCCTTGAGCTCTTGTGGTTTCAAATAGTTTGTTACCCTGATTTGGAAATCCTGCACTTCTATGATTATTAGCTGAACTTGGTCCACTGATATTGGTGGGCATCAAACTCCTTCCCCCTATCATTTTCTCTTTCTTAGCCCAAGAATCTATGACTTTTTCCTGGTGTCTAGCCTTTTCTACTGCTTGACTTAGAGTAAAGGGATTGAGCATTTTGACTGTATGCCTTATTTTCTCCTTTAGACCTTCTACAAAAAATTCTAGAAAGAAATCTTTAGGGATTGTGGGGCTCCTAATAAACACCCAAGCCTTCAAATCCTCAAACCTCTCTAAGTAGTCATTAACACTACTCTTCTGCTCAATTTTTTTAAATTCTCCTATAAGGTTAAATTTACTATTTTCAGCATCTTGAAATCTTTTGCATAACTCCTCACAAAACTCTCGCCAGCTAACATTTCCTCTGCTTATTTGAAAGGAAAAATACCAAGCTTCAGCCCTATCTTGAAGATGAAGAACTGCCTCCTTCAGTTTTTGCCCTTGATCAGTGATGTGATTGCAGTGGAAGTATCGCTCACACCTCCTCAACCATGAACATGGATCTGTTGCTCCTGCTCCATCGAAATATGGAAACTCCACTCTTGAATTGGAGTTGTGATGATAGCTTCTCTCCCCAAGGTCAGGAGTGAATGGCTCTCCCCTGTGTTCACTCTTATGCTTGCCTTCAGAAGTTTCGCGAAAATAGCTCCCAAAAGGAGCACTTCCCAGAATACCTGCTTGATTCGGAATTAACTTCTCCACTAGCACATCAAGCTTCCTTGCCAACTCATCTATTTTGGCAGCTGTGGCTTCAGATTTCAGCTCTGTCTTCTCCATGTAACTATGTAGTTGGGTTTCTAATTTTTTTAACATTTTCCTCCATAGATTTGATCTAGTTTCAGCGATCGTCATTTTTTTAATAATAGGGCCAGAAATTGCTCTGATACCAATTTGTAATATACTCAACTGAAAAGTAGAATAGAAATAGAAATGGGCAACAATGGAGTTTTATTGATTGCTAAATGAATACAATGATAGTTCTCAACTTCAGCATTAGTAACTCTCATTGACAAGCAGAATGTGACTCCATTGAAGATCTTCACTTGAACCTGTAATGGAGATTCACGAATTAGAAAAGGATTAGGCTGTAGAAGAAGAGAGAAAGTAGAGAGAGAAAGAGAGGGAAATAGGAAAATACCGGTCAAAAACTAACTCCTAATTCCAGCCCAATTGGTTATAACAGATTGAGGCCCAATCTATTACACAAGGATTAATCTGGGCCCTTCATTTCTATCAGCTAACTTGTAATGGTGGCCGTCCGATCCACTTATCATGTGCCTGTCTAGTGTGCACGTGCCTTTCTCTATTTACCCTAATTCCTTACTTTCCTAAATCATTTCTTCATCTTCTTCGACAGTCAAACCTCAGCCTTCTCAAACATTACAATTAGTATCTGAACACATGCGTTGTGCGTGTATCCCATATCAATCAGTACAAAATAATATATAATATAATATTAAAAATATATTCGTAATGAGTAATACCAATATTGAAGGGAAAAAACACAAGTTCAAATTGATTAACGTGATCCTATTCGGTTAATATGATGAACGCAACAAGATTATCCTCTAAACTTGCAACATTAAACAAATAAATTTACAGCTTTTTCTTTCACCAATTTAAGAGAAGAAAACAACAACGTACGTATGAAAATAAGAAGATTAGGCAACTATTTATATATGGGATTGACTTTTACTTTTTAGTTAACCTAAAATATAGTTCAGATTTATAGCCTGTTTGGTCAAGCTTCTCAAGAAAAAAAAAGTGTTTTTTTCCCAAAAATACTTTTTTTCCCTAATTTGAGGTGTTTGACCAAGCTTATCTGGGAAAAAAAATGCTTTTGGGAAGAAGCAGAAGCAATTTCAGAGAAGCAGAAAAAAGTAGTTTCTTTCCAAAAGCAGAAGCAGAAGCAGTTTTGACTTTTCTTCTTACCTAAAATACCCTTAACAAAATATAGTATATACCAAAATAACCCTTAAACCTAATACTTAGGATATTAATTTATAAATATTTCTTCTTATTTTTAGGAAACTTTCTAATATATAGTGTCTTTAGGGGTGAATGCTTTTATATTTGTTGAAGGAATTTTAATATATTTAACTTATATTAAAAGAATTAAGTACTTTTTAATTTTATTTTCATATTTTACTTAAATAAAATGATTTTTTTTAATTATTGCATGTAATAACAAAATTTTGATATTATTTATATACTTATAATATTAATTATTAAGTAAATCTATTCATGTCCTTATTCGTAATTTGACACTTAAAAGCACTTTCTAAAAAGCTTGGCCAAACACAAATTATTTTTCAAAAGTGCTTTTCAGACTGATTAGCCAAACACAAACTGATTCTCTCCAAAAGTACTTTTTTCAAAAGTACTTCTCAAAATAAGCTGATTTCTCCAGCTTGGCCAAACATGCTATTAAAAATCGATGCATTAAAATATTATGAAGCCGACAATTAATTAAGTTTTTCTTATGCTACCCGTTTGGACATAAGAAATTTTTCCCTTTTTTTCAATTTTTTCGAAATCAACGTTTATTCATAAAATTTCCAATTTTCACTTGAAGATCTATTTTGGAAATTTTCGAAAATTTGAAAAACTCCAAAAAACTGTTTTTCAAAATTTTCACTCAAATCACTTACAAAACTTCAAAAACAATCCAGAATTATATTCATGTCCAAACACAACTCTAAATTTCAAATACCATTTTCACTTGAAAAAACATTTAACCATGTTTAGAAACTTTACAATTCTTATGTCCAAACGCCCACTAATTCGGTCCCAAAAATTTAGTCCGTCTTCAAGTTTTTTGGTTTTCAAAATCATTGTCCAGATATGACAGCCACTACATTAAAAATTTAAACCATATGTAACCACCCTATATATTTAAATGGATGAAAGAAAAAGTCATGAAATTATCAAGCAATAGTAAAAAGTAACTGAAAAAGAAATAAACATACCTAATTTAACATTTGAGGGTGAATTTGGTGTGTTGGAGATGATGATAAGACACGCAAAATTAAAAAAACAGTGTTCTTCGTGGAGAGAGATTTTTATTTTTATTTTTATTTCAATTGACAATGATCTTGGTAGAAAAAAAAATTAGATTATTGAGTTCGTGCCTCTCATGATTTAACAGATAAATAGAGGAGAAAAAGTTGCATGAATGTATAATTACTGTTATGAAGGTGAAAAGATCAAATATTAAATGAACATTTTAATGGCATAGATAAAATATAAAGAATAAGTGGCGAAAGATGCAACAATTTTAGGGAATTGAATAGGCAACATGAATTGAAGATATGTCAGGCCTTAACGGAAATACCTTTAGAAACATGAAACCCACATATATAATCCAAACGTCACAATTATAAAGAAACTAGGGAATTTGCCGCGTCAATACATATTTAGAAATAAATTTTTTATAAATTTAGTTGAGAAAGAATAGATAATTTGTTTTAAGTATAAATGCATAAAATCAATTATATGTGGTGTATTACAACATAAATATTTTTTTTATAAAATTAAAGCTCACGTAAACTGTATTATATACGTAAGTTCTCTCTTAGCCCATTTAGTTGTCAAACATCAAGAATCTAAAGTCCAAAAGTTTTGACCAACACACAAAGAACTCAGGTTTTATAGTCACATAAGAAAAAGAAGAAAAGAGCATCAAGAATCTAAAGTTCAAAATATGTAACTATTTCAAAGATATTATGAAACACTCTCAATAACCAACAAAAACTTAGATATGTAGAGTCTCATAAAGAAATAAATCTAAAATTCAAAACTTTAGACTATTTCAGTAACGGAACAGTGGAAGTAGGCTTCTGCAAATAAGAGTAACAATCATTGCGTCTCTTATGTGATCACTAAAGAGTTCAACATTTTATTTTGAGGTATCTCCGGTTCTTACTGAAGTCTTCATCATCTATATCAAATCTGACTATTCTTAAGGAGTCTCAAAATCTCTGGTGGACCTCTTACTCATCTCCTACTCTTTCCATTCCTAGACAAAAAGAACTTTCTATGTTTTTTGCGTCTCTGTCGCTTATCACTATCATACCCTTCTGATATGAATTGTCAAGATGATCAAAATATGGAAGCCATACTTCTAAAAAGCTTTGACACAAGTGAATAGTGGACACCGTAAAGAACTCGAACAAATGAATAGTTGAAGTTACTGATATGGTGTCCATCTCATTCAATTGATTTGGTAGCCAATTTTGTTGACTTGGTTTGGTTTGGTAGCCAACCTTGTTGAATTTGTATAATTTGGTAGCCAATTTTATTGACTTGGTTTGGTTTGGTAGCCAACCTTATTGTAATTGTGAAAAGGGTGTGTAAATTGTCAAATATTGTAGGCTTTAGAGAGTGAGGTTTTGCCTATAAAAGGAGAGCTTTAACTCTCATTTCTACACACCAAAAAAAGAGAGAAAAGAGAGAGCAAGGTATTCCATAAACTATAAGAAAATAGTTTGTGAAGAAAAATAGAGTGTGAGAGATATTATAGTGAGGTGGAAAAATCAAAAGAGTATTTATTTCTTTTGAGAGTGTAGTGGTCTTAGGAGTATTTTTACTCGTTACTACACAGTGTAAAATTCCTCGCTATAGTGATATCAGTTGCTCTTCTTGGCCGTGGGTTTTTCCCTTATTCAGAAGGGTTTCCACGTAAAAATCTTGGTGTCATTATTGCTGCATTTCTATTCTTGCTGATTTAACCATAACTTAGTGTTCTGCGTTTATCACTAATACCGTGAATACTATTTTTACGGGGTTTATTCCCAACAAGTGGTATCAGAGCCAAGGTTCTGTCTGAGTATGCTCTGTGGTTGCAACACAGTCTAAACTTCCACATCAGAAAAGAATTACTTTGGTCTCCTAATAAATAATATTTGTATTTGTGATAAACGATGGAAGTCAACACTAGTAGAATGGTTACTTTGAATGGCACTTTGGTGACTGACTCTAGGGGAGAAGCAAGAATCAGGGTTCTCAAAATAGAGAACATAATAGAAGCAAATCCAGAAGCAGACTTAAAGATATTCAGTGCTATCATTGCGGGAATAAAAGGCACACAAAGAAGTTCTGCCGGATTTTGAAAAAGGAGAATAGAGACGAGGAAGAACAGAAAGAAGATGTCAATCGTGTGGCCACCGTCACTACAGAAGATCTTGTTACAGTCCTTGATGCAGATCTGATAAATATTGCTTGTGATGAGTCAAGCTAGGTTGTGGACAGTGGTGCCGCATCTCATGTGACATCAAGGAAGGAATTTTTCTCATCCTATACTCAGGGTGACTTTGGAACTTTGAGTATGGGTAATGAGACTGTATCTAGGGTGGCTGGTGTTGGAACGATTTGTTTGGAAACTAGTACTGGAACTAAACTAGTTTTAAACAATGTAAAACATGCACCTGATGTTTGTTTGCACTTGATCTCTGTTGGTGTTTTGGATGATGAGGGATATGTCAGTACCAATGGTGCTGGAAAGTGGAAGCTCACTAAGGGCTCCATGATTGTAGCTCGTGGGGAAAAGCATCGTGGTCTATACTAGACTACGACCTCTACCTGTGTTGATATGGTGAATGTCGTTGAGAGCCATAACTCTTCAACGTTATGGCATAAGAGGCTTAGCCACATTAGCGAGAAAAGGCTAAATGTTCTGGCCAAGAAGAAATTGTTGTCAAATTTTGAAAGTGCAAAATTAGAAAAATGTGAGCACTGCTTGGCTGGAAAACAAAAAAGAGTTTCTTTCCAGTCTCATCCTCCTTCATGAAAGACAGAGTTGCTTGAGTTGGTGCATTCAGATTTATGCGGTCCAATGAAGACAAGGACTTTGGGTGATGCACTTTATTTTGCTACCTTTATTGATGACTGCTCAAGGAAACTTTGGATCTACATTTTGAAGACCAAAGACCAAGTGTTGGGTGTCTTTAAGCAGTTTCAGGCATCAGTTGAAAGAGAAACTGGAAAGAAGATGAAGTGTATTCGTACTGATAACGGAGGTGAATATTGTGGACCGTTTGACGAATACTGCAAGGAACAGGGTATTAGACACCAGAAGACTCCTCCTAAGACTCCTCAGCTTAATGGTTTAGCAGAAAGGATGAACATGACCTTGATGGAAAGAGTCAGATGTTTGCTTTCTGAAGCAAAGTTGCCGAATTCCTTGTGGGTTAAGCTTTGTTGACCGCCGCACATGTTATTAATCTATCCCCTATGGTTGCTTTGCAAAGTGATGTTCCAAACAAAGTTGGTATGGAAAGGATGTTTCCTATGACCACTTGAAAGTGTTTGGTTGCAAAGCTTTTGTACACGTGCCTAAAGAGTAGAGGTCAAAATTAACTGCCAAGACAAGGCAGTGCATCTTCATTGGTTATGGCCTTGATGAGTTTGGTTACAGGCCATATGATCCAATTGAGAAGAAGGTTGTGAGAAGCCGTGATGTTATCTTCATGGAGGATCAAATATTGAAGATATTAACAAAGTGGAGAAGTTAAAATCTTCAAGTTTTGAAGGTTTAGTTAATCTTGATCAAGTTCCTCATACAAATGGGGATGACACTGGTGGGCTCAATGATGATGGTGATACCCAGAACCATATTCCAGATCAACATATTGATGGTGGTGGGGATAACAATGCTAATGTTGATGAGGTAGATGCTCCTACTCACGAAGCTGTGGATGAATTAGATATTCCACTCAGGAGGTCTTCTAGACCTCATACTCCTTCCTTCCGTTATTCACCCAATGAGTATATATTACTCACTGATGGGGGAGAACCTGAATATTATAAGGAGGCCATAGAAGATGAACACAAGGATCAATGGATTGAAGCCATGCAAGATGAGATGAAATCTCTGTATGAGAACCATACTTATGAGTTGGTGAAATTGCCTAAGGGCATGAGAGATTTGAAGAACAAGTGGGTGTTCAAAGTTAAAGCTGAAGAACAGAGTTTGAAGCCCAGATACAAAGCTAGATTGGTTGTCAAGGGATTTGGTCAAAGGAAAGGTATTGACTTTGATGAAATATTTTCTCCTGTCGTGAAAATGTCCTCCAATCGGACAGTTCTTGGTTTAACTGCCAGTCTTGATTTGGAGATTGAGCAGATGGATGTGAAGACTGCTTTTCTTCACGGTGACTTAGAAGAGGAGATTTATATGGAACAACCTGAAGGCTTCAAGGCAAAAGGTAAAGAAAATCTTGTATGCAAACTTAAGAAGAGTCTATATGGATTGAAGCAAGCTCCGAGACAGTGGTACAGGATTTTGAGTCTGTTATGGGGGAGCAAGGTTGCAAGAAGACTTCTTAAGATCATTGTGTGTTTGTACAAAGATTTTCTGATGACGATTTTATCATCCTCTTGCTATATGTGGATGATATGTTGATTGTGGGTAGGAATGCTTCTAAGATTGACGAGTTGAAGAAACAGTTGAATAAGTCTTTTGCAATGAAAGACTTGGGTCATACTAAGTAGATTTTAGGCATGAGAATTACTCGTTCGAGAAACGAAAGAAAGCTTTACTTGTCACAAGAGAAGTAAATAGAACGTGTACTGGAGCGCTTCAATATGAAAAGTGCTAAGTTGGTTCGCACACCCCTTCCTGGTCATCTGAAGTTGAGCAAGAAGATGCGTCCAACAACAACGGAGGAAAAAGAGAGAGTGGCCAAGATTCCTTATTCCTCTATCGTCGGAAGTTTGAGGTATGCAATGGTATGCACTCGACCAGATATTGCTCATGTAGTCGGTGTTGTTAGCAAATATCTCGAAAATCCAGGAAAAGAGCATTGGGAAGCTGTAAAGTGGATACTCAGGTATCTAAGAGGAAGCTCTCATGAATGCTTATATTTTGGAGGATCAAATCCAATTTTTAAAGGCTATACAGATTCTGATATGGCAGGTGACCTTGATAATAGAAAATCCACTACTGGATATTTGTTTACTTTTTCAGGGGGAGCTATATCATGGCAGTCGAAGTTACAGAAGTGTGTCGCACTATCTACAACTGAAGCGGAGCATATTACGGCTACTGAAGCTGGTAAAGAGATAATATGACTCAAGAGATTTCTTCAAGAACTTGGATTGCGACAGATGGAGTATGTTGTCTATTGCAGCAGTCAGAGTGCAATAGACCTGAGCAAAAACTCCATGTACCATGTGAGAACAAAACACATTGACGTCAGATGTCATTGGATTCGTGAGCAAGTGGAGAACGAATCACTTCAAGTCAAAAAGATTCACACGAGTGAAAATCCTGCAGATATGTTGACCAAGGTGGTACCAAGAGACAAGTTCGAGCTATGCAAAGAACTTGTCGGCATGCACTCAAACTAGAAGATAGTGCTACCTCCTCTAGATGAATGAGACTGGAGGGGGAGATTGATATGGTGTCCATCTCATTCAATTGATTTGGTAGCCAATTTTGTTGACTTGGTTTGGTTTGGTAGCCAACCTTGTTGAATTTGTATAATTTGGTAGCCAATTTTATTGACTTGGTTTGGTTCGGTAGCCAACCTTGTTGAAATTGTGAAAAAGGTGTGTAAATTGTCAAATATTGTAGGCTTTAGAGAGTGAAGTTTTAGCTATAAAAGGAGAGCTTTAACTCTCATTTCTACATACCAAAAAAAGAGATAAAAGAGAGAGCAAGGTATTCCATAAACTATAAGAAAATAGTTCGTGAAGAAAAATAGAGTGTGAAAGATATTATCGTGAGGTGGAAAAATTAAAAGAGTGTTTATTTCTTTTGAGGGTGTAGTGGTCTTAGGAGTATTTTTACTCGTTACTACACAGTGTAAAATTCCTTGCTATAGTGATATCAGTTGCTCTTCTTGGCCGTGGGGTTTTCCCTTATTCAAAAGAGTTTCCACGTAAAAATCTTGACGTCATTATTGCTGAATTTCTATTCTTGCTGATTTAACCATAACTTAGTGTTCTGCGTTTATCACTAATACCGTGAATACTATTTTTACGGGGTTTATTCCCAACAAGTGGTATCAGAGCCAAGGTTCTATCTGAGTATGCTCTGTAGCTGCAACACAGTCTAAACTTCCACATCAGAAAAGAATTACTTTGGTCTCCTAATAAATAGTATTTGTATTTGTGATAAACGATGGAAGTCAACACTAGTAGAATGGTTACTTTGAATGGCACTTTGGTGACTGACTCTAGGGGAGAAACAAGAATCAGGGTTCTCAAAATAGAGAACATAATAGAAGCAAATCCAGAATCAGACTTAAAGATATTCAGTGCTATCATTGCGGGAATAAAAGGCACACAAAGAAGTTCTGCCGGATTTTGAAAAAGGAGAATAGAGACAAGGAAGAACAGAAAGAAGATGTCAATCGTGTGGCCACCGTCACTACAGAAGATCTTGTTACAGTCCTTGATGCGAATCTGATAAATATTGCTTGTGATGAGTCAAGCTGGGTAGTGGACAGTGGTGCCGCATCTCATGTGACATCAAGGAAGGAATTTTTCTCATCCTATACTCAGGGTGACTTTGGAACTTTGAGTATGGGTAATGAGACTGTATCTAGGGTGGCTGGTGTTGGAACGATTTGTTTGGAAACTAGTATTGGAACTAAACTAGTTTTAAACAATGTAAAGCATGCACCTGATGTTCGTTTGCACTTGATCTCTGTTGGTGTTTTGGATGAAGAGGGATATGTCAGTACCAATGGTGCTAGAAAGTGGAAGCTCACTAAGGGCTCCATGATTGTAGCTCGTGGGGAAAAGCGTCGTGGTCTATACTGGACTACGGCCTCTACCTGTGTTGATATGGTGAATGCCATTGAGAGCCATAACTCTTCAACGTTATGGCATAAGAGGCTTAGCCACATTAGCGAGAAATGACTAAATGTTCTGGCCAAGAAGAAATTGTTGTCAAATTTTGAAAGTGCAAAATTAGAAAAATGTGAGCACTGCTTGGCTGGAAAACAAAAAAGAGTTTCTTTCCAGTCTCATCCTCCTTCATGAAAGACAGTGTTGCTTGAGTTGGTGCATTCAGATTTATGCGGTCCAATGAAGACAAGGACTTTGGGTGGTGCACTTTATTTTGCTACCTTTATTGATGACTGCTCAAGGAAACTTTGGATCTACATTTTGAAGACCAAAGACCAAGTGTTGGGTGTCTTTAAGCAGTTTCAGGCTTCAGTTGAAAGAGAAACTGGAAAGAAGCTGAAGTGTATTCGTATTGATAACGGTGGTGAATATTGTGGACCGTTTGACGAATACTGCAAGGGACAGGGTATTAGACACCAGAAGACTCCTCCTAAGACTCCTTAGCTTAATGGTTTAGCAGAAAGGATGAACAGGACCTTGATGGAAAGAGTCAGATGTTTGCTTTCTGAAGCAAAGTTGCCGAATTCCTTTTGGGGTGAGGCTTTGTTGACCGCCGCACATGTTATTAATCTATCCCCCTGCGGTTGCTTTGCAAAGTGATGTTCCAAACAAAGTTTGGTATGGCAAGGATGTTTCCTATGACCACTTGAAAGTGTTTGGTTGCAATGCTTTTGTACACGTGCCTAAAGAGTAGAGGTCAAAATTAACTGCCAAGACAAGGCAGTGCATCTTCATTGGTTATGGCCTTGATGAGTTTGGTTACAGGCTATATGATCCAATTGAGAAGAAGGTTGTGAGAAGCCGTGATGTTATCTTCATGGAGGATCAAACTATTGAAGATATTAACAAAGTGGAGAAGTTAAAATCTTCAAGTTCTGAAGGTTTAGTTAATCTTGATCAAGTTCCTCATACAAATGGGGATGACACTGGTGGGCTCAATGATGATGGTGATATCCAGAACCATATTCCAGATCAACATATTGATGGTGGTGGGGATAGCAATGCTAATGTTGATGAGGTAGATGCTCCTACTCACGAAGCTGTGGACGAATTAGATATTCCACTCAGGAGGTCTTCTAGACCTCGTACTCCTTCCTCCCGTTATTCACCCAATGAGTATATATTACTCACTGATGGGGGAGAACCTGAATGTTATGAGGAGGCCATAGAAGATGAACACAAGGATCAATGGATTGAATCCATGCAAGATGAGATGAAATCTCTGCATGAGAACCATACTTTTGAGTTGGTGAAATTGCCTAAGGGCATGAGAGCTTTGAAGAACAAGTGGGTGTTCAAAGTTAAAGATGAAGAACAGAGTTTGAAGCCTAGATACAAAGCTAGATTGATTGTCAAGGGATTTGGTCAAAGGAAAGGTATTGACTTTGATGAAATATTTTCTCCTGTCGTGAAAATGTTCTCCAAACAGTTCTTGGTTTAACTGCCAGTCTTGATTTGGAGATTGAGCAGATGGATGTGAAGACTGCTTTTCTTCACGGTGACTTAGAAGAGGAGATTTATATGGAACAACCTGAAGGCTTCAAGGCAAAAGGAAAAGAAAATCTTGTATGCAAACCTAAGAAGAGTCTATATGGATTGAACCAAGCTCCGAGACAGTGGTACATGATTTTGAGTCTGTTATGGGGGAGCAAGGCTGCAAGAAGACTTATTCAGATCATTGTGTGTTTGTACAAAGATTTTTTGATGACGATTTTATCATCCTCTTGCTATATGTGGATGATATGTTGATTGTGGGCAGGAATGCTTCTAAGATTGACGAGTTGAAGAAACAGTTGAATAAGTCTTTTGCAATGAAAGACTTGGGTCATGCTAAGTAGATTTTGGGCATGAGAATTACTCGTTCGAGAAACGAAAGGAAGCTTTACTTGTCACAAGAGAAGTAAATAGAACGTGTACTGGAGCGCTTCAATATGAAAAATGCTAAGTTAGTTCGCACACCCCTTCCTGGTCATCTGAAGTTGAGCAAGAAGATGTGTCAAACAACAACGGAGGAAATAGAGAGAGTGGCCAAGATTCCTTATTCCTCTGTCGTCGGAAGTTTGAGGTATGCAATGGTATGCACTCGACCAGATATTGCTCATGTAGTCGGTGTTGTTAGCAGATTTCTTGAAAATCCAGGAAAAGAGCATTGGGAAGCTGTAAAGTGGATACTCAGGTATCTAAGAGGAAGCTCTCATGAATGCTTATGTTTTGGAGGATCAAATCCAATTTTAAAAGGCTATACAGATTCTGATATGGCAGGTGACCTTGATAATAGAAAATCCACTACTGGATATTTGTTTACTTTTTCAGGGGGAGCTATATCATGGCAGTCGAAGTTGCAGAAGTGTATCGCACTATCTACAACTGAAGCGGAGTATATTACGGCTACTGAAGCTGGCAAAAAGATGATATGACTCAAGAGATTTCTTCAAGAACTTGGATTGCGACAGATGGAGTATGTTGTCTATTGCGACAATCAGAGTGCAATAGATCTGAGCAAAAACTCCATGTACCATGTGAGAACAAAACACATTGACGTCAGATATCATTGGATTCGGGAGCAAGTGGAGAACGAATCACTTCAAGTCAAAAAGATTCACACGAGTGAAAATCCTGCAGATATGTTGACCAAGGTGGTACCAAGAGACAAGTTCGAGCTATGCAAAGAACTTGTCGGCATGCACTCAAACTAGAAGATAGTGCTACCTCCTCTAGATGAATGAGACTGGAGGGGGAGATTGATATGGTGTCCATCTCATTCAATTGATTTGGTAGCCAATTTTGTTGACTTGGTTTGGTTTGGTAGCCAACCTTATTGAATTTGTATAATTTGGTAGCTAATTTTATTGACTTGGTTTGGTTTGGTAGCCAACCTTGTTAAAATTGTGAAAAGAGTGTGTAAATTGTCAAATATTGTAGGCTTTAGAGAGTGAATTTTTAGCTATAAAAGGAGAGCTTTAACTCTCATTTCTACACACCAAAAAAAGAGAGAAAAGAGAGAGCAAGGTATTCCATAAACTATAAGAAAATAGTTTGTGAAGAAAAATAGAGTGTGAGAGATATTATAGTGAGGTGGAAAAATCAAAAGAGTGTTTATTTCTTTTGAGGGTGTAGTGGTCTTAGGAGTATTTTTACTCGTTACTACACAGTGTAAAATTCCTCGCTATAGTGATATCAGTTGCTCTTCTTGGCCGTGTTTTTTTCCCTTATTCAGAAGGGTTTTCACGTAAAAATCTTGGTGTCATTATTGCTGCATTTCTATTCTTGCTGATTTAACCATAACTTAGTGTTCTGCGTTTATCACTAATACTGTGAATACTATTTTTATGGGGTTTATTCCCAACAGTTACAAGGAAAAAGTAAAAATTTATTTCAAACTCATAAAAGGTGCATATCATCAGCATGCAAATGCCTTAAGAAACGGAAGGAAAATCTTTTAAAGTCATGAGGCTTGAAAGAGAGAACAACTTCTGTAGTTTATTTGAGCCTGCCATTTCAAAGTCCAAGACAAAAGGTTCAAAAAATTTCATGCAAGGACTAAACTGTTGTGACAACATATATAAATATCTTTTGAAGTATGAACTACATTAAATAACTCAGAATTATAACTTCATTTTTTAGCAGAAATGCATAATAATTCATACTTTACTTCGGTTAAGATATGTCAGCAACTCTCAAATGCCCGTTACTATATCCTCCATTGGGAACAGATTCAACCCTTGCTTAGACATCATGTGCCCAGGAGAGACACATAACGAAAAAGATATTAAAGGAAATAACTTCACTTATGGCTACACCATTCTTGATTAAGGAAATCATATCAATATACTGAGAACCATGACATGTTGTAGCAAAATACCTCATCTAGCATTATGAACAACCAAGTAAATAATCGCCAGCAATCGTTTTGACAATAAGCAAGGGAGAATGTACCACTTTAGTTACGAGTTTAATTGAACCCATAACTTTCGAAGCGAATTATAAGTTTATGTGTATAAAGTCACCAAAATTGCATAGATAGTAGACATGAACCCATAACTTTATAGATATAATAGGTTTAATACTAAAAATCTTAAAGGTTGAACCCATAGAGTTTAAATCTATTGGATTCATCTCTGACAGTACGATAAGTCTTCACTACAACTACAGTCATTTGTGGTAACCGCCATCAATAGCATCAACATCCTTCTCAATCTTAACCGTTAAAAAAGGCTCAGAAATTCTATTTTTTTTAGAAAAGGACGAAGCTAAAGATTCCAATTCAAGGCTGCTACTCTAGAATTTACTATTAATTCGAGAAGTCATATCTTCCAGTGAATTTCTCAAATGAAAAGCACCAAATATTCATTTTTCTTGTCTTTAGTAATTCATATTCTCCACTTTTGAGCTCTTTCAAATCCCTGAAAGTAGCAAACACGTGGAGAAGAAAAAGTTAAGCGTCGGCAGGAAAACAAAAAAAAATTGCAAAACAATGGGCAATTTTTCAACATATAGAGTTTCGCTTTTTTTTTTCTTCTCTAAAGAAGATCAAGTTGGTAACAAAGTCATATATTGTAAGACAATTGCAAGCTCTCTTTATGGAAGTGATTACCTTTAAGGTCTCAAAGGATTCAGAGAAAAGAACTTTAGCAAGACAAAGAGAAAGAGATTTCAACATGTGTTCTTTTATTTTTCATTCTTTCTCACTCATCCTTTCTCAATTGGTGAAATAGCAGAAAAAATGTAAAGATAGGAAGTCTAAAAGATATTTAGAAAATTCAAAGCTTGAAAGTAAGAAAGATTATATATAACAATAGAAACTTACCTGAAAAGAAAAATGCCCTTGGTTCTTATGTCACTATTTAGTTTTCTGCAATTAACAGAAGGCCAAAAAAAATCTGCAATATTCAGTTGATGGTAAAAGTGTGCAGTCGGCCTTTGGTAAACATTTCAATCAAATGAGAAGTAAATTATATTGCACATAAAAATATGTTGTTTAATAATTTTGTTTTAGCATTAAAGACTGGGATTAGTAATCCACAATGTCATACATGATAGCACACAAATGTATGACATAACTTATACTCCCTCCATTTCAATTTGTGTGAAATCATTTGACTGGGCACAGAGTTTAAGAAAAGAGATAAGACTTTTGAACTTGTGGTGTAAAATGAGGCACATATATTTTGTGTGACTATAAATCATTGCATAAAGGTAAATTGTTTCCAAATAAGGAAAGAGGTTATTCTTTTTGGCATGGACCAAAAAGAAAATAGGTTCACATAAATTGAAACAAAGGGAGTAATACAACAGAGTTTCACACATATAATAAGAATGCAATCAACTCTTATCATACAAATATTGAGAAGGCAATACAGAAATTCATCTTCTAAAACAAATCCAGTCACTATACTTAAAGTACTGAACATTTCCTATGCGACATTATGAAGAATCAAAAGTGCATTGAGTAGAAAACAGTACTTTACTCAGAGAAGAGTCATCACTAACATCCCAGTCTGAATTAAAGAACTACTGGAATACAATGAAGAGAATGTGACTGTACTACACAACATGTAATGATGAACTTTTAGAATAATAAGAGACATGTCGAAAGAGGCTTTGGACAACCACTTCCATCTTTCATTGCTCGAGTGCACAATGGAAGACCCTATTTTTCCTCGTCGTGCTTAGACTGACTGAAAATTCTCATGGATTAAGCTTTCTGGTTCAAAAGACCAAAGTGAATGTCATAGGACATTAATATGACATGAACAAATTTCACAATCTCATTTTCAATAGAGTCCCCATGCTGTTTCAAGACAACCCATAACATTTCCCAACATATTTATGCCTACAAAAATAGCTTACAAAAATCTTTGAACGTCTATAAGAAGGGAATTAAGAAAAGAACTACCTCTTTTACCTTTGGAATACCTTCAATAGAACCCATAACAAATACAACATAAATATGCTCACAAAAATCGCTTATAGAAGTCTATGAACATCTACTGAGAAGGAAAACAGGCTGAGTTCTAAGAAAAGAACTACCTCTTTTACAATTGGAATGTGGAGTCTTCTTGGCCAAGCTTCTTCGCCAAAAGTATTTTTTTTTTTTTTGTCAAAAGTACTTTTAACAAAAATTGAGGTGTTTGGCCATGCTTTTGGAAGGAAAAAAAAGTGCTTTCGAGGAGAAGCAGAAGCAGTTTTACAGAAGTCGAAAAAAGTAGCTTCTCTCCGAAAGCACTTTTGAGAAAAATACACTTAGAAGCAATTTTTTAAAGCTTAGTCAAACACTAATTGCTGCTCACAAGTGCTTTTCAAACTAATTAGTCAAACACAGACTGCTCCTCACCAAAAGTACTTTTGAAAAAAACACTTCTCAAAATAAGCTAATTTTTACAGCTTGGCCAAACGGGCTATTCATCGCCTTTTTGTTGTTTTTACGGAGAGTATTTTTACATGGAGAATTCTTTGCAATTTGAGAAACTATAGTGTCGTTTGCAGGGATGTATAAGATCTGGAAACGACATGGTAATAAATTCGAACCGTTGCAGTTCTAAAGAAGAGACGAAGAGGTTTACGGAAAAAGAGGAAAAGAGGGAGGTGTAATTAAAATAATTTAATTTAATGACGTTTCAGTGTATTTTTGATGTAGCAGATAAATGAAATAAATGAGTTAAAAAGCAAAAAATTAAGAAAAAAATAAATAGTATTCCTGATTTGTAAGAGGTGCCACATCAGCTCCTTTTGTCCCTCTTATATATATATTGGCTGCATGAATTGAATTTGCTTTACTTTTGTATCTGTACTATTTATTTTACTAATTATTGGAAAATAAATTTAACTTTTTATACAAAATATTACTGCATGAGTAATCTTCAAGTGAAGGGTAAAATAGTCACTTAATTTTTGATGGACATTTTAGTAATTTAATTTTGACTTAAAGGCTTCACACTTATAATATAGTATGATTATTTTCTTTATAAAATAAATTATTTCTTTTTTCTTTTTTATATATTTATCCCATATAATTCATATTTCTTTCTTATATAACCATTTAATATAAAATTATTTTATACCTTTAATTTTAAATAAATATAAATTATAAGCAATATTATACATTATACATATTAATGTATAATTCAAATAAAAATTAAATCATTAATAAGATATAATTAAATAAATATTACATTATGGTAAGATTTAGTTTAATTTTTACATAAATATTCAACTTACAAGATTAGTATGTTGCTCCCGTAAATGCTCTATTAATGCATTACGATGTGCAAAATGAGCATCTTTGTCCTTAATTTTTTTGTGCCGAGCTAAATATTATTGAAATCGGTAATTTTCATCTACTATCATTTCTATTGTTGGAGTTGGACCTTCCCAAACATCTTGAATTGGTGCATTAAGATCACGTTCATCCTCGATTATCATATTGTGCAGTATAATATATGTAGTTAATATATTGGAGTGAAGAAAGCAAAATTAAAGAGAAAAATCAATGAAGGTGTTTCATTGACTATGAAAATGGTCCAATCAGAAAACAATCGGCTTGTCGAATTATTGGCAAAGTCAAATGCAGATAGGCAGCGAGATATGAAGATAAAAGATAGAGCTTTGAGACTAAAAGAATTTAAAGAAGAAACTAAAATGTTATTGTCGAATTTAGATTATGGATGATCCAAATATTCGTGAATTTATTCGACAAGAAAAAAATGAATAATGGATAAAAGAAATCAACATTTTCAACAGCCACAACCACAACAATCCTCTGCCTCATGCACTCAATCTTTTAATGATATTGGTGGATCTCGAAGTGGCCTTCCAGAGTACTAGATTATTGTTGTAATTTTCTCATCCCATTATATTATTTAATGTATTTTTAATTTAATCTATGTCAGTCGTATTTTATTAAATATTTATTTTTATGATAATCAACGAATATTGTGTTTTTTATTAACAACATATTATATTTCAGTTTTGTACTTCTCATTTTTTTGATGGTTATATATTTTATACAATTATAATTTATAATAAGATTAACTTACAATTTTATATAAAAATAAAATATATGAAAATTAATTTATAAAAATTATACACCTAAATTAAAATATAAAATTAATATTATAAAGATATTACATAAAAACTATAATTAATTACAAAATTATAATATGTTAAATTAAAAGTGTTATATGATAAAAGATAATATTAAAATAATGGTAAATAGTAATGGTGTTGATGAATAGGGTTACACCTCACACACCAAAATGATGTTGGATTGGAGCAAAAAAAATACCAAATCTTACACTAAAATGGTGTTTGGTGTCAAAATTGATGTTGGATTGGAGATGGTCTTAAACACTATTTTTTACATCATGGTGTAAACACCAAAATGATAGAAATTAACTCCAATCCATTACACTATTTTATACACTAAAAAAGAATATCCCTTTTATATTCCCTAATCTCTTCTATATTATATTATTTTCTTTTATTTTAATTTATTTTTTGAAAAATATCCTTTTCGTCATTATTATTAGATGAACCTCCCGTATAGAAATTCATTTCAGATGGCAAATATGAATACTTGATTTGATTTGATTTGATTTTGAAATGAATTGAAATCCTAAGTTATTTCCTAAAGGATGTTCATTTTTATAGATTGAAGAATGTGTAGAGATATTTACTTAAAGATAAATTTGAGATAAAGATGAAATTCATCTGACGGTTGAGATCAGGATGAAATCCATCCGGACAATTGAGATCAAAATAAAATTTATCCTATTATTATCCGGTCAATAATTGTGTCTACTTTATCTATATACATTAAAGAATGTGTAGAGATATTTTACATAGAGATAAATTTGAGATAAGGATGAATCCATGCGACGGTTGAGATTATGATGAAATTCATCCAACGGTTGAGATCAAGATAAATTTAAGTACGTATTATGTCAATTTTTGGCTCTACTTATATCTATATATATTAAAGTGCCAACATACCCATCCATACGAAGTTGACTTTTATTTTTCTTTAACCATATAATCCATTTTTTTCTCTAATCACTTGCAAAAAATATCCACTCGATCTATAAGATACTTTACCAATGATTTTGACAAGTTTAGAGATGCTGGAAGAAAAAAAAATTCGAAAGCAAGGCTCTTCTTATATATCATCGGAGTCTGAGACTCCTAATTCTGATTCACCTCTAGTATCATCTCCTAACTTATCATCATTTTCACTAAATTTGAATGAGTATGTTGCAGGTGATTCCACATCATCAGAACGACTTATTGGGGTGAAGAAAATAAAAATGAAGA
The DNA here is from genome assembly GCF_000393655.2 of Nicotiana sylvestris. Classification (NCBI taxonomy): domain Eukaryota; kingdom Viridiplantae; phylum Streptophyta; class Magnoliopsida; order Solanales; family Solanaceae; genus Nicotiana; species Nicotiana sylvestris. The sequence goes on from NC_091066.1 coordinate 155,423,034, forward strand.
GAAAAATCGATGAAGGTTTTTCATCTACTATGAAAATAGTCCAATCACAAAAAAATTGGTTTGTTGAGTTGTTGAAAGTCAAGTGCAGTCAGACAGCGAAATATGGAGATAAAAGATAAAACTTTGAAACTAAAAGAATTTAAAGAAGAAAATAAAATTTTATTGTTGAATTTAGATTCTATTGATAATCCAAATATTCGTGAATTTATTAAAAAGGAACAAAAACGAATAATTAATAAAAGAAGTCAACAATTTCAACAGCCACAACCACAATAGTTCTCTGCTTCATAAACTCAATATTTTAATGATATTTGATCTAGAATGAACCTACTAGATTACTAAATTATTGTTACAATTTTCTAAATTATTATGTTATTTAATGTATTTTCAATTTTAATCTATATTAGTCGCTAATTTATTTTTATGTTATGAATATTGTGCTATTTATTAACAATATATTATATTTTATTTTTATTATAAAATAAAGACTATAAAGTAAAGACAAGTATAGAGAGAAACTGATATATTATTCGAATTCAAACTGATGTACATAATGAACTGAAATCTCTTCTATTTATAGAAGAAAGGAAGCTGTTGTGTAAGCTGCTATTACAAGCTGCTGTGTAAGCTGCTACTGCAAGGTGCTGTGTAAGCTGCTACTATACCAGATATGGATAATCTTCTACTGAGAGCAATGTTTATCCATAACGGAGTACTGAATGGATAAGCTTATTATACACGGTATGGATAATCTTCTACCTAGGGTAATGTTTATCCATAACTGGGTACCGAAGTGATAAGCTTCTTCAGGAAGCTTATTTCCAATAGAGTACTAAATAGATAAACATATTTACGGTGGAGTCTGTAAGCACGTGATTTTTGCCCAATATGAGAATTACTCCCAAAAACAAATTCAAAAATAAAATAATTTTTCTTGATGTGCAATTTTTGTAATATTTTGTGATATTTTGTGTAACTATTTGTATGTTTGTCTATGCATGTTTATTTGTTAAATTATTAAAAATACAAAATATATCGCATTTCGCATGTAGGATTTAATTATACAATTGTTAGTAACTAAGTTTGTTTTACAAAAAAAATAAAAATTACAAAAATAGGCATCGTTTGCATTTTTAGCATTTAATGTCCAAATATACGATTTTATGCTTAATTATTACTTAATTGTGCGTTAATTGTTATTTGGAGTTAATTTGCGCTTTTATAACTTAATTTAGTTCTTAATAATAGTTTAAGTATTTTTTATAATTTAGTTTTAAAAAAAATAAAAGAAGAAAAGAGAGCAAAAAATATAAAGAAAGTCGGAATTGGGCCTCTTCTTCGATTTCAAGCCACAGGCCCAAAAAATGGCCCAACCTTCTCTATGACCCAGTCCATTTCGAACTGGGTCGACCCAGTCCATAACCCAACACCCCTATTATCTTACAAGCAACACAAAACAAAAAAAAGGGAAGAAAACCCTAAAAAATACCTAAACCATCCGCCCCCCCCTATTCTCCTTCTTCTTCCTCAAAACTCCAAAGCACAACCATGGCTGCCCTCGACCCCACTCCCTCTCGTCCAAACGCCATCAACAAACAGTTCGTCATGTCCAAACGACCCCAAGAACCATAGCTGCTGCTGTCCACGTAGTTGTCTCTGCGTCGTCACTTCATCTTCTTCGTCCTTCGTCAAGCTCGAGCTTGAGCTCGACATCCATGGCTGCCCAGCTCCACCAAGCAGTCCGCCATTCTCTCGTCGACCACTCGCTTCCATGGCAGCTGATTCCGCGTCGACTTCTGCTGCTTCATCGTCCAAACCCCACCGCCGCAGCTGCTGCTTCATCGTCCAAACCCCACCGTCGCCGCTGCTTCTCCTGCCTCGTCGTTGCAGCATGGTTCTGTTTCCTCCATCGTGCTGCTGCTACCGCTGCTGGGTCGCCGTTGCTGCTGCCGGCGCTGCTGCTTCACGTTCCTGCTTCGGCTCTTGCTTCGTCTTCTTCGTTATGTCAAAGTTTCGTTGGCTTCATTTAGAGTTCGTTCGATGTTCGTCGTTGGTCATTTACGGTTAGTTGATCTAAGTTTTATTTTGTCCATATTTTTGTTTGATATTTTTCGGATCCGAAATCGTTAAATGATTCGATTCTTGTTTTGTTTGTTCGTCGTTGAAATAATTTTCTAGTTTGTTCATGTGTTTTGTTAATTTAATTTTCAGATTTAAATGAGAAATTAATTAGTTATTTTTCATGTTTATTTCATGTTAATTTTATTCATTTTTGTAAAAAGGGAATTGTTAGTTTAATGTTTGTTAGATTCAAATTGAAGTTTAAATTAATTGTTTCTTCAATTTGTTTCATGTGTTTTATGTATTTTCAGAAATTGTTAACATTGTTTAAATCATGTGAATCCGTCATGTTTTGTTGTTTAAAAATAGATTTAATTCATGTTCATCTTTGTTTGAAGTTCGTTTTTAATTTAGTAATTTAATGTGAAGTTAATGTTTTGCTTCTTAATTTTGGATCATATATCTTTGTTATAATTTTGGTTGGATTTAATTGACTATTTGAAGATTAGTAATTTGAATATATTTATTTGTTTTGTTTAAGTTTAATTCGAAGTTTGAACAAAGTTTGTTTGTTATTGTTATTGAATATTTTCATTCATGTTCATACTTTGTTTGGTTGATCTTGAATCCGAAATTTGTATAGTTTGATTTCTTGTTTATCATTTATGATTATTTCTTGAATTTGTCTCATAATCTTGTTTAAGTTTAATATAGGAATTGTTTGTTGTAATGTTGTTAGAGTTGATTTTAAGTTCAATATTATTGAATTTAGAAATCTGAATATACTTGTTTGTTGTTGTTGTTGTTAAATTTGAAAATAGGTTTGTTTGTTGCTAAAATATTGTTCAATCAAATTTTTAGTTGTTCTTTGTTGTTCAATTTGTGTTCATGTGATTTGTTGTTTGAAATGTTGAAGAAATCATGTTCATGTGATTTGTTGTTGAAATATTGAAGAAATCATGTTCATGTGATTTGTTGTTTGAACATTGTTAGAAATTGATCATATTGTCTATATTTTGGTTAAGTTTGATTAATTGATTGTTATAGCTGATGGGGTAGTTTGGTAATTTGTAGTACGTTCAGGGATAAAAATGGTAATTGTAATAAGGTCGGAGGGGTAGTTTGGTAATTGAACATTTTGTAATTCTTTATGTTAAGCATGAGGGACAAAATGTAATGGGGTGGGTTTTGATATTATTGTTTAATTAAATGGGGGACAAGACAAATTTTAGTGTGGGGGAATCTTGTATTTGTTTATGTTAGGCATGGAGGACAAAATATAATGAGGTAGGGTTGATATACTTATTTAATGTAATGGGGATGAGTGAGAAGATAATGGGTTTGGTAGGAGAAAATGAGTTGATTTTAATTGATTAAAAGATTTATGGGATGAGATATATATAGAGGTCTTGAATCAGATTTTAAGGGGAAGAAAATTTTTAAGAGAGAATTCCAAAAAAAAAAAAAAAATACTAAGATTTTAGAAAAATAAAAAGAAAAACATTCTGGAAATTCAAAAGAAGAAGAATATACACCTGATATACAATCCAAATATTCTGATATACGGATTGAGAAATCAAGGGTTAAACACTAATTAGTCTTTCAAAAATCTGAAAAGATTCCCTTTGTTTCTGTCTGTTGGTTGTTGTTGTTGTTTCTGGATTTTGTCTTGATTTTAAAATATGTCACTAAGTTTCTCGTCGCTGGTTGTTACTAGTTGCTGGGGTTGCTGTTGTTGTATGCTACTGAATTTCTGCTGATCTCTCACTTTTCTTTTGCTTCCAATATCAGGTACACAACTGACACGCTGATTATTGTAAACTGAAACAGGAAGCATGAATACGAAAAATGAAGAATTGAAGTTCTAAATTTATTTTGAATTATATTCTGAATTTTATTTGTATATATAAATTATTTAGCTTACAAAAATCGGAATCGTGTAGCTATTTAATGTATATATAGTGGAACATCCGACGATAGCTTAACGATTGAACTATCTATATATATTGCTTAAAAATAAAATAAATGGTGTAGTAACTCCGTCTAAGTTAAAAATCAAACGAATAGACCATTTCGGAACTTGTAAGAATATTGTTTAGTTAAATAATATTGGTTAATTCCAGCATGTAATTGGTTTAGGATTAAAATTAGATTGCTAAGTTTTTTTTTTAATTTGACAAACTGAGAACATGCCTAGTATAATGTAACTAGTTAGTAATACGTGAATAAGACGGCCCAGGTTTAGTTTTATGCCATACACGTTGGGCCTGGGCCCGTATTGGCAACGGACCGCCCTGCTTACATTATTTTCAGAATTTATGAATCATATCCGAAACTCAACTCAACTCAAGCATGTTAATAAATTAAGACCTTTTCTCTTTCATTTTGTAGAGACAATTTTAATAGAAAAATGTAGGCACTTTAGGATTATCCTGTTAAAATAAATGAGATGAGCCTCGCCCAATAAAATGCACAAATTGTGGGGCCCTCGATAAATGTTTAATTAAAATTACTTAGACTTCGGGATGAGCTGTTTAGCAAAATTCCACGGCCTTACCCAGAAATAATAATACGATAATTGCTTCAGGTGCGCATTTTAATAATCTTACCTTCTTAAATTCGGGTGCGCATTTATGTGACCCAAATCCAAATCTCAACGGAGTCGGAATGTATTAACAACCACGGGCGCATTGATTGTGACGTGGTTCGAAATGCATTTTCACGACGTTGCAATTCCATAAAAAATAAATAATAATAAAAGCGGTTTAAACTTAATGAAAGTACATAAGTAATAACATGTATTAAATCAGATATTTAGCCATTATAACAATTTAAGCGACCGTACTAGAACCACGGGATTCGAGGGTGCCTAACATCTTCCCTCGGGTCAACAGAATTCCTTACTTAGAATTTCTGGTTCGCAGACTTCATTTGGAAAGTCAAATATTTTCCTCGATTTGGGATTCAAGACAAACCGGTGACTTGGGACACCAAAAGCCAAACATTTCCCAAGTGGCGACTCTGAATTAAATAAATAATCCCATTTCGAATATTGTCACTTAAATTGGAAAAACTCACGCGCGCATTTTACCCTTCGGGGCGGGCGCACAAAAAGGAGGTGTGACAGCTCTGGCGACTCTGCTGGGGAATAGTAACCCAGAACCACTGGTTCAGGGTTAGAAATTCGAGCTTAGATAAATTATTATATTTGGCTTTATCTGATTTTTACATGTTTGAGCCTAATGTAATGCTGCTTTTACCGCTTTGATATTATTTGACTGTATATATAAACTGTGCCGAACCCTTCTCTTCTTACCTCCGGGGAGAAGCTCGCTGGTCGAGGCTCCCTATTCTGTTAGTGTCAATACCTGAAATAAGAAAGAGGCCAGATAAGTTACAAAGCCGGACGACCCCGCGGGTCCCTGGTACGTAGCCCCCTCCTCGACTCGAGTTGTCCGCTCGGGTACACAGTCTAGAACAAATGCCCAGGTTATGAACTTAGAATAACTCAGCTTCATGCTGGATCCCTAGTAGGAACGTTTGTTTGCATCACGTGCATCTGACTTTGGAGGCTCAACACAGGGGTTGGGTCTGTCTAGGATAGGTGCACCAAAAATGAAAATGACCATCCTGATGCATCTTACTTGCTGCTACTTGCGCATTTATTCGATTCGGACTTGTGTGTTGACCGATTTTTGAATATCAGGAATATTGTGAAATTGAAAAAAAAAAGAAAAAAAAGAAATAGCGGTTAGGGAATTGATTGTTTATTTTTGAAAAAAAAACCAATGCCCAAATACTGTCAAAACTCTGCCGAAATTTTGAGAAAATGAGAAAAAAAAAGTCTTATTAGTTTGTTTTATTAAAAGCAAAGGAAAAATAGGAAAAAAAAAATCGTTGTTCTGTCTTGTTTTTCAAAAAAAAAAAATAAATAGAAAAAAAAAATAGTTTGTCTTGCCATAAAAATGAAAATGAAAAAAAAGTCTTGTTTTTAAAATGTTTATTTATTTATTTATTTGTTTATGAAAATGCCAAAATAAAAATAAAATAAAAAGAGTCGGGCGTTGAAAGTGGTTTTATTATTTGTTGCAAATATATATATATATATATATATATATATATATATATATATATATATATATATATATATATATATATAAGTTTTTCTTTATTTCCAAAATATATATATATATTTATTTATTTGTTGCAAAAAAAAAAATATTTGTCTTGCCAAAAAGTCTAGAAAAGTTTTTTTTAGACCCCCAATTTTTTTTAAAAAAAAATCCAAAAATATTTTTCATTATTGACTTCCTTAGAAAGTCTTTTTAATTATTTAAAAAAAAAAGATAAAAAAATATAATAAAATAAAAAATCCGAAAATATTTTCCGTGTTCTTTCAAAATTGAAAAGAAAATTAAAAATTCAAAAAAATACTTTTAGAAGCATTTCTTTCATTAAAGGTAAAATTCCAAAAAAATAAAATATTTTCTTAAAAATCCTTCTTTGCTCTCTTTCTTCTTTATAAGTCTTTCTTTCAAAAATAAAAAAAATAATAATCAAAAAAAGGGTTAGTTTATTTACTTTATTCATGATGGACCGAACTACGCGGGTCTGATTCTCACCGGATGTGAGATACGTAGGCAAACCTCATCGGTTCCGACCCCAATTCTCAAAAAAATCCAAAAATATTTTCCTTTAGTTCCTTCTTTATAAATCTTTCTTTAGAAAATACAAAAAAAAAGAAATAAAAAATAATATAGAAGTTTTTTTTAAAACTCAAATATATATATAGTTTCCTTCTTTCTGAAGTCTTTCATGCGAAAAAATGAAATAAGAATTAAAAATCAGCAACAAAAATCCAAAAATACTCTTTTCTTTTTAGTCTTTCTTTTGTAAATGTTCATAAAAAAATATTTGAAAAATTGAATTCCAAAAATATTAGGGCTTTTCTTTAGAAGTGCTTTTGTAAATAAATAAAAACTCAGAAATTCCACATCATTTTCTTAAAAGTCCCTCTTTCAAAAATTTAAGAGGCAACATCATAAATAAAAAAAATATATATATTCTTTCTTCCGTAAAAAAGGGTGAAACAAATGAAAAAAAAAATCAACCAAACACATTTTCAAACGCAAATAAATTTTTAGAAGTCTTTCTTTAAAAAAATAAAACAAAAATCAAAATAAAAAAAAATATATATTTTCTTTCTTCTTTTAAAGCATTTCTTTCAAAAATTCAAAAAAAGGGGTTAGTTTAGTTACTCCATTTTCGATTCCCGAACTACGCAAGATCTGATTCACGCGGCATCGTGATACGTAGGCAATCCTCATCGGATCCGATCACATTTTTAACTGCAAATAATAATAATAAAAAAAAACAAAGAAAGAAAAATGGTGATAAATAAAAGAAAAGCCTAAGGAGAAGCCGGAATGACACATGTCTTTGTTGCAAGCATGTAGAAACTCCCCTGACTGTATAGGTGCATCACACCCCAATGTGAGATTACCTGTCTGTTATTTGTTTTAAACTAACCGTCATGTTTGCTGATAAGTTCAGGTTCCTAGAAAAGTGGTTTGGTTTTGTGGTAATCTGGCCTCTCATACGTACTTCACGAGATCAAAAGGAAACGTTCAGCCACCCGTCGCTAAATCAAGAGGAATTGCTCATACATATTTCACAAGGTCGAAGGGAAGTGTCGAAATGTCTTCAGAAATTCCTCTGCCAACGATTCCTATTTTGGAGGAAAGTTCAATCTCAGCCATCCCAACTTCTGAGTCAGCAACTGTCGAGGAAAATAGGATTCTGCGTCTCCGCATGATGGAAATGTGGGACGCCTGGGCCAATGGAAAAGAGCCACCAAGTGCGATCCCTGGATTCCCTGAGCTTTTTCCTAGGGCAAGTGGGACCTCCAACATCCCCACAAGTTATCCAAATACCCCACTGGGATTTCCTACCATCTCAACCTACTTTACTGGAACACCTTCTGAGTCTCGCCCCCAGGTGTTAGCTGCCGGAGCGGTTTCAAACATATTCACTGCTCCACCTTGTTCATCCACGGCACAACCTGTTTTACCCAGGCCTAACTTCGATTCATCATCCTTCACATTTCAAGCACCACCTCTTCCATTGGAACCTAGTCAGTTCACTACCAACGCTTACCCTCAGCCGTCTCGGTACGAGTTTATCGCAGGACAGGAGAAAGCCGAGAAACGCCTGAACAAGAGGAAATGACCAGAAAGATGAGGAGTATGGAACAGAGTCTCAAAAGCATACAAGGCTTGAGCGGACAGAAAAGTGTATCCTATGCCGATTTATGCATGTTCCCTCATGTGCACCTGCCATTGGGATTCAAAACCCCAAAATTCGAGAAGTACGATGGGCATGGTGATCCTATTGCTCATCTCAAAAGATATTGCAATCAGCTGCGGGGAGACGGTGGAAAGGAAGAACTACTCATGGCCTATTTCGGAGAAAGTTTGGTTGGCATCGTATCTGAGTGGTACATGGACCAGGATATGTCTCGCTGGTACATCTGGGATGATCTTGCTAGAGATTTCGTCAGGCAATTCCAGTACAACGTCGATATTGCTCCAGATAGGAACTCTCTGACAAATCTAAAGAAGAAACCCTCAGAAAATTTCAGAGAATATGCAGTTAAGTGGCGCGAACAAGCTTCAAGAGTGAAACCTCCAATGGACGAGATAGAAATGGTCACTGTCTTCCTGCAAGCCCAAGAGCCCGATTACTTTCAGAACATGATGTCGGCCATGAGAAAACCTTTTGCAGAGGCCATCAAAATTGGTGACATGGTAGAACACGGTTTGAAAACAGGTAGGATTTTAAGTCAGGCATCCATTAGAGCAACCTCCCAATCCATCCAAGGTGGATCCGGAGGAATGGCAAAGAATAGGACAAGAGAAGAAACAACCATGGCAGCATCATGGGGAAGAAGATACTGGGCCCCTAGACCTGTGTTCTCTGAAATAACCCCTCAACACTACTATCCTCATTCTGATATGGTCTATGCTCCACCACTTTATGCGGTTATGAATGCTCAACCTTTCATCCGACCGCAACCACAGGCTAACAGAAATCAAGCTCCACCTCCTAAAAGTCAGCCTCCTTACCGAAACCGCTACAATCCTCGGCCTTCCCAAAATAACTTCCGTCATCGGGAACCACCCAAGAGACCCAACTATACACCAATCGGTGAATCCTACTCCATCCTATTCCCTAAGCTTGTCCAGATGAATTTGTTGCAGCCCATACCACCAAACGGGCAAAACCCGGAATCACCATCATATCAGCGGGGTGTCAGGTGTGCATACCATTCAGGGGTAGAAGGGCACGATACAAACAACTGTTGGACATTGAAACAAGCGGTATAGAATTTGTTAGAGCAAGGGAAAATTGTGTTGAAAGACGAGGATGTCCCCAATGTGACCAATAATCCGCTGCCTGCCCACAACAACGGGCCGATAATTGGGATGATTTGTGAAGACAAGGAATTTGATCCGGCGTTTAAGGCCATAATTGCTATTGCTAAAATAGAAAGGAAGCCCAAGGCAACCTCGAAGCAAGAGAAAGTGGAAAAGAAGAGTAAAATCACCGAGACTGAACCGGAAAAGAAAATTAATGTATCCAAGTAGGCCTATGTGGTATGGGGGACAATCAAACCACCTCGGCTGAATGAGCCAGTGGTTATTGGAAGCATACCACAGAAGCCAAAGTACAGTAAAGAGGAAGATGATAAGGTGTTCACGCTCGAAGAGAGTGAGGGAACATGTGAGGCGATGAGGAATAAGTTATGCGAAACACACATGCTCCATCCAGGAGAGGGCACTAGCACTGCTGAGGTATCGTACATGAGACCAAGCGCCAAGCTTCAAAACTGGAAGGCTACGCCATTCCTGATCAAACGGAAGTCCTAATGGACCTGTCCTGCCACTTTCTCTGCATCACGAGCTACCCCAGGGTGTGACTCAGATGTTTTCTTTAGATTCCTGTTTTTAATTTCCTGAATGTCAACTTTTTTTTATCTTCCCAAAATTCCAAGAAATGAAATCATGTTTCATCGCTCGCTCTCTTTTTCAAGAGATCTGCTATATTTTCTTTTTTGTTCTCTTAAATTCTGATGATGCAGCTTTAAATAACATGACATGCTTGCGGACTTCATGCCCAGATCCCGAGAACTCCGTCAGACTTCAAATAATGAGTCAAAATTTGAAATATAAAGAATTTGAGAAAATAGGGACAACTAAAGAAAATTGGTTCATGGTTTGGAAAATGTCCGTCACTAAAGCAGAGTTTGAGGACAGTAAATGGGTTTAGACCCGTACGGAATGTTAACCTTAATGACTGCGGTTTGTCACGAGCAATTGTACCGACAAAGAAGGGTCCATACGTCATTGGAAAATATTGCCAAGAGGAGCATTTGTATCTAGGTGACGTCGAAAGAAATGACGCCGACCCCGCTTTGAAAGCAGATGCAGTACTATGCCTAAATCGCTCCGGCGATGTCTTTGCACAGTTTGAGATGACGAAGGCTTTCATTCTCGCTACCCAAACACTATCAACCCTTTGCAAACCTATTTGAGCCGGTTACTCTTCTTTGATTACCCTCTTTGGAACCTGAAAGTATTATTAAAAATAAAAAGAAAGAAAAAGAGAAATTGAAATGAAAAAGACAAATAAAAAAGGGGAGAAGAAAGAATTAAAAAAAAGAAAAAAAGAAAAAAAGAAAAAAAGAAAATAAAAATAAAAATATATATATATATATATATATATATAAGAAAAGAAAAGAAAAGAAAAGATACAATGAAAATGAGAAAAGGAAAAGGAAGTGAAAAACAAAATAAAGCAGAAAAACAAAAAGAAATTCCAAAAAAAAAAAACAAAAGTGGCCTGAACTACGTCTGACTTGATTCCGAAAGGATACGTAGGCAACCTCTCCCTGGGGTTCAGTCACACCAAAATAAAAATCCAAGAAGTCCCCCAAAAGTGAAACTGGGGCAGAAGTTATAATGGTTCGGCAATGATCCCGCCCAAAAGGTTCCAAAGTTGTAGTTCAATCCAAATTCTTTTCACCTTAAACCTTGTCCAAGTCCTTCTGATCAATTGGCAAAGACAGGAAAGTGGAAAACGTCATTGTTGGAATCTGATAGAAGTCAAATTCAAAGAAATGAAATGAGAGAGTCTTATCGGTGAAAACCTTCGGGCACCATGAGGTGACAAGAGTAGAGAAATCAAAATGAGAGAGGTCGATTAGCGAAAACTCACAAAGGGCGTTGTCGGCCGAAAAGAGGATACTTCATCACTAAAAGTCCTGGAAAGGTTCTCTGGTGTGGAAACACGGATCAATAGGTTCATGAGAAGCTGGAGTTTGATACGGATTGGACATCCAGTCCAAAAGGCATGTCATGTCAGTTTTAAGCCAGCATGCACTCCAGATAAGTCCTTTTCCCCCGAAAGGGACGCTTCTCTTTAAACTCATATGCTTTTCTTTTGCATAGTTTTCTTTGAATCCCATTCGATCTAACTCTGATTCCGTAACAATTACAAAGAAAAGGTGGCAGGACCGGTTTCACAGGGCCCCTCCTGGCAAGAGTCAAAGAAAATAAGCGGCCTTAGTGGTGCGTCAGTCCCATCCCGACTGACCATGATAGTTGATTTGCTTCCAAAGTAAAGACTTCGAAAGAAAAGAAAAGCCTACAAAGGCAAAATAAAGTTGGAAAGGTTAAGTCCCACGCGGTTAGCCACTGCAGTTTAGGTTTGAGGATCAAAATCCCTGACACAAAACCGACAAATCCCCACAGAGTCTCCCCAATAAAGAATCCCCACTGAGTTGGCCTCGTAAAGAATCCCCAAGCAGAATGGGATGAAAGAACCAAAGCCTTACACAAACAAATCATCACAAATCCGGAAATGCGAGTCTGATTAGTTTAAAACGGGTCGCCTGTGAATCCAATCAATGACAAAGTTTCTCAATAGGAATTAGTCTAAGACCAAGCAATTGGAACGATCAAGGCCACCGAATCAACCACCGTTTTCAAACTGACAATTTTTCTTTGCTTAGGAAAACTGAGACAGGTGCAATCCAAAGCAACCATGCAAGAAGCAGGTTAGCCCAAAAGAAATGAAGCGCGCGAGCGTCGAAACAGCTTTGCAGCAGGAAAACGACCAAAAGTAAGTTTCCCCGGAATTCTTTCATGCATTTTTTTAAATAAAAAAAATAAAAAAAAATAAAAAAATAAAAAAAAATAAAAAATAAATAAATAAATAAATATATATATATATATATATAAAGGAAAATCAAAGAAAAGAAAGAAGACAAGAAAGAAAAATGAAAATCCCCAGAAGAAAAACAAATCATGGTAACATAGGACCTCATTCCTCAACTATCACGGTATAAACCGCGGATCTCCCTGGCATCACCCAAGGAGCTTTTTCTATCCAAATTCCCGGCATAACCCAAGGACTCTTACCTTTTCCCGGCATAACCCGATGAATCTTCCCGGCATAACCCGTGGACCTTTTCCGGCATAACCCGATGAATCTTTCCGGCATAACCCGATGAATTTTTCCGGCATAACCCGATGAATCTCCCGGCATAACCCGATAAATCTTCCCGGTATAACCCGATGAATCTTCCCGGCATGATCCGATGAATCTTTCTGGTATAACCCGATGAATCTCCCGGCATAACCCGATAAATCTTCTCGGCATAACCCGATGAATCTTCCCGGCATGATCCGATGAATCTTCCCGGTATAACCCGATAAATCTTCCCGGCATAACCTGATGAATCTTCCCGGCATGATCCGATGAATCTTCCCGGCATGACCCGATGAATCTTCCCGGCATGACCCGATGAATCTTCCCGGCATGATCCGATGACTTCCCCGGCATAACCTGAGGACTCTTACCTTTTCCCGGCATAACCCGATGAATCTTCCCGACATAACCCGTGGACCTTTTCCGGCATAACCCGATGAACCTTTTCCGGCATAACCCGATGAATCTTTCCGGCATAACCCGATGACTTCCCCGGCATAACCCGATGAATATTCCCGGCATAACCCGATGAATCTTCCCAGCATAACCCGTGGACCCTTTCCAGCATAACCTGGAAATCCTCCCAATTTAGGGCTCCAATCCCTGAATTGAGCGTTTTTATTTAGCCAGCATTAGGGCTCCAATCCCTGAACTGAGCGTTTTTTCTGTTAGCTGACATTAGGGCTCCAATCCCTGAGTTGAGCAACCTTCCTTTAGCCAACATTAGGGCTCCAATACCTGAGTTGTGCACTTTTACCTTTTGCGACATTAGGGCTCCAATCCCTGAGTTGCGCTTTGTAGACTAGGGTTTTTCCAATCCCCTCATCAGTGCTGTAAATTTTCATGACAATTAACTCACGAAATTTTCCTAGAGAAACTGGGGCAGAAAATTCCGTTCGTTTGTTTTGTTGTCTCAGCAGGTCTGACCCTGAGGTGCATGGATCGAGATGACCTACGGGATGAGTCTCAATCCAGAATAAAGAAAAGAAGAAAAGAACAAAAAAAAATGTTCCCACATATTGGAACAAACAAAGGGCAGGTCGCTCAAAAAATTGGATCAAATTCCCGAGCTCCGCCAATCCCGTTTCATTCAATACTGCAGAAATAAACAAGCGCCTACAACTTGCAAGCATCAAGATTCGGATTGAAGTCTACAAGCAGAATAAGCTAAGACCCAAGATCAAGTTGCAGAAGAATTATAGATAGGAATCTTGTAACTAGCGGTTGACAGACATAAGTAGTTAGTTCAGTTTCAGTTTCCTTTAGTTGTAATAAGGAGGTCAGTAAAGTAGCAACAACAACAACAGTAACAACAAGCATTGCAATCCCATGGTAATCCCCGCTACCAAAATTTCCCGAACTACATTGACCTGATTCCTGTTTAGCCTAGGATATGTAGGAAACCTTTGAAGCAAAGGTTCGGTTAAATCATTTTCAAAAAATGCTTCACACGGAGTACTCGGATGGGCAAAAATCGCTCGCTTTATCTTTGTACGAAAACCCTTCGTATCTTCGGGCAAAGAGGGGCAGCTGTAAGCACGTGATTTTTGCCCAATATGAGAATTACTCCCAAAAAAATTCAAAAAGAAAATAATTTTTCTTGATGTGCAATTTTTGTGATATTTTGTGATATTTTGTGTAACTATTTGTATGTTTGTCTATGCATGTTTATTTGTTAAATTATTAAAAATACAAAATATGTCGCATTTCGCATGTAGGATTTAATTATACAATTGTTAGTAACTAAGTTTGTTTTACAAAAAAATAAAAATTACAAAAATAGGCATCGTTTGCATTTTTAGCATTTAATGTCCAAATATACGATTTTATGCTTAATTATTACTTAATTGTGCGTTAATTGTTATTTGGAGTTAATTTGCGCTTTTATAACTTAATTTAGTTCTTAATAATAGTTTAAGTATTTTTTATAATTTAGTTTTAAAAAAAATAAAAGAAGAAAAGAGAGAAAAAAATATAAAGAAAGTCGGAATTGAGCCTCTTTTTCGATTTCAAGCCACAGACCCAAAAAATGGTCCAACCTTCCCTATGACCCAGTCCATTTCGAACTGGGTCGACTCAGTCCATAACCCAACACCCCTATTATCTTACAAGCAACACAAAAAAAAAAAAGAGAGAAGAAAACCCTAAAAAATACCTAAACCATCCGCCCCCCTTATTCTCCTTCTTCTTCCTCAAAACTCCAAAGCACAACCATGGCTGCCCTCGACCCCACTCCCTCTCGTCCAAACGCCATCAACAAACAGTTCGTCATGTCCAAACGATTCCAAGAACCATAGCTGCTGCTGTCCACGCAGCTGTCTCTGCGTCGTCACTTCAGCTTCTTCGTCCTTCGTCAAGCTCGAGCTTGAGCTCGACATCCATGGCTGCCCAGCTCCACCAAGCAGTCCGCCATTGCCCTCGTCGACCACTCGCTTCCATGGCAGCTGATTCCGCGTCGACTTCTGCTGCTTCATCGTCCAAACCCCACCGCCGCAGCTGCTGCTTCATCGTCCAAACCCCACCGTCGCCGCTGCTTCTCCTGCCTCGTCATGGCAGCTGGTTCTATTTCCTCCATCGTGCTGCTGCTACCGCTGCTGGGTTGCCGTTGCTGCTGCCGGCGCTGCTGCTTCACGTTCCTGCTTCGGCTCTTGCTTCGTCTTCTTCGTTATGTCAAAGTTTCGTTGGTTTCATTTAGAGTTCGTTCGATGTTCGTCGTTGGTCATTTACGGTTAGTTGTTCTAAGTTTTATTTTGTCCATATTTTTGTTTGATATTTTTTGGATCCGAAATCGTTAAATGATTCGATTCTTGTTTTGTTTGTTCGTCGTTGAAATAATTTTCTAGTTTGTTCATGTGTTTTGTTAATTTAATTTTCAGATTTAAATGAGAAATTAATTAGTTGTTTTTCATGTTTATTTCATGTTAATTTTATTCATTTTTGTAAAAAGGGAATTGTTAGTTTAATGTTTGTTAGATTCAAATTGAAGTTTAAATTAATTGTTTCTTCAATTTGTTTCATGTGTTTTATGTATTTTCAGAATTGTTAACATTGTTTAATTCATGTTAATCCGTCATGTTTTGTTGTTTAAAAATAGATTTAATTCATGTTCATCTTTGTTTGAAGTTCGTTTTTAATTTAGTAATTTAATGTGAAGTTAATGTTTTGCTTCTTAATTTTGGATCATATATCTTTGTTATAATTTTGGTTGGATTTAATTGACTATTTGAAGATTAGTGATTTGAATATGTTTATTTGTTTTGTTTAAGTTTAATTCGAAGTTTGAACAAAGTTTGTTTGTTATTGTTATTGAATATTTTCATTCATGTTCATACTTTGTTTGGTTGATCTTGAATCCGAAATTTGTATAGTTTGATTTCTTGTTTATCATTTATGATTATTTCTTGAATTTGTCTCATAATCTTGTTTAAGTTTAATATAGGAATTGTTTGTTGTAATGTTGTTAGAGTTGATTTTAAGTTCAATATTATTGAATTTAGAAATCTGAATATACTTGTTTGTTGTTGTTGTTGTTGAATCTGAAAATAGGTTTGTTTGTTGCTAAAATATTGTTCAATCAAATTTTTAGTTGTTCTTTGTTGTTCAATTTGTGTTCATGTGATTTGGTGTTTGAAATGTTGAAGAAATCATGTTCATGTGATTTGTTGTTGAAATATTGAAGAAATCATGTTCATGTGATTTGTTGTTTGAACATTGTTAGAAATTGATCATATTGTCTATATTTTGGTTAAGTTTGATTAATTGATTGTTATAGCTGATGGGGTAGTTTGGTAATTTGTAGTACGTTCAGGGCTAAAATGGTAATTGCAATAAGGTCGGAGGGGTAGTTTGGTAATTGAACATTTTGTAATTCTTTATGTTAAGCATGGGGGACAAAATATAATGGGGTGGGTTTTGATATTATTGTTTAATTAAATGGGGGACAAGACAAATTTTAGTGTGGGGGAATCTTGTATTTGTTTATGTTAGGCATGGGGGACAAAATATAATGGGGTAGGGTTGATATACTTATTTAATGTAATGGGGATGAGTGAGAAGATAATAGGTTTGGTAGGAGAAAATGAGTTGATTTTAATTGATTAAAAGATTTATGGGATGGGATATATATAGAGGTCTTGAATCAGATTTTAAGGGGAAGAAAATTTTTAAGAGAGAATTCCAAAAAAAATAAAAAATACTAAGACTTTAGAAAAATAAAAAGAAAAACATTCTGGAAATTCAAAAGAAGAAGAATATACACCTGATATACAATCCAAATATTCTGATGTACGGATTGAGAAATTAAGGGTTAAACACTAATTAGTCTTTCAAAAATCTGAAAAGATTCCCTTTGTTTCTGTCTGTTGGTTGTTGTTGTTGTTTCTGGATTTTGTCTTGATTTTAAAATCTGTCACTAAGTTTCTCGTCGCTGGTTGTTACTAGTTGCTGGGGTTGCTGTTGTTGTATGCTACTGAATTTCTGCTGATTTCTCACTTTTCTTTTGCTTCCAATATCAGGTACACAACTGACACACTGATTATTGTAAACTGAAACAGGAAGCATGAATACGAAAAATGAAGAATTGAAGTTCTAAATTTATTTTGAATTATATTCTGAATTTTATTTGTATATATAAATTATTTAGCTTACAAAAATCGGAATCGTGTAGCTATTTAATGTATATATAGTGGAACATCCGACGATAGCTTAACGATTGAACTATCTATATATATTGCTTAAAAATAAAAAAAATGGTGTAGTAACTCCGTCTAAGTTAAAAATCAAACGAATAGACCATTTCGGAACTTGTAAGAATATTGTTTAGTTAAATAATATTGGTTAATTCCAGCATGTAATTGGTTTATGATTAAAATTAGATTGCTAAGTTTTTTTTTAATTTGACAAACTGAGAACATGCCTAGTATAATGTAACTAGTTAGTAATACGTGAATAAGACGGCCCAGGTTTAGTTTTATGCCATACACGTTGGGCCTGGGCCCGCATTGGCAACAGACCGCCCTGCTTACATCATTTTCAGAATTTATGAATCATATCCGAAACTCAACTATAACAACTCAAGCATGTTAATAAATTAAGACCTTTTCTCTTTCATTTTGTAGAGACAATTTTAATAGAAAAATGTAGGCACTTTAGGATTATCCTGTTAAAATAAATGAGATGAGCCTCGCCCAATAAAATGCACAAATTGTGGGGCCCTCGATAAATGTTTAATTAAAATTACTTAGACTTCGGGATGAGCCGTTTAGCAAAATTCCACGGCCTTACCCAGAAATAATAATACGATAATTGCTTCAGGTGCGCATTTTAATAATCTTACCTTCTTAAATTCGGGTGCGCATTTATGTGACCCAAATCCAAATCTCAACGGAGTCGGAATGTATTAACAACCACTGACGCATTGATTGTGACGTGGTTCGAAATGCATTTTTCATGACGTTGCAATTCCATAAAAAATAAATAATAATAAAAGCGGTTTAAACTTAATGAAAGTACATAAGTAATAACATGTATTAAATCAGATATTTAGCCATTATAACAATTTAAGCGACCGTGCTAGAACCACGGGATTCGAGGGTGCCTAACACCTTCCCTCGGGTCAACAGAATTCCTTACTTAGAATTTCTGGTTCGCAGACTTCATTTGGAAAGTCAAATATTTTCCTCGATTTGGGATTCAAGACAAACCGGTGACTTGGGACACCAAAAGCCAAACCTTTCCCAAGTGGCGACTCTGAATTAAATAAATAATCCCATTTCGAATATTGTCACTTAAATTGAAAAAACTCCCTCGCGCATTTTATCCTTCGGGGCGGGCGCGCAAAAAGGAGGTGTGACAGAGTCCCATATGGATAAGCTTCTTCAGGAAGATTATTTACAACGGAGTACTAAATGAATATCCATAATATAATATATTTATAACACTCCCCCTTGGATGTTCATTAAAAGATAATGTGTCTCATTAAAACCTTACTAGGAAAAACCACGTGGGAAAAAATCCTAGTGAAGGAAACAAAGTACACATATTTAGTAATACGCATTGCTAGGTGCCTCATTAAAAACCTTATAAGGAAAACCCCATGGGAAAAAACCTTAGTAAGGGAAAAAGATTGCATCGCGTATTTTACTCCCCCTGATGAAAACCTTGTTTCAAATATTTGAGTCTCCGCATTCCAATCTTGTATACCATCTAAAAGTTGAAGTTGGCAAAGATTTAGTGAATAAATCTGCTGGATTATCACTTGAACTGATTTGTTGCACATCAATGTCACCACTTTTCTGAAAATCGTGTGTGTAGAATTATTCTGGTGAAATGTTCTTCGTTCTATCTCCTTTTATAAATCCTCCCTTTAATAGTGCTATGCATGAAACATTGTCTCCGTATAATATTGTGGGTCTTTTATCACATTCCAACCCACATGTTTCTCGAATGAATCACTGATCTCAATCATATGCACTCCCTGCTTGCCGGTTTGAAATCGAGCTTTATGGGTATCGGATAAATAACCTGCATCTGCATTACCAATACGATCTGCACCACTTTTGTTAGCATTAGCAAGATAAATAAGTGCACCATCTACACCGAGATAGAGTATTTCAGGACCAAGGAGCTCCTCATCCTCTTCTAGAGGTTGGAACGGATCCTTATTCACTTCAAGTGATTGAATATTCATTGGTGTACTTAATGGGTACACTTTGTCCATGTAAAAGTATTTTTAAGACCCTCTTGGAGCTCTTCCGGAGTTCCAATAAGATTTATGTCACCAACATAAACAGCAAGTGTAACAAATTTTGATGACATTTTCTTTATAAAAATACATGGACAAATAACATAATTTATGTAACTTTCTTTCAGCAAATATTTACTGAGGCGATTATACCACACGCGCACAGATTGCTTTAAACCGTACAAAGATCTTTATAATTTGATCGAGTACATTTCTCAAGACTTTGAATTATATGCTTCGGGCATTTTCAATCCTTCAAGGATCTTCATATAGATTTAGCCAAATAAGTCATATAGGTTAAGACTTGTATCTAAATGGTATGACATCTTCAAGTGTCTGGACTGCTAGTCCGATCCTCACAATCTTTTACAATATTGTGCACTATATTGTATTAAATATATCGTCGACGATCATTTTGTGTCAGTTCCGAAGCGACATAACTTGTGGAGATCTCATCACTTTCTTTATTTTCAGGTACCTGAACTTTTTCGGGAGTTTCATGAAATGTTATGTCGTGGGCTCTTCTAGAGCTTATTTCCTCCTCATTTTGATCATTAGCTCCTACTATTTTTCAAGGATTGTTACCTTTGGAACCGATTGGTCTACCACGCTTCATGCGTACAGTAAACTCTATCCTTCAGGGACTTTAATTTTAATAGGAGCATTTGCAGCTGAAATATGATATTTAATTTTGGATCAGCAAATGCTTCTGGCATTCGACTTGAATTATCTTCTAAGTGAGGATCATGATAATTCGATTCATATAGCATATTTTTCAACTGTTTATTCCATCCCCCAAATGTTAGAAAAACTAACATATATCCCCAATCATCTTTGGGAAACATATCTTTGTGTATTATGGTAGAGAAATTAATCATATACCACACAACAAAAGATAGTAAAAATATTTGGTTTCTGATCCTAAACCAATTGTGAAGGGAGGACTTATCATATATTGTTGATCTGATGCATACAAGTGCTGCTATATGCAATTTAGAAAATCTTAGACCAACACATGAAGCTTTGTTCTCATAAGCAATGGTTTAGCCATTAATAGGAGGTATTCAATGCTAAACCAGCTTGGATATAAACCAGCATTATCAAGATGAACTGTCTTGATTTCATAATCTGAAAATTATGCTCTTAATCGAGAAAAATAATTCCAAATGCCAAACTGCAGGTTGACAATAATTACACATGTAATCATCTCATATATGCACCTATAAGTGGTTCACATGATAGGTGAACGGGCCCATATTCACCTTTTATATATTCTAGAATTCAGGGATCTTAGTCCCAACTTTGGCCGGTATAACTAATTTATTATGAGAACAAGCATCACAAGAGAATTCTTGAAGAATCTTCTGGTTCTTCAGTATATGCTTATCAGAATTGTCAAATAGCTCATTTAAAAATGGCAAATGAAAACTTCAAGTTTTTCATGACATGTGCTATCTCTTAGTAAACTTCTAGTTTACTATGGCATGAACTTTTGCATTAGTAAACTTCTGGTTTACTATGATACATGATGTAGTACAAATTAAAGAATAAGGCGAGTAACTTCTCATATACATATTATTTTACCCCCTATGATTGTGGAAACATGAAGATTTTCAATCTTTCAGTCATATGTAGTCTCAATATGATAGTCCTCTGTATTAGTAAACTTCAAATTTACTACAACATATGTTTTGACCATAATCATATAATATGAATGACATGTTTGTATATAAGCTCTTCAAGAGCCTTCATTCATTATCCATAATCTAATATTTATCAGATACTACTGGTGTCATATATCTTCTAGACAAACAATTAGCTCTTCAGAAGTTGTTAATATATTTTGTACTATCAAATATTACTCAGACACTTCTGGTATCATGAGAGAAAATCATAATCAAATGAATATTATAAAGACAATTCTAAATTTTTGAATGTAAGAAATTAAGAATTTCAGTATTTCTATCACTAACTTTGCGACAACTATCTCCTTCAGGGAAAAGCTCCATTAACATCTGAATATTTTATATCAAAGCGGTAACCATATAGTCATTACATCCTTCAGGGAAAGATACACGTTGTGAGCACGTGATTTTTGCTCCACAAGAAATACTCCAAAAGAAATCAAGATAAAATAATTTTTTCCTTTATACGAAATGTTGAGAATTTTTCGTGGCATGTTGTTAATTATCTGTATTTGCCTGTGCATGTTTGTTTTCATTTTATTAAAGGAAAAATACAAAATATATTTTCGCCTCTGGTGGTCCTAACACATAGTATAAACTTATACTGCTTTTCCTCGATTCGGGATTAAATTGGTGACTTGGGACACCACAAATCTCCCAATTGGCGACTCTGAATTTAATAAATAAATCCCGTTTCGATTGTCCTTTAATTGGAAAAACTCCTTTACGCCCCTGTGGGCGCGGGAAAAAAGGAGGTGTGACACACGTGTTGTTATTTTCTTCGGGGAACTCGATAACTAACCATAACATATTAATGTGGTTGTAGTAGAAAGCATTCTACAAGAATACTTTTGCTTTGGAATAATATTTAATAAAATTATCCAAGATATTATACGTACAACAGGTACGTGCGACAATAGTCTTTATGCCACAAAAATAAGATTTATATCCTTTGTTATTCTACCTCTTCAGGAGGTGAGTTGTGTTGTTTTATTCATTCACTCCAGGGAATGAAAATGTGCTTCAGAAATAATTTTGAATAGCTTATTATTTTATTTAAGGACAGAAAGACACAGTTTCATAATATTATCCTGATTCAGGAGAAAATTTCAATTGTGTTACTTCTTCAGGAGCAAATTTAAAATACGAAAAATTGAGTATATATTCTCTCAATCATATTACCTCTTCTGGAGGTGAATCGTAATATATTTACATCAATAGCGCGCTCATATTTACGACTTTATTAATATTGTCACATTCACTTCAGAGAATGGATTAATATTTATAAAAAATTCTCATCCTTCAGGAAATCGAACATAATTATCTAAACGCGCATTAATCACATCAAATTGTGATGCTTCAACCTCTTTTGAAATATTTACTATTTCAGGAGCAAATTGAGGCGAACATGTAATATAGAGAATATTTATGAGCTTATCTTTAATTGTAACCATAGAAAGCCTAAATTATCATTTCTGATGGTCATAAGCAATATACCACTTCAGGTGGTTAACCAATTTAGTTACAATTAGACTATATAAAATATATAATCACTTCTAGTGATCTTAGGTTTCTCATGAACTCTACTAGAGTTCAAGCGATGCTCGGCAGAAGCAAATTTGGTGCCTCCCAAAATATTTATCACTCTTAGTGATAATAGGAAGATTGGATGGATTTAAGAAAAATCACCTTTTAGAGGTGACAAATCCCTTTCAATTGTTAGCTATATGCATGTACTGATGCAATATTTCTCGCTTACATGTTATACACGTTTGCTCTTTAGAATACTTTTAATAGCTAAGATAAGTAATTAATTAAACAAATAATACATGATACCTCCAAGCAATAGATGCTTCGACATCGAACAATCATAAAATAATCGTGCTGATAACGTGTTATAAAATAAAGTCTGTAAAGTGAAGACAAGTATAGAGAGAAACTGATATATTATTCGAATTCAAACTGATGTACATAATGAACTGAAATCTCTTCTATTTATTGAAGAAAGGAAGCTGCTGTGTAAGTTGCTACTACAAGCTGTTGTGTAAGCTGCTATTACAAGCTGTTGTGTAAGCTGCTACTGCAAGCTGCTGTGTAAGCTGCTACTATACCAGATATGGATAATCTTCTACTGAGAGCAATATTTATCCATAACGGAGTACTGAATGGATAAGCTTATTATACCCGGTATGGATAATCTTCTACCTAGTGTAATGTTTATCCATAACCGGGTACCGAAGTGATAAGCTTCTTCAGGAAGCTTATTTCCAATAAAGTACTAAATAGATAAACATATTTACGATGGAGTCCCATATGGATAAGCTTCTTCAGGAAGATTATTTACAACGGAGTACTAAATGAATATCCATAATATAATATATTTATAACAATTTTGTAATTTTTTATTTTTTTGATGGTTATATTTTTTATTCAATTATAACTCATAATAAAATTAACTTATAATTTTATATAACTTATAATTTTATATACAATAACAACAACCCAGTGGAATCTCACAAGTGGGGTCTGGGGAGGGTAGTGTGTTTGCAGACCTTACCCCTACCTATGAAGATAGAAAGGCTATTTCTAAAAGACCCCCAGCTCAAGAATGTAAAAAAAAATGGAGCAATAGAAAAATAATGTAATAAGATAGTATAAGCAAATAATACAACTAATAATGGCAGAGATCCAAGGAAATGAAACAACAAAATTGTGCCAATCTCACTGCTAATATTGACATACCATATATAAACAAGGGACTTGGAATAGGAATGTACCTGACTAGTGTTGATATCCAATTTTTCCTATGTATTTTTCTATACTCAAAACACTTCCAAAATAGCATGTGCATGCATATATAAGCATGCCCAAGAGTTTTGGTATTTTTCCCTAATTTTTAAGATTTTTAAAATCAATTTATTGTCTATTTTAGCAGTGCAAAATTCATAATTATTCCCAAAATTATCAATTTTGGTGAATAATTTATTTTATTCCCATATTTATACCAAAATATAGTTAATATAATTTTTTTATATTTTTATAAATTTATTTGGTATTTTAAAAGCTAAATTGCATATAATTGCAATTATAGCCTACTTTAAGATTAATAGCATTTTATAATTGTAAAATTGGTTCAAATATTTTTAAATTAATATTTATATATTATTAATTTTGTAAGTACTTTTAATTTGCTTTTAAAATCATTTTAACTATTTTATATAAAATAAAAAGGGAAAACTGGCTATTTAACATTTAGCCTCATTTTGTTTCAATTGTAGCCCCTTTCACATTTCAATTTTAGCCCAAAAATGACCCAATTTTACACCCAAAATTGGACCAGCCCAATCCTATTTAACCCAACCAATTAACCCATTTATCTGACCCGCCCAACTCTCTTCTAATCCAGGCCGTTGATCATTTTGATCAATGGCCGAGATTTTCGCTTTCCTTTTTTAATTCGCCCATACCCCTAACCCTACCTAATTCTTTTCTCTCAGCCGCTTTCAAACACTCTCCTCTCAAAGTTCTTTCGAAGGTTCTTGAAACCCTAGTTCTCTTCTACCATTTTCCAACGCCATCTCACCGGAATCCATGGCTTCTCAGGCCATGGATAGCCTGTACTTACCTTCCTCCGCCATTAAACCCTGGGTGTTCGAAGTTTCGAGGTCAGACCTCGATGGTATCCTCTCAGACCTTCACCGATTTGAAGATTCTGGCCATCTCCGACCTTGCTCCAGTGGCTCTTGGTCTTCTGAGCCTGTTTCTGACCTCTCCGACTCAAGATCGGACCTTCTTCCAAGCCTTTCTCATTCTAGGGTTCTTCCGAAACCCTAAATCTTCGAGGTTTTCTCCGATTTTCTTAAATATGTTGTGTATTCATGTTCTACTTGAGTGTTCAAATGATTTCCCCAACTTTTCTTTCAAAAATTACTTTCAAAGCCGCTTCGTTTCCGATCTAGGGTTTTCCGAAAAGGCTTAAGTGTTTCTCTGACTTTCTTTTCCTTTTATTTTATGCGTATTTGCCTCTACTTTGTTCTATGTTTTCCTTTTACCTTGTATGTTCTTTTACTGAAGTTTTTACACTCCGTTCTTGTATGTTCTTTTACTATGTTTTACATACTCCATGCTTGTATGTTCTTCTACCATGTTTTCCATACTATGCTCTCATATGCTTTTCTACCGTGTTCTTATATTTTTCGTCTTTTACTATGTTCCAGCATGTTTCACCTATTGTATTTTCCTGCTAAGTTCTTAAGTTTCCTTATTTTCCTTTTATTAAGCCCTGTTTAAGTTTCTTCTGAAAAAATCTTAAGCGTGTTTCTTTTACTACTCCCATCAGTGTTTCTCTTTTGAATGCTTCTACTGTGTTCTGCATGTTACTTTGCTATCATATTTTTTTCTCATGAGTTTCTGTTGATGAAAGAAGCATGCAAAAAGTTTCGACTCTAAAACCTCTGACCCTGTTTCAACTACTTGCCTTCTCATCTCTATTGTCTGACTCAACTAGAAACCCTAAGATTTGGGGATTTCTTGGCATCCTGATCTTTTGTGTGCAAGTTAGAGTTCCACTTCAGGACCTTGGGCTCTCGGACTCATTGTGAGTCTGCAAACTAGACTTATACCTCTTCTTGCTTATGATTCTGAACCTTTCTTTGTTAAATTTTCTTCTAAATAATTTAACAAACCCCTCTGGTTTTCACATATATGTGTGTTCTATATATGAGGACTCTGCCTTCAAAGGTTTTTGATTGATTTTGAAATCCTCTAATGGGGGTTTGATTGATTGTTACTGATTTTCTTTGATTGAACCTTCTTTACCTTTTCCTGACTTGGTTCATTCGAATTGAGCTTGTGATTCTGATTTCTTGTCTATTAATTGATTTTCTTTCCTTAGTTGCATAAGCTATGTACTATTAAACTTTTTCCTTAAATAGCCTTTATGTATTTACCCCTTTTGTGCTAATTTGGAAAAGATTTTGATCAAATTCTTTCCTTATTTATTCTGCCCGTTTGAAACCAAATCCCTTAGCTGAAGGGAAATTCTATGTGATTGATTGCAAGTTATTTTCTTACCTTTTCTCACTTGTTTCTCTACACTATAAAAGGGGCTGCCTTTATGCACTTTTAAAAAACACTTCCAAGGCATGACTTTACATCGCACACTTACAATTCAATACTTTTAGAACACATTTTTAATTGCACACACACTCTCAATTCTGCACAGCTTTCTTCTAAGATCTTCTGACTACCTGCTTGCAATTTGGCTTTACAAGACTACTGATTTTTCTTCTCTCGTTTCCCTAAAACTGGTATGTCTGTTATTTAATTTTCTGCCTCCCCTGATGTGCTTCAGACTTTCGTTTACTTTACTGCTCATGTTCAATAATTTGTGTTAAATATTTTCTTCCTTGCTTCTATTTCTGTTATGAATCCCTGTCCCTATTCCCTTCTATATGCTTGAGTTAAGTTCTTGGCCTGGCAGTATCCTAATTACTGTCCAGACCTTGGCTTGATCCACAATGGATCCTAACTCTCAATGCTTGACCAGTAGGCTGGTCAGGGGTGTGCCAACATCCCAATTGTTGGGCGTGACCACTAGCTTGCCCTGATTCTCTTTTATTCCCTTCCCCTTGTGCACTTACACCTATTCCTAGAATCTTAAGTTCTGCCCCTCTCTTTTGAGCCTTGCCTTGGGACCTTGAGTTTCCTCTGAATTTGGACATCTGACAGCTGACATTTTCACACTTTACTATAATCTAAATCTGCAATATATTTGGGGTGTAAGCACTGCCTGGAGTTCTTGAAACACCTTGGATCTCTGAAACACCCTAGATAAGATAAGGCTTTGGAAACCTTGATCTCGGAAGTGGTTCAATCTCATATGGTTAGACACCAAGTCTGAATTAGGTTCCTCGGATGCAGCTGTTAGTTTCTGATGTACTTTTAATTTCAGTCTGATTCACTGGTTTGTAATAATTTGTATTAAACTCATGGGGACTTAGTGAAGAAGGGAGGGGGATTTACTTTTATGCACAAGGGTAGAAAACATGCATATAGGGGTGTTACTTCTGATTTCTGCAACTCCACAAGTAGATACCATGCCTATAGGTTCCTATATCTCTATGTAAATGCCATTAAGCAAACAGTTAGGCTTAATAATAAAGTTGTACGTAGATATCATGTTCATAGGACTCCCGTTAAGGTCTAAAAGGTGTTAAAATCAGTTGACATATAGAAAGCATGCCTATAGGAATTTCGAATTTGAACTATAGCATTTTGTGTAAGATAGCGCCAATCGTTTGAATTAATAAATACTTTGGTCAAAACTGGCAGTCTCCTGCGATTGCCTGAACCGCGTGAGTTAATGGCATTTTTTCTGAACAAACTAGCTTTTCTGAAACTCGCTTTTTCTGATAAGTTCGTGAAATCTTTTACTAGTCCGCATACCTTCTACAGTCCACATTTTGAAACCCATCTCTTTCCTGATAAATCTGATAAACCTTTTCAAAGTTGGTAAACGTTTTCTATAATAAATCAGCACCTTTTCTGAAACTTATTTTTACTCTGTCAAAGACCAGCAATTCTTTTATAAGTTTGTTTTCGAAATCAGTAGTTCTATTCAACACATAGACAAAAAGGTTGATTAATCAATTGGAACAGTCTTAGGCAACTGCATTCGAGCGAACCTAATGCGGACTTCTTGTCTAAAAATATGTGCTGAACCAGTCCGCTTGTCGCTTTTTATTAGTCCAGACCAAACAAGTACGTGCAAGACATGCCAAACTATATGCCCTTATTTGATTTAAGGAGGCTTACTCGAGCCCTATTTGCTTACATGCTTTCCCATACTTGTATTACATGTTTTGAATGTTGCCTTAGTATTTTATCCTTTGAAACTCTCAAAAACCCCAAATCCCTTTCCCTTTAGGATTAGTAGTCCTGAATGCCTCGGGGACTGATAGGATTGGGACAGGTACTAGCATGCAATAAGCAACGATACCATTCGCGCTTTAATACCTTACGGGGTGGGGAGGGTAGAATATGGATATGATGACCGGTGCGCTAATATCACGTGCGACCCCTCTTCTGAGGAGTGATTGCTGGATATTGCATTGAAGTGATCCATATTAACCATAAACCTAGGACCCCCTTCCCTTTATTTGCTTTCATCTTTTCTCGTAAAATTATTCAAATCTTTTTTCATAAATTTCTGCCCTTTCTACTTACCTTCAAAAGTTTTTAACCTAATTGCAATGTTGTATGCAAGTCCTTATTTGATCTTTGGTTGTTTATTTGTAAAGTCACAATTGCAACATGGTCGGGAACCATACTAATGGATCTTGAGGGGTGCCAAACACCTTCCCCTCGAGATAATTTCTAGCCCTTACCCAATCTCTGGTTTTCATCTCAAACCCTTCTAAAAGTATCCTAATGCACTATAATCATTAGGTGGCGACTCTTCAAAACTCCGAAAACCCGATTCTCGAAAGGGAATAGAGTTGTCCTTCCTAATGTCGTACACTCGATTTCGACTCCAAAGGTGGAAAGAGGGGGCGTCAACAACTAATACAACTACTACTAGTAAGACAAGGAAAACTCTAGACTGTCTATCAACCCACCACCCTAATTTTCGACCTCCATACCTTTTTATCGAGGGTTATGTCCTCGGTAAGTTGGAGCAGAGCCATGTTCTGCCTAATCACCTGTAACGACCCGGTCGGTCATTTCGAGAGTTATAGCCCCGTTTCCCCCATTTCCTGCTTCTTTTGGTATTCTTTAGCTACATTATGATATACCGAGTTAGTTGGTTTGGGTTCGGAGTAGTTTTGGAGTGAATTGAGACACTTAGTCTTTTAATTGAAAGTTTAAGTTGGAAAAGTTGACCGAAAGTTGACTTATGTGTAAATAACCTCGGATTTGAATTTTGATGGTTCAATTAGCTCTGTTAGGTGATTTTGGACTTCAGAGCGCATTCAGAATGTGATTTGGAGGTCCGTGGTAGAATTAGGCTTGATTTGGCAAAAGTTAGAATTTTGGCAATTTTGGCCGGCAGTGAAAATTTTGATATCGGGGTCGGATTAGATTTTCGAAAGTTGGAGTAGATTTGTGGTGTTATTTCTGACTTGTATGCAAAATTTGAGGTCATTTTGAGGTAGTTTGATAGGTTTCAGCTTCATTTACGGAATTTGGAAGTTTAGAAGTTCTTAGGCTTGAATTCGGGAGTAATTTGGTGTTTTGATGCTGATATGAGTAATTTGAAGGTTCGACTAAGTTCGTATGGCATTATATGACTTGTTGATAGGTTTGATTAAGGTCTCGAGGGCCTCAGGTTGATTTTGGGTGATTACCGGTGTGAGCACGTGATTTTTGTTTACACGACAATTACTCCAAAAGAAATCGAAAAATAAAACAAATGGTCTTGTTGTACAATTTTTGGTAGTTATTTGTAGTTTTGTCGTGATTGTTTTGTTTTATCAAATAAAAATACAAAAATATATGTCGCGTGTAAGTTTAGGATATCGTTCTACTATTAGGAATTAATCAAACCATAATTTGGTTTTAAAAGGAAAAATCACAAAAATATGCATTTTTTATTCTATTTGTTGTCATTGTGTGATTTTATTTTAATTAAATGTTTAATGTGTGTGATAATTGTTGTTAAGTGTTAATTAATATTTGTGTAGTTTTATTTTGATTTTACAATTTAATTAGGAATTGTGTTTAAATTAGAAATTAAAAGAAGGAAAAAGAAAGGAGTTCAAAATTGAAGAAATCCGAATTTGGGCTTAAATTTGAGACCAAGAATCAGGCCCAATTCATTTCATGACCCAGTCCGGTTCCCTGATCTCTATGGACTCACCAAATGACGTCGTTTAATGCCTATCAGATCTGGACTGTTGATCAAACATATCTAACAGTCCAATTCAACTCCCATTTTAAACCAAACGACGCCGTATAAGGATATTCAATTGGAGCCGTCCATCTTGTTCAATCCTACGGTCTCCAACACGCCTCATGACCCGACCCATTTTCGTCTGAGACCAACCCAGTCTAACAGCTAAGCCAAACGTCATCGTTCCCCCTAAACGAAAGATCCTGTCCATCGACCACACTTCATCCAACGGCCAGGATCAAACCACCCACCCAATATATAAGTCTAAAGCCTACCCCAGCCCCCCAAACCAAGCACACCCCCCTTCTCTCACTGTTCCTCCGTCTCTCTCATTCAGAGACAGACCTAGGTTTAAACCCTAGCCGCCTTAGTTCCCTTCCGTTTGAAACCCGGCGGCATCAACGCCGCCGGCCACCATCTTAACATCCTAGGACCACTCAACCACCCTGAATCCGAATCCACAAACCGTTTGGCTCGAATCAATCCCTAGATTCTTGAATATTCATTTGAAGATTCGAACCAAACCTCAACCTACACCAACCGACCCCAAATTCACACCAGTTGCTCCCCCGACCTCCCTCATACCCTAATCAACGGTGGTTCCGTTCGAATCTAGGTAGAACCTTTCGAGCCCCAAATCGGCCTGTATGAACCCTAGAACTCAAAACCATGGGGGTCTGTCCAATTAAAAGAGGAGTTGGGGTCTAATAGACCTTAATCGAGGTGTTCTCAGTTGAGAACATTTCGATTGAAGTCCGTTCGACCTCAAAGAAGTCAAGTCCAGTTCGAGTCTGGGTCATCTTTGTTCTTAAGCTTCCGAGGTAATTTTTCCTTTCCTTCTGTTTCTATTAGTGATTCTATTTGTATCTATTTACATGTTTAGTTTAGTTTATGTAATTTTTCTATTTTTTTTAATTAACTAATTCTGTCTGTCTTCATAAGACCCTTTATTTGGTCGATTCTTCTGTTTGTTTGTTAATTGTACCTATTGTGAGTTATGTGTTCAACCTGTTCAGAGTCGTCGAATAGTTAGTTCATATAGTTTCCCTGTTATGTCTAAAGTCACTAAAGCCATTTGGTAACCTATTTTGTCTAGCTTGTTTATCGATTGTTTGCTATCTGTTATAGCTCGTATAGTCGATTATATAAATGTCGTTAACTAAAATCATCTGAAAAACTAGAGAAGCATGAGTTTGCTCATGTCAGTGTAATTACTTGCATGTTTCTCTTGTCTGTGCTAAGACCTAATTGATACTGCCTCATTCCTTAGATTGCATTATCAACTCCCTGTTGATCAAGTTGGTTTTGAGTTGGTCAGGATTGGTTCCCAATATGACCAACTCATGCCATTTGATTAACACCCCTTCTGTGTTATGATTTGTTTGAGCCTAAACTGAGAATTGGATATAGCTGTAGTAATCTAATAGTTCAACCTGAAATCAGTGTTTAGTGTAAGTTTATATAGGTTGTAACTTCAGACTTCTAAACTTAGGGTAATACAGTAATAATCAGTGGATTCAGGGGTAATTTGGGGTGTCAATGTTTGACAAATGGTTAGTGTTAGTGGACTGACAGTAGGGTATTAAAGTACTAATTAAACCAATAAAATTGTTTAATCAATAGTGAGGTCGATGACTGTTTAAAGCACTCTTAAGGTCAGAAAGAAAAGGAGATCACATGGGCACCATTTTACAAAGTTTGAGGGAATTGAATAGAAAAAACAGGCTACCCATACTTAATTGAATAGGAAAATAGGTTGCCCATCCCCCCTGTGATTTAGTAAAGAAAGAAAAGGTCAGTACTGACACTCACACTAATTTTTTTTTAGTCTTGAGTGGAAATAAGAGGGAATAACATGGGAGAGAATCAGTTTTTAATTGACTAAGTGCCCTAAGAGCTGGAAGAGGAGTCTGTGTGTTGAATATAAAGGGGGGAGAACCAAGAGTTTAAAAAAAAAAGATCAGAAAAAGAGAGAGGGGGGGGGGATTGAAAAAGAAACTAGAAAACAGACAGAAGAGTTTAAAAACATAACAGAAAGGGGAGACAACCAAGAGTTTTAAAAATAAGTTGACAACCAAAACAATAGAAAGACTATTCCATTGAATTTTTCGATCCAGTTTCGAGTTTAGTAGTTGAAGTCGACATCTCAGTTTGATTTCAATTTGCGTGAACTTCTTCTGCGATCTATTAGTTCAGCTTTGGTTTAAGTTCAAGTTCAGTTGAGTCTTTCGGGCATTGACTGTGCTGTTGGGTTTTAACAAAACATTCTGGGCTGCCTTTGAGTGTATTTCTGGGGTATTTCTGCGGTTGAAATTGTTGTGTTGCTGTTCGTTTGCCACTTTTACTCTACTGACCCTTCTTCTTCTTCAATTGTTAGCACTTCCAGGTACATATTTCTGAAACTATGTGTTGTTGAAAGCTTGAAGTTGAAGTAAAAATAAAGAAATGAACGTCGCTTGCTTCACAGTACTTGTGTTCAAAATATAGCGATAGGTTGAATGATAGTTAGCCTGTATTTGTTTACGCTCATTCCAACTATATTTATTCTGTATGAATTGGAATGTACCCTAACTGATATGGACTGTTAAATAGTATGCTGTTAGATCAGACGTATCTCCATGTGTATAACAATTTAGTCTAATTTAGTGATGACAGTATAACTGAATCATGGCAAGCATCTGTATGTACTCCTGTTTGGATCTTTGAACTATCAAACTCGTTATATCTAGTCTAATTTGATTTCAAGAAAAACGTATCCCAAACAAATTTTCATATTGTGTTATGTTAGTACCAACGGTTTAGCCATGTATGTCAACTCTCTTGTTGGATTCCTTATTTCAACATAGCTTTAATAAGGCAGATTAATAATTAATATTAGCATCGGCCCATCATTTAAACGAAATGGCTATTAATAGGATCAACAGGTTTTTACATATTTTGAAGCACGAAACAACGTAACAATTTTAAGAACACTAATCTAATAGGCATGAGTTTAGTAAGATGGTTTGGTGTTTAGATCTAATAAACTCCCGAATAAGCATCAATAATTAATAACAACGCTAATAACTGTGAGCACGTGATTTTTGTCCTATATATTAATAATTCCTCGGATGCAGCTGTTAGTTTCTGATGTACTTTTAATTTCAGTCTGATTCACTGGTTTGTAATAATTTGTATTAAACTCATGGGGACTTAGTGAAGAAGGGAGGGGGATTTACTTTTATGCACAAGGGTAGAAAACATGCATATAAGGGTGTTACTTCTGATTTCTGCAACTCCACAAGTAGATACCATGCCTATAGGTTCCTATATCTCTATGTAAATGCCATTAAGCAAACAGTTAGGCTTAATAATAAAGTTGTACGTAGATATCATGTTCATAGGACTCCCGTTAAGGTCTAAAAGGTGTTAAAATCAGTTGACATATAGAAAGCATGCCTATAGGAATTTCGAATTTGAACTATAGCATTTTGTGTAAGATAGCACCAATCGTTTGAATTAATAAATACTTTGGTCAAAACTGGCAGTCTCCTGCGATTGCCTGAACCGCGTGAGTTAATGGCATTTTTTCTGAACAAACTAGCTTTTCTGAAACTCGCTTTTTCTGATAAGTTCGTGAAATCTTTTACTAGTCCGCATACCTTCTACAGTCCACATTTTGAAACCCATCTCTTTCCTGATAAATCTGATAAACCTTTTCAAATTTGGTAAACGTTTTCTATAATAAATCAGCACCTTTTCTGAAACTTATTTTTACTCTGTCAAAGACCATCAATTCTTTTATAAGTTTGTTTTCGAAATCAGTAGTTCTATTCAACACATAGACAAAAAGGTTGATTAATCAATTGGAACAGTCTTAGGCAACTGCATTCGAGCGAACCTAATGCGGACTTCTTGTCTAAAAATATGTGCTGAACCAGTCCGCTTGTCGCTTTTTATTAGTCCAGACCAAACAAGTACGTGCAAGACATGCCAAACTATATGCCCTTATTTGATTTAAGGAGGCTTACTCGAGCCCTATTTGCTTACATGCTTTCCCATACTTGTATTACATGTTTTGAATGTTGCCTTAGTATTTTATCCTTTGAAACTCTCAAAAACCCCAAATCCCTTTCCCTTTAGGATTAGTAGTCCTGAATGCCTCGGGGACTGATAGGATTGGGACAGGTACTAGCATGCAATAAGCAACGATACCATTCGCGCTTTAATACCTTACGGGGTGGGGAGGGTAGAATATGGATATGATGACCGGTGCGCTAATATCACGTGCGACCCCTCTTCTGAGGAGTGATTGCTGGATATTGCATTGAAGTGATCCATATTAACCATAAACCTAGGACCCCCTTCCCTTTATTTGCTTTCATCTTTTCTCGTAAAATTATTCAAATCTTTTTTCATAAATTTCTGCCCTTTCTACTTACCTTCAAAAGT
Organism: Nicotiana sylvestris; assembly: GCF_000393655.2. Classification (NCBI taxonomy): domain Eukaryota; kingdom Viridiplantae; phylum Streptophyta; class Magnoliopsida; order Solanales; family Solanaceae; genus Nicotiana; species Nicotiana sylvestris. The sequence goes on from NC_091066.1 coordinate 155,457,397, forward strand.
TTTTAACCTAATTGCAATGTTGTATGCAAGTCCTTATTTGATCTTTGGTTGTTTATTTGTAAAGTCACAATTGCAACATGGCCGGGAACCACACTAATGGATCTTGAGGGGTGCCAAACACCTTCCCCTCGAGATAATTTCTAGCCCTTACCCAATCTCTGGTTTTCATCTCAAACCCTTCTAAAAGTATCCTAATGCACTATAATCATTAGGTGGCGACTCTTCAAAACTCCGAAAACCCGATTCTCGAAAGGGAATAGAGTTGTCCTTCCTAATGTCGTACACTCGATTTCGACTCCAAAGGTGGAAAGAGGGGGCGTCAACAACTAGTACAACTACTACTAGTAAGACAAGGAAAACTCTAGACTGTCTATCAACCCACCACCCTAATTTTCGACCTCCATACCTTTTTATCGAGGGTTATGTCCTCGGTAAGTTGGAGCAGAGCCATGTTCTGCCTAATCACCTGTAACGACCCGGTCGGTCATTTCGAGAGTTATAGCCCCGTTTCCCCCATTTCTTGCTTCTTTTGGTATTCTTCAGCTACATTATGATATACCGAGTTAGTTGGTTTGGGTTCGGAGTAGTTTTGGAGTGAATTGAGACACTTAGTCTTTTAATTGAAAGTTTAAGTTGGAAAAGTTGACCGAAAGTTGACTTATGTGTAAATAACCCCGGATTTGAATTTTGATGGTTCAATTAGCTCTGTTAGGTGATTTTGGACTTCAGAGCGCATTCAGAATGTGATTTGGAGGTCCGTGGTAGAATTAGGCTTGATTTGGCAAAAGTTAGAATTTTGGCAATTTTGGCCGGCAGTGAAAATTTTGATATCGGGGTCGGATTAGATTTTCGAAAGTTGGAGTAGATTTGTGGTGTTATTTCTGACTTGTATGCAAAATTTGAGGTCATTTTGAGGTAGTTTGATAGGTTTCAGCTTCATTTACGGAATTTGGAAGTTTAGAAGTTCTTAGGCTTGAATTCGGGAGTAATTTGGTGTTTTGATGCTGATATGAGTAATTTGAAGGTTCGACTAAGTTCGTATGCATTATATGACTTGTTGATAGGTTTGATTAAGGTCTCGAGGGCCTCAGGTTGATTTTGGGTGATTACCGGTGTGAGCACGTGATTTTTGTTTACACGACAATTACTCCAAAAGAAATCGAAAAATAAAACAAATGGTCTTGTTGTACAATTTTTGGTAGTTATTTGTAGTTTTGTCTGTGATTGTTTTGTTTTATCAAATAAAAATACAAAAATATATGTCGCGTGTAAGTTTAGGATATCGTTCTACTATTAGGAATTAATCAAACCATAATTTCGTTTTAAAAGGAAAAATCACAAAAAATATGCATTTTTTATTCTATTTGTTGTCATTGTGTGATTTTATTTTAATTAAATGTTTAATGTGTGTGATAATTGTTGTTAAGTGTTAATTAATATTTGTGTAGTTTTATTTTGATTTTACAATTTAATTAGGAATTGTGTTTAAATTAGAAATTAAAAGAAGGAAAAAGAAAGGAGTTCAAAATTGAAGAAATCCGAATTTGGGCTTAAATTTGAGACCAAGAATCAGGCCCAATTCATTTCATGACCCAGTCCGGTTCCCTGATCTCTATAGACTCACCAAATGACGTCGTTTAATGCCTATCAGATCTGGACTGTTGATCAAACATATCTAACCGTCCAATTCAACTCCCATTTTAAACCAAACGACGCCGTATAAGGATATTCAATTGGAGCCGTCCATCTTGTTCAATCCTACGGTCTCCAACACGCCTCATGACCCGACCCATTTTCGTCTGAGACCGACCCAGTCTCACAGCTAAGCCAAACGTCATCGTTCCCCCTAAACGAAAGATCCTGTCCATCGACCACACTTCATCCAACGGCCAGGATCAAACCACCCACCCAATATATAAGTCTAAAGCCTACCCCAGCCCCCCAAACCAAGCACACCCCCCCTTCTCTCACTGTTCCTCCGTCTCTCTCATTCAGAGACAGACCTAGGTTTAAACCCTAGCCGCCTTAGTTCCCTTCCGTTTGAAACCCGGCGGCATCAACGCCGCCGGCCACCATCTTAACATCCTAAGACCACTCAACCACCCTGAATCCGAATCCACAAACCGTTTGGCTCGAATCAATCCCTAGATTCTTGAATATTCATTTGAAGATTCGAACCAAACCTCAACCTACACCAACCGACCCCAAATTTACACCAGTTGCTCCCCCGACCTCCCTCATACCCTAATCAACGGTGGTTCCGTTCGAATCTAGGTAGAACCTTTCGAGCCCCAAATCGGCCTGTATGAACCCTAGAACTCAAAACCATGGGGGTTTGTCCAATTAAAAGAGGAGTTGGGGTCTAATAGACCTTAATCGAGGTGTTCTCAGTTGAGAACATTTCGATTGAAGTCCGTTCGACCTCAAAGAAGTCAAGTCCAGTTCGAGTCTGGGTCATCTTTGTTCTTAAGCTTCCGAGGTAATTTTTCCTTTCCTTCTGTTTCTATTAGTGATTCTATTTGTATCTATTTACATGTTTAGTTTAGTTTATGTAATTTTTCTTTTTTTTTAATTAACTAATTCTGTCTGTCTTCATAAGACCCTTTATTTGGTCGATTCTTCTGTTTGTTTGTTAATTGTACCTATTGTGAGTTATGTGTTCAACCTGTTCAGAGTCGTCGAATAGTTAGTTCATATAGTTTCCCTGTTATGTCTAAAGTCACTAAAGCCATTTGGTAACCTATTTTGTCTAGCTTGTTTATCGATTGTTTGCTATCTGTTATAGCTCGTATAGTCGATTATATAAATGTCGTTAACTAAAATCATCTGAAAAACTAGAGAAGCATGAGTTTGCTCATGTCAGTGTAATTACTTGCATGTTTCTCTTGTCTGTGCTAAGACCTAATTGATACTGCCTCATTCCTTAGATTGCATTATCAACTCCCTGTTGATCAAGTTGGTTTTGAGTTGGTCAGGATTGGTTCCCAATATGACCAACTCATGCCATTTGATTAACACCCCTTCTGTGTTATGATTTGTTTGAGCCTAAACTGAGAATTGGATATAGCTGTAGTAATCTAATAGTTCAACCTGAAATCAGTGTTTAGTGTAAGTTTATATAGGTTGTAACTTCAGACTTCTAAACTTAGGGTAATACAGTAATAATCAGTGGATTCAGGGGTAATTTGGGGTGTCAATGTTTGACAAATGGTTAGTGTTAGTGGACTGACAGTAGGGTATTAAAGTACTAATTAAACCAATAAAATTGTTTAATCAATAGTGAGGTCGATGACTGTTTAAAGCACTCTTAAGGTAAGAAAGAAAAGGAGATCACATGGGCACCATTTTACAAAGTTTGAGGGAATTGAATAGAAAAAACAGGCTACCCATACTTAATTGAATAGGAAAATAGGTTGCCCATCCCCCCTGTGATTTAGTAAAGAAAGAAAAGGTCAGTACTGACACTCACACTAATTTTTTTTTAGTCTTGAGTGGAAATAAGAGGGAATAACATGGGAGAGAATCAGTTTTTAATTGACTAAGTGCCCTAAGAGCTGGAAGAGGAGTCTGTGTGTTGAATATAAAGGGGGGAGAACCAAGAGTTTAAAAAAAAAAGATCAGAAAAAGAGAGAGGGGGGGGGGATTGAAAAAGAAACTAGAAAACAGACAGAAGAGTTTAAAAACATAACAGAAAGGGGAGACAACCAAGAGTTTTAAAAATAAGTTGACAACCAAAACAATAGAAAGACTATTCCATTGAATTTTTCGATCCAGTTTCGAGTTTAGTAGTTGAAGTCGACATCTCAGTTTGATTTCAATTTGCGTGAACTTCTTCTGCGATCTATTAGTTCAGCTTTGGTTTAAGTTCAAGTTTAGCTGAGTCTTTCGGGCATTGACTGTGCTGTTGGGTTTTAACAAAACATTCTGGGCTGCCTTTGAGTGTATTTCTGGGGTATTTCTGCGGTTGAAATTGCTGTGTTGCTGTTCGTTTGCCACTTTTACTCTACTGACCCTTCTTCTTCTTCAATTGTTAGCACTTCCAGGTACATATTTCTGAAACTATGTGTTGTTGAAAGCTTGAAGTTGAAGTAAAAATAAAGAAATGAACGTCGCTTGCTTCACAGTACTTGTGTTCAAAATATAGCGATAGGTTGAATGATAGTTAGCCTGTATTTGTTTACGCTCATTCCAACTATATTTATTCTGTATGAATTGGAATGTACCCTAACTGATATGGACTGTTAAATAGTATGCTGTTAGATCAGACGTATCTCCATGTGTATAACAATTTAGTCTAATTTAGTGATGACAGTATAACTGAATCATGGCAAGCATCTGTATGTACTCCTGTTTGGATCTTTGAACTATCAAACTCGTTATATCTAGTCTAATTTGATTTCAAGAAAAACGTATCCCAAACAAATTTTCATATTGTGTTATGTTAGTACCAACGATTTAGCCATGTATGTCAACTCTCTTGTTGGATTCCTTATTTCAACATAGCTTTAATAAGGCAGATTAATAATTAATATTAGCATCGGCCCATCATTTAAACGAAATGGCTATTAATAGGATCAACAGGTTTTTACATATTTTGAAGCACGAAACAACATAACAATTTTAAGAACACTAATCTAATAGGCATGAGTTTAGTAAGATGGTTTGGCGTTTAGATCTAATAAACTCCCGAATAAGCATCAATAATTAATAACAACGCTAATAACTGTGAGCACGTGATTTTTGCCCTATATATTAATAATTCCCAAATTCCCAAACAAAATAATTTTTTTCTTTATTTTTTACAATTTTGTGCGTTTTGGTGTCATCTACTGATAATTGTTGCATTTTATTTGTGCGTGCTAATTTTTATAAAATACAAAAATATGCATTTTTGCATTTAGGTTTTAGTTTTATATTTTTAGTATCAACTAAGGATTAATTTGTTTAGAACAAAACATGAAAAATCACAAAAATAGTTCACTTTTGCATTTTTAATGATTTTTATTGTGAATTTGTCACAAAATAATTTTTGAACAATTTTAGAAATTAATGGGTCTTTGTCTTAAAACAATCAGGATTTTATGTTAAGTTTTACATCTTTATAAAAATTATAAAAAAATTGTAAAAGCAAGAAAAGAAAAATGAAAAATATAATGGAAGTGGCCTTGTTTGAGACCCGAAATTTGGGCCAAATGCACTAAAATATTTCAGGCCCAAACGCCTCATGCATTCAAGTCCAGCCCAGGTCCTTACCCGGTCTGCCCCCCATGCTAAATGAAACAGCGTCGTTTCGGGGTCCTTAGATCAGGACCATTGGATCTCATCAATCCAACGGTTCAGAACTAACTAGGTTTCCGGTATTTAAGTGTCCAAACCGTCCCCCTACCCCCATTTGCATCGTCTTCTTCACCCCACCCCTTCTCCTCAAACCCTAATCCGCGCCGCCCCTAAACCCCTTGCCGGCGGTGAACGCAAACTATGCCGTTCACCCTGAGATTAACACCACAGGCCCCCTCACCCTCCTCTTTCCATTGCACCCATTGGTTTGCCTCAAATAAGGCCGGAACTCTTCGAATCGTGGTTTGAAGTTTTTCGGCCAAGTGACAAGTTTGTCCAAATCAGCTCAAAATCATACCCTACAACCCCCAGCCCTTCCTCAACACTAATCCGTGGTTGTTTTCTTTCAAATCACCATGAAACGACCCAAATCTTAGATCTAAGAATTGCTGGCCAAACCCTAAATCCAAATCCTTTTGATTTCGAACCGTAATACCCTTAACCATGTGTTCTCGTGTAAGAACACATGGTTAGGGATGTTACGCGTCAAAAATCTGAAAGGATTCAGATGTTTATGACTGGCCGGAATCCCTTATGCCTTTGTGAGTTTTTCTTTTTTTTTACTGCTTCTTTTACTCGCATGATTGAATATTATTTACAGTCGTTGTTTCATTATTGTTCTGTTAATTTTATGGTTTAATTGTGTTAGTTTAGGTTTTGTTAATTACTGTTGATTCTGAGCTTGTTATTTGGTTGAATGATTATAAGATTCATAGTTTAAGAATTAGTTTTAAGTTCATTTAATAATTAATTGTGGTAGCTTAAGCTCAGTTTAATTTCGTTTAGCTTGTTTGAGTTGGTTAATTGGACAGAATTGGTTCAATCAGTCTGATTAGTTAGTTTCTGATTGATAGTTAATTAATTTTAGTTAGTTTCAGACTAGGCTAGGGTATTGGGTATAGTTGTTAAGGATAAGGGTAGGGTCAGTGATTCTGAAAGGCTTTCAGGGGTAATTTGGGTATGGAAAAGGGTAGTTCTGATAGGAATAGTAATATCAAGGTATAGGGAAGGGCAGTATAGGTATTGTATGGGTAGAGGAATGCCTTAGGGCCTTCTAGAATGGGGTTCAAGTGTAAATTCTAATAATTATAGTGCAGTTACTTGTTTAGCAAGTTGAAAATAGAGGGACCAAATTGAAAATAGAGAGGGACTAATTGGAAAATCAGAATCTAGTCCATTCTCTTTGGGGTTGCCTATAAAAGGGCATAAGATGCCTTGGGAAAGGGGGTCTGCTCTCAATCCTCTGCCTTGAACCCTAAGTTTTAATTTGAGCTTTCATTCCTTTTTTTATTTCAGTTAGCATTTCAATTCTGAGGTTATTCAGAAAATAAAAACATCAAAATGTGGAGATCTGAAACAGCTTCAGAGTCTCATTACTAATTTTTGGACTTCAGCTGTGAGAGACAGGGGTATGTTGGAAGTATGTTAAACTGATATGTGGAAATTGGCTTATATTTCTGGTTTTCGAAGCAATTTGCCTGTGTTTCTGTGGTGTAACATTGCTGGGTTTGTTGCTGTTGCTGTTCAAAGTACCTGATTCCTCACCTTTTCTCTATTTTACATTTCAATTTCCAGGTACATTTCCCTGAATCCCACTGATGTATGTTCGTTGAAGTTGAAATGAAATGTTCCAGGGCCTGTTATTCAACTGAAAGCAGCCTGTTTTTTTAATGATAGTAATAGTGTAGTTTTCTGTTATGTAATTGGCAGAATGTGTATAATTAAACTTGTTCAGTAGGGTCGATTACATGTTGAATGATGCTTAGTCTGGAACTGTTGAATTGGGCATTTGAAATAGCTTTGAGCATGGGCCTGGTCTGATCTGAAAATTTGTGTGAATTCAATTAGTCATCAGTAGCAATTAGACCTGTATACATGACATGAGAATTCATGAGCAAGTTTGATGACATTTAGCTTAATCATTGGTATTTTTGCCATTATAGTATAGTAGAATGTTTGCTTTTGTTTAAGATTCTGAAATCGTTTGGAAGGCGAATCATAATTATGGTAAGTAGATTGGTATAGAAATCAGCTGGAAATCATGAGACAAACTCATTCATAATTGACTTAGTTCATTAAAAACGGCAGGTTTTGATAGGCAATGTGTAGGATAGATCGTTTAGGGATTCTGGGAATTCACGGTTTTGTTAAAATGAAGGTATGCATGGTCAGCATAGTGATTCATTGATATTTTATTAGTTGTTGCAATGGAAATAAACCTATCTTCGTTGGGCCATTCGGACCGCACCAAGGCCATGAGGCAGGCCCAATTCTCCTTCAAATTTGGTTCTTAGTCTATTTCATTGTAATCCATTTCCAAATTAACTAGTCTCTTAGAGACATACAAATAAGTAGGAAATCGTAGCTATTTCGGGATTGCTACTAGCCTCACCGGAATAAATCACATGCGCGGACTGTCAGCAATGGGTTACTAAAAATGATTAGAAATTGGGATGGCCATTTAGAAAATTCCATGGTCCTCCTTAAAATCATATTACATTAGAATCTTTGAGCTCGATTTAATTGAATAACCTTCTTAAACTCGGGTGCGCATTGATGCGACCCAAATCCAAATCTCGATGAAGCCGAAATGTGTCGATAACCGCGGGTGCATTGATTGCGACGTGGTTCGAAACGCGTTTTCGCGACATCGTAATTCTTATTAAATAAATAACGATAGAAAAGAGGTTCACAAATTGAGACGAGCCTCACCGCACAAAATAAATAAATGTGGGACCCTTAGTAAATAATTATCGAAATAATTAGAATCTGGAAAGGTTGTTTAGTGAATTTCACCGCCTTCCCAAAAATAACAATACGTTAGTATCTTTAGGCACGATTTAATTAAATTATTTTCTTAAACTCGGGTGCGCATTGATGCGACTCAAATCCAAATCTCGACGAAGTCGAAATGCGTTGATAACTACGGGTGCATTGATTGCGACGTGGTTCGAAATGCGTTTTCATGACGTCGCAATTCTTTAAAAATAATTATAATAAAAGCGGTGTAAAATCGATAAAAGGCACATGAGCTAGCATGTATTAAAACCAGATAAAATCAAATACAACAGTTAAGCAACCGTGCTAGAACCACGGAGCTCGGGAATGCCTAACACCTTCTCCCGGGTTAACAAAATTCCTTACTCGGATTTTTGGTTCGCGGACTGTTAACAGAGTCATAAATTTCCTCGGTTCGGGATTCAACCGGTGACTTGGGACACCATTAATCTCTCAGGTGGCGACTCTGAATAATTAATAATTAAATCCCGTTCCGATTGTCCTTTAATTGGAAAAACTTCTTTATGCTCTTCCGGGGGTATAGGTAGCGAAAAGGAGGTGTGACAGCTCTGGCGACTCTGCTGTGGATCGAACCCAGAATCTCTGATTCAGGGTTCAGAATTCGAGCTTAGAAAATTGTTGTATTTAATTATATCTGATTTTCATACATATTTTGTGCTGAATGTGCTAAATGTTACCGCTGTGATATTATCTGAACTGCATATAAACTGTGCCGACACCCTTCTCTCTTCACCTCAGGGGATGTGCTTACTGGTTGAGACTCCCTATTCTGTTAGTGTCATACCTTGAAATAAGAAAGAGGTTGGACAAGTTACGAAGCCGGATGGCCTTTTGGTTCCCGGTAAGTTGCCCCCTCCTCGACTCGAGTTGTCCGCTCGGGTACACAGTCTAGTACACTAACCCAGGTTTTTAAATATAGAATAACATGACTTTACACCGGATCCCTAGTAGGAACGCTTATTTGCATCACGTTGCATTGACTTAGGGGACTCAACACAGGGGTTGGGTCCGTCTAGGACTAGCAACCTGAAATGAAAAGACCATTCTGATGCATCCTACTTGCTCTGTACATATATTTGTTTCGAACTTGCATGTTGACCGGTTTCTGAATCTCGGGAATGTGGGAAAATTGAAGGAAAAAAAAAAGAGAAAAGAGAGAAAAAATATATCAGTTAGGTAGTTAATTGATTATTTTAGAAATAAAAAATCAATGACCAATGACTGTTCGGGACTGTCACACCTCCTTTTTCTACCTACACCCCCGGAAGGGCATAAAGGAGTTTTTCCAATTAAAGGACAATCGGAACGGGATTTGATTATTAATTATTCAGAGTCGCCACTTGGGAGATTAATGGTGTCCCAAGCCACCGGTTGAATCCCGAACCGAGGAAAAATATGACTCTGTTGACAGTCCGCGAACCAGAAATCCGAGTAAGGAATTCTGTTAACCTGGGAGAAGGTGTTAGGCATTCCCGGGTTCCGTGGTTCTAGCACGGTCGCTTAACTACTGTATTTGATTTTATCTGATTTTAATACATGCTAGCTTATGTGCCGTTATTTGTAAACCGCTTTTTATCATTATTTATTTTAAAAGAATTGCGATGTCGTGAAAACGCGTTTCGAACCACGTCGCAATCGATACACTCGTGGTTGTTGACACATTTGGACTTCATCGAGATTTGGATTTGGGTCGCATCAATGCGCACCCGAGTTTAAGAAAGTAATTTAAAATCAAGCCTAAAGATGCTAATGTAGTATTATTTTGGAAAAAAACCATGAAGTTCGCTAAACGGCTATCCCAAATTCTAATTATTCCGATAATTATTTATTGAGGGCCCTACATTTATTTACTTTTTGTGTGGTAAGGCTCGTCTCAATTTGGGAACCTCTTTTCTATCATTATTTATTTTTAAGAATTACCACGTCATGAAAACATGTTTCGAACCACGTCACAATCAATGCACCCGTGATTCATCAACACATTTTGATTTTGTCGAGATTTGGATTTGGGTCGCATCAATGCGCACCCGATTTTAAGAAGGTTATTTAATTAAAACGTGCCTAAAGATACTAACGTAGTATTATTTTGGGGAAGGCGGTGAAATTCATTAAACAACCTTTCCAAGTCTACACAATGAAATAATTGTGCCGTTGATTACTTGAGGATCCTAATTGATTTGGCCTACAATTTGTTGAATCTGAATTTGAACATCCGGGCATGAATGTCGAATAAATGGGCTCTGAACCCACAAAGCCCAACTCCTGCCATTGCATATGCTGCGGGCACAGGCCCTTGGAGCACTTAGGCGTTAGGTACAAGCAGGCCCAAAATTTGGCTTGCACTCGTACAACCCAGGGATCGAATCCTTGGGCACCTTTTGATTTAACTAATTTCTTGGGCTTCCTGCTAGTATTCCAGGCCCAAAACTGACCAATACGAGGCTGTTAAATACGCAATTCGTATTAGACCAATCTTAAAATCAACCACGCATTCAGAACTCCAAACCAACTACAACGTTTGCATAAATAAGTTACAAAATGTTAGAATTTTAATTTCGTCATAAATAAGTCGGGTGATGCCGTTTTGTCAAGAATAGCCGAATGTTCCCGAAAGGGACGCCGGAAGGCTGACTTTGCATAAACAGCCATTTTGGTCATTTTTTATTTTGTGACCAAATTGCCCAATGGCCTTAGGATCCTCGTCCCCGAGGCTCGCGAGGCCATGATCCCAATGTCGGGTCACCATTCTAAAAAAAAAAACAAAAGAGTCATAAATAAATCAAGTGATTGTTTTTGTCAAAAATAACCAAATGTTCCCGAAAGGGACGGCGGAAGGCTGACTTCGCATAAACGGCCACTTTCGATCATCTTTTAGAGTTTTGATCGGTTGACCCTCACAGCCTTAAAATCTTCATCCTCGAAGTGCTGAAAGGCCGTGTTCGAAAATCGGATTTTTTTTGAAATATAGTCAAATCATTTTTGAGTCAAATCATTTTTGCTTAAGTCACCTTAATAAATGTGCAGGATGAGCACAATGCAAAATGAACGCTTTTTGATAATGACTAAAATCCCTGTCAAGTGCGGCTATGGTGGAATGATCTAGGTGTTGAAAGGCAAGATGAGGTGAAGAAATATCTGAAAGGTCTCACGGGTTTATTGGAAATCCAGCCTCGGGGAGATATCATAAGAGCTTTGGTCACCTACTGGGACCCAGCGCACAATGTCTTCCACTTCTCCGATTTTGAACTCACCCCGACTCTGGAGGAAATAGCTGGGTACATCGGAAATGCTGAACTTCCATTAAGGCAAAAATACCTGGTTGCCCCAAGAGCTGTCAGAGTGCATCGATTTCTAGACTCACTAAAGATACCCAGGACGGTCCATAACCCGGACTTGGCCGCAGGTTTTTGTAATCCGTGCTTCATATACGACAGATATGTCCATGTAGGAGGATTCAATAATCTGGTTAACAAGCTATGCAACAAGGGTAACCGTCAGAAGTGGGATGAGCACAGACAGGTGGCTTTCATGATAACATTTTTGGGCCTTTTGGTATTTCCGAGGAAAGACAGAAATATTGATCTGAAAATATCCGGGGTCGTCAATACTTTGCTCACTCAGAATGAAAGTACTCTCACGCCTATGGTGGTATCTGATATCTTTCGATCCCTCACAGCCTGCAAAGCCAGGGGGAATTTCTTCGAAGGGTGTAATTTACTACTACAAATATGGATGACTGAACATCTCTGCCATCGTTTCGAGCTTTTGAGTTACGGTTCCTTGAAGAAAACTTGCATAGAAGAGTTTTGCACGAGAACCAAGGAGGTCAGTCTGCCCGAAGGAGTCACGGCATGGACGTCATACTTTCAGACTCTCACTGCCATCCAAATACAGTGGACTCTGGGATGGTTGCACGTTGATGAGGTTATGTATATGCCCGCGGCTAGAACCCACTTCCTACTGATGGGACTTAAGAGCATTCAACCTTACGCGCCCTATCGAGTTTTGAGACAACTCGGGAGATGCCAGATAGTGCCACACGAGGAAGATCTTAGTGCTCAAACAATTGAGATTAGCCCTGATGGACAATTTCCTGAAGCAAAAGTCCGCCAGATCTGGAATGAATGTCAATATTTGAAAGCGGATACTTGTGTGCAGGATCGGTCCAAAAGTGAAACGGCGCCAGGTTACCTTGCGTGGTACAGAAGAGAACTTGAACACGAAAGGCCGGCTAAAAGACCCCACATCCTGAATTTTGCCGAGTCATCACAAAAGCAATGGGATTGGTTTGCAAAAGAAAGAGGCTATCGCGTCGAAATCAGCAAATTAAAGCGACAAGTCGAAGGTCTAAAATATGAGCACAATGTGCAAGTTGCTACTGATCTGGGAGAAAAGAACAGGTTGACCCACGAAAACGAGATGCTCAGAGCCCAGATCCAGCAGATAAGGATAGCCGCTGGTAACCAATAAAGGAGCCGGTCGGATGAACGATTGATAAAAGGTTTAAGGATGGAAATTGGGGAGTGCCAGAGTGAGTCAGAAAATCTTGAAAATACCATAGCAGGACTCGAAGCACACTGGGCAAGAAGGACAGAAAAGCGTAACCGGTACCTGCAGCAGTTGAAAAGAGATCACGAGCAAACCATTTCCAATTTGAAGAAAAAGGTGGTCACTCTTGAGGACAGAGCAGCTGAGCAAACCCGAACCTTTGAAGCTGAAAATAGACGTTGCCACAAGCTACTAGCCCAAATGGAAGTAGAAATTCAGTAGTGGAAAAATCAATATCGCCAGGATTCTCGGATTATGACAGCCCGTAATGATCAAATAGAGCGCCTACTCATAGAAAAGAGGCTAACCAGGGATAAGATTAAGACCAATGCCCATGCCATCATCAGGAGGTGTCTACGATGTGAAAACATGACAAGCATTACCTTTCTCTCGGCAGTGATGATTTATGTCAAGCAGACCATGTATGAGCTGGAACAACTTGAGAGGGACCTCACACCTAAGACCGCGGCGAGGCCGAACGATGCCCCGCGGGCGCCAATTCTTGAAACTTTAATGTATTTATAGGTCGAGTCTGTATTTTCCATCTTATCATCTTCTGTCCGTCTTTTCGCATCAGGGTGTATCAGTAGTTGTTGAGTTTGTATTTATTTCAAGTCTTGTTATTTTCCCCTTTTTCAAAAAATGTTAGTTTGTAATAGATTGTTTCAGTAATAAAAAATGTGTGCTTCTTTTACACTCGTTTGTTTTTGAACTACGTAATGATCTGATTCATGCGACATCGTGATACGTAGGCAATCCTCATCGATTCTGGTCACATTTTTAACTGCAAATAATGAAGATAAAAAAAAATATACAAAAAACAAATAATAAATAATAAATAAAGGGGAGCATAAAGAGAAGTCGGAATGACGTATGTCATCAATGCAAACATGTAGAAATTCACTTAACTGTATAGGTGCATCACACCCCAACATGAGATTACCTGTCTGTTATTTGTTTCAAACTAACCGTTTGCTTGCTGCTAAGTCTAGGTTTTTAGAAAAGGTGGTTTGGTTTGGTGGAGGTCTGGCCTCACATTCATACTTTACGAGGTCGAAAGGAAGTGTTCGGTTGCCCGTCACTAAGTCAAGAGGAAGTGTTCACACTTACTTCACGAGATCAAAGGGAAGTGTAGAGATGTCTTCAGAAATTCCTTTGCCGACAATTCCTGTCTCCGAGGAGAGTTCAATCTCGGCCATCCCAACTTCCGAGTCAGCAACTGCTAAAGAAAACAGAATCTTGCGGCTTCGCATGTTGGAAATGTTGGATGACTGGAACAACGGAAAAGAGCCGCCAAGTGTAATCCCTGGATTCCCCGAGTTGTTCTCTAGGACAAGTGGGACTTCCAACGTCCCCATAAGTTATCCAACTACCCCATTCGGGTACCCGGCCATTTCAGCCCACTCCGCTAGATCACCCTCCGATTCTTACACCCGGATGTCAACGACGGATGTAGCTACAAACATATTCACCGCACCGCCCTGTCCAATCGTGGCACAACCCACTACACACAGGCCTAATTTTGACTCTTCCTCATTCATATTTCAAGCACCATCCTTCTCACTGGAGCCAACTCGATTTACCACCAGCACTCACCCTCAACAGCCTCAATACGAGTTTACGCCTGGGCAAGACCAAAATCCCAAAGCTTTTGAACAAGATGAGATGGCAAAAAGAATGAGGAGCCTCGAGCAGAGTTTGAAAAATATGCAAGGTTTGAGCGGGCAGAAGAGTGTTTCCTATACAGATCTGTGTATGTTCCCACATGTATACTTGCCGTCTGGGTTCAAAACACCAAAGTTTGAAAAGTATGACGGGCACGATGACCCCATTTCTCATCTCAAAAAGTATTGCAACCAATTGCGTGGAGATGGCGGCAAAGAAGAATTGTTGATGGCGTATTTCGGAGAAAGCTTGGTAGGAATAGCCTCAGAATGGTATATGGATCAAGACATATCTCGATGGCATATTTGGGATGATCTCGCCAGGGATTTTGTAAGACAATTTCAGTATAATATTGACATCGCACCGGATAGGAATTCTTTGTCAAACTTGAAGAAGAAACCCTCGGAAAGCTTCAGAGAATATGCTATTAAATGACGCGAGCAAGCATCAAGGGTAAAACCTCCCATGGATGAAATAGAAATGGTCACTACTTTCCTCCAGGCTCAAGAATCAGATTACTTCCAAAACATGATGTCAGCCATGGGAAAGCCTTTCGCGGAAGCGATTAAGATCGAGGAGATGGTGGAGAATGGTTTGAAAACGGGTAGAATTTTGAGTCAGGCAGCCATAAGGGCAACCTCCCAAGCCGTCCAAAGCGGGTCCGGAGGAATGGCAAGAGGGAAGAAAAAGGAAGAGACGTTCATGGCGGCAACAGAAGCAAGAGAATATCGTAATCCCAGGCCCCGTTTTCTAGAAAGAACCCCACAACATTACTACCCCCACCAAAATGTGACCTATGCTCCTCAACTCTACATGGTCATGAATACCCAGCCTTATGTCCAACCACTGCAACAAGCCAATCGAGGCCAAGCTCCACCTCCCAGAAATCAACCTCCTTACCGAAACCACTATAATCCACAACCACCTCAAAATAACTTCCTCCCTCAAGAACCACCCAGAAGACGGACTTTCACACCCATTGGTGAACCGTATTCTACCTTATTCCCAAAGCTAGTCCAGATGGGTTTCCTGCAACCAGTCCCTCAGACAAGGCACAATCCAGCATCACCTGCTTACAAAGCCGGTGTCAGGCGTGCTTATCATTCGGAAGCAGAAGGGCATGATACCAATGATTGTTGGACTTTAAGAAGGGTGGTTGAGAACTTGATAGAGCAGGGAAAGATAGTATTGAGGGACGAGGAGGTCCCAAATGTGACCAACAATCCGTTGCCCGCTCACAATAATGGGCCGTTGATTGGGATGATTTGTGAGGACAAGGAGTTTGATCCTGCCCTAAAAGCTATAATCGCCATTGTCGATGTAGGGAAAAAGCCTAAAGCCGCCCCGAAGCTAGAGAAAGGGGAAAAGAAGATTAGTACTATCAAGGTTGAGCTCGAAGAGAAGGTCGAGACAAAGACAGTGACGATGGTGCCTGCGAAGGATGAAGTTCTTTACATTCCACGAGGTCGATCAGAGAAGCCGCAGAGATTCAAAGTCAAAAGGGCAAAACCAATGTACGTATCGAAAGGGGCCTATGTGGTCCGGGGAATGATTAAACCACCTCGGCTGAATGAGCCAGTGGTTATCGGATGCGTACCATAGAAGCCAATGACAGACCCGTCCACAGTACCGTGGAACTATCAAAGAACATTGGTTACGTACAAAGGAAGAGAAGTCACGGGGGAACTTCCCGATAATACTTTCGTTGGAAAATATTCAGACACTCAAGAGTTAAACAAATCCACACGGAAGCGCTTCCCACCCAAGAATCCTGTAAGCGTTGAAGAAGCGGAAGTTTTCTTCCAAACGATGAAAATGCCCGACTACGAAGTGGTGGATCAGTTACGCAAGTGCCCTGAGCAAGTGTCTATGCTATCTTTGCTAATGAGGTCAGCCGAACATCAGAAGATCTTGCTCAAAACCCTGAACGAAGCGTATATACCGGCTGAGACTTCAGTTGAACAACTGGAATGAATGACAGAAAGGTTCTTCGCAGTTAATCAGGTTTCTTTTAGCAAGAACGATTTACCTCCGGAGGGAGCGGCTCACAACAAAGCTTTACATCTGACAGCTAAGTGCAAAGACTACTACGTCAAGCGGGTAATGTTGGATGGAGGTTCGGGTGTTGACATTTGTCCGCTCTCCACGCGACAGAGAATGGAAATTGGGACCGGAAGAATTCGCCCCAATGATGTCTGCGTAAGGGCTTTTGATGGCATCAAGAGGGACACCCTCGGGGAAATAGACTTGGTATTTACTATAGGACCGGTGGAGTTTGAAATAACTTTCCAGGTACTTGATATGGATACGTCTTACAATTTTCTCCTCGGAAGACCTTGGATTCATACGGCAGGGGCTGTACCTTCCACTCTCCACCAGATGGTGAAGTTTGAATATGAAGATTGGGAAATTGTGGTCCATGGAGAAGACAAACAATCTATTTATCGGGACCCATCCATCCCATATCTTGAAGCAGGGGAAGGGAGTGAGCACACAATTAACAGGCTTTCGAAGTTGTGCTGGCAGAGCAGTATGAAGAAGGAAAACCTTGCCCCCAACCTTTCCTGTCTAACGCCTCAATCATGGTGGCTAAAGAAATGATCCGACATGGATTCAGACCAGGGAAAGGGCTTGGACGAACACTGCAAGGAATAGCGGAACCCATCACCTTGCCTTCCACTAAGAAATTTTTTAAGATAGGTTTTCAACCCACTCCGAAAGATGAAGAGTGGGCAAAGAAGAGGAAAAATGAGGGTTGGAAGCTTCCTCGACCATTGCCACATTTATACGAGACTTTCGTCGGACCAAAATACATTGAAGAAGAAGACGACGAGGCTTTTACGACCGAAGCGATCGAAGAGATATGTGGGGCAATGAGAGGAATGCTCTACGAAACTCACATGGTTCAACCTGGAGAAGGCACAAGCACCGCTGAGATGCTATATGTGTGGCCAAATGCTAAGCTTCAGAATTGGGAGGCCACGCCATTCCCAACTAGGCAGGAGTCCGGGTAGACCTGTCGTGCCACCTTTCCTGCATCACGAGTTATCCCAGGATGTAACTCAGATATTTTTCTTTAGTATCCTGTTTTGATTTCCTGAATTATAAACCTTGTTATCTTCCCAATTCCAAGGAATAAAATCAGTATTTCCTTATTTTTTCCTTTATTCTGATTTTTGCTATTTATCTTTTCCTTTTAGTTATAATAATGCGGCTTTAAATAATATGACATGCTTGCGGACTTCACGCCCAGATCGCAACGAGCTGTTTAATTGTGAAATAATGAACCAAGAACCGGAATATGACGAAGAAGAGGCTTTTAGGGAAATAAATCGAGAATTAGAACACTTTGAGAATAAACCTAAGCCGAATTTGAATGACACTGAACCGGTTAATTTGGGAACTCTTGAAGAAATCCGAGAGACCAAAATAAGCATTCACACGGACGAGAAAATGCGAGACGCGATAATTCAACTCCTTTTTGAATTTAAAGATGTATTTGCTTGGTCATACGATGATATGCCAGGATTGGGTGTTGTCTAGTGGTGCATAAATTGCCAATTTAGCCTAATTGTCTTCCCGTTCAACAGAAGCAGAGAAAGTTCAAGACTGATGTCAGCGATAAGATCAAAGAAGAAATCATCAAGCAGTTGAAAACAGGAGTAATCCGGGTAGTCCAGTACACTACATGGTTGGCGAATGTAGTTCCAGTAACGAAGAAAGATGGGAAGGCTCGGGTATGTGTGGATTATCGAGATTTGAATAGGGCGAGTCCCAAAGACAATTTCCCATTGCCCAACATCCATATACTTGTTGATAATTGTGCCAAACATGAGATACAGTCTTTCGTAGATTGTTACGTTGGATATCATCAGGTGTTGATGGATGAAGAAGATGCCGAGAAAACCGCCTTCACTACACCTTGGGGTACTTACTGTTATCGGGTTATGCCATTCGGTTTGAAGAATGCCGGGGCAACTTACATGAGAGCCATAACTGCCATTTTTCATGATATGATGCATCAAGAGATAGAGGTGTATGTAGACGACGTGATAGTCAAGTCCAGGACTCAGGATGATCATATCCAAGACTTGAGGAAATTCTTCGAGAGGCTGAGAAAGTACGACCTGAGGCTAAATCCGGCTAAATGCGCCTTCGAAGTCCCATCAGGCAGGCTTTTGGGTTTCATAGTAAGCAGGAGAGGTATCGAGTTAGATCCAACAAAGATAAAATCTATCCGAGATCTACCTCTTCCAAGAACGAAGAAAGACGTGATGAGTCTATTGGGCAGGTTAAACTATATCAGTCGATTCATTGCCCAGCTAACTAGCACATGTGAGCCCATATTCAAGCTATTGAGGAAGGATGCAGCAATCAAATGGACGACTAAGTGTCAAGAAGCTTTTGACAAGATCAAAGAATATCTTTCAAATCCTCCAGTTTTGGTCCCGCCAGAGCCAGAGAGACCCCTGTTCTTGTATTTGACAGTCTTGAAAAATTCTTTCGGTTGTGTCCTCGGGCAACATTACATAACTAGAAAGAAAGAATAGGCGATCTATTACTTAAGCAAGAAATTCACCAGCTATGAGGCCAAGTACACTTTGTTGGAAAGAACGTGTTGCGCTTTGACGTGGGTCGCTCAAAAATTGAGACATTATCTCCAAGCTCATACTACTTACCTCATAACCAGGTTGGATCCGTTGAAGTACATATTTCAAAAACCAATGCCTACTGGCAGACTAGCCAAGTGGCAAATCTTGCTTACTGAATTTGACATAGTCTATGTCACTCGTACGGCGATGAAAGCCCAGGCGTTAGCAGATCATTTGGCCGAGAACCCGGTTGATGAGGAATACCAACCATTGAGTACTTATTTTCCAGATGAAGAAATAAACACCATAGAAGTAGTCTCGGAAAACGCTCATGTTTGGAAGATGTTCTTTGACGGGGCCGTAAACGTCAAAGGTGGAATTGGGGAAATCTTGATCTCACCCACTGGTCAGCACTATCCTGCTACAGCCAGGCTTCGTTTCTTTTGCACGAACAATACAGCTTAATATAAAGCCTGCATCATGGGCATGCATATGGCGATCGATCAGGATGTTGAAGATTTGTTGATTATGGGGGATTCTGACCTGATTATCCGGCAAGCCCAAGGTGAATGGGAAACTCGAGATGTCAAGCTTTTTCCTTACCGACAGCACGTGGAGGATATCAACAAGCGATTCAAATCAATAGAGTTCAGGTATATCCCGCGGTGTCACAATGAACTAGCGGATGCACTTGCCACCTTAGCTTCAATGTTACCTTACCCAGGCAACGCCCACGTCGATCCCTTGGAAATCCAAATCAGGGAAAGACACAGTTACTGTAATGTAATCGAGGTAGGATCATGTACCCAACCATGGTACCATGATATCAAGAGGTTCTTGAAGACACAAGAATACCCCGAACATGCTACTGGAGATCAAAAGAGGACTATTAGGCGGCATGCGGGTGGCTTCTTTTTGAGCGGCGAGGTATTGTATAAAAGAACCCCGGACCTCAACTTGTTAAGATGTGTTGACGTCGAGGAGGCATGAAGAATCATGCATGAGGCACACGCAGGAGTATGCGGGCCCCACATGAACGGGTATGTTTTAGCAAAGAAGATCCTTCGAGCGGGCTATTACTGGATAACCATGGAAAAGGATTGTTTTAGTTTCGTTCAGAAGTGTCATTAGTGTCAGGTGCACGGTGATTTGATTCATGCACCCCCTACAGAACTACATCCTATGTCGGCGCCGTGGCCTTTTGTCGCTTGGGGTATGGACGTCATTGGTCCGATTGAGCCAAAAGACTCAAATGGATACAAATTCATATTGGTCGCTATCGACTACTTCACAAAATGGGTCGAAGCCGTCACTCTCAAATCAGTCACTAAGAAGGCCGTGGTGGATTTTGTACATTCAAATCTTATCTGTCGTTTCAGTATTCCTGCAACTATCATCACAGATAACGCGACAAACTTGAATAGTCATTTGATGGAGGATGTATGCGAACAGTTCAAAATAACGCATAGGAACTCCACTCCTTATCGGCCCAAGGCCAATGGCGCTGTCGAAGCAGCAAACAAGAACATCAAGAAGATTTTGAGGAAGATGATCCAGAGTTCCCTACAATGGCATGAACAATTACCCTTTGCTTTGCTAGGATATCGCACTACAGTACGCACATCAATAGGGGCAACCCCATACTTGTTGGTTTACGGGACCGAGGCTGTGATACCAGCAGAGGTAGAAATTCCTTCGCTCCGAACCATTGTTGAAGCAGAAATTGAAGATAGTGAGTGGGTTAAGACTCGATTGGAGCAGTTGACTTTGGTTGACGAGAAACGAATGGCCGCGGTTTGTCACGGGTAGTTGTACCAACAAAGAATGGCCCGTTCTTACAACAAGAAAGTACGACCCAGGAATTTTGAAGTAGGTCAACTGGTATTAAGGCGCATTCTGCCGCATCACCAGGAAGCGAAAGGAAAATTTGCTCCTAATTGGAAAGGCCCGTACATCATCAGGAAGATGCTGCCAAGAGGAGCGTTGTATCTGGGTGATATTGAAGGAAATGATCCTGAGACAGCGGTGAATGCGGATGCAATCAAAAGGTACTATGTCTGAGTTTACTTCAGTGATGTCTTGGCACATTTGAGATGATGAAGGTTTTATTCCCACTACCCAAACACTATCAACTCTCTCTACAAGCCCTTTGAGCCGATTACATTTCTTTGGCAACCCTCATAAAAAAAAACCAACATTGATTGAGCCTGAACTACGTCTGACTTGATTCCGAAAGGATACGTAGGCAGCCTCTCTCTGGGGTTCAGTCACACTAAAAATAAAATCCAATTTACCCTGAAGTTGAAACTGGGGCCCACCAAATGGTTTTGAAGTTGTAATTTCATCCACAATTCTTTTATCAAGTACAAGTCCTTCGGATCAATTGCCAAAGGCAGGGGAAACCAAGAAAGATCATGATTGGAAGCCGATACATTCTAAATTGAGAGAAATAAAATGAGAGAGTCTTGTCGGTGAAAACCTTCGGGCACCATGAGGCGACGGGAGTAGAGAAATCGAAAATGAGAGAGCTTGTTTAGTAAAAACTCGCAAAGAGTGTTATTAGGCGACAGTAAGAAGAGAAATGAGAGAGGTCGACTAGCGAAAACCCTCAAAGGGCGCTGTCGGCCGAAAAGATGATTCCACCTCAGAAAGTTCTGGCAAGGTTCCCTGGTTTGGAAACATAGATCCGTTTTGGTTCATGAGGAAATGCAAGTTCATGAAGATCAGGCATCCAGTCCAAAAAGCATGTCATGTCAATTTAAAGTTAGCATGTTACCGCAGATAAGTCTTTCTTGTCCCGAAAGGGACACTTCTCTTTTTAAATTCGTTTTCTCCGCTCTTTGTTTTACCTTTACTTGAATCCCTTTCTTTTTAACCCTAAATTCCAAAATATGCTGGAAAGAAAAGGTGGTAGGACCGGTTTCACGGAGCTCCGTTTAGTAAGAAATGAAGAAAATACCCCGCTTTAGTGGTACTTCAGTCCAATCCCGACTGATCATGATGTTGATTGCTTTCGAAGTAAAGCCACACAAAAAAAAATTCCCAACGAGTATCCCCTTGTAAAAATCCCCAACGAGTCTGCCCCAGTAAAAATCCCCACTGAGTCTGCCTCAGTAAAAATCCCCAAGCGGAATGGTTTGGAAGAGCCAAAGCTTTACACAGGTGAACCATCACAAAAATCCAGAAATGCCAGTCTGATCAGTTTAAAAAAGGGTCGCCTGTGAATCCAATCAATGGCGGATTTTTTCTCAACAGGAATGAGCCCGGGACCAAGCAATTGGAACGATCAAGGCCACCGAACAAACCACCGTTTTCAAACTGACAATTGTTCTTTGTTTGGAAAATTGAAACAGGCGCGATCCAAAGAAACCGTGCAAGAAGCAGGTGCCGCCCAAAAGGAAAAGAAATGCACAAGTGCAAGAATCAGCTTTGCAACAAGGAATCGACCCAAGAAGGAAGTTTCCTCCAAATTCTTTCCTGCATTTTTACTAAAAAATAAAAAAATAAAAAATAATAATAATATAAAAATAAAAAAATAAAAACGAAAAGAGAAATAAGAAGAAAATTCCAAAAAAGGGGTTAGTTTAGAATCCCCAAAATCAATCTTTCACCTATTGCCAATATTAGGGCTCCAATCCCTGAGTTGAGCGTTTTTCCTGTTAGCCGACATTAGGGCTCCAATCCCTGAGTTGAGCATTTTTCCTTTAGCCGACATTAGGGCTCCAATCCCTGAGTTGAGCAATTTCCTGTTAGCCGACATTAGGGCCCCAATCCCTGAGTTGAGCGTTTTTCCTTTAGCCAGCATTAGGGCTCCAATCCCTGAGTTGAGCAACTTTTCTTTTAGCCGACATTAGGGCTCCAATCCCTGAGTTGAGCAACTTTCCTTTAGCCGACATTAGGGCTCCAATACCTGAGTTGAGCGATTTTCTTTTAGGCGACATTAGGGCTCCAATCCCTCAGTTGAGCAACAGCAACAGCAGTAACAGCAAGCATTGCAATCCCATGGTAGTCCCAGCTACCAAAGTTTCCCGAACTACATTGACCTGATTCCTGTTTAGCCCAGGATATGTAGGAAATCTTTGAAGCAAAGATTCGGTCGAATCTTTCAAAAATGTGCTTCACACGGAGTAGTCCAACGAGCAAGAATCGCTCATATCCGCTCACTTTATCTTTGCACGAAAACCTCGCATGTTCTCAGGCAAAGAGGGGTAGCTGTGAGCACGTGATTTTTGTTTACACGACAATTACTCCAAAAGAAATCGAAAAATAAAACAAATGGTCTTGTTGTACAATTTTTGGATTTTACGTGGCATTTTTGGTAGTTATTTGTAGTTTTTTCCATTTTTATTTTTATCAAACAAAATACAAAAAATGTGTCGTGTGTAGTTGAACCATAATCCGGTTATTAAAAGGAAAATCACAAAATATGCATCTTTTGTCCTATTTGTTGTCTTGGTATGATTTTACCTATTTTAAATATTTTAATATGTGTGTAATAATTGTATTAAGTGTTAATTAATGGGGTTTAATTTTGTTTAATTATGTTTTGTGTTTTAAAATGAGAAAAAAAAGAAAAAAAAGAGTGCAAATTGGTCTAAAATCAGGATTGGGCTTGTTTCCTATTTTAAAATCTGAGGCCCAAAAAAGCAGCCCAAGGCAACCAGTCCAACAGACCCATCTCCCAGGCCTCCAAACGACGTAGTTTGACACCAAAACTATGTCGTTTCAGGGGGCGACCCATCTCAGCCGTTCAAATCACACTGATCTAACGGCCCTCGTCACACCTCCATACCCACATACGAACCCGACCCGTTCAACCCCGGACCAACCCGACCCCAATACTAAAACAAACGACACCGTTTGGATTAACCTTTCGATCCAGGCCGTTGATCTCGAGTGATCTAACGGCCAAGACCCAACCATCCACCCCGTATAAAAGCCTCCATATCGTACCCTGCCCCCTATCCAAGCACCCCTCCCTTGAGTCGTCTCCTTCACCAGACCCCAAACCCCATGAAACCCTAACGCCGCCCCCTTTCCCCTCACCATTAAACCCGGTGGCAAGCACGCCGGTGACCACCACCTTAACACCCTAGATCCACCTCACCACCCTGAATCCAAATCCACCAACCGCTTAGTTCGAATCAGTCCCTAGGTTCTCGAATCTTCATTTGAAGATTCGAACAGAACTTCGATCTACACCGATCTACCCCAGATTCATACCAGGCACTCCCCTGACCTCCCTCATGACCAAACCAGGCTTGGTTTGGTCCGAATCTAACTAGGGAAACATAAATCCCAAATCTGCCCTTAGGAACCCTAGAAGTCCTGAGTCCGATCTGTGTCCGTTTGAACCAGATGATTAGGGTCTAATGGACCTTAATCGAAGTGTTCTCAGTTGAGAACACTTCGATTAAAGTCCGTTCAACCCCAAGAAAGGTCGATTCAAATCTGAGCTAGGGCTTGCTGATTTTTCAAGATTTTAAGGTATTTTTGCTTTCTTTTTTTATCAGTTCATGTGTTTGTTGTAGTTAAATGTCTGTTTATTGCCCCAAATGTTTAGTTGATTTTATTTTGAATTGTTTGTCGACTGTTTCTGTCCACCTTGCCCGGACCTCTGTATTTGGTCAAGTCCTTCTTCATTTACTGATAATGTGTGTATGTGTAAACTGTACAACCAACTGAAATTGAAATTGGTTGATTAATTAGTTCCCAGGGTCATTTTTTGTTTTGACAGTGCAATCTGAACCCCTTGTTCAATACTGTTCGATTCCAATCCTTGGCTATTGATTGTATATGTTATAATTAGTATAGTCGATTCGATACGTGTCGTCGATTAGTTTCAGCTGTTTGAATGGTAACAATTTGATTTATTTCCTGCTGAAACTTTGTTTGAATCAAATTAGGAATTGAGTATAGCTACTTATAATTGGTGTATTTGAATCAGAAAAATTAAGGAGTGGTCTGTAGCTGCAGTCTGAATTGATGGCATGTGCACTTGTGGACAGCATGTGCATTAGGGCCTTTTAGAAATTAAAATAACTTGACAGCATGTGCTGTCAGGCCATCTTCAGCTTGCCCATACCCTTGTTTAGTTTAATAAGATGATTAAAAAGGGCTGTCAGGGGAATATCATGGGAGAGGGTTCTTATTTTATTTGGGAGTGGAAAGACAGCAGACCACATGGGAGGAGCTTCGATTTGTTTAACAGGCTGTAAATGGCCTGAGGCTAAACCATAAATAGAGAGGTTCTTCCATTTAGTAAAGGGGATATATAGAAAATAGAGAGGCATATACAGGGATACACATTGAGAGATACACACACACAGACACACATAAGGAACACATGCAGAAAAGAGAGAGGAGGAGGATATACACATACACACAGATAGATATAGAGAGGGGATACACAGACAGATAGAGAAGGAGGGAAAGAGTTCTGAAATCAAAGAGAGTTCAGAAATCAGGGGAAGATAGAAAAGAGATTTCTGTTCGTTTGATTGAAACTAAAAACACTTTTTTCTTCATATTCTTTGTTTGGACACTAGCTCTAATCTGCTATTGGTTCAGTCAGACTAAGGGTCTTTGTTTTGAAGTATTGGAAAATCAGCAACTTGTGTTCTTTTATTTGTATCGGATCCATCTGTTTACCTGTTTGGAATGACATTGGAGTTTTTCCTCGATTTCAACTGGGCTTTATTCTTTTACTTGAACCTTGGGTACTGTATCATTGAGTTGCTGTTTGGTTTATTCTGCCTGGATTGTCATTGCTGCTGTGTTGGTTGTCATTGCTGCTATCTTCTACTACTGCTCTACTGACTTTCCTGCTTCTTCCATTGTAAGCATTTCCCAGGTACACATCTCATACTGATGTAACAATAAAAAGCATGAATTGAAAGATCTGAAGGAATTGTAATCATCTGCTGCTTTGCTTACAGTTTTATAAATGTTGTTAAATTGTGTAAATTTTAGTTTGTAGCTTAATAGAGAATACATTAGTAAGTTTGTACTTAATTGAAGCTTATGCTGATCTAAAACCGCGATATGTGATTCATTTAGTGGTATACAAGATGTAACTATATAATTCATGGAATGTGCAACCTCAGTTTATTCGTTCCAATGCAGGTTCGATACTGGGTTTCGGTATAGATTCTTTTGATGATTGTTGAGAAAAACTAATAATCCTTTTTGAGTTCAATTAGTAGTAATTTTCATAATAAAACAGCCGATTTCTTTTATCAATTTCAAATAGTTTAGAGTGTTAAGAATAGAACTTGGAGGTCGTTAAACATAACTCAATATATGTTGTTAGTTTGTTTGCAATCTCACTTAGCGAATTAATAAGCATATTCACTTGTTGAAGACAAAGCATGCGGTAACCCTCACCTCATGAACAATCAATCAGGTAATCAAACAAGTTTAGGTTCGGCAAACATAATAAGGATTCAGTCCGTATTTGTCCAAACCAGCAAAATTCGGCATCATCCTTTTCTTTAAAGATAAATGTAGTAAAGACGTAGTCATTGTAGGGTACCCTTCTAAAATAATGAGACGAGCCTCGCCGAATAAAAAGGCAAATTGCGGGGCCCTCAATAATTGGTCATAATAAATACTTAGAATTTGGGATGGACTGTTTAGTGAATTCCACTGCCTTCCCCAAAGATAATAACGCGTTAGACTTTTTAGGCGCGACTTAATTAAATTACATTCTTAAATTCGGGTGCGCATTTATGTGACCCAAATTCAAATCTCAACGGAGTCGAAATGTGTTAACAACTACGGGTGCATTGATTGTGACGTGGTTCGAGATGCATTTTCACGACGTTGCAATTCTATAAAAATAAATGATAATAATAAAAGCGGTTTAAACTTAATAAAAGCACATAAGTCACAACATGTATTTAAATCAGATATTTAGCCATTATAACAATTTAAGCGACCGTGCTAGAACCACGGGATTCGAGGGTGCCTAACACCTTCCCTCGGGTCAACAGAATTCCTTACTTAGAATTTCTGGTTCGCAGACTTCATTTGGAAAAGTCGAATATTTTCCTCGATTTGGGATTCAAGATAAACCGGTGACTTGGGACACCAAAAGCCAAACCTTTCCCAAGTGGCGACTCTGAATTAAATAAATAATCCCATTTCGAATATTGTCACTTAAATTGGAAAAACTCCCCTCGCGCATTTAACCCTTCGGGGCGGGCGCGCAAAAAGGAGGTGTGACAGCTCTGGCGACTCTGCTGGGGATTTTTACCCAGAACCACTGGTTCAGGGTTCAAGAATTCGAGCTTAGAATAATTGATATATTTGGCTTTATTATCTGATATTTATTACATGTTTTGACATAACGTGCTAAATGTTGTCTTTTACCGCTTTGATATTATCTGAAATGTATATAAACTGTGCCGAAACCCTCCTCTCTTCACCTCCGGGGATGTGCTTACTGGTTGAGACTCCCTATTCTGTTAGTGTTAATACCCTGAAATAAAAAGATGTTCAGACAAGTTAAGAAGCCGGATGGCCTTTTGGTTCCCAGTAAGTTTCCCCCTCCTCGACTCGAGTTGTCCGCTCGCGTACATAGTCTAGAACATATACCCAGGTTATAAACCTAGTATAACAAAACCTCATGCCGGATCCCTAGTAGGAACGCTTATCTGCATCATGTTGCATTTGACATAGGGGACTCAACACAGGGGTTGGGTCCGTCTAGGACAGGCAACCTGAAATGAAAAGACCGTCCTGCTGCATCCCGTTTGTTTTGCGCATCTATTTGCTTCGGATCTGCATGCTGACCGGTTTCCAAAATTTTCAAAAAAAAGAAAAAAGAATAGCAGCATAGGAAGATAATTACTTATCTTTGGAAAAAATAAAACTAATGTCCAAGTAATGTCAAAACCTCGCCGGAATTTTCTTTAAAAAAAAAAAGAAAAAAAAATGAAAACAAAGTTTGTCTTTCAGTTTGATTTATCAAAAAATATATATATAAATTTTTTTTTCCTTTTAATCACTTTCAAAATCCAAAAAATATATATATAATTAAAAAAAAAGGGATAATTCAAAATTCAAAATTTATTGTTTCATTTGTAGTATCTCTTTAAAAGATTTTCGAAATTTCAAACAAAAAAAAAAGAGTGAAAAGAAGTTTAAAATTTATAAATATTTCCTTAGTCTCTTTTTAAAAAAAAAATAAAAAATAAAATATATATATAAAATTCCAGAAAAATAGTTATTCCTCTTTTTCTTTAAAAGATTTTTTTTGTTTCCCCTATTTCTGATCCGAGAACTATGCCGGTTTGATTCTCGCAGGGTGCGAGATACGTAGGCAACCCTCATCGGGTCCAACCTCTCCTTTTTCAGAAATGACAAAATGTCGCCACTTTTATAAAGAGTCGGGTGATGCCGTTTTTGTAAAAACAGTCGAATGTTCCCAAGCGGGACCCCGGAAGGCTGACATTGCATAAACGGCCATCTTCGGTCATCATTTTTCGATTGATCCTCGCAGCTTTAAAATCTTCATTCTCGAAGTGCTAAAAGGCTGCATTTGAAAATCGATTTCGTCGTTTTGAAAATATAAAATAAAAAAAATAAAAAAAAATCTTGAAAAAAAAATCTAGATAGTTTTATTTTGAGTCTAATAAAAGTCTTTTCATTAGCATAATCACCCTAATAAATGTGCAGGATGAGCACGATACAAAACGAACCCTTTTCAATAATGACCAAGGTCCCTTTTGAGTTGCGATTATGGTGGAACGACTTAGGCAAGGAGGGGCAAGACAAAGTAAGGAAATATCTGAAAGATCTCCCGGATTTACTAGATGTTCAGCCTCGGTGTGATATTATCAGATCATTGGTCACTTGCTGGGATTCAGCACACAATGTATTTCATTTCTCAGACTTTGAGCTCACCCCGACCTTGGAAGAAATAGCGGGGTACATCGGAGGTAATGAAGCTCTGTTAAGGTTCAAATACTTGATTGCACCTAGGGCCGTCACGGTACACCGGTTTCTGGATTTCCTAAAAATACCCCGAACATTTCACCATCCAGATCTTGCCAAAGGTTTCTTCAGTCTCCACCTCATATATGCTAGATACGTCCACGTGGGCGGGTTCAATAAGCCGGACTTCAAACTATGCAGTAAAGGCAACCGACAAAAGTGGGACGAACACAGGCTGGTAGCTTTTATGACAGCCTTTTTGGGTCTTATAGTGTTCCCAAGGAAAGACGGAAACATCGATCTAAAAGTAACTGGGGTCGTCAGCACTTTTCTCACCCAAGATAAAAGTACTCTGGCGCCTATGATTATGGGTGACATCTTCCGGGCTCTCACTGCTTGCCGAGCTAGGGGCGACTTTTTCGAAGGATGTAACCTACTGTTGCAAATGTGGATGACCGATCATTTATGCCACCGCTCCCCGCTCTTGGGTTACGGTTCGCCTGAGAAAACTTGTATTGGAGAATTCTACACAAGAATCGAAGGGTTCAGTCTACCCGAGGGAGTCATAACATGGACCTCATTTTTCCGAACTCTCACTGCCAACTAAATCCAGTGGACGCTCGGATGGTTGCCCGTTGAGGAAATCATATACATGCCGGCAACGAGGCCCCACTTTCTGTTAATGGGACTTAAAATCATCCAACCCTATGCATCGTATCGGGTTTTGAGGCAACTTGGGAGGTATCAAGTGGTGCCGAAAGATGAAGATCTGAGTACCCAAGTGATATCAGTCCGGACGGTCGTTTCCCCGAAGAAGAAGTTTGCCAAATCTGGAGTGAGTGCCAACATCTGACAGCAAACACTTGTGTGATGGATACGGCAAAAGGGGAAGTTGCCCCGGGGTATCACGCTTGGTTTAGAGGTGACATATCCTGCGACAGACCGGCAAAAAGGCCTCATCTCAAAGATTTCGTTGAGTCATCCCAAGAGCAATGGAACTGGTTAGCAAAAGAAAAGGGGTATCGGGCAGAGATCGGTGATTTGAAGCAACAGGTTGACAGTCTGAAATTCAATAACAGTATGCAAATCGCTGCGGATCGAGGCAAAAAGAATAGATTGGCCCAAGAAAATGAAGAACTTAGGGCCCAAATTCAAAAATTGAGGTCGGCTCTTGATGAACAGCCAAGGAGTCGATCAGACGAGAAATTGATAAAAGGGATGAAAAGTGAAGTCAGGGAATGGCGAGATAGTTTAGAAGAGTCTGAAAATGTCATTGCAGAGCTCAAAGCACAGTGGGGTACAAGAGCAGATAAGCATCGCCGATACTTGAACCAATTGAAACGCGACCACGAGAAAACTGTTGCTAAAATGAAGAGACAGATGGCTACACTTGAGGTTAAAGCAGTTAAGCGGGACAAGGATTTCCAATTGGAGAACAGATACTGTTATGACCTGTTGGCCCAAATGAAGGCAGAAGTGCGGCAATTGAAGAATCAGCATATACAAGATTCTCAGGTTTTAAAAACGTGTAGTGATCAGATAAAACGTATGCTCATAGAGAAGAAACAAACCAGAGATAGGACCAGGACCATTGCCCACGCCATCATCAGACGATGTCTATGGTGTTAGAACATGACCAGCGTTACCGTTCTCTCGGCAGTGATGGGTTATGTCAAGCAGACCATGCATGAGTTGGAACAACATGAAAGGGATCTCACACCTAGGACCGCGGCAAGGCCGAACGATGCCCCGCGGGCACCAATTTTTGAAGCCTTAATGTATTCATAGGTCGAGGCTGTATCTTAGCATCTTCTGTCCGTCTTCTCGCATCAGGGTGCATTAGTCTGTTTGAGTCTATGTTTATTTTCAAGTTTTGTTTTTCCTTTTTCGAAAATGTTGCTTGTAATAGATCATTTCAGTAATAAAATGTGTGTTTCTTTTACATTCATCTATTTTTGAACTACGTAATGATCTGATTCGCGTGACATCGTGATACATAGGCAATCCTCATCGGATCCGATCACATTTAAAAAAAATGAAAACAGTAACAAAAGGAGAAAGAAAAGAAAATAAAAACATAATAAAAAGCCTAAAAAAGGAAGCCGGAATGACGCATGCTTTCGTCACAAACATGTAGGAATTCACTTAACTGTATAGGTGCATCATGCCCCAACGTGAGATTGCCTATCTGTTATTTGTTTCGAACTAACCATTCGTTTGTCGATGAGTCCTCCCAGGTTTTGGAAAAGGCGGTTGGTTTGGTGAAAGTCTGGCCTCACACTCATACTTCACGAGGTCGAAAGGGAGTGTTCAATTACCTGTTGTTAAGTCAGGAGGCGGTGCTCACACTTACTTCACAAGGTCAAAGGGAAGCATAGAAATGTCTTCAGAAATTCCTTTGCCAACAGTTCCTGTTTCCGAGGAGAGTTCGATCTCGGCCGTCCTCACGCCCGAGTCCGCAACTGCGGAGGAAAATAGAATCCTGCGGCTCCGCATGTTGGAAATGCTGGATGACTGGAATAACGGAAAAGAGCCACCAAGTGTCGTCCCTGGATTCCCTGAGTTATTCTCCAGGACAAGCGGGACTTCTAATGTCCCCATAAGCTATCCTGCTATCCCATTCGGGTATCCAGCCATTTCGGCCTTCTCTGCTAGATCGCCCTCTGATTCTTATCCCCGAGTGTCAACAACGGATGTAAACACAAACATCTTTACTGCACCACCCTGCCCGATTACGGCACAACCTGCTACATACAAGCCAAATTTTGACTCATCCTCGTTTACATTCCAAGCACCATCTTTCTCAATGGAACCAACTCGGTTTGCCACCAGCACTCATCCTCCACAGCCTCAGTGCGAGTTTGCACCTGGGCAGGATCAGAACCCCAAAATTGCTGAACAAGATGAGATGGCCAAAAGAATGAGAAGCCTTGAGCAGAGTTTGAAGAACATGCAAGGTTTGAGCGGACACAAGAGCATCTCCTATACCGATCTATGCATGTTCCCTCACGTTCACCTACCAGTGGGTTTCAAGACCCCAAAGTTTGAGAAGTACGACGGGCACGGTGACCCCAGTGCTCATCTCAAGAAATACTGCAACCAATTGCGGGGAGCCGGCGGAAAAGAGGAATTGCTAATGGCATATTTCGGGGAAGGTCTGGTAGGAATAGCCTCATAATAGTATATGGACCAGGACATATCTCGATGGCATATATGGGATGATCTCGCCAGAGATTTTGTGAGACAATTCCAGTATAACATCGACATTGCACCAGACCGCAATTCTCTGTCAAACTTGAAGAAGAAACCTTCAGAAAGCTTCAGAGAATATGCTATTAAGTGGCGCGAGCAGGCGTCGAGGGTGAAGCCTCCCATGGACGAGATAGAAATGGTCACTACTTTTCTCCAGGCTCAAGAGTCCGACTATTTCCAAAACATGATGTCAGCCATGGGAAAGCCTTTCGCAAAAGCGATTAAGATTGGGGAGATGGTGGAGAATGGTCTGAAAACGGGTAGAATTTTGAGTCAGGAAGACATAAGGGCAACCTCCCAAGCCGTCCAAAGCGGGTCCGGAGGAATGGCAAGAGGAAAGAAAAAGGAAGAAACGGCCATGGCAGCATCAGAAGCAAGGGAATATCGTAATCCCAGGCCCCGTTTTCCAGAAAGGACCCCACAACACTACTACCCCCACCAAAATGTGGCATATGCTCCTCAACCCTACATAGTCATGAACACCCAGCCTTATGTCCATCCGCCGCAGCAAGCCAATCGAGGCCAAGCTCCACCTCCCAGAAATCAGCCTCTATACCGCAACCACTATAACCCACAGCCTCCTCAAAATAACTTTCGCCCTCAGGAACCACCTAGAAGGCGGGATTTCACACCCATCGGTGAGCCATACTCTACTTTGTTCCCGAAGCTAGTCCAGTTGGGTTTCCTGCAGCCGGTCCCTCAGACAAGGCACAATCTGGCATCACCTTCTTACAAAGTCGGTGTTAGATGCACCTATCATTCAGGAGCAGAAGGGCACGATACAAATGACTGCTGGGCTTTGAGAAGGGTAGTCGAGAATTTAATAGAGCAAGGGAAAATAGTGCTAAGGGACGAGGAGGTCCCAAATGTGACTAACAATCCATTGCCTGCTCACAACAACGGGCCGCTAATTGGAATGATCTGCGAGGACAAAGAATTTGATCCTGGTTTGAAAGCTATAATCGCCATCGTCGATGCAAGGAAAAAGCCTGAAACAGCCCAGAAGCTAGAAAAAGGGGAAAAGAAGGTCAGTACTGTGAAGTGCGAGCCCGAAAAGAAGGTGGAGAAAAAGACGGTGCCTGTGAAGAATGGAGTTCTTTACGTCCCGCGAGGTCAAGCAGAGAAGCCGCAGAGTTTCGAAGTCAAAAGGGCAAGGCCAATGTACGTACCAAAAGGGGCCTATGTGGTCCGGGGGACGTTTCAACCACCTCGGCTGAATGAGCCAGTAGTTATCGGACGCGTGCCACAGAAGCCGATGACCAACCCGTCCACAGTGCCGTGGAACTATCAAAGAACGTTGGTTACGTACAAAGGTAAAGAAGTCACGGGAGAACTTCCGAAAAATACTTTCATTGGAAAGTATTCGAACACTCAAGAGCTAAACAACACCACACGGAGACGCTTCCCACCGAAGAAGCCTGTAAGCGTTGAAGAAGCGGAAGTTTTCTTCCAACAAATGAAAATGCCAGACTATGAAGTGGTAGATCAACTACGCAAGTGCCCCGAGCAAGTGTCCATGCTATCACTGCTGATGAGGTCAGCCGAGCACCAAAAGATCTTGCTCAAGACCCTGAATGAAGCATACGTACCAGTCGAAACCTCAGTCGAACAACTGGAATGGATGACGGAGAGGTTCTTCGCCGTTAACCAAGTCTCTTTTAGCAAGAACGATTTACCCCCGGAGGGAGCGGCACACAACAAAGCCTTGCATCTAATAGTTAAATGCGAAGACTACTACGTCAAGCGGGTAATGTTGGATGGAGGTTCAGGTGTTAGCATTTGTCCGCTCTCCACGCTACAAAGAATGGAAATTGGGACCGAAAGAATCCGCCCCAATAATGTCTGCGTAAGGGCTTTTGACGGCGTCAAGAGAGACACCCTTGGGGAAATAGACTTGGTGTTGACCATAGGGCCAGTGGAGTTTGAAATAACTTTCCAAGTGCTTGACATGGATACGTCCTACAATTTTCTCCTCGGCAGACCTTGGATTCACGCGGCAGGAGCTGTGCCTTCCACTCTTCACCAAATGGTGAAGTTTGAGTACGAAGACCGGGAAATTGTGGTCCACGGAGAAGATGAGCAGTCTATTTATCGGGACCCATCCATCCCATATCTTGAACCAAGGGAAGGGAGCGAGCACAAGGTCTATCAGGATTTCGAAGTTGTATTAGCAGAGCAGTATGAAGAGGGAAGACCTTGCCCCAACCTTTCTTGTCTAACGCCTCGATCATGGTGGCTAAAGAGATGATCCGGCACGGATTCAGTCCAGGGAAAGGGCTCGGACGAACATTGCAAGGAATAACGGAACCCATCACCTTGCCTTCCGCCAAGAAACCTTTTGGGATAGGTTTTCAACCCACTCCAGAAGATGAAGAATGAGCAAAGAAGAGGAAGAATGAGGGTTGGAAACTGCCTCGGCCACTGCCGGATTTATATGAAACTTTCGTCGGACCAAGATACACTGAAGAAGAAGACGATGAAGTTTTCACGGCTGAGGAAATCGAGGAGATATGTGGGGCAATGAGAGAAATGCTCTACGAGGCTCACATGGTTCAACCAGGAGAAGGCACCAGCACTGCCGAAATGCTATATATGGGGCCAAACGCCAAACTTCGAAACTGGGAGGCCACGCCATTTCCGACTAGGCAGAAGTCCGGGTAGACCTGTCCTGCCACCTTTCCTGCATCACGAGTTATCTCCAGGATATAACTTGGATGTTTTTCTTCCCTTCAATTGTTGTTTCGAATTCCTGAGTTGTAGACATTGTTGTCTTCCAAATTCCAAGAAAATAAAAAAAAAATCATCATTGTTTTCTCATTTTTCCCTTTGTTCTGATTTTTGTTATTTTTCCTTTATCTTTTCTTTCAGTTATAATAATGCGGCTTTAAATATGACATGCTTGTGGACTTCACGCCCAAATCACAACGAGCTATTTAATTGTGAAATAATGAACCCAGACCCAGAATATGATGAAGAAGAGGCTTTTAGGGGAATAAACCGAGAATTGGAACACTTTGAGAATAAACCTAAGCCAAATCTGAATGACACCGAACCGGTTAATTTAGGAACTCCTGAAGAAATCCGAGAGACCAAAATAAGCATTCACACGGGCGAGAAAACGCGAGACGCGATAATTCAACTCCTTTTTGAATTTAAAGATGTGTTTGCTTGGTCATACGATGACATGCCAGGACTAGGTGTTGATCTAGTGGTTCATAAATTGCCAATTCACCCTGATTGTCCTTCAGTTCAACAAAAGCAAAGAAAGTTCAAAACTGAGGTCAGTGACAAAATTAAAGAGGAGATCACCAAGCAGCTGAAAACGGGAGTGATTCGGGTATTCCAGTATACAACATGGTTGGCGAACGTAGTTCCAGTACCGAAAAAAGATGGGAAGACTCGGGTATGTGTGGATTATCGAGATCTAAATAGGGCGAGTCCCAAAGACAATTTCCCATTGCCCAACATCCACATCCTTTTTGATAATTGCGTCAAACATGAGATACAATCTTTTGTAGATTGCTACGCTGGGTATCATCAGGTATTGATGGACGAAGAAGACGCCGAGAAGACGGTCTTCACTAAAGCTTGGGGCACTTACTGTTATCGGGTTATGCCATTTGGTCTGAAGAATGATAGGGCAACTTACATGAGGGCCATGACTGCCATTTTTCATGACATGATGCATCAAGAAATAGAGGTGTATGTGGACAACGTGATAGTCAAGTCCAGGACGCAGGATAATCACATCCAAGACTTGAGGAAGTTCTTCGAGAGACTGAGGAAGTACGACTTGAAGCTGAACCCAACCAAATGTGCTTTCGGAGTCCCATCGGGCAAGCTTTTGGGCTTCATAGTGAGCAGGAGAGGTATCGAATTAGATCCAACAAAGATAAAATCTATCAAAGATCTACCTCCCCCGAGAACAAAGAAAGACGTGATGAGTTTGTTGGGCAGGCTAAACTATATCAGTCGATTCATTGCCCAGCTAACTAGCACATGTGAGCCCATATTTAAGCTGTTGAGGAAGGATGCGGCGATTAAATGGACGGCTGAGTGTCAAGAAGCTTTTGACAAAGTCAAAGAATATCTTTCAAATCCCCCAGTTTTGGTCCCACCAGAGCCAAATAGACCACTGTTCTTGTATCTGACAGTCTTGGAAAATTCTTTTGGTTGCGTCATCGGGCAACATGACATAACCGGAAAGAAAGAACAAGCGATCTACTACTAGAGCAAGAAATTCACCGACTACGAGGCCAAGTATACTCTGCTAGAAAGAACGTGTTGCGCTCTGACATGGGTTGCTCAAAAGCTGAGACATTATCTCCAAGCTCACACTACTTTCCTCATAAGCAGGCTGGATCCTTTGAAGTATATATTTCAGAAACCAATGCCTACTGGAAGACTGGCCAAGTGGCAAATCTTGCTTACTGAATTTGACATAGTCTATGTCACCCGCACGGCAATGAAAGCCCAGGCGTTAGCCGATCATTTGGCCGAAAACCCGGTTGATGAGGAATACCAACCATTGAGCACTTATTTTCCGGACGAAGAAATAAACACCGTAGAAGTGGTCTCGAAAAATGCCCATGTTTGGAAGATGTTCTTTGATGGGGCCGTAAACGCCAAAGGTGTAGGAATCGGGGCAATTTTGATTTCGCCCTCCGGTCAGCATTATCCTGCCACAACTAGACTGCGTTTCTTTTGCACGAACAAGACAGCTGAGTATGAAGCCTGCATCATGGGCATGCATATGGCGATCGATCAGGATGAAGATTTACTGATTATGGGAGATTCTGACCTGATTATCCGGCAAGCCCAAGGTGAATGGGAAACTCGGGATGTCAAGCTTATTCCTTACCGACAGCACGTGGAGGACCTCGGCAAACGTTTTAAATCAATAGAGTTCAGGTATATCCCGCGGTGTCACAATGAACTAGTGGATGCACTTGCTACCTTGGCTTCAATGCTACCTTACCCAGGCAACGCCCACGTCGATCCCTTGGAAATCCAAATCAGGGAAAAACACGACTACTGCAACGCAATCGAGATAGGATCGAGTACACAGTCATGGTACCATGATATCAAGAGGTTCTTGAAGACACAAGAATATCCCGAACATGCTATTGGAGATCAAAAGAGAACCATTAGGCGGCATACAAGCGCGAATTGTTGTATAAGAGGACCCCGGACCTCAATCTACTAAGATGTGTTGACGCCGAGGAGGCAAGAAGGATCATGCACGAAGTACACGCAGGAGTGTGCGGACCTCACATGAACGGGTATGTCTTAGCAAAGAAAATCCTTCGAGCAGGTTATTACTGGATGACCATGGAAAAGGACTGCTTTAGCTTCGTTCGGAAGTGTCATCAGTGTCAGGTGCACGGTGATTTGATTCATGCACCTCCCACGGAATTGCATCCCATGTCTGCACCTTGGCCATTTGTTGCCTGGGGCATGGACGTCATTGGTCCGATCGAGCCGAAGGCCTCAAATGGACATAGATTTATACTGGTTGCCATTGACTACTTCACAAAATGGGTAGAGGCTGTCACTCCAAGTCGGTCACTAGAAAAGCTGTAGTGGATTTTGTACATTCGAATCTTATCTATCGTTTCGGTATTCCTGCAACTATCATCACAGATAACGCAGCAAACTTGAATAGTCACTTGATGGGAGATGTATGCGAGCAGTTCAAAATAACGTATAGGAATTCCACTCCTTACCGGCCCAAGGCCAATGGCGTTGTAGAAGCAGCAAACAAGAACATCAAGAAGATTTTGAGGAAGACGATCCAGAGTTCCCGATAGTGGCATGAGCAGTTACCGTTTGCATTGTTGGGATATCGCACTACGGTACGCACGTCAGTAGGGGCAACCCCTTATCTTTTGGTTTATGGGACCGAGGCTGTGATACCAGCAGAGGTAGAAATTCCTTCACTTAGAACCATTGTCGAAGCAGAAATCGAAGACAGCGAGTGGGTTAAGACTCGATTGGAGCAGTTGACTTTGATTGACGAGAAACGAATGGTTGCGGTTTGTCACGGGCAGTTGTACCAACGAAGAATGGCTCGTGCTTACAATAAGAAAGTCCAACCCAGGAATTTCGAAGTGGGTCAACTGGTACTGAGGCGCATTCTGCCACATCACCAGGAAGCAAAAGGTAAATTTGCTCCAAACTGGAAAGGCCCATACATCATCAGGAAGATATTGCTGAGAGGAGCATTGTACCTAGGTGATATTGAAGGAAATGATCCCAAAACAACGGTCAATGCGGATGCAGTCAAGAGATACTATGTCTGAGTTATACTCCAGTGGTCCTGACACATTTGAAATGATAAAGGTTTTATTCCCACTACCCCAAACACTATCAACTCTCTCTATAAGCCCTTTGAGCCATTTACATTTCTTTGGTTACCAATCAAAAAATAAAAAATAAAATAAAAAAAAAGAGAAAAGAAAACAAACAAAACAAAACATTGATGAGAGCCTGAACTACGTCTGACTTGATTTTGAAAGGATACGTAGGCAGCCTCTCTCTGAGGTTCAGTCACACCAACAATAAAATCCCATTTACCCTAAAATTGAAACTGGGGCACACCAAACGGCTTAGAAGTTGTAGTTTCATCTACCATTTTCTACCAAGCACAAATCCTTCGGATGCAATTACTAAAGGTAGGAGGAGTCAAGAGATATCGCGATGGGAGGCCGGTACATTCTGAATTGAGAGAAATAAAATGAGAGAGTCTTGTCGGTGAAAACCTTCGGGCACCGCGAGGCGACGGGAGTAGAGAAACCAAACGAGAGAGCTTGTTTAGTAAAAACTCGCAAAGAATGCTATCAAGCGACGACAGGAAGAGAAATGA
This sequence comes from Nicotiana sylvestris, assembly GCF_000393655.2. Lineage (NCBI taxonomy): Eukaryota > Viridiplantae > Streptophyta > Magnoliopsida > Solanales > Solanaceae > Nicotiana > Nicotiana sylvestris. The sequence continues at coordinate 155,496,394 of NC_091066.1, forward strand.
GAGAGGTCGACTAGCGAAAACCAGCAAAGGGCGCTGTAGGCCGAAGGGATGGCTCCACCCCAGGAAGTCTCGGCAAAGTTCCACCGGTTTTGGAAACATAGGTCCATTGTGGTTCATGAGGAAATGCAAGTTCATTGAAGGTCAGACGTCCAGTCCAAAAAGCATGTCATGTCCATTTAAAGTCAGCATGTTCCCTTCAGATAAGTCTTTCTTGTCCCGAAAGGGACACTTCCCTTCTAAAATTTGTTTTCTCCTTTCTTTGTTTTACTTTTCTTCGAATCCCCTTCATTTTTAACCCTAAGTTCCAGATATACCGGAAAGGATAGGTGGCAGGATTGGTTTCACGGAATTCCGTTTCGTTGGTACGTTTGTCCAAACCTGATGGATCATGATGTTGACTGCATTCTAAGTAAAGTCACGAAACAAAATATATATATATAAAAAAAAAATCCCCACAGGTTTTTTCTTTGTACAGATCCCCACAGGTTTTTCCTCTGTACAAATCCCCACAGGTTTTCCCTTTGTACAAATCCCCACAAAGCCTCCCTTTGTAAAAATTCCCCAAAGAGTCTGCCCCAGTAACATCCCCACAGGTTTTCCCTTTTGTACAAATCCCCACAGGGCTTCGCTTTGTAAAATTCCCCAGCAACCCTGTCCCAACAAATCCCCAGCAAGTCCGCTTTGTAAAATTCCCCAGCGAGCCTGCCCCAACAAATCCCCAGCAAGTCCGCTTTGTAAAAAAGTCCCCACAGAGCCGCCTTCAGACAAATCTCCACAGAGTTTCCACCTGTGCAAATCCCCATAGAGTTTCCCCAATAAAATCCCCAAGCAAAACGGGATGGAAAAACCAAAGCCTTATAAGGCAAATCATCACAAAATCTGGAAATGCAAGCCTGAGCAGTCTAAAAGGGTTTCGCAATTTGAATCCAATCAATGGCAGAATTTCTCAATAGAAATAAGGACGCAACAAAGCAACTGGAACAATCAAGGTCACCGAACCAACCGCCATTTCCGAGCTAACAATTGTTCTTTGTTTGAAAAGTTGAAACAGGTATGATCCAAGACAACCGTGCAAGAAGCAGGTGTCGCCCAAAGAAGAAAGTACATGAGTGCACGAAACAGTTTGGCAATAAGGAATCCACTCGAAAGGGAAGTTTCCACGAGATTCTCTTTTACATTTTACTAAAACAAGAAAATTCAAAAAAGGGGTCAGTTAGTACCCTTGAGCATTTTCCATTTAGCCAGCATTAGGGCTCCAACCCTGAACTGAGCATTGTCTGTTAGTCAGCATTAGGGCTCCAACCCTGAACTGAACTTTTTCCATTTAGTCAGCATTAGGGCTCCAACCCTGAACTGAACTTTTTCCATTTAGCCAGCATTAGGGCTCCAACCCTGAACTAAGCATTGTCTGTTAGTCAGCATTAGGGCTCCAACCCTAAACTGAACTTTTTCCATTTAGCCAGCATTAGGGCTCCAACCCTGAACTGAGCATTGTCTGTTAGTCAGCATTATGGCTCCAACCCTGAACTGAACTTTTTCCATTTAGCCAGCATTAGGGCTCCAACCCTGAACTGAGCATTGTTTGTTAGTCAGCATTAGGGCTCCAACCCTGAACTAAACTTTTTCCATTTAGCCAGTATTAGGGCTCCAACCCTGAATTGAGCATTGTCTGTTAGTCAACATTAGGGCTCCAACCCTAAACTGAACTTTTTCCATTTGGCCAGCATTAGGGCTCCAACCCTAAACTGAACTTTTTCCATTTGGCCAGCATTAGGGCTCCAACCCTGAACTGAGCATTGTCTGTTAGTCAGCATTAGGGCTCCAACCCTGAACTGAACTTTTTCCATTTAGTCAGCATTAGGGCTCCAACCCTGAACTGAACTTTTTTCCATTTAGCCAGCATTAGGGCTCCAACCCTGAACTAAGCATTGTCTGTTAGTCAGCATTAGGGCTCCAACCCAAAACTGAACTTTTTCCATTTAGCCAGCATTAGGGCTCCAACCCTGAACTGAGCATTGTCTGTTAGTCAGCATTAGGGCTCCAACCCTGAACTGAACTTTTTCCATTTAGCCAGCATTAGGGCTCCAACCCTGAACTGAGCATTGTCTGTTAGTCAGCATTAGGGCTCCAACCCTGAACTGAACTTTTTCCATTTAGCCAGCATTAGGGCTCCAACCCTGAACTGAGCATTGTCTGTTAGTCAGCATTAGGGCTACAACCCTGAACTGAACTTTTTCCATTTAGCCAGCATTAGGGCTCCAACCCTGAACTAAGCATTGTCTGTTAGTCAGCATTAGGGCTCCAACCCTGAACTGAACTTTTTCCATTTAGCCAGCATTAGGGCTCCAACCCTGAACTGAGCATTGTCTGTTAGTCAGCATTAGGGCTCCAACCTTGAACTGAACTTTTTCCATTTAGCCAGCATTAGGGCTCCAACCCTGAACTAAGCATTGTCTGTTAGTCAGCATTAGGGCTCCAACCCTAAACTGAACTTTTTCCATTTAGCCAGCATTAGGGCTCCAACCCTGAACTGAGCATTGTCTGTTAGTCAGCATTATGGCTCCAACCATGAACTGAACTTTTTCCATTTAGCCAGCATTAGGGCTCCAACCCTGAACTGAGCATTGTTTGTTAGTCAGCATTAGGGCTCCAACCCTGAACTGAACTTTTTCCATTTAGCCAGCATTAGGGCTCCAACCCTGAACTGAGTATTGTCTGTTAGTCAGCATTAGGGCTCCAACCCTGAACTGAACTTTTTCCATTTAGCCAGCATTAGGGCTCCAACCCTGAACTGGGCATTGTCTGTTAGTCAGCATTAGGGCTCCAACCCTGAACTGAACTTTTTCCATTTAGTCAGCATTAGGGCTCCAACCTTGAACTGAACTTTTTTCCTTTAGTCAGTATTAGGGCTCCAACCCTGAACTGAACGTTTTCCATTTAGCCAGCATTAGGGCTCCAACCCTGAACTAAGCATTGTCTGTTAGTCAGCATTAGGGCTCCAACCCTGAACTTAACTTTTTCCATTTAGTCAGCATTAGGGCTCCAACCCTGAACTGAACTTTTTCCATTTAGCCAGCATTAGGGCTCCAACCCTGAACTGAGCATTGTCTGTTAGTCAGCATTAGGGCTCCAACCCTGAACTGAACATTTTCCATTTAGCCAGCATTAGGGCTCCAACCCTGAACTGAGCATTATTTCTGTTAGCCATCATTAGGGCTCCATCCCTGAACTGAGAATTTTACCTTATGGCGACATCAGGGCTCCAATCCCGGAGTTGGCATTTTGTAGACTGAAATTTTCCAAACCCCTTCATCAATTCTATAAACTTCCCGGCATTTAACTCACGAAATTTTCCTAGTGAAACAGGGGCAGAAAATTTCGTTCGTCTGTTTTTCCCCGCAGGTCTGGCCTCGAGACACACGGATCGAGACAACCCACGAGACGAGTCTCAACCCAGAATAAAGAAAAGAAGAAAAAGACAAAAAGAAGATGTTCCGAGATATTTGGAAAATGAAGGGCGGATCACTCCAAGATTTGATCAAGGTCCCGAGTTCTACAAATCTCGTCTCACTCAGTATCGCAGAGATAAACAGGCGCCTACGACTTGCAAGCATCAAGATTCGGATCGAAGTCTACAAGCAGAATCAGCTAAGACCCAAGATCAAGTTGCAAAAGAATCATAGATAGGAATCTTGTAACTAGCGGTTGACAGGCATACATAGTTAGTTCAGTTTCAATTTTCCTTTGGTTGTAATAAGGGAGTCGGTAAGCAGCAGCGGCAACAGCAGCAGCAGTAACGACAAGCATTGCAATCCCATGGTAGTCCCAGCTACCAAAGTTTCCCGAACTACATTGACCTGATTCCTGTTTAGCCCAGGATATGTAGGAAATCTTCGAAGCAAAGATTCGGTCAAATCTTTCAAAATGTGCTTCACACGGAGTATTCCAATAGGCAAAAATCGCTCATATCCGCTCACTTTATCTTTGCACGAAAACTCTTCGTGTTTCCGAACAAAGAGGGGCAGTTGTGAGCACGTGATTTTTGTTTACACGACAATCACTCCATAAGAAATAAAAAATAATAGCAAATGGTCTTGCTGTACAATTTTTGGATTTTACGTGGCATTTTTGTTAGTTATTTGTGATCTTGTCCATTTTTATTTTTATCAAACAAAATACAAAAAATGTATTGTGTGTAGTTGAACCATAATCCGGTTATTAAAAGGAAAATCACAAAATATGCATCTTTTGTCCTATTTGTTGTCTTGGTATGATTTTACCTATTTTAAATATTTTAATATGTGTGTAATAATTGTATTAAGTGTTAATTAATGAGGTTTAATTTTGTTTAATTAGGTTTTGTGTTTTAAAATGAGAAAAAAAAGAAAAAAAAGAGTTCAAATTGGCCTGAAATCAGGATTGGGCTTATTTCCTATTTTAAAATCTGAGGCCCAAAAAAGCAGCCCAAGGCAACCGGGCCAATAGACCCATCTCCCAGGCCTCCAAACGACGTAGTTTGACACCAAAACTACGTCGTTTCAGGGGGCGACCCATCTCATCCATTCAAACCACACTGTTCTAACGGCCCTCGTCACACATCCATACCCACATACGAACCCGACCTGTTCAACCCCGGACCAACCCGACCCCAATACTAAACCAAACGACACCGTTTGGACTAACCTTTGGATCCAGGCCGTTGATCTCGAGTAATCTAACGGCCAAGACCCAACCATCCACCCCGTATAAAAGCCTCCATATCATACCCTGCCCCCCTATCTAAGCACCCCTCCCTTGAGTCATCTCCTTCACCAGACCCCAAACCCCACGAAACCCTAACGCCGCCCCCTTTCCCGTCACCATTAAACTCGGCGGCAAGCACGCCGGTGACCACCACCTTAACACCCTAGATGCACCTCACTACCCTGAATCCAAATCCACCAACCGCTTAGTTCGAATCAGTCCCTAGGTTCTCGAATCTTCATTTGAAGATTCGAGCAGAACTTCGATCTACACCGATCTACCCCAGATTCATACCAGGCACTCCCCTAACCTCCCTCGTGACCAAACCAGGCTTGGTTCGGTCCGAATCTAACCAGGGAAACATAAATCCCAAATCTGCCCTTAGGAACCCTAGAAGTCCTGAGTCGATCTGTGTCCGTTTGAACCAGATGATTAGGGTCTAATGGACCTTAATCGAAGTGTTCTCAGTTGAGAACACTTCGATTAAAGTCCGTTCAACCCCAAGAAAGGTCGATTCAAATCCGAGCTAGGGCTTGCTGATTTTTCAAGATTTTAAGGTATTTTTGCTTTATTTTTTTATCAGTTCATGTGTTTGTTGTAGTTAAATGTCTGCTCATTGCCCCAACTGTTTAGTTGATTTTATTTTGAATTGTTTGTCGACTGTTTCTGTCCACCTTGCCTGAACCTCTGTATTTGGTCAAGTCCTTCTTCATTTACTGATAATGTGTGTATGTGTAAACTGTACAACCAACTGAAATTGAAATTGGTCGATTAATTAGTTCCCAGGGTCATTTTTTGTTTTGACAGTGCAATCTGAACCCCTTGTTCAATACTGTTCGATTCCGATCCTTGGCTATTGATTGTATATGTTATAATTAGTATAGTCGATTCGATACGTGTCGTCGATTAGTTTCAGCTGTTTGAATGGTAACTATTTGATTTATTTCCTGCTGAAACTTTGTTTGAATCAAATTAGCAATTGAGTATAGCTACTTATAATTGGTGTATTTGAATTAGAAAAATTAAGAATTGGTCTGTAGCTGCAGTCTGAATTGATGGCATGTGCACTTGTGGACAACATGTGCATTAGGGCCTTTTAGAAATTAAAATAACTTGACAGCATGTGCTGTCAGGCCATCTTCAGCTTGCCCATACCCTTGTTTAGTTTAATAAGATGATTAAAAAGGGTTGTCAGGGGAATATCATGGGAGAGGGTTCTTATTTTATTTGGGAGTGGAAAGACAGCAGATCACATGGGAGGAGCTTCGATTTGTTTAACAGGCTGTAAATGGCCTGAGGCTAAGCCATAAATAGAGAGGTTCTTCCATTTAGTAAAGGGGATATATAGAAAATAGAGAGGCATATACAAGGATACACATTGAGAGATACACACACACAGACACACATAAGGAACACAGGCAAAAAAGAGAGAGGAGGAGGATATACACATACACACAGATAGATATAGAGAGGGGATACACAGACAGATAGAGAAGGAGGGAGAGAGTTCTGAAATCAAAGAGAGTTCAGAAATCAGGGGAAGATAGAAAAGAGATTTCTGTTCGTTTGATTGAAACTGAAAACACAGTTTTCTTCATCTTCTTTGTTTGGACACTAGCTCTAATCTGCTATTGGTTCAGTCAAACTAAGGGTCTTTGTTTTGAAGTATTGGAAAATCAGCAACTTGTGTTCTTTTATTTGTATCGGATCCATCTGTTTACCTGTTTGGAATGACATTGGAGTTTTCCTGAATTTCAACTGGGCTTTATTCTTTTACTTGAACCTTGGGTACTGTATCATTGAGTTGCTGTTTGGTTTATTCTGCCTGGATTGTCATTGCTGCTGTGTTGGTTGTCATTGCTGCTATCTTCTACTACTGCTCTACTGACTTTCCTGCTTCTTCCATTGTAAGCATTTCCCAGGTACACATCTCATACTGACGTAACAATGAAAAGCATGAATTGAAAGATCTGAAGGAATTGTAATCATCTGCTGCTTTGCTTACAGTTTTATAAATGTTGTTAAATTGTGTAAATTTTAGTTTGTAGCTTAATAGAGAATACATTAGTAAGTTTGTACTTAATTGAAGCTTATGCTGATCTAAAACCGCGATATGTGATTCATTTAGTGGTATACAGGATGTAACTATATAATTCATGGAATGTGCAACCACTAGTGTAATTGTTAATTCGAACTTTTCTTCAGTTGTTTTGAGCATGTAGGGTGAATGGCTTTTAAAATCTTGCCGAATACAACACAGTTTTAAATTTGGGAGCTTCAATTTCAGTAGGCAGTTTATAGGATGAGTTCCGAACATCATTAGTAGCATCCTCCAATAAGTAATTTTATTAATCTAGTCTAAATAAGTTAGTTAAATTCAACTCAAGAAATATTTGGAGTAAGTTTAGCCTTTCATTAAATTTCGCATGCAATCCCCTTTATCAAATTAAAGCATGCTTACCCATGGAATAAGGCACGAAACAATTCCCGTAAATAATTAATTAGATAACTAACAAGAATCCAAGTTAGGCCAAACATGTAACTTAATTAGAATGTATTTTCCTTCTTCCATTTATTTTAGAAAACCAAAAAAAAAATAGGAAATGTAGTCATGCCAAGATTATCCTTTTAAAAATAACGAGACGAGCCTCGCCAAATGAGAGACACAAACTGCGGGGCCCTCATAAGTGTATATATATTGAATACTTAGAATTTGGGATGGACTGTTTAGTGAATTTCACTGCCTTCCCTAAATATAATAACGCGTTAGACTCTTTAGGCGCGACTTAATTAAATTACATTCTTAAATTCGGGTGTGCATTTATGTGACCCAAATTCAACTCTCAACGGAGTTGAAATGTGTTAACAACTACGGGTGCATTGATTGTGACGTGGTTTGAGATGCATTTTCACGACGTTGCAATTCTATAAAAATAAATGATAATAATAAAAGCGATTTAAACTTAATAAAAGCACATAAGTCACAACATGTATTTAAATTAGATATTTAGCCATTATAACAATTTAAGCGACCGTGCTAGAACCACGGGATTTGAGGGTGCCTAACACCTTCACTCGGGTCAACAGAATTCCTTACTTAGAATTTCTGGTTCGCAGACTTCATTTGGAAAAGTCGAATATTTTCCTCGATTCGGGATTCAAGATAAACCAGTGACTTGGGACACCAAAACCCAAACCTTATCCAAGTGGCGACTCTGAATTAAATAAATAATCCCATTTCGAATATTGTCACTTAAATTGGAAAAACTCCCGTCGCGCATTCTACCCTTCGGGGCTGGGCGCGCAAAAAGGAGGGTTGACAGCGGGACGTAATATTGGCGTAATGTTGTAGGGCGTAACATCATTCCCCCCTTTGGAACATTCGTCCTCGAATGTTGATTGATGCTCTTGTGAATACATTAATACTCTTCTTACCATTCAAGCAGTTGCTTTGTGAATAAATCCAAAGTCTAGGGTAATCCCCCCTTTAGTCTTTTTGCTCATATCCTGACCTGTGGTTGAAATCTTCCTAATCTTGCAACTTCTGTTACCTCTTGTCATGCGGCCTGTATGACCCTGGCTTTGTAGATGCATTTATGCGATTCATATTTCCTTTTTTTCCTTTTATCTTTTAGTCAATCTGTAGGCCTTACTTTGTATATACAAGGCTTAATAGGATACCTCTCCGGGCCTCTATAGGTATATTGAAATCCTTTGCTCGATACTTTGTAGAACTTGCGAATATGGCCATATCTTATTTCATAGTGTTTCAATGTGACTCACCTTATGGGGTATCCTAATTTCGTATCGCGAACGAAATATTTTCTCCTTCTCTTCTTCTATTTTCTTTTTTTTAAATCACTATTCAAACGAAGGCCCAAATGTCATCCTTTATCTGTCACAATTATACCCTCACTTTATTACTAGGTCAGCATTTCATTCCTTCTAAATGCTATTAATCTTAGACTCCTTTGAGTTCATTAAGGCTATAGTGAGCTTTGTATAACACAGAGAAATGGTCTGCTCTTCTTGTTTTCATGGGCTTAATCCTAAAGACTTATCCATTCTCGTCACCCTTTTCACTTGCTTTTCCTCATCCTTACTCATGTTTCCTTAAAACTTTATCGCTCTACCATACTTTAGCTTGCGACCTATATATATCCATTTATAAACTTTCCTTCAACTTGTTTGCACCATAGATTTTCTTATATTATTCTGGAACGTCAAGCGAGACATCACATCGTCTCCAATTTTTCTCTATTCTCTTAACTAGATCTCTCAGTACTTAGAAACCATAGGCTGGAAGACATGCTGCCGACGATGCCGCTATCATTCCTGGTTATTGGATCCCCATGTTTATAGCCTTCTATCCGAAGTATGGACTATTCATGATCTTCTGCCTTTGAGTATCTCGTACATTGTTCACCTTTACCTTAGTTACCTTAAAATCTCGCATCATATCTTCTATCTCTTTCCTGACCTCCCTTCCACCTAGGTGTAATTTCCGTCCATAACTTAAAGATCCATTATAATACTCGTACCTCTGGTACATACACAATCCGGTAGGAGCTTCGTACTGACTTCTTATGAGGCTGGTACTTCTTCTAACTGGCTTCCTTGTAGAGCCATTATAGATTATGGTTGTTGTGTTATTTCTCTTGAGCATCTGATATTAAGAGTGATTCTATCATGTTCTCCAGCACAACTTCTATAATTTTTCTAGGTCCAATAATCAGACTTCTGATTTACTTGAGTGATGTAATTCTTTAGTTTCCTCTTCCTTCTGATCAGCCTTTACGTAGGCTTAAGCTATCTTCCGATCTGTGGCTCATGGTATCGGTTATTACCTTAGCCTTTCATGGGCGTTATGGAATATCCATGATACAATCTTCTAACATTCAATCCTTTGTCCATGCCCTGGGCTTAATTCTTTCTTTTAACTTATACCAGAGTCTTCTATGGCTGTATGATTGTCAACAAATATGCTGCCTGGATAATGCTCCAAAATCCTAAGTGTATCCATAATGTAGTTACTTGGGATCATTGATCGAATCATTCCTTTTTGTTCCATCTCAGCTTTCTTTAAACGTGTGTAATTACTTTTCCTGATCTTACTGCCCCTTGTTGCGTGCCTACTTAGCTTATCTTAGTACCCACACTTGCCAAAGTTTTCATATAACTCATATGATCTCAAATATTACTTTTAATTCTTACTTCTCGTTCATTAGCCACGGTAGGTGCCACTTTCCTTTGGAATGCTTACAATATTGTTGCGAGATTGTTGTTACACGACCATTTCTTCTTTAGGTCGTTGTGCTAAGGTTGAAGCCTTCTTTCTTATCTCCTTAGCTAGTCTTTTGTTGTAGTACTTAGGGAGAACCCTTGACTCTTGTAAAGTTGTGAGCTTATTACGAACCTTTTTTATGTCCTTACTTGCATGTAATCATCCGTAGTTGCTTACCTCCATGCCTTTATGCTTGTATGGTTACTTCTGAACTGATATTTTGACTGCCTTCCCAGTGGCACTTTTTTATTCTGTAACACTCATACGGTACCTTTAACTACCCCGACTCTTGATTGATTATATCTTAAGTAATATAATGATATTCTCCGAGGCTGAATTCTCCATGTTGGGTTCTATAATATTTATCTTACACGATCTGATGACTCGTCTGTAACCTCTTATTTAGCCATAACTGGGATCTTCCTGACCAATTACTAACTACTCGTTGGGTCATTCTCACATCAATATTCCTCGTAATCTTTTTTGGGTTATTTACTTTGTTTTAACTTACGTCTCATGCTGGCTCCGTATTTTTATTAATAACAGCTCGGGCATGAACCTTTACTTCCTCTCCTTGATGTCGTGCTTGCACAATATTCTTGAATCATAACATATCTTTAAGATTTGAATAAGTGCCATCTCATTCCTCTTTCATTTATTGCATTCTTCCATTACCATTCCATAGTCAGTAGAACCACTTAATTATGACTTAATGCCACATCACTCCATCTTCCCCCTTTAGGGGTGTACTAAAAGCCGAAGCCACGAGGATCTACGTATAGATGTTTTACCTCTTCATCTTTGGCGTCGTTTTTCAACATCAATGATCGTTACTCGCTTGCGGCAATCCTTCTGTACCAAGGATGACAAATCCTCTTACTCGCGAGGGTGACACTTAATGTAACTGGTACAACAGTCCCTTAAGCTTAACTTTGCTAACATTGCTTGCTTTAGGGAAGCGTCTTCCTGAATGACCATTCTCTGAATTTCTCGTGGACCTTCTTCTGTTGTCCGTCTTATTATTGCCGGAATGCGATCTGAAGTTCTTATAATGGCGACTATCACCAGTCACTCAGTCCCTAATTCATGTTTAGTTTATTTTGTTCACCAATCCATACAGGTTCTATTACTCTGGGTCTAACATTCCTCTTTATAATCATGCTAGAGTTGCAAATTTATTTCTTGAAATGAGGACATAACCTTATGGCCTATACTCTTTGTTGTCTTAAGGCCCATTACCTTTCGTCTCTTCCTTCATTTGACTATAAGTTCTGTAACACTCTACTGTTTTCATCCATGTATCACACCTTATTCATAATGCTTTCTTATCCCTCTTCTTATTATTCTTCTAATATTTCTGCATATCCCTTTTCTTGTGAAAACTTCAATACAACATTCTTTTGCTTTTAGCTTTCCTTTGATCCATCCAGTGGCTCTTCAAGTTGCATAACTTTCTCGCTTTACTAGGGACACGAGCAACACTAAGGTAATATTTATCCCTTTAATGCTTATAGTGCATGTCTTTGTAGCACTCATATCTGGCTGCACTATTTTAAAGTGTACTATCTGGGTTTCTCACAAGGAGATCTATTAGCACATTTGCAATATCATTCAGAAATGTCAATTGTCACAACAATTCATCCATAATCTTCTTATACTACTTCTATTAACCCCTATAGGGCATATCTGGAATAGGTGCGACCAATTGTAGATACCTCTGTTACTGTTTAATATAACTCAAAAAGCTTATGTTCCTCTACTTGAATTATAAAGACTATTAACCTTCATTAACTGGGCACCTCGTATCCTTCTTCATCTTGCTTCTTTTGCTTGTTGAAACTTGTATTTATCTTGTGAATCTCTCATTGTCTTTAACCAGAAAGATGGACATGCATTCTTGCCTTAAGGCTTCTTATCAGGAAGCTTACACCTTTCAGTACACCCATGATCTGCTAAAGACCTCGCATTTACTTATCGTAGGCATCATACAAAAATCCAATTCCTCTGACTCAGCTCTTTCTCAACTATCTCTCTTTCCAACCTTCTTTTCGGATGTAGGTATCGTCTTATTACGAATGAAATAGAATTTCGGAGTTTGAATTATTATAAGTGAGCTCTACCACACGATCTAGAGTAAGACGAAAGAGTGACAATCCTAAATGCCCTGTATCCTCCTGCTTATAAATGTGGTGCACGACACACTCATAAACAACACTCTACTGGACACGGCTTGTAGACTTCCTAGGACAGAACTGCTCTGATACCACTTTTGTCACGACCCAAACCAATTGGCCGGGACAGGTACCCGGTACCTTACTCAATTGAGTACCAACGTAACGTATCTTTCTTAATACATCATCATATACACATTCATACGGGCCTAATAGGCCAACATGATCCTTTATAAACTCAAAACATAGGCCGACAAGGCCGTACAATCTTTTATGTACACGACATATGTCTACAAGCCTCCAAGAATACATAAATGTCATAAGGGTCGAGACAGAGTCCCGCCATACCAAACAATACACATCTAAATCATACTAACCAAACGAGAAACTCCGAAGCAAATGGAGCGCACCAACATCTTTCGCTGAGCTGATAGCCTACTTGGAGGGCTTTCGACCTGTATATCGGGACCTGCGGGCATGAAACGCAGCGTCTCCAGGCAAAAGGGACGTCAGTACAAATAATGTACTGAGTATGTAAGGTACATAAATAAATACATAAGAGACATGGAAGACATATATAATACATGACTCAACCTGTAAGTCTGAATAACTTTGTAAATCATAAATTACTTTTAACGTCATGCATATGCGTATGAATGTCATGTCATGCATAGGTACATATTTCATAATATCATCAGCCTCTAAGGGCATCCCATCATATCATATCGGCCACTGTGGACAAAATCATCATCGTATACCAGCTGATCAGGTGGTGGTGCGTATATAACGCCATAACCTTTCCCATTCCATATGCATATATTTACATATATACGCGTATATAACGCCATCTGGTCATGGGTCAATGCACATGAATGCAATGCATGAAAAGTACGTCAATAAAATCATTTGGAAGGTCATGAGACCACTTTGTCTCTTGAGCAATATCGTAAAGTAACATCTTTTCAACTTTCGTATTTTTCTGAGACCCATGAACAGATGATAAAATATTATGACACATGAGAATTAAAGAACATAGATATTTCTATTACTTCTATGAGTAGAGTCACTTATGGAATTTGTGCATTTGCACGTTTTGTTCATATCGTATGGATCATGCCAAAAGAAAGAAGGGATAGCCTTAACATACCTAGAGTAAGGAAAACTCCGTATAATATTCTTGAAGATTGCACCGTACTCTTTTGAAGCCGCAAAATTTTGTGTTGCTACGATTTTAACATTTTTTGTTGGAAACCTTCGTGGATTGAATTTAGAACCCCAAAAATTGGATTGAATTTTTTCTTCTATCTTTGAAGCCTTGAACGAACCAAGCTCCAGTTCATTGAATTATTTGGAACGAATCAAGCTTCTGGTTTATAAAGCATTTGATCGAACTAAGTTTCTAGCTTTTGAAGCAATTTGAAGCTAGGAAATGGTATATAGGATTCATACTTGGTATTGAACATTTATGACTTTTCTTGTCCAAGTCTTAGTTCAAATGAAAGACAAGTCTTTATTCCAATGGAAAATAAGTCTTATAACAAGTCTTGATTTGCTAAATTCCCACATAACCTTCGGTAGCCACCTAAGCATATTTGAATCTTAGTCACTTAGTTTGGTTAATATAATGGCTGCCATGTTTTTGGCAAGCTTATCTTATCCAAGACTTCAAATAATTCATCACCACTTATTAATTAATTAGGTAGTGTTCTGTTACCCAATATTACTTACCATCTTACCTTCACGAATTTACTCATCACTTATTATCCCCAAATAATCTTTTCATTGGACTGATGTTAATTACCTTACGACAAATTCAACGTACAATACTACTGGGTGCAACATCATCATAACTTAATACTGCGAAGCATAATATCACTGTAATATATTACTGTAGAGGGTAACACCATCATAACATATTACTGCGAGCATAACATCGTCGTTATATAATACTGCGGGATGTAATATTTGCGTAATATTGCAAGGCATAACAAAGAGGCCCCGTCAATTAGGCAGATTCAGTGGTACCTCGTCTGGAGGTAGAGGTTCTTATGGTAGAGGCCATCCTCCTAGGCCCTTTCAGTCAGCTCTCCAGGTCACTCATGGTACTTCAGGTGGTCATTTAGGTCAACAGGGTCAGCCTCAGTTTCCACAGCTACAACAGTCGCGTGGATGCTATGAGTGTGGCGAGTATGGTCATTCTCAGCCGCAGCAGTCGAGGTTTTGCCACGCTTGTGGTGACCTGAGGCACATTGTCAGATTTTTCCCTCGAGCTTCGAGCAGCTCTCAGTATCAGAGTTCTCATACTAGGATTCAGGCACCAGAGGTTCCACAGCCTGCCCAGCCAGCTAGAGGTAGTGGCAGGGGTGTTAAAGGTGGAGGTAGAGGTCATAGAGGTGGAGCTCAGGCCGCCAGAGGTGGGGGCCAGCCAGCACCTGGTCGCCCCAGAGAGACAGTTTAGCGAGGTGGGGCCCAGCCCCGGAGTTATGCTCTTCCAGCCAGGCCAGAGGCTGAGTCATCAGATGCTGTCATTATAGGTACTATTCTACTTTTTGATAGAGATGCTTCAGTGCTATTTGACCCTGGATCTACGTATTTATATGTGTCGTCCTATTTTGCACCCTACTTGGTTATGCCTAGTGAGGCCTTGAGTATTCCTGTATATGTATCTATACCAGTGGGTGATTCTATAGTGGTTGATCAAGTTCATCGTTCCTGTGTTGTGGTGTTTAGGGGTCTTGAGACCCGTGTTGATTTGTTGCTCTTAGATATGGTGGATTTCGACGTTATATTAGGGATGGATTGGTTGTCCCCGTATCATGCGATCTTGGATTGTCATGCCAAGACTATGACTTTAGCCTTACCAGACTTGCCCTGTTTAGAGTGGAGATGGACTCCTGGTCATTCTACCCGCAGTGTTATTTCGTATGTGAAGGCTCGGCGTATGGCTGAGAAGGGGTGTTTGGCCTACTTGGCTTATGTTCGTGATTCCAGTGCTGAGATTCCCTCTATTGATTCTGTGCCCGTGGTTCGTGAGTTTCCTGAGTTTTTCCCATCACATTTGCCAGGGATGCCACCCGATAGGGATATTGATTTTTGCATCGATTTGGCTCCGGGCACCCAACCCATTTCTATTTCGCCATATCGCATGGCCCCACCTGAGTTGAAAAAGTTAAAGGATCAGCTTCAGGGTTTGCTTGAGAAAGGTTTCATTAGACCCAGTGTTTCGCCTTGGGATGCGCTAGTGTTATTTGTGAAGAAAAAGGATGGTTCGATGAGGATGTTCATTGATTACCGGTAATTGAACAAGGTGACAATTAAGAATAAGTATCCATTGCCGAGGATTGATGATTTGTTCGATCAGCTTCAGGGTGCCAAGGTATTTTCAAAGATTGACTTGAGATCTGTCTACCATCAGTTGAGGATTAGGGCATCTGATGTCCCTAAGACAGCATTCCGCACTCGGTACGGGCATTATGAGTTCTTGGTTATGTCATTTGGGTTGATCCAAAGAAGATTGAGGCAGTCAAAAAAACTGGCCTAGACCAACATCAGCCACAGAGATTCAGAGTTTCTTGGGATTGGCAGGCTTTTATCGTCGGTTCATAGAGAGGTTCTCATCTATTGCAGCCCCGATGACCAGGTTGACCCAGAAGGGATCCCAGTTCAGATGGTCGGACAAGTGTGAGGCGAGCTTTCAGAAGCTCAAGACAGCTCTGACTACGACACCGATATTGGTTTTGCCCACAGGTTCAGGGCCTTATACAGTCTCTTGTGATGTATCTCGTATTGGACTTGGTGTAGTGTTGATGCAGGATGGCAAGGTCATTGCCTATGCTTCGAGGAAGTTGAAGATCCAAGAGAAGAATTATCCGGTTCATGATCTTGAGTTGGCAGCCATTGTTCACGCATTGAAGATTTGGATGCACTATCTGTATGGCGTGGCGTGTGAGGTGTTCACGGATCATAAGAGTCTTCAGTATTTGTTCAAGCAAAAGGAGTTGAATTTGAGGTAGAGGAGGTGGTTGGAGTTGTTGAAAGATTATGACATCACTATCCTATATCACCCGGGAAAGGCCAATGTGGTGGCCGATGCCTTGAGTAGGAAGTCAGCCAGTATGGGCAGTCTTGCTTATATTTCGGTTGGTGAGAGACCGCTTGCTTTGGACATTCAGGCTTTGGCCAATCAGTTAGTGAGGTTGGATATTTCTGAGCCTAGTAGAGTATTATCTTGCACGATCGCTCGTTCTTTGTTATGGGAGCGTATCCGTGATCGGCAATTTGATGATCCCCATTTGTGTGTCCTTAGAGACACGGTGCAACGTGGAGGTGCCAAGCAGGTTACCTTAGGTAATGATGGAGTTTTGAGATTGCAGGTTCGAGTTTGTGTGCCTAATGTGATGGGCTTCGAGAGTTGATTTTAGAGGAGGCCCATAGCTCCCGGTACTCTATTCATCTGGGTGCCGCGAAGGTGTATCAGGACTTGTGGCAGCATTATTGGTGGCGTAGAATGAAGAAGGATATCGTTGCCTACGTGGCTCGGTGTTTGAATTATCAGCAGGTTAAGTATGACCATCAGAGGCCTGGTGGTTTATTTCAAGGGATTGAGCTTCCTGAGTGGAAGTGGGAGCGGATCACTATGGACTTCATTGTTGGGCTCCCGCAGACTCGGAGGAAGTTTGACGCAGATTGGGTCATTGTAGATAGGCTGACCAAGTCAGCGCATTTCATTCCTGTGGCAGTCTCCTATTTATCCGAGAGGTTAGCTGAGATCTATATCCGGGAGATTGTTCGCCTTCATGGTGTGCCGGTATCTATCATATCGGATCGAGGTACGCAGTTTACCTCGCATTTCTGGAAAGCAGTCCAGCGAGAGTTAGGCACCCAGGTTGAGTTGAGTACAACATTTTATCCTCAGACGGACGGGCAGTCCGAGCGGACTATTCAGATATTGGAGGATATGCACCGAGCTGGGGTAATTGATTTTGGAGGTTCGTGGGATCAGTTCTTGCCTTTAGCAGAGTTTGCCTACAACAACAACTACCAGTCGAGTTTCCAGATGGCTCCTTATGAGGCTTTGTATGGTAGGCAATGTCGATCTTCAGTTGGATGGTTTGAGCCGGGAGAGGCTCGGTTGTTGGGTACAAATTTGGTCAGGAGGCTTTGGATAAGGTCCGGATCATTCAGGATAGGCTTCGTACAGCTCAGTCCAGGCAAAAGAGCTATGCAGATCGAAAGGTTCGAGATGTGGCTTTCATGGTTGGTGAGAGGGTATTGCTCTGAGTGACGCCGATGAAGGGCGTGATGAGATTTGGGAAGAAGGGCAAGCTTAGCCCTAGGTTCATTGGTCCATTTGAGATTCTTGATCGAGTGGGAGAGGTGGCTTATAGACTTGCATACCACCGAGCTTATCAGCCGTACATCTAGTGTTTCATGTGTACATGCTTCGGAAATATCACAACGACCCATCCCACGTGTTAGATTTCAGCACTGTCCAGTTGGACAAGGACTTATCTTATGAGAAGGAGCCAGTAGCTATTCTAGACCGGCAGGTTCGCCAGTTGAGGTCGAAGAGTTTTCCTTCGGTTCATGTTCAGTGGAGAGGTCAGCCTTCTGAGGCATCGACCTGGTAGTCCGAGTCCGATATGTAGAGCCGTTATCCTCTTCTATTTCCCAACTCAGGTACTTCTTTCTTTTGTCCGTTCGAGGACGAACGTTTGTTTTAGAGGTGGAGAATGTGACGACCCAAAGGGTCATCGCCGGTTTTTTCCCTTTTTTCGTGCTTCTGAGGCCTTGAAAACCTCACCTTTAGTCGCCTCGATTTACGTGTATAGTCCGGGCGTGTAGCCGGAAAAGCTTATGTGTTAAATTATGTAAAATTTGATAAATTGTGGCTTTAAAATGGTTAAAGTTGACTTTGCTCAATATTTTGGGTAAACGGATCCGGACTCGTGATTTGACGGTCTCGGAGGGTCCGTAGAAAAATATGGGACTCAGGCGTATGCCCGGAATCGAAATCCGAGGTCCCGAGCACGAGAAATGAATTTTTGAGTAAAATTATTTTCTAAAAATATTTAAGGAAAATAGAAATGAAATTTGATTAGAAAGTGATGGTATCGGGCCCGTATTTTAGTTCCGGCTCCCGGTACAGGTCTTATATATGGTTTAAGCACTTTCTATAAAATTTGGTTAAAAACGGACATCGTTTGACGTGTTTCGGACTCAAAATGGGAATTTTAAAAGTTTATGAAATTTGGAAGAAATCATGGATTTTAAGGCTTAATTCGTTGTTTATGATGTTATTGTGGCGATTTGATCGCATGGTTGAGTTCGTAGGATGTTGTTGAGTTAGAGTGCATGTTTGGTTAGAAGCCCCGAGGGCTCGGGTGTGATTCAGATGTGTCTCGGTATGGTTTTAGCCTTAGAAATGTTGCAGAATCTGCTGTCTGCTGTTGCCCAGTTCTTTGTTCTATGCGATCGCATAGCTGAGTCCGCGATCGCATAGTGTAAATTCTCAGGTGGTCCAGTTTGTTCTATGTGATCGCATAGATCCTCCCGCGATCGCATAGTGTTAGCCTGAGGAGCCCTATATTTTCCTCCTATGCGATTGCAACCTTGCTTCCACGATCGCAGTGCACACCAAACCTGACCCTATGCGATCACAATCCCTTCTCCACGATCGCATAGAGCAATTTTCGCCCAGTTCTTTAAAAGTCCCAAAACAGAACCATTTCGGGAGTTATCAAAATTTTCACGAACTCCCTCTTCACCAAGGTCCTTAGGCGTCCATTGAAGCATTTCTTCACCAAAGTTTCTTGGGTTAGTAAATTCCCACTTATTTTCTTCATTTTCCATCATTAATTATTGAATTCCTAAGCTTAAATCATGTAGATTAGGGTAGAAATTGGGGGAATTGGGTAGAGTTAGGGCTTTTCAACTTTTCTTGATTTTTACCTCGATTTGAGGTCGAATTTCAAAATAAATTGTATATTCGGGCTCGTAGGGGAATGGGTGACATGAATTTGGTCCGAACCTCGTGTTTCGACCAAGCAGGCCCGGGGTCGATTTTTGAAATTTTTGGGAAGAAAGGTTGGGAATCTATATTTAGGCATTGGGTTTGATTTGTTTAGCTTATATTGATATTATAAAGTCGTTATTGCATAGATTTGATTGAGTTGGAGCCGAATTCGAGAGGGAAAGCGGTTGTTGTGAATTGATTCGGCCGTGGAAGTTGAGGTAAGTGTTCGGTCTAACTCTAGCTGGAGGAATTAGGAGTTGAGTCTTACTTGCTACTTGCTTTGTGTTATGTCCGACGTATAGGCATGGTGACGAGTATCTATACATTAGGGGTCGAGCATGACCGTGAGTACTAAATTGCTAAATTGTTGTATTCTTAATTAATGCTTATGAGAACTTGGTTGATGATCTTTGAAACTGAGCAAGTAAATGTTATGATTGAGCATTTATATTAAGTGTGTTAAGTAGAAATTGAATAAATTGGTTATAGCTGGATCTCCCTTGCCGGGATAGTTGATTTGATACCTTGTTCCCTTGCCGGGAAACTTATTATATTAACTTGTTCCCTTACCGGGAAATTTATTATCTTATCTTGCTCCCTTGTCGGGATTATCTTGTGATATTGAATTGGGAGCGAGTGGTATGCTTAACACAAATGATATTGAAATGGGAGCGAGTGGTACGACTACCACAAATGATATTGAAATGGGAGCGAGTGGTACGCCTACCAGAAATGACATTGAAATGGGAGCGAGTGGTACGTCTACCAAAAATGACATTGAAATGGGAGCGAGTGGTACGCCTACCACAAATGACATTGAAATGGGAGCGAGTGGTACGCCTACCACAAATGATATTGAAATGGGAGCGAGTGGTACGCCTACCACAAATGACATTGAAATGGGAGCGAGTGGTACGCCTACCACAAGACATTGATTGAAATGGGAAAGGGTGGTATGCCTACCACGAGTCATGATGAAATGGGATCGGGTTGCACGCCTGTAATAAGATGAAGTAAACATGAAAGTTGCCTTATTTCCTTTATTCTGTGTTAGAAGCTAGATTGTAGATGTTTACTCTTTTATCTCTGATATTTTATTTTTATTTGCTATCCCCAGAGAATGTTTCCCCTCCCTAGTTTACTTGTTATTACCTGCTATTTCTTTGTTGTATATTATATAACTGCATAGGTTTATCTGGAGTCTGGGTCTAGCCTCGTCACTACCTCGCCGGGGTTAGGCCAGACACTTACCAGCACATGGGGTCGGTTGTGCTGATGCTACACTCTGTGCTCTTTTGCACAGATCACAGAGTTGGAGCAGCCTTTGGACAACAGCAGTAGATCGGGAGCAGGCCTTCAGTCCAGAGATACCAAGGTAGCCTTCCTGACGTCCGCAGGCCCGGAGTCTCTCTCTCTCTCTTTATTTAGTTTTTTATCTTTTGTACCGAAACAAACAGTTTATAATTTTCTTTTAGACGAATGTATTTAGTAATCTTAGAAGTTCGTGAGCATCGTGACACCAATATTGGGTAGAGGATTTTGTTACACTTTCCGCATTTCTATTCAGTTTTTATATAAGTTAAGACTTCCGCTTGAAATTTTAATTATGTTGCCTTTATTACATGCTGGTAATTATGGAAAAAGAATTTGTGTTAAATTGAAAGTAATTTAAGTTGGCTTGCCTAGCTCCTATTAGTAAGCGCCATCACGACCCCCGAGGGTGGGAAATCTGGGTCGTGACAGTTATATGAATTGTTTGTTGGTTTGGTTGAGGTCTTAAGGGCCTCGGGTTGATTTCGGATGATTACCAGAATAAGTTTAGAGTTTGAAGTTTTACTGAAGTTGGCTATTGCTGGTGTAATCACACCTGCGAGGATATTGCCGCAGGTGCGATGATCGCAAGTGCGGTGGAGAGACGCAAATGCGAAGTTTGGCACTAGCTTGGGAGATTGCAGGTGCAAGAAATAGTGTGCATCTGTGAGCCCGCAGATGCGAGAATGGGCCGCGGATGTGGATGATGAGATCTAGGTTGTTTCTGCAAAAGCAGAGGAAGGAGCGCAGGTGCCGGTCCGCAGGTGCGTGACCTGGGACGCAAGTGCGGGGCCAGTGTTTTAAGTGAGTTATCACAGAAGCGGCTCCACATGTGCGGATAAAGGACTGTAGGTGCGGTTTTGCTGGACATAAAATATAAATAGAGGACATTGGGGGGTTTTCCCATTTTCACATTTTTGAACTAGGACTTTGGGAGATTTTGAGGAGATTTTCGAAAGGAATTCGAGGTTATCACTGAGGTAAGTCCCTGAGCATAATTATCTTTGGCAGTGATGTTTTTCCATGTATTTTTACACCTAGTTGGTGAGTTTTTGAGGTGAAATTTGGGAGTTAGGACTTGAGAATTTGAGAGTGAATTTTGGGGTTTTGGATGACCAAATAATATCGGATTTTGATAAATTTAGTATGGTTGGTCTCATGTGTGAATGAGCTTTCGGGTTTTGTCACTTTTGTCGGATTTCGAGACGTGGGCTCGGGGTTGGGTTTGAGCCGATTTCGCCTTTTTGACCATAATTTAGTATTTTTCTTGTGGAATTGATTCCTTTAGCCTATATTGATCGTATTGTATTGCTTGTGGCTAGATTAAGGATGTTTGGAGGCTTATTTTAGAGGAAAAGACATCGCGGAGTAGGATTTTTGCTTGGATTGAGACAAGTAATGCTTCCAAACTTGGTTATGAGGGTTTAAAACCCCAAACTATATATTATGTGATCAGTATTGAGTTGACGCACATTCCAAGTGACAGGCGTGCATCGTGAGAATTGTGACCTGGGTGATTCTATGGCACAGTTTAGTGACTTTATCCTATTGATATCCATGTTTTCATCATGTGATAAAGTAGTCAAGCTGTAAATCATGCTAGATATCATGTTTATGCTTTGTGTCGTATTGGTTTCTTGCTGTCATCTCACTACTTTTCATTTAATATTCTATACTCAGTCTTGATCATGAATTTTTATATCATATCTCAGTCTTAGTTATTTATTGATTCATCATATCATTATTTCGGGTTATTTTCATGACATTGTGAGCTCGTGGTGAGACTGGAGAGGCTAATGACTGAGTGAGGTCCGAGAGACTGGTTATGAGTGACAATTATGGGATCGGGCTACATGCCACAATGGTTATGTTAATGATTATGATAGCGCTTGGGTTGTAGGAGCCCCTCCGGAGTGTGTAAAACACTCATAGTGAGCGCATATGATATTATTGAGGGATGTATTTTCCCTGGACATGGATTTGTCCGAAGTAATTGATACCTAGAGATGGATTTCTCCACAGGGTTGGATTACCCTTTTTCCTCGGTACTAAGTGACTTAATATCAGTGTTGTATATATTCCTAGAAGGATTTCCCTGGGTCGGATGGCCATATACAGTAGCGAGTGGTTGAGCACTTGAGAGTGAGAACACATGGTGCATTTCATACAGTATGTGCATTGGCATGTAGAGATAGTTGAGTTGTATACCTTACACTGTTCAGATCTGTATTACTTTTACTATTTTTAGATGTATATTTGACTTGAAAGCATGTCTACGTTTCTGCACATTTATTTCTGTTATACCTGTTGAAATTGAGTTCGTCAGTACCTTTCAGTCCAAAGTTTGGACTTGTTACTTACTGAGTTGGTGTACTCACGTTACTCCCTGCACCTCGTGTGTAGATCCAGGCGATACAGATCAGAGCGGCAGTTGTTGATCAAGGTTCCAAAGTTTGGAGATTATCGAGGTAGCTGAATGGCGTTCGCGAGCCTTGACTATCTTTCTTTATCTTTATCGTACTTTCAATTTATATCTTTAGACACTGTAGTAGACTGTATTTTTCTGATCTAGACACTCATGTACTCAGTGACACCCTAATTTTTGGCTGGATTGTATCATTTTAGGATTTTCTTATGTTTCAAATAGTTTTTCTTTAATGTTAAATGCTTTTGTTAATGTTTTCAAACTTATTGTTGTTAGTGTTGGGTTGTTGAGTTGAGGCTGACCTAGTTCCATGATAGGCGCCATCACGATGGTTGATTTTGGGTCGTGACATCACCTCAATTCAGTTCTTCTTAGGCCTCCCTCTACCCCTCCTCTGACTCGCCACGGGCAACCTCTCGCACCTCCTAACCGGGGCATCAACGTCTCTCCTCTTCACATAACCAAACCATCTCAGACTCGATTCTCTCAACTTCTCTTTCCCAGGGGCCACACCCACTTTATCCCTAATATATTCATTCCTAATCTTATCTTTTCGGGTATGCCCACACATCCATCGCAACATCCTCATTTCTGCTACTTTTATCTTTCGGGTATGAGATTTCTTGACTGGCCAACACTCGAATCTATACAACATGTTTGGTCTAACTACTGCTTTGTAAAACTTGCCCTTAAGTCTAGGTGGCACATTCCTGCCATACAAAACACCAGAAACAAGTCTCCATTTCGAATACCTCGCTCTTATACGGTGTGTGACATCCTCATCGATATCCCCCTCACTCTGTAAAATAGACTCAAGATATTTGAAACTATCTCTCTTGGAGATGACTTGGGAATCAAGCTTCACGTCCACTTCTGTTTCATGCGTCACAATATTGAACTTACATTCAACATATTCTGTTTTTTGTCCTGCTCAACTTGAAACCTTTAGATTCCAGGGTCTGTCGCAACACCTCTAGCTGAACATTAACACTGCTGCGCGTCTCGTCAATAAGCAATATATAATCTGCACATAACATACACCATGACAATTTCCCCTGTATGTTACGCGTCAGCACATCTATCGCTATGACTATTACATCTCGCATTTTCGTACGTTAAAATTTCATTTTCAGTTAACCGACGTAGACTCGGGGATGAGATCATCTTGGCGTTAACGTACTTATGCTATTTATAACAAACGATAAATAAGTGTTATGAAGGACAAAGGGGTACACGGATTAAAGAAAACGAGTTTCGTTGAAAGTGGCCAATTTGGAATAAAATACGGGTCGGGCGATAATACCCGATAATTATGAACTAGTACCATGCAAGGTACCTAATGACCACGGTAGTATAATATATAAAGTATATATGAAGTATTTTTAAAATAAATAGAATTTTAAATAATTTGTGATAATTTTTAAATTATGCGAGTAATTGATTAATTAGCGAGTAACAAGACATTACCCAGTTAACTAATAAGTGGATAAAAAAATTAAATTATAAATTATGCCCCCACTCCCCACGTGGAACAAGGCCACCAATCTAAGAGGTGAATCACACCCATTTATAAATTGGTGTCTAGTCTGCACCTAAGGATTAAAATAAAGCCTAAAGTTAACAAAGATAAGACTTAGAAGTCTTATCTCTTTTCAAGAATCAGAACAAATAACGTTGGTAGCTTCTTTCTTAGTTTGAAAGGTTGAGGAACATAAGCCTCATTGTACATAAAAACGTCCAACAATTCGTTCTTGGTTTTGAAACCAAGAACATTGAACTAGTACCATAAAACTTTCAAGCTATGTTTTGAGTTTAAGTAATTGCTGTATTCAAAGATTATAACAGGCCTGTTAAAGAAAGAAAGCATTTGGGAAATATTCTATTTACCTGTACTTTGGCGCAATTAGCTAGAAACAAGATATATGTTTCTCTGAATCTGGCCACTCCCTCGTAGCTCAGGTATGTTAAGGTCATCCCTTCTTTCTTTTGGCATGGTACATATGATACTGAAGAAACGAGCAAATACACAGTTTTCATAAATTACTCTATTCATAGAATTATTAGGGGTGTATATATTCTTGATTCACCATGAAAATTATTATTATTTTCTGTTCGCGGGTCTCAGAATAATACGCAGTTGGAAAAGTTTATCCGAAAGGAATATTGAGATTATTACGTATTTTTCATGCATTTCACTCATGTGCATTGACCCATGATCATGTGGCATTATATACGCATATATATATATATATATATATATAAATATATATTTATATGGGATATTGGAAAAAGTTACATCGTTATATACGCACCACCACCTGATCAGCTGGTATATGTTGATGATGTTGCCCACAGTGGCCAAGACAATATGATAGGATGCCCTTAGTGTCTTGGTAATATTATGTACACCCATACCTGTACATGGCACGACATTTATACGCACGCGCATGACGTTATAAATGTTTCAGAATTTACAAAGTTATTCAGATTTAAAGATGTGTTTCTGTATTTCATGTTTCATCTATGTCTTTTACGTACTAATTTTTATGCCTTACATACTCAGTAAATTTTTCGTACTGATGCCCTATTTCACTGGTCCTGCATTTCATGCCCGCAAGTGCAGGTAGGCAAGCTGACGGTCCCACTTCTTAGGATCGCCGATCAGCGAGAGTTGGCGTGCTCCACTTGATCCGGAGCTACTTTGATTTTGGTACAATACGTTTGTGTATATGTATGTATATGGGTATGACGTGGCTCAGTCCCGTCTTTGTATAGTTATGTT
Source organism: Nicotiana sylvestris (assembly GCF_000393655.2). NCBI lineage: Eukaryota > Viridiplantae > Streptophyta > Magnoliopsida > Solanales > Solanaceae > Nicotiana > Nicotiana sylvestris. Next base: position 155,522,125 of record NC_091066.1, read on the forward strand.
TCTATTAGAGGTCTGTAGACAGTATGTCTAGTTGGGTTGTATGTGGCCTTGTCGGCTTTCAGTTTTGGATGTATAGTTGTCTACGGCAGCCTTGCCGGCTCGCCCACTGTATTCTACATATATACGTACATATGCCTTGATGGCATGTTTCCTTCATGTATTTTTGTAATGCAGCAGATGTTATTCAGATTTATATCTTAGACGCATGCTTAGGGGTGTTTGACAGGTACGACTCAGGCACTTGTCGCGGCCCATCAGTTTGGGTCGTGACAAAAGTGGTATTAGAGCAGTTCTGTCCTAGGGTTGTCTACAGACCGTGTATAGTAGAGTCTTATTTATGGGTGTGCCATGCACCACAGTTATAGATAGGAGGCTACAGGACATATATGATGTTATCCTCTCTTTTTATCTCAGATTGTGCGATACAAGAATTCATGTTCCTAACAATATGCTATATTTTCAGCAATGTCTCCAAAGAGTATGGCCGCCATGAAGTGAAAGTCTGTGGCCGGTGATACTACTAGTCGAGTGCCACGAGTTACCAGGGCTCGGGGAGAGTCTCATGGTGAGGTTCCATTTCAGACTTCACATACCCCGCCCTTTCTAGAAGAACTCCGAGGGGAACTAGCTCCAGAACCCGCCCCTGTACATTCAGCACCTCAGCCAGATGTATTGGGTCAGGAGATGAAAGATGATATTAAGCTATTAACCCGATTAGTAGCCGCGCAGGCTCGGCGTCAGTAAATAGGTATTGGTCATGCAGATTGGTCCGTTAGTGCTAGGGTTTATGACTTTATTAATTTAGACCCTCTAGTATTCACTGGGGAAGACCCGAATAAGAACCCTCAGGTATTTATTGATAGGGTACAGAGGACGTTAAGGGTAATGAAGGCCACTGCTACTGAGTCAGTTGATCTAGCTTCCTATAGACTCCGAGATGTTGCAGTTAATTGGTATGAGTCTTGGGAATTGTCCAGAGGTGATAATGCCCCTCCAGCGGCATGGCAGGAGTTTACAAAAGCTTTTCTTCGTCATTATCTTCCACCCGAGCTTAGACGGTCCAGAGTTGATAGGTTCTTGACCCTTCGGTAGGGTAACATGAGTGTTCAGGAGTACAACTTTCAGTTTGGTTCATTGGCTAGGTATGCTTCCACTATTGTATCTAAGATGGAGGATCGGGTGCACCGGTTCATGATAGGGTTAGAGCCTCACTTTCTTAACGATTTTATGTCGGTCTCAATTCAGCCAGACATGGATATTTCTTGTATTCAGGCATACGCTCAGGGTGTAGAGGAGCACAAACAGAAACAGAAGGCCGATTGTGAGCATGATAGGGTCCAGAATAAGAGAGCGAGGTCTTCGGGTCCTTCTGGTGAGTTTCGAGGCGATCAAAGGCAATAATACTCAAGGTATCCATCCCAGCTCTCATCTAGCTCGCCCCCTCAGTTTGGCAATAAGAGATTTGATAGTTCTACATATTCAGGGTCCGGTCAGAATTTCGGGGCCTCAAGTTCTCAGTATAGGGGTGAGTCAAATTAGATGAGGCCACCCTTGTCATGATGTACTCAATGTGGTAAGAAATATACCGGGTAGTGCCATATGGGGTTAGGTATTTGTTATACTTGTGGTTATCTGGGCCATGTTATGAGGGATTGTCCGATGAGAGGTGATGCAAGCATAGCTTAGCTGTCGGGATCTGTAGCTGGTTCGTCATCATCAGTACGCCCCCTTGGGCAAGGTCCCCAAGAAGCAATGAGTCGTGGTAGAGGCAGAGCATCTAGCTCGAGCAGCCCTTAGAACCGCATTTATGCGTTGGCAGGATGACAGGACCAGGAGTCATCGCCTGATGTTGTTATAGGTATATTATCAGTCTCCTCATGTGATGTATATGCATTGATTGACCCAGGTTCCACCTTATCATACATTACTCCGCTAGTTGCTGGTAAGGTTGGAATAAAACCTAAATTGGTTAAACCTTTTGAGGTATCTACACTTGTTAGGGACTCGATGATAGCTAAGCAAGTATATAGGGGTTGTATAATAGTAGTTCATGGTCGACCTACCGTAGCAGACTTAATCGAGTTAGATATGGTAGAATTTGACGTTATAATGGGTATGGATTGGTTGGCTTCTTGTCATGCTAATGTTGATTGTAGATCAAAGATAGTCCGATTTCAATTTTCAGGGGAACCTGTTTTGGAGTGGAAAGGTAATACGGTATCGCCGAGAGGAAGATTCATTTCCTATCTCAAGGCAAGGAAGATGATCAGAAAGGGCTGTATTTATCACTTAGTTCAGGTTCAGGATGTGGAAGTGGAGTCACCAACCATTCAGTCCATTCCTGTGGTGAATGAGTTTCCCGATGAGCTTCTGGGTCTCCCGCCATAGTGAGAAATTGAGTTTTCTATTAACCTACTACCAGATACTCACCCAATATCTATTCCTCCTATAGAATGGCCCCTGCAGAGCTGAAAGGGTTAAAGGAACAACTAAGTGACTTGCTTGAAAAAGGTTTTATCAGACCTAGTACGTTACCGTGGGGAGCACATATGTTGTTTGTGAGAAAGAAAGATGGTTCCTTACGAATGTGTATTGATTATAGGCAACCGAATAAGGTGATCATCAAGAATAAGTACCCATTCCCGAGGATTTAGGATTTATTTGATCAGTTGCAAGGTGCCAAGTGTTTTCCAAAGATAGACTTAAGGTCCGGGTACCATCAGGTAAGGGTTAAGGATGAAGATATTCCGAAGACAATATTCAGGACTAGATATGGGCACTTTGAGTTTCGGGTGTTAGATCATTCGGTCTGACCAATGCCCCAGCAATATTCATGGATTTGATGAACAGTGTTTTCAGGCCTTTTTAGATCTATTCATAATTGTATTTATCGATGATATATTGGTGTATTCTCGTTCAAAGGATGAGCATGTTGATCATCTGCGTACTGTGCTCAGAGTTCTACAAGAAGGGAAGTTGTATGCAAAATTTTCTAAATATGAATTCTGGTTGAACTCTGTAACTTTCCTTGGGCATATCATTTCGGGTGAAAGCATCCGGGTGGATACACAAAAGATTGAGGCAGTAAAGACTTGGCCTAGACCCACAACACCGCTAGAGGTTCGTAGTTTCCTCGGTTTGGCAGGTTATTATAAGAGATTTGTAGAGGGATTTTCTTCCCTTTCAGCACCTTTGACAAAGTTGACTCAGAAGGGAGCAAAGTTTCAATGGACCGATGCTTGCAAATGGAGTTTCCAGGCATTAAAGAACAGATTAACGTCAGCATCGGTTCTAACGCTCCTAGAAGGGACTGATAGTTGTGTTATCTATTGCGACGCTCCAGGCACTGAATTGGGTTGTGTGCTGATGCAGCATGGTAAGATTGTGGGTTATGCTTCTAGACAACTAAGAAAGCATGCAAAGAACTACCCGACCCACAATTTAGAGTTAGCTGCGGTGATTCATGCACTAAAGATGTGGAGGCACTACTTGTATGGAATTCATGTTGATATCTATACGGATCATAAGAGTCTCCAATACGTCTTCAAACAAAAGGAATTGAATCTACGTCAAAGGAGATGGTTGGAACTACTTAAAAACTATGACGTTGATATTTTATACCATCCGGGGAAGGCGAACGTAGTAGCCGACACCCTCAGTCGTAGATCTATGGGTAGCATGTCGTATTTACGGCCCGACAAGAGGGGAATAGCCCATGAGGTTCATCAGCTAGCTAGTCTAGGAGTTCGGTTACTGGATTCAGGTGATATTAGAATTACTCTTCAGGATATGACAACATCCTCTTTAGTAACTGAAGTAAAGGAACGCCAGTACGAGGATCTTGTATTAGTTCATTATAGGGATACCACCCTTCAGAAGAAGAAGACGCCGTTTGAAATTACAGAAGATGGGGTCCTCAAATATCGAGGACGATTAAGTGTGCCTACTGTTGCAGGGCTATGTCGTCAGTTTATGGGATAAACTCACTATTCTCGTTATTCTATCCATCCAGGAGAAACAAAGATGTATCATGATATCAGGGAAGTGTATTGATGGGACGGAATGAAAAAGGATATAGTAGAGTTTGTTGTTCAATGTCCTAACTGTCAGTAGGTTAAAATTGAGCATCAAAAACCCGGTGGGTTATTACAAGCTATGGAGATTCTGACTTGGAAATGTGAAGTAATCAACATGGATTTCATCATAGGCTTACCTCGTACCCAGCGTAAGTTTGACTTGATATGGGTAATTATTGATAGGCTTACAAAGTCAGCCCATTTTCTGCCCATTAGAACTACATATTCCTCAGAGGATTATGCAAGACTTTATATTAAGGAGATAGTACGACTGCATGGTGTCCCTGTATCTATTATCTCGGATAGAGGAGCTCAATTTACAGCTAACTTCTGGAGGTACATCCAAAAAGGATTGGGGACGCAAGTAAGTCTTAGTACAACATTTCATCCCCAGACAGACAGACAGGCTGAGCGTACTATCCAGACACTGGAGGATATGTGACGAGCTTGTGTGATGGACTTCAAAGGTAGCTGGGATGATCATCTGCCGCTTATTGAGTTCGCATATAATAATAGCTACCATTCCAGTATTCAGATGGCTCCATACGAAGCTCTCTACGGACGAAAGTGTAGGTCACCTATAGGGTGGTTTGATGTTGGAGAATCTGGGTTACATGGGCCAGATTCAGCACGCCATAGAAAAAGTAAAGCTTATCCGGGATCGACTATTAACAGCTCAAAGTCGTCAGAAGTCATATTTTGACGTGCGGCGTCAAGATTTATAGTTTGGGGTTGATGACTGGGTGTTCTTAAAGGTGTCACCTATGAAGGGTGTGATGAGGTTTGGAAAGAAAGGCAAACTTAGCCCACGGTATATTGGGCCTTATAGGATCATTCGGAGAGTGGGCCGAGTAGCTTATGAGTTAGAATTGCCCTCGGAGTTAGAGTCTGTCCATTCGGTTTTTCAAGTATCTATGTTACGAAAGTGAATTGGCGATCCTACCCGAGTGGTGCCCACGAATGATGTACGGATTACAGAAGACTTATCATACGAGGAAATACCGGTCGCCATGCTATACCGACAAATCCGTAAGCTACGGAATAAGGATGTAGCCTCCGTGAAAGTACTTTGGAGGAGCAACAATGTGGAAGAAATGACTTGGGAGGCCGAGGAAAACATGAAGTCTAGATATCCCTACTTATTTCCTCTTCCAGAAAAGGTTCTGACGAAGACATCATAACCATAAGGTATGTATACAATTCTTTTATTGGTTATTGTCGTTGGTCGTGTGAGGCCATTGTCGTTATTCATAATTATGGTCCTGTGTGTCGTTGGGTTATTAAGCTTCTACGGGGAGAGTTGGTATTGGTGTTGTTACAGAGACGACCTTGCCAAAGTTATATAGATCACGGGGAGTTGAACATTCGAGGATGAATGTTTCTAAGGGGGGAAGGATGTGACATCTCACATTTTCGTACATTAAAATTTCTTTTTCAGTTAACCGACGTAGACTCGGGGATGCGATCATCTTGACATTAACATACTTACGTTATTTTTAGCAAGCGATAAATAAGTGTTATGAAGGATAAAGGGGTACACGGATTAAAGAAAACGAGTTTCGTTGGAAGTGGCCAATTTAGAATAAAATACGGGTCGAGTGATAATACCCGATAATTATGAACTAGTACCATGCAAGGTACCTTATGACCACGGTAGTATAATATATAAAGTATATATGAAGTATTTTTAAAATAAATAGAATTTTAAGTAATTTGTGGTAATTTTTAAATTATGCGGGTAATTGATTAATCACCGAATAACAGAACATTACCTAGTTAACTAATAAGTGGATAAAAAAATTTTAAATTATAAATTATGCCCCACTCCCCCACGTGGCATAAGGCCACCAATCTAAGAGGTGAATCATACCCATTTATAAATTGGTGTCTAGTCTACACCTAAGAATTAAAATAAAGCCTAAAGTTAACCAAGATAAGAATGAGAAAAAATAACGTTGGTAGCTTCTTGCTTAGTTTGAAAGGTTGAGGAACATAAACCTCATTGTACAAAAAAACGTCCAACAATCCGTTCTTGGTTTTGAAACCAAGAACATTGAACTAGTACCATAAAACTTTCAAGCTATGTTTTGAGTTTAAGTAATTGCTGTATTTAAAGATTATAACAGGCCTGTTAAAGAAAGAAAGCATTTGGGAAATATTCTATTTACCTGTACTTCGGCGCAATTAGCTAGAAACAAGATATATGTTTCTCTGAACCTGGCCACTCCCTCGTAGCTCAGGTATGTTAAGGTCATCCCTTCTTTGTTTTGACATGGTTCATATGATACTGAAGAAACGAGCAAACACACAGTTTTCATAAATTACTCTATTCATAAAATTATTAAAGGTGTCTATATTCTTGATTCCCCATGAAATTTTTTTTTCTGTTCATGGGTCTCAGAATAATATGTAGTTGGAAAAATTTATCCGGAAGGAATATTGAGATTATTACGTATTTTTCATGCATTTCACTCATTTGCATTGACTCATGACCAGATGACATTATATACGCGAATATATGTAAATATATGTATATGGGATATGAGAAAAGGTTACGGCGTTATATACGCACCACTGTAAGCACGTGATTTTTGCCCTATATGAGAATTACTCCCAAAAAATTCAAAATAAAACGATTTTCCTTTATGTGCAAATTTGAGAATTTTCGCGGCATTTTATGATAATTATTTGTATTTGTCCATGCATGTTATTTGTTAAAATTAATAAAAATACAAAAAATATGTCGCATTTGCATTTAGAATTTAATTCTACAATTAGGAGTAATTAAGTTTGTTTTACAAGAATGAAAATTACAAAAAATATGCATCGTTTGCATTTTTTTTAGCATTCAATGTCAAATTGTGCAATTTTGTTTTAATGGGTATTTAATTATGTATTATAAATGTTGCTAGGAATTAGTTAGTATTTTTGATAAGTTAATTTAGTTTATAACTTAATTTAGAATTTTAGTTTTATTAATTAGAAAGTAAAAGAAAAGAGAGCAAAAAATAGAAGAAAATCGGAATTGGGTCTCTTCCTCAATTTTGAACCTAGGCCTAAAACACCTCTACCCAAACTAAATAACCCCTTACCCAACCCAAAGACCCACCGGGTTGACCCGACCCGGTCCGCCCATAACCCCAAATGATCTAACCCCTCCTAATCTTCATTTCATTTTTCTAAACCTAAACCTAAAACACATCCGCCCCCCCCTCTCTTTCTCTCTTCAACCTCACCATGAACAACCCCTCCAAGCTCCCAACCATGGCTGCCTCCTCTTCTCCTTCAACACACACACACACTCACACCTCGCGACCAAACGACCACCTAAAGCAGCTACCTGCTGCCACTGCTTCGTCTTCGCCACCCCAGCCAGCCACCATCATCTTCATCGTCGACCACCAACAGCCCAAGAACCCATCGTCTTCATCGTCGACTGATTGTGGAGTGTGTGTTGGTTCGAAGGAGCTCCAGTTGTCCATCTCCAGTCGTCGACATCCCTGCTCCTCCCATGAATGACGTGAGCTCCAAGCTCGACTGTGTGTCGCACGCACACACCAGCCTTCACCGGCTGCTTCGTCGACGTCCAGCTCCGCCAACAAACCTTCCCAGCTCGCTTCTACTGCTTCTGCTACATCCAACCATGTACATCACGTCCAAATAAACCCCATCGCTACTGCTTCACCTTTTTCGTCGCCTTCAGTCCAAAACGAGACCCCACCATCTCGTTTGTTCGAGCTTTGGTTGGGGTCGTCGAAACAGTTCATACGCAGTCGAGGTCCGGATTGTTAAAGGTTTTTAAGGTCCGTCTCATCTCCCTTTCTCATTTCATGATCTATATGTGAGTAAGATAAGAGCGGCTAAAATCTGTTTAAATATTATGGGTTAAGGAGTTTGAATCGTTCTTAGTTGAATCTTGGTTGTAAAAAATTCTTTGAATTCTGTTTAGTCGAATTTGAGTTCAATTGGGTTGTCATTCGTGATTATTAGTTGTAGAATGTATAGTATCTTTGCTAATATTGAGTTGGTTCGGATAATTTCGTTGTGTATTGTTTGGTTTCCTGCTCTTTGTTGTTCATCATATGATTTCAGTTTCCATTTCGATTCGGTTAATTGTGATTCATGTTGTTTCAGTTCACTTTTGTTGTTAATATTGTTGTCTCCTTGCTCATTCATTTTTTATCTAAGTTAACCAGGATTGGTTCCCAATATGGTTAACTTATTCCCATTAATTTGATGTTGTATGATTCAATCTGTGTTCATGGGATTTGTTGTTTGAATTTGTTTACGAATTGGTTATATTTGTTGTATTTTGGTTGGAATTGATTTGGTGAATTGGTTATAGCTAATGGAGGTAGATTTGTAAATTACAGTACTTTCAGGGGTAAAATGGTAATTTCAGTAAGGTCGGAGGGGTATTTTGGAATTGAAAATTTGAACAATTATTTAATCTGAGTGCTCCGTCCACTAGACATTAATAATATTAAAATAGTACATGGTGGGGGACAAAACATGAGGTAGTGGGGGGTTGATATAATTGTTTAATGTAGTGGGGGACAAGACATAAGTTAGTGGGGAATAATGTAGTTGTTTAATATAGTGGGGGACAAAACATGTAGGCATGAGGGACAAGGGAATTAAATAAGAAAAATATTAAGTAGTGGGGGCAAGACATGCAATTAGGGGAATATTTCGGGTTAGTGGTTCAAGACAAGAGTCTTGCTATAAATAAGAGTCATTTTGACATAGAGAGGAGGAAATTTTTTAGGAGAGGTTTTTTTAGAGAGGATTTTTGGAAGAGGAAGACATTCTGAAAATCTCAAGAGAGGGTTGGAGAGTTGAAAAAGAGAAAACAGAAACAAAGTGAGAAGCGAGTTTAGCTTCGGGTTTAATACACGCGTGGGTTGTTGTTGTTTAGTCTTTTTACAAACTTTTGGGTTTGTTCTATTGAGCTGGTTTTGGTTTTCTTCATATTTTTCTGGGCCTTGAATCTAGTTCGAATTACTGTTGTTGGGTTGCTGTTGGGTTGCTGTGTTATTACTGTTGCTGACTCCTCCTTCTCTTCTTCTTGTACTGCCATTTCCAGGTACACATTTGTACACTCTTGGCTTGAGGCAAAATGAAGTATTGACCAGGCTTTGTTCCTGTTGAATTCCTCCTGTTTAGATTTGTGCTTGAATAGAGTTTTCCTTTCTTTGTATAAAAAATGTAGTTTTTTCATATGTATAATAACTCCTTCATCTAATAATGTTAGTTTAAATTAATCAAAGAATAGTTAATTTGTTTTTGATATTATTGTGTGTCAATCTCATGTTCTAGTGTTATTAAATAATAGAATATAGAACGAAAGTAATCTCTCTTTGTACAAAATCGATTGCAATTTTCCATTTGCATTAGCCGTAAACTAATAACTAATAAGTTACGTCTTTTTTTAGCATGTAATTAATTGGGAGATTTTCTTTTATTTTAGAGACGAACTTAATAGAAAAAATGTAGTCACTATAGGTTTATCCTTTTAAATAAAAATGAGACGAGCCTCGCCAAATAAAACGCACAGATTGCGGGGCCCTCACAAAATGTATGTGTTAATTACTTAGAACTCGAGATCGGCTGCTTAGTGAACTTCACGGCCTTTTTCCCAAAATAACCACGTGTTAGTCTCTTTAGGCGCGTATTTAATAATGTTACCTCCCTAAACTCGAGTGCACATTTATGTGACTCAAATCCAAATCTCATCGACGTTGAAATATGTCTCTAACCACGGGTACATTAATTATGACGTGGTTCGAGATGCATTTCCACGACGTTGAAAATTCTTTAAAAGAATAATGAATGAGACGAGCCTCGACAAACAAAGTGCACAAGCTGCGGGGCCCTCCATACGTTTTGGTAAAATTACTTAGACTTCGGGATGAGCCGTTTAGCAAAATTCCACGGCCTTACCCAAAATAATAATACGGTAATCGCTTTAGGCGCGCATTTTAATAATCTTACCTTCTTAAACTCGGGTGTGCATTTCATGCGACCCAAATCCAAATCCCAAAACATTGAATAAAAATGTGTTTCGGATTGCGGGTGCATTTCATGTGACGCAATCCAAAGACATGCTTTTAAACGATGTTCACATTCTTT